>NC_142394.1:14237950-14886950 GCF_059441095.1 Idiotropiscis lumnitzeri
TCTCTCTTGCCTCTGCGCTGCTGGTGCCATCTCTCCCCCCCCCCCTGAATTGCTCTCCCATATGATTTTTCTATCCGCTTTTGTGGCAACAGCTTCATCAAGGCCCTGTAGTACCAATCTGGATTTAATCAATCTTTGCCGTGTGGCTGCCAGAATGGAAAATTAATACGGAGTGCAATTACAAAACAGCCATTTCACTGTCAAAGATACAATGCAGCGCCGTGATGAGAGCAGCGAGTGGATGCTGTCAAGCAGCAAATTTTAGCGCTTTCATGGAGACATGGCAGCGAGTGTCGGCTGCCATGTTCTCCTCATAACAACCACGAGCACCGCAAGACACACTCTTTGAAAAGATTTAGGGATTCTACACAGTTTCAAATAAGAAGACAGCAGAAAGAAGTCATGCCCAGTGCATTCACTGATTTGGCAGAAATTGTGTTTGAAATTGCAACATGTCAAATGAAAAGATCAGATACTGAATACAAGCACCTGATAAAGTACTTTATGCGAGCCGTGAAATGTGCCTTACGCAAACTTTTTCAGTCACACAACCTTGCACCTCTCACCAGTGCTTAGATGCATTACAAACGACACGATAACACACTTTGCATCAGAGACTTCATCAACATAATGTGAACAATCTAGCACTACAAATGTGTCCTTTGACTTCAGCTACTGTGGCCTTCTTATGTTGGGTGCAATGTGAGTACAAGTATTAGATCATTCCTGAGAGGCTGAGTTGGAAATTGAGAGCGGTAAATGTAATTATCCCGTATCTTGCTGTGCATTAACTCAGAAGTGTTGGCCAACTTAAGGACAGTGGTTTGAAAGCTGAATGCGGTAGTGTTCAGGCACATTTACCAAAACGGTTGTTAACCTCAGCGATTTTGTGCTTGGTATCCAAATCAAATTTGTCGTAGGACAGACAACTGTTCAAAAAATTTGAAGAAGGCAAGCTGAAAAGTTGCTTTGCGTAGACCTCAGACAGGAAAACTTTATCAATGTGGCCAAATCCTACTTAAAACAGTTGTTTTCCTGTTTCCATGATGAGGTCGTTTTTCAAAAAGTGCTATTTAAATGCAGCCGATTTGCCGTTCACCTGTTGGCCGAGTAGCTTTTTGTTCTCTCTGTCGAATAATTGTCTTTTCAAACACTCCGATAGATTTGTCAAAGTAGTTGGATTTGATAGAATTTAATTTCAAAGGCCGTGACTGTGGAAGAGAAAAGTGTCATATCAAAGCAAAATGTCGCTTCATTCTAGCCGCACGTATAACATATCAAGGTGTAAATTGCTCTTAATTATTCCCTTTCATAACGCCGACATCACAGTAGCATCAACATGTCTACCTGTCAGTTGCGGAGCGTGCTGCCGCAACGACAACAAAAGTGTCAGTGCAAAGTGGCGAATACAAAATGGTAGTTGAGAGCCCAATGTGGCAGCCATTCTCCCCGTGAAGTGATTTATCACACCAGAGTGCTGTTTTAGGTTCCCTTTGGGGTTCATCAAGCTGTGATACCAGACTGACTAAAGTGTGTCATGCTCACCCACGTGGATACTTTGAAAATAAAGTTTTAGTATCACAACGTGACCTTCAGAATGACCACCCGTCTCTTTGGTGTATTTCATCGGATGACATCACTGATCGAGCTCTTCTTCAGTGTGTTTGCCAAAGTTGATGCAAAAAAACTTGCAAAATCTGTGGGAGTTTCTTTGACGAGCTCCTCCTGACAGTGAACGCATCCCCTCCCTGTTCCCATCAGGGGGGATTTTTCGCTGATTCATTTTTTTTTCTCTTCCCTCCATTAGCCACACACAAACATCACCTCCAGCTGTATGACAAGAGGGGATCATTATGTGCACGCACAAGGCGACGGAAAATTTTGCGATGAGCTTGTCGGGCTGAGGGATTCCTCAAATCTCTGTGCCAGGAAGTTAAGACGTCTTCATCAGACGAAAGGAGGCTCAGAATTTAATGAGCATGGTGACAAACTATGTGGAAGAAATAGTCGGAATGTTTGTGTTACACACTTTTAAGCAACGGTAAACAGTTATACTTGGCCAGAGATTCAATTACAATTGGCATTGAGGGACAGTATTTCTTACGGAGCCACTGGTCACACAGCGCAAGTTTTGTTCTCTTTCAGTGATGGTGTGACTGTGAGTCTGAATGGCCGTCTGTCCTAATGTGCCCTGTGACTGGCTAACAAATTCACAGTGAAGTTTTCTTTTCATTCAAAATAAACTGTGATAAGCTAGATGTGTGATATTTCTTATGTTTCACAGTTTGATGCTTTACATTAAATAAAATTATGTGACCTCCTGATACAGGATTAGCATTGAGAGCGCCTACTGGTAATTGGACAACGATCCCTAGAACTTGAAGGTCATTGAGCATCTTATTTCTCAAAAATCATAGCATTTATAGTCTGTGCTTCTGCATTAGGTGTCTTTCAAAGTTGAGTGCCGCTCTGTGAATCTTGAAATTCATCTATGACAAGTACATTTGTTGGTGAGAATAGGAGAAGATTGTGCTTTGTCAGAGGTCATTTTTTTAATTTAAATTCTGCCTCTTCAAATTTGTCACGGCTCTTTAGGGCAACATCTGCGTTTTATGAAGCTCCATGCAGAGGCAGGATGTGTGAGTGTTCATGGTTCTTGGCTTTCACAACAATGCCATTTACGGCCCCGGTTGCTCTCCTATAGACCCCAAAGGAACCAAGGGAGCGAGGGTTAAAAAAAAAAAAAACATTCATTGGAAATGCTTGCACTGCTAAGTAGGGAGCATACAACTTGTGTGTTTCTCTTTGTGCCCCAAAGGCTTTTCATGCTTTGGAAATTGCTTCAGGCTATAGAAAAATGCTGAAATAGTCGGCGGAAGAGGCATTAATTACGAAGAAGCTTGCAAATCTTTTAGCAGTTGAGAGATTTACTTTGTCAACCGTGTCACAGGAGACTTTGGTAAAGACATTTCTTATAATTAAAGATAGACCTTGAATTAGACTGAAAAAGTAACAAGGTGATGTTAATGTCACAGGTTTGGGAAAAGAAATCAACACATTTTCACACACACATAATTCTAATAATATTGACTTTTTGGCTAAATCAGGATGCCATTTCCCATTCATACCATCTACCCCTTTCTATTTCTGTGAGGTCAAAAACAGACAGTGGAAGGTAGTCCAGAAGATGCTCAAAATGTCTTTTGCCACTGGACAATAATGGCTTTTAGTATTCTCAGCATTTCACTCATGCTGAACCCAAGACATGATCAAGAACCTTGCGTTGATATAGACAACTCTCCACTTCATCGAGTGCATCAATATGTTGTACCAACACTGTCCAAACAGCCTGACAACAACCAGATTTAGTCTACTTTAGTTCTCACTACCATTTATTGTACCCTTTAACATCAACCTTGTTGGTCTTAACCATGGACAAAGTGAGAACCATCCAACAAAACCACTCTCCAAAGAGTCTGGCACCCTTTTTCGAGTCAGGTAGCCAATTAAATAAGATGCATGATCAAGGTTTTTTTTAGGAATCAACCACCATTGTAGCTCAAGCAACACTGGAGAGACTTTTGACTGTGATTACGATCGGCTGTTTTTATGTTCTGATTGGATCCCTCATCTCAAAATAACAACCCCAGATTTGTGCTCTTAGTCTGCTTGATTACCATCAATGCAGCAGCTCTAATCAGCATCCATGCAAATGTAAGAGTGCAAGTTGTGAAAAATAGATTTAATTTCCTCATTCCACAATTTTTTCTAGGTTGATAACATCCTATTGCATTATTTACATGAAGATGATCGGATCAAAAGTTTGTCAATTTTAGGTCACTTGTTGTGATCCTTCTTGGTGCTGATAACTTAATCACTCCAAAATGATATATCTACTAACATAGGATTTGCTTGCACATTCCCACGTTGTCAGTTTGATTGGACAGTAATGTAAGCAGGAGGTCTCTTGCAGACTGTCACAGCCACATCTCCAATCTTCAGTTATCGATCCCCAGAGCCTCTGCTGAGGTGCAAGGAACGAAGGAAGAAAAACAGATCATTAATGATTTTAATTAGGTGATCTGTCAAGCTGCGATTGCCAGATGTAAGCGTATGCATTTGGGTCGATTGCAAACAACCCTCCTCACCGCTCAACCCAACAACCCCCCCCTCTGAGATCCTGCCTTGTCACCTTGAGCCTCTTGAAATGGAGGTTGGCTCAAGCTCAATGAGCAGATTGGAGCACAAAAATGTGTCAGCGCAGATCTGTGTGGCAGGACGGCCCACCGCTGCCCACTGGAGAGTATTGTCATCTATTATAGGACTCAATCTTTTTTAAAAGGCGTGCAGCGGCCAATATTTTGTAATCAATCCTATGAGGTAATTTGGTCTGCAGACGGCAGGAGAGCATGACACCTTTGTGCTGAAGCGCTGTTCTGAAAGTCCTTTCCTTTTTTAAGATAAGCAGAATGACAAAGTGCGTCTCTACAGACTGCAGACAAATCTCATATTCACTACAGAGTAAAACATCATTACATATTTATGAGGCGTGCCAGATGACAGGCACAGAGAAAGGGAGGAACCGGGGCGACAACACCGGAACCTGTCTGGTGTCTCTGTGAGATATCTGATCGCACTACTTCAAGCGACCTATGCTGGTCTCGTGTTACCACACGAAAATAATTTTACAAAGGTGTTAAAAAACTTTTGATTAACAGTACACATGATCCCCTGGAAAATGAGATCATGCATCAATGATGCATTAATGACCATGTGCTCGAAAATATTCTTGTTGTGAACTTGTGAAGATAATATTGAAGTCACTGTTTTGGATCATGGTCAACTATTTCTGTGTGTGTGTTTTGAAAGATTAGCGCCTGGTAGCTAGCTAAATGTTGTGTTTTTCTATGTTTTATGATGTGCGTTAGTGATTTTGTGTAGCCTCCTAAAAGTGTATACTGAACTAGAAACAGTTTTGCATCAATTAATTTTCACAAGAATGTACTTTGAAGAAACGTGACTTATTTAAAAAAAGTGAGTTGATGGCAAATTAACAAGAATTTTGAAGTTGTTTTGTTTTCTGCTATATTTACGCTGTTTGATGGCGTGGCATCATATTTTGTATCATTTCCTTCTAAATTATTTGCCAGGCTGTACTGAACCAGACCCAGTATTAGTATGGGTACAAATAGCAGTGCACCAAAATGACTAGAAACTTGACGTCTTACGAGTTGAAGGACTCAAGGCTTCAGTTACTTGGAAAGTATTTGAATTTGAAACAAGTTAAATTTTGATAATTACAAGATTATATGCTAATAGCTGTGGCATTTTGAAAATTATAGCACAAATACTCAAAATATCAACTTCATATTAAAATTTCTTTGCGTTAAATAACACGGAACAAAATATTTTATTTAGCTCGTTACTCAAATTTAGCTGAGTTAATAGTGGACCAGAACCAGTATTTGCCTGGATTCAACTAACAATATTATTGTAAAAAATATGAAGGATTTTTTTACCACTTCATACAAAAATGATACACCTTAACAGCTTTGAAATTCAGGAATGGTGTTTTTGTTATAATCATGAAACGAGTTGGCATTTTAGTGACAAATTGTGATAATTTTGCCTGAAAACACATAATAGCTTAATTTTTTTGCAGAATTTCTTCCTAAATTACAACCTTGTTTTCTACAGTAATTTACACAAGGCGTTAACAATTCTAACAATCACTTCTCCTGTGTTTTTCCAGCTGGAGAGCCTGCTGAAGGCTTCCACTGCCAAGACGAGTGCCGCATCCTTGGACACTCCGACCGCTGTTGGATGCCTCGCGTCCCTCTGCCGGCACGCGTCAAGTCGCCCGAGCACGCCCGCAACGTCATCGCTTTGTCAATCGAGGCCACCACAGTGGACGTACCCCACTATGAGGACGGCACCACTAAGAGGACTTTTGCCACCTTCGGCAAGGACGGGCCCGAGGACGTGGAGCGGGTCGACGTAAAGGGAAAGCGGACTCACGAGTCTCAGGTGTGCAGCCCAAAGGCCAACGGCGGTGCCGTGCGCGAGGCCGGCAACGGGCGCGAGGCCGCCAGTCCCATCACATCCCCCGTGCACCTGAAGAGCCCTATGTCCAAGCCCTCGTCCGCCTACAACACACTGAAATGCCGCGACGCAGAGCGCATCGCCAACCACAGTCTGCTCCGGCAACCGGAGGGCAAAGACAGTGAGCCGTCGGTGCGGGAGTTCAACACGCTCCTGCACGACGGCCGTGACAAAGAGTCCCCCAGCAGCAAGCGCTTGAAGGACATTGTGCTTTAGCGAGCTTCGCTGCCTCGCGCTTTCAGCTCATGCAGCGTGAAACTCACGTACCATATATAAATATACAGTATATCCTGCAATAGCTCTGCATACACACCACAGAGTGGGACTTGACCAGGCACACCCATTTGCAGTATGCAATATTCAAGAGTGTGCTGCAGCTAGTTGTGTGCTCATGCCAAGGTAGTGGATGTGGCTTCGTTGTAGTCGCAGTACTTTTCCCTTGTTTGCTTTCTTATTATTCCATTTTGAGTTTCCTATAAACAGTGAGTGGACAGGCAGGTTACTGTTGACTGCACAGACATGGCTAGCGGAGCACTCCAGCTCTCACGCCAAAGCGGGACACATTGGACACCGGCGGTGCCGACACCCGAGTACAGTTATGCCTTTTTGACGACTTTTTCTATCACAACTCAATATTTGCCTTCTTTGGTTTTCGCAGTTTGTTTCAAGCTGCCAAAATCTTTTTGTTCCTTTGTATAGTGAGCTCCGTCAGTGTAATAAACAAGACACGCAGGATTCATCTGAAAAAGTACCTGTGCATTCGGGGGAGATGTAAAATGATGACCTATCTGACCCGTTTGAACCTATTTCCACGACTACGAGAAGCTTTCGCTGCATCTGCGAGGACACGCCGGCGGCACCAGACTGTGAGCTCTTTACAGTATTTATATTCTTTCGCAGATGGAGCTAAGTGAACTGTGGCTATCTGCCTGAGCCTCTCCGGGAAAAAAAAACAAAAAACTGGAAGCGGAACAGACAGAGCCATGTGTTCACACCCGGTTGTATGACGTCTCATATGCGACGCCCAACCTTGATTGTAGCCAGCGGAGCACAAGTTAGGATCCTGTGCTCTGTGGAGTCTTGTACCTTTTTCTGACTTTTGACTATGGGGCTAGGATAGAAGGGATCGTCACTCATGTCTTGCTATGTGCAACTCTGTATAGAGTTTACTGTTATCATTTTTATTAACCTGTTGTTATGTGACAATCCCTTTAATGTTTTGTTTCAACAGATTAAAAAAAAATACAAATAAACATAAACATTGGTGTTCAACTGAAGCTACAGTAGCGTTTGTAACACAAACACAAAAATGGGGAAAAAAACATGCCAAAATATATTTTATAGATAATTTAAAAATGTATAATGAGAATATTTAATGCTGTGTAGTTATTCTATGAGTAAGTTATACTTGAAATTAACTTACTTATGTTTTTTGTTGTTTTTTTTTGTCTTTTGCTTCTTATATTGAAACTGTTTTTTTTTGTTTATAATTTTCAGAATGAACTTGGATTATTATTTTTCTTTGACTGTGTTACCCCTGGCAACTGTTGACTTGCAGTCTACCTTGTTGTAAAGAGTTTCTTATTGGTCAGTTCCTGTGCCATCAAGTTTCTGTGTGGACAAATAGAAAATGTAAAAAAAAAATAAATAATTAAAAAAAAAATACAACAAAAAAAGCGATTTCAGCACCAACATTAGTGTGTCCGTCCAATGAGCATTAGAGTGAGATAGCAAAAGAAACCAAAAAAATATAATAATAATAATGCAAACATAAGATGTGTAATCTTAAAGGCAAGCAGATAATTGGGGTTCCACCTGGCGTCATACCGGGCCCAAAAAAAGTTTTATATATTCAAATCTTTCACCGAGAGATTGGGCTCACCCAGCACTTACACACACACACACACACACACTCTCACCCCCACACACACATCATCTGTTGAACTGACAAAGTTTTGATCAGAGTGGTATAAACAGAACCCCTTCAAGCAGCAGACTTGTGTCTGACATGACAAAGATCTGAGGCACATCAGCAATGTGGTTTTATGTTGCTTTGCTGTAAACTATGTACAATGTGGATCGTGTGAATGAAGTGGACAGACTGCATACAAAAAAAAAAAAATCTAGATCTTGTAACTGAATGTTTTGCTGGTCTCACCCTTGGCTTCTGGCAAAATGAACATCAGAATAATCACTGAATGTATACAGCAGCTTATAATTAAACTATTAAATGTGCTCTGACTTGTTGTCTCATCTTTTCCGCACACACACACACACACACACAAGTCCAGAAACAGAATTTGATCATTAGGATACGATATCTGAGCATCAAGCCACTGAGTGAGGATTTTGGCTTGGCAACACTTTTGATTTACATCAAGGGAGCTGATCATGGAAGAATCTTACAGTCAAATTTGGTGTAGTTACTAGGCCAATGCATTGATTCTGCGTCGCCAACAAACTGAGATACATAGAACCCAAATGGTAAAGATGATCAAAGATCACTTCGACAACTTTGCAAACTGTTGGTGTCTGTGTGTTGTGGTTCAAGCATCTCAACAACACTGGACTGAATGCCTACGTCACAACTAAGTATTCAACACGAGTTATGTTATTTCACATCACAGCTGTCTTGTCACTGCACACAAAAATAGTTGACCTTGTTTGTTTGTGTCTGCTTTCTTTTCCATCTTTTGTGGAATTATAGTAAGTTCAATATGAAAGTGGATTGATTGTTTCAAAGGCATGGGACTGAGATGAGGTGGGTATACAGCGGCAAATCTAATGGCAAACACTACACATTTATTTTTGTATTTATACTTTGTACATGGCACAGTGATGCAAGTGGTTAGCACATCAGCTTCACAGTTCGCATCCACCCATGACCCTAGCGAGTACAGGGGGTACAGAAAATTAATGGATGGATGTATTTAGATGTGACTGTCCCCATAGGGCAGGGGTGTCAAACTCATTAATTAATCAAAGTAAAGCAAATGTGCTAGAAACGGGAAGTTGACATAAATGATTTGCCCTTCTTGGCCCACATGAAATGATGTTGCTGGTCCCCGGGCCATGAGTTTGACACCAGAAGGAAAATTGGAAATAATCTCCAGGGTCAAACAAAACAAAATTATTTACTAATTGTGCAGGCAGTTGTTTTTGTAACATTGTTATAGTACTGAAGAAAAATCATTCCAAAAGGATGTGGGAAGTGTGTTTTTTTTTCTATTAGCACTTACTGACAGCCATTAACATTCCCAAAGTCAGCAATAAATGAAAAATAATGAAATTCATAATGTACTGCAATTGTGCTTGAATTATAGCTAATTTTATGCTACAACAGATTTGTATTTGTTGTATTTGCATGCGTGCGTGAACTGCATCAATGTGTGTGTTGTTCTGTACCAATTTGTCCAAACACGACCCTTGTGAGGATACGCGGAAAATTGATAAATGTGTTGTGTGGCTTGAGAACAGTTAACCAATCACCCCGCACAAGACGAGGGTGGTGTGTGCAATGATGGATCGCGGCTTGAGCCTCTCCATCCAATATCTTGCATTGGTTGACTTTTTTGGAATCTATAAAAAGATAGTGGCAGCCAACATACATGTGCATTGCTACAGAAATAGGACCTGGGCGAGAATCATGAGGAATGTGTGGATATACTGAAAGGCGAGGCCCACGCTTATCAATTGAATGGACTGGCGATTTTACAACAAGCTGCACTATTTTATCCACTGATAATTTTGAATTGACAAAGTTCTAAAAAAAACAATATATTTGTACAGTTATGGAAACTTAGGGTCACAAAATTGAAAGGCATCATCTAACACAAGTGTGGCCAGGTCATATGACTGATATCGCCCTAATTTCTGTGTAAAAATCTTGAATGGCCTGTCCACTTCGCACAGAGGTTTTGGCGTTTTTATCGAGTTTAGATATTCTCCATGCGCCTATGTGGATTTTCCCCGGGTACTCCTGCTTTGTCACACATTTTAATATCATGCATGGTTAATTAATTGAACACTCTAAATCTAAATTGTCTCTAGGTGTGATTGTGGGTGATAATGTTTTCTTGTTCTACGATTAGGTCGTCGGGTGGAGGTGGTAGGAGAGGACCCAAAATGCAGGGAAGCCAAGGCAAGGGCAACTTAAAGGGAATTTAATTAACAAAACCAAACCGAAAGGCAAACCAGGTACTTGGAACATATAAACGTGACAAAGTGCAAAACAACGACGACTAACAAAACGCGGCTGGGCAGCACTAAACAGGACTATGACACAGGGACCGGAACCAGGGATAAGCGACCGTGACAAGGAAACATGAACAATGAACATGGACGATGAACAAAGAGCGACAGTGACATCCAATATAGGGCAATGCACCGACGCCGAGTAGTCAGCGCCGGGCGTTTAAGTAGTGAAGGTAATTAAATGAGTCAACGAGTATCAGGTGCGTGGCTGGTGAGCGCGTCTCTCCCGGAGCGAGGTAATCAAGGAGTCCATGAGTAACAGGTGCGTGGCTGGTGGGCGTGTCTCTTCAGCCAACACGACACGAGCTGGAAGGGAACGCCCCCACGCCCGTTGAGCAAACATGAACAAAAACAAGACATGACGGAAACGGACCCTGACAGGTGGCAACTAATTTTGGGTGTACCTCACCGCCACGATGACTTCAGAGGACTAAATTCAAAATAAAAGCTGGATTAGACATTGATATCCATTTACAGGCACTAGGTACTATTTGCGCTTTTATTTTGAAGTTGACCCTCGCGACGCATTGCATAGTATATGAACAACCATTTTTGTGGCAACTGGCTTGACTGGCCTAGCTCCGGAGCGAACGACTACATTCGCCGGTGGCCAAATACAATGCGTCGTAGGAGAGCCGCCGGCTCAAACAGTCCATCAAATTATGTCCTTGTGATTTATGTGCAAAAGCTAGATAGTCGATTACAGGGTCCCATAATGCAAGTCAGGGGTGGGCAATTAATTTTTCAAGTGAGCCATGCAAATCAGTTGTGATAAATATGAATTTGTTTTTTAATGAAACAGTAAATGGTATTGTTTTCATAAGCTGCTATTGTGTCGCCCTTGTACCTTGTTATAATTAGGAAATAAAAAATGAAAACAGAAAAAAAAAAAGAAAAACAATATTCACTTACATGAAAATGACACATCTACACATATTAATGATAAGATCATGAGGTCGGTGGGTGGGGGAAAAAAATTAGCTCACAACAATACAATACACCTTCCTCTGGTTCTCATTTGAGGACCATGCCAACATTTTTATGTAGCTCTTGTACCTATTTTCCAACTGAACATTCTCCTGGCACAATTTATTGACAAGGCATATCATGGTGTGAAAGTATGCCAAGTTGAAAACAGCGGTGAGATAGGCCATTCTCTTAGTTCTAATAAAATTAACAGTTGGAGTGGGCACTGGCGCCAGAACTCACCATTAATATTCACAGCACTCGCTGTTGCCATTTCCCATTATTTCCTTCGCGGACCTTTGGGGGAAAGTTCCAACAAGTGATGCGAGTGCTTGCGTGTGTCTATTTCTGGTGGGAAGTGTTCTTTTTATTACCCAGAGTGGGTCACAATGTGCCATTTCTGTGACAAAAAACTAAACAGTAACTGATGAGGCCTGTGTTCCGTTGAGTTTGATGCTCCTTCTCAGCCAGAAGTATGATGTCATTAATGACTCGTGTACACTATTGATTTATTTGTTGACTTTGAGTGGAAGGGTAGAGGAGTCTGCTACCTTTTCTATAATGCTCCCACTCAATAAACGCTCCGAGTTTCACCTCTCTCCCACACACAGTGAGTGAGCAAGTGAGCTTATGAAGGATATATAGTATATGAAGAACCGGATTCTAGTGCTAGTGAGTGGATGCGGGAGGAGAATAAGCAACAGGAAACGTGCAGCTGCCCTGTCTGATAAGAGGCTGTCTTCATTTCTATAATTAATTTGCCATTGCCTCTATATAGCCTCTGGTGGAGCCAACATGAAAGCTGGTCTGAAAGCCCTCTTGCCATAACGTGGCCATTAAATCCATAAGGAGGATCTTGTTTCTCCCAGCTAAGTTGCAGGCAGCATTGGACCACACAGATGAATTACCACTGGAGGGCTTCGATTCCCAAGTAGACAGAACAAACTAATATATAGCCTTGACTCCAGCTAAAGGGCAAAATGGGAATTAAAAAAAAAAATCTCATGATCATTGGCTGGAAAACTAGCTTACGCGGACTGAATTTGCCCCCCTTTAGTTACTTTAGCACATAAGACAAGATGCTTCCAATGGAGAAATGTCGTCAAATTTGGGGGGGGGCGACATTGCAGAGCGCAACACATTGGCATACTGCTTCGCACATTTGTCTCACAGTCAGGAAATGTGTAGACTTCAGTTTCCTCCCAAATCACAAGCCTCTCAGAAGATTGCATTTTCTATGAATGATAATATTAAAATCATTAAATAAATAAATAAAATATCATTTTGTGTGAATGATACTTTGTCTCTATTTGCCCTCCGATTAACTGGTCAAGGGTGTTCTCAACCTCTCATCGGCTGGGATAGCCTCCATTTACCCATGACCCTAACGAGGACTCGCGCTATAAAAAAAAGGAGGAATGGACAGAAAAAAAAGGATAGAACTTAACGCATAGTAAACCACCAAATGATTGAAACAACATTAAAGGATTAATGCTGGCTACCTTTCAATTTACTTTTACATTCATTCAAAAACAATTGAATCAAACAGATATTAAGAACAGTATAATTCGATTGTTGTTGTTTTTTTTTTTGCCAGCTACTGTGAAAGCATCACTTTAATTGTTTATTTTTAACCTTGAAGCAGACAAAGTTATGCCTGTGGTGTCATGCTATTGTTTTTTTTTTTAGGGTTTACACAACGTCACTTTAGCCAAGGCTTGCGTTTGTGTGATTTGCTTGTTTTTTTTTTCCTTTGAGAAAACAATATGTACGCCTACTTACATTTAAAAAAAGCAAAAATATCTCGAAAACCCATTTTAAAACGTATGATTGAAAAGAAAATCTGCGCCTCCATGCAATTGGACACCCTGTGCTTCAGGGGAATGGTTAAGCAAAAACTGATTTGAAACTATTGAAGAAATTGTGTGGATTATTCCTGCACCATTTTCCGCTCAATGGAAACTGCAGCTGGCCTGGAATGCAAATAATTCTTATTGACAAGGTAACACACTATCAAACAATGACAATTAATTTGAGTGGGTTTACTGACATCGCTTCCATTTTTGGTACCTTTTGGACATTTTTTTTTCTTTTTTTCAGAAGTCCTATTGAGACTTGTCTGGGCCGCTTACACATTCGTTTTTATACGATACATGTGAAAAAGTGAACACTCACGTGTTTTCAACATGTCATGAATCATTGTGAATTTGTTTAGAGTTTTTAAAAATGTGTTTACATCTTTTTTTTCATTTTGTGTATATTTCTCGAATCACCTTGCAATCTTTCCACCTTGGTGAAGGTCTGTGCTCATCTTCTGGAGCCCCCGCAAAACGGTGCTTCAGAGCACATTTAATCGCTCCTGATTCACAATGGTCATGGAGAATATTCCCCCCATTACAGCGAGATTTATATCAAAGGTTACCGGGACACACATCCTATTAACGTCCTATTAATGTTTCAATTATCACATGTTAAGAGGGGGAATCAGAGAACAATTAGGGTGATTTATTTACGACCGGGACAGGCACAAGCGGAGCCTGCTGCAGCCTGGCATTCCTTCAATACAAAATAGATTGAAGGTTCTTTTGAATTAGACCCCACATACTCACAACTCAACCAACCCAACCCCCACCACCCTTACTAAAATCACTGATCTCTGCCTCTTTGGTGACCTCATTCTTTCAAAAGACCTTGCAGCTGCTCCTTCCTCACAGAAAACAGCAACTTCTTTTCAGTGCTGGTGGCCGTTCGCTGCAGATTTAAGGGACAGCATGTTTGACACAGGGTTTCTTTGGTCAAAGAAAACCATTGGTATGGTTAGTCAAAAAAAAGAATTCTAATTTATGCATTTTACTATATTCAGTTTTGGATATAAAAAAAGTTTCTCCCCTCAAAGCCCATCCAATTTCTCGTCCTTTCAGCCCATATCACAAAAAAAAATACTGAAGAGTATTAATTAGTAGAGATTTACTGGCGAGCTCTAAATCCTGAGCGGATGTGAGATTCTTCCACTTTTAAGCACATCAGCCATTTCTTTGAAGACTCTTTCAGCCCCGCACATTAAACGATTAGCCAGCAACTCGACTCACCTCAGAAGAACAGTCCGCCTGGCGACTTGAAAGAGATACCCCTGCCATCTTAGCGAGATATGAAAAGGCTCAGTATTTAAGAGCCTTTGTGAAAACGAGTTTTCTTGTCCCTCATCCACCCGCTAAATATTACCTTTTAAAAATCAAATAATGGAAAATCTATGCGCTTTTATTATTTGGTCCATTACATTAATTTAATTGTCACTGATACAGTAAACAATACAATTACACTGTGCATTATATGAAATAATTATATGCAATATATTTGAAATATATAGAACGTTATATACTAGGACATAAAACCCCAATTTTCCTCACAGAAGTGATTAATTATTTTTGGGTAACTTGTAGGGTTGTGTCCGCGACGTTCTGTTCAAAAAAACAAATCTTTTGAGTTGACCAGGACTGAACGGATCACGTCCTGAAGTGATTCGTTCTTTTCTCAGTTCATTTCAGCACAGCCGCATGCTTTCAACTTGGAGCGGAAACGGAAAATCAGTCTGTCATTCACTTTTGAATCTTCTGAAACAGTCAGTGTTAGAGGGAGTACGGACTTGCCTGAACGTGCTGCCATGCTGGATGAGTCGGTGAGTTAACGTACTGCGAATTGCAAATAATTTGCTCCCGTTCACTAACTGAACTGATAATGGCGTTTTCGTGGGTGAATGATTTGGTGAAAGTATCTTTAGAACCAGTCTTTTTAATGAATTGGTTCTAATGATTCAGTACACTTAAAAGAACTAGCGTACCCATCACCAATAGCCAAGCTGCTACACAGAAACCTATTTAATCCAGAAATCATACGGGCAATCCCAGAAACCTTATGTTGGTACCACATTTCATGCGCAACTTAACCCAGTGTACTTTCTGTGATTAAAAGAACAACATTTCAAGGCTTTTAAAAACATAGGGCTTAATAAATTTACAAACAAGTTCTTTTTCTGGTGTGATAAGAAAGATAGCTATCTTGGCAATTCAAACACATTTCTTTCAAGATAACAAAATCAAAAATCGCTAGCCATTGACCTATCGAAGCTAATATCCAATGAAATAATCAAGTACTCGGTTTTAGCTAGCCAAAGAAAAACAACACATCAAGCTCCCAAGCTTGATACCCGGCAACCTACAGTATCTACACTGCAGCTAACCAGCTACCAGACAGAGCGGATTTTCTTGCGGTACAATAACAAACCAAGCTATCTATCAACTCTAGTTAATAGACCAGCAACCTACGTAAGTTACTTGGGATAATAATATCAGCAATAGCCCAAAAGTCACAGTACTGTAGTTATGTTTAGCCATCATATTTCTACACCTTTTAGTGAAGCGATTATCATCCCTTCTGGATGGGAATCAAGCGGCTCCTGAGAGATGTCCTGGCCTTGCATGAGTCCTCACACTTCCTCTACACAGCTCCTACACGGAGACCCAGTCGAGCCTGGACCAGTAAGTGATGACAGCATTTTAGCACTCCTAGAGTGCTGTTCCAGTGTGTGTGGTTGGAACGGGTGACTAAGGATGACTTATTAGGCGATGGAGGACAAAGTTTGTAGAAATTATGAAGCGTCTTGGGGATGGATTGTTCCTGTCCGAGAGGCAGGACTTTCTACACAAGAGGAATTGTCTTTTGTCTGAGCTTTGTTTTGTATTGAAAAGGTTAGTCTTTGTCACAATGAGAAGTGGCCTGCTCATTGCTATCAGTAAGAAGACTGATTACACTCTCCATCTCCCAACCACAGCTACATATCTGCCTGTCCTGGTCACTGACCACTTCCTTTTGTGGCAACCACAAAGGATCTTTGATCAGCAGTGAAATGAGTTGCTTAGACAATAGTCTTCATTCACACAAGGCCGCCAAGGACCTGGTGGAATGAGGGGGGTAGCAGCGGCAACCTCTGTCGCCACATTCCCCCAGCAGTGTTTAATTAAATGTGATGCTGGACAGATCATATCATAAACATTGTCTGACATGGGTCAGATGAGCCTACCAGGACCCCTCAGGCCGCAGGCCTGACCTCAGCCACCTTGCTCGGACATTGGATGACCGGATATGGGGGCGTATGACCCCCTCCCCTCCTCCCTAGATCCCCCCCATCCCACTCCACACTCTCTGGAGGACAAATTGGCTGATAGCAAAAAGAAATGAGGGAGTGTGGCCTTTGAAATCCTCTTTTTGTCAACAGAACCCTGGATCTCACCAAAACTCCCCATGGGCGTTTATTATGGGGCTGGTGATGATTGGACCCATCATTGATTTATTTCACCCTGATGCAGGTACATGCTCTTTGCTCCCTCTGCTCTGGAAAAACAGAGAAGTATTGCACTTGGAAAATGTCTATATCAGATATTTGTCTGTTAAGATATAGTATTCATCATTGGTGGCAGGTGGAATTTTTGCCAAGAGTTGGTTTTGAGGGGAGCCCTGTAAACAAAAGTGTCAGTATTTGTAACAAACAGCCTTGTCCTCTACTTCAGAACAGTTAAACAAGCATTATACAATTTGGATAATTAGTACAGTTAAAAAAAAACAAATTCTAGTGTGATGTGTGGTGCAAATTCCAGCAGCATTTAAACGTAAAATCTTGGGCAAAGCAAGTGCCTAAAATTTAAATCAGGGGTGTCAAACTCCTTTTTGTAATGTTATTTTTCAATTTATTTTAAAACTGGGTTAGGTGACTCGCTTGCAATATGTCAACATTATTGAAATTGAAGTGAAAGTCTTTGTGGACCACTTAAAATCATTTGGTGAGCCGGATCTCGCCCCCGACCTTGAGTTTGACACCTCTGATTTTGATGGTTGCGTTCTCAACTGGTCTCGCTCTGGCACTGACATTTTCGCATTACCAGGACATCCCAATAATTGCTTTTCAAAATAAAAAGTGAAGAAGCCTGTCCTCTATATTTAGTACAATTTTGAAAATAAGAAAGAAATAATGTAACCTTTGAAACCTGTTTTTGACAAAATGGTGCAATTCCCTTTTTCGGCAAATGCCCTCTGTGCTGCTGCTCAACACAATATGACAAACTCAACAAGTCAATGACGGAGTGGAAACAAGAAACTGTCCTTTAATTTCCCCAACAACGATATGCATGAGTACGTATATAATTGTTCCAAGATCTTTTTATGGGGATTACGCATTTTACCACTTAAATGGCAGTTGATTGTGTGATACTTAAGACTTTGCATGTCTGTTAAAAAAATCTAAAGCATTTACTTGGGTAACAAACTATTACCATGTCACTTGAAATCACTTTTAAATTGCAACAGATTTGACTTTGGAAGTTTCATTATATTATGAAAAGATCAGCGTGGATGATGAACAAATAATTGCTTGAATCAATCTAATGCTTCATATTTTTCACTGCGATCCCAATTATTCCATTGAATATTGTGTCGGAGTAAGACAAAATAAAGCTAAGCTCCTAAAGCTCTTTATAGTGGTAATACAGTAAGTGATGATGAGCTCAAGGTAATCAAGGCAACACGGCAAGTTTCTTTCTTTTATTTTTTTTATTTTTTTTTTTTTTAGTATGACAGCGTCGGCTGTAGCTGGCCCTCATCAGCAGTCGTCCTGCCTATTCAATGTGTTCAATTGAATTACTCGTGGAGAGAGTCAATGAGAGAGCAGTCGCCTGTTCAGCCAAGCAAATCAGTGAATACACATTCAGGGCCACTTCGCCCTTATTTTTCTGCTTGTCGAAGAGAAAAAGAGCACTGGTGGGTATGCACTCAAACAGAACATTCAGTACAGCTGCACAATTTTCCAAGATTATCTTTAAAGTTCAGGGGCCGTGCCGAACAGTGCACAGGATTCGAACTAAAAAATGTACATTTGCTTAAAATCCAACAATAGCATATGACAAAAAAAATAATAGTTAAAATTCCAACAGTATGCACAAATTCAGTAAATTTAACCTCCATAAGCCAATTTGAAAATTCTGTGCATAATTGAAGCCCATCGGGAAAAAGAAATTCTTCATAAAACACTGAAAAACACGCAATATGCATTTCCATGAAAAAAAAAGAGAAACCAAACAAAAAATATGATTATATATCAAAAGCTAATTTGAAAAAATATATATCCTACTGAAAATTCATAGAATAATCGTGTATTTAGGTTAATGCTATTTTTATTTAATTCAAAATTGGAATTTACAATTATATGACACCATGTAGCCCCACCAGTCTAAACACGGCATTCTGATTAATAATATGTTTGTGGAACGGAATGGAAAGCGGCAAAATCCACACGTTTTTGTCCATCTCAGGGGGCGGGCATTTTGCCACTTGCTGTTGACTGAAAATGAAATCACAGTTGCTCAGTACGCAGGAAATCCCCAATCACGGATTCGATTACAAAGATCACCAAAGTCACAAAATAGGTGAGGTATCAAATCGATCTCAGGCCAAATTAGCAGAGTTGGTTAACTTTTTGACATAAACCCAAAATATCATATTCTGTGTGTCCTCAGAAGTTTTTTTCTGTCTTTCTTCCCATCATCATTGGTTCCATGCAATTGACAAACACTCTTTTTATACTCCACGCATTTATCCTCTAATCCAGGCATAGGTTTGTGCTTGGCTCATAGTGGAAAGACAAAACACGTAGGGGTAGTTCATAAATCACAAATTGTATTTTCCGGCTGACAAGGCAACAAAGTGATATAGACGGTTGCAAGATGAAAGGAAGACACTGTGGATGGAAAAAAAAAATAAAAATGAAATAAGGAAGACCAACATCACTGTCATAAATTTCAGTTCATTACTTTGCCTGTGATGTTCCATTGCGACACAACATGAGTGCTTTTTGGGAAACAAAACATCCAACGCGTATTTGGAAGACATCACGACTTATCTTCACAAGAGTTACCCAGAGAGAGCAATATCGGCTTCACATCCTTTATTTCTATTCATCATTATTTGAGCAGCAGAAGTAGAGCAATACGAGTTCAACCACCGCAGACCTCATATGTGATCACATATTTAAAACGAGCAGGGTTCTCGATAAGCTAAAAAGTAAAAACTGTGAAAAATGCTTGCGGTTATGATACTGATGCTTCATTGCAGAACGCTAACAAATCAAGAATATCTCACCAGGATCTTATGAGGTTCCAGTCAAATGTAAACAAGAAAACATAGCCAGCGGTGTTCCTCAGCCAGTATTTGGTTTGTTTGAGAGGAGACAAAACATTGTTGTAGTATTAGAGCAACACACGGTTTCTTTTGAACAAATAATTATTTGCCCATCCATTTTCAAGAGCAATTGTCGTCATTTGGGTCGTGGGAGATCTCATCTGACTGTGAGTGTGGGTTGTAGTTCATAACAGCATTTTTAACTAATACAACAAATACATTTTTTGTCTGTTAGCCTCGATTTTGGAGTTAGGGCTCAGACATCGTTTTGAATACCCTTTTTCAGTTACTCTGATTTTTTTCTGTAATACAGCACAAAAACCTCCCAAAAATATTTGTATTATCCTGACCATATTAAGAAAAATTTGGAAATTTTGAGTGACATGGACATAAAACTGTACCAAGTGAGTGCGTTAATCTTTTACCTTATTTAGTTTGGCTGTTTGTGGTAAGCGAGAATTTAAAATGTGTAAGCTTGACACTGGTGCGGATGAAATGAGATGTACTGTATAAATAGTAATGACTTGACCCATGACCTAAACATCCGTTCATTTCTAAAAGACTGACACATCTTCCACTACTATAACAAACTTTCCACTGGTCAGAGTTTAAATGATCACATCTAAAGATCACATCCTCCTGGTTGAAGTGGCATAATCAAAACCACTAAATGCAAACAGGAACATATTTACATGTAGAATCAAACCTTACAAGTGTTCTGTAAATAACTGCTATTGTAGTGTTTATAAGAGGCTGCAACAAAGAAAAAGAGCGTTGAATGGGTTTCACTCCTCTGCATAGAAGAATAAGAGATTAGGCTATGCAGAAACTAGAGCAGTGTGTGTGTGTTGAAAGTGTGTAACTTATTGTTCTCTATGTTATTTAAATCATGGAACAAAAGTGAATGGATTGCCCTGAGCTTTGCTTCAACTACAGGTGTTTGTGTGTGTGCGTGTGTGTGTATGCTTTGACTGCAGCTGGTGGAAGAAATTGGACATGCTTGTTGTTTCGCCTAAGTTGTCCAAATCGTACAAGACATATTTTTTTTCCGAGACACAAAAGGGAAATCACGGAATTGTGTTGTAAGGCAACAACTTCACTCTGGCCACGGTGGCTTATAGCTACATCAGCACAAATACATTTTTCACTAGCTCACTTGTAGGCGGTTTATATAATTTGGTACAGGACATGGCGCAGTATTGCATCTGTATCTTCCTGCTGAGTGCTGTGTTGGATAACTATTTTAGTCAGACACAAAATGTCTTCAATAAAGGGGGCGGAACTTTCTCAGTCCATGAGGGACGGTTGAAGGTTTGAATTCAGCCCCCTTTTGTATCATTCTAAACGATGACGACTCAGCTACTCTGATAGTAATACGAATCACTCCAATTAGAATGCGACATGATTTACTCCATTTAAAATTTAATCCAATCTGGCATAATGCAAAAAGCAAAGCATTGGTGCAGACATATGATATTTTCCCACAATTTTAAACAGGTGTTGTAGCATCATGTATGTCATGTTTTGTTCAAAATAATCCATGGATCATCAATTGCAGTACACTCATCAACAGCCCTGTTCAGAGCAGCACTTATGGGGGTTGTCTTGGCTCAAGCCAAAGAGGCATTGCTCACCCAACTTGCACTCATGCCTATGAAATTTCCCTGACCATGACAACTACTGAGCATAAATGCCAGGAGAGACAAGGCTGACAAAGAATGTACAGCACAATAACCAGATAGTGGATAGAAAAACTTCACACCCCCCTGTTAAAATGCCAGTTTTTTTGTTCTATATTTGACCTACCGAAATCAATTGAAAATATTTTCCATCATGTGGAAATCAGTTAAAAAAATATTTTTAGCGGAAGTAAAAATAAACTTGTGATAGGACCATAATGTAGTAGCACAAGTGTGCACACCTTTAGAACTAACTGGACATCTTTCATGGTGACATAAGGCGCACAAATCACCATATCTCAACTAATATATATATATATATATATATAAATATATATATATATATATATATATATATAAAAGCACCTTCAATAGCTCTGGGAATGGTAGACCTTTGCATAATACACATCAAAGTTTTTCCAGGCAACGTTTCATCATCATTGTAGCCATTTTGAACTATTCATGAATTTTTCTATGTTGTCTTAAGGCCGCAGTTCCAAATGAACAAAATCTGTCAGGTTTCTGTTGTAGTGTAGGAGGACACTAACGCAAAGTGCGGCAGGAGTAAATTAAATCTGATTTCAATGTTATGAAAACAAAAGGGCAAACAAAGAACTCGGACAATTTAAAAATACTGACACTTAAAACAACAAGGATCATAGCAACAAACAATCAAAAAAGAGGACTTGGATTGACAAACAAAAAAAACAAACAGCCTTGACTTGAGATAGGACACATGGACAACGAACCGACAAGAACAAAAAGGAAACAGGGAACTAAATACAAACAAATTAACAAGACAACGAGGAGCAGCTGGACAAGACACAAAGGGTTGCTGGGAGCTGATTGGTTAAGACTAGGGAATGGGACTACAAGCACAGGTGGACACAATCAGCTTTACCAAGAGACACACCAAGCAAGGAAAAATATGGAACTGCATACTAAACCAAAGACAAACACAGACCATGACAAAAATCAGCCCTTAAACATAATGCGGCCACCACTATGGTTAATTGAAGTGGTGTTCCTTAAACTTTAAACCAAACATAGTTTTTGGAATTTGGGCCCAAAAGTTTGACCCAGGTTTCGTCAGAGAAAAACCCAATTTTTGGCATGAGTTTAGGAGATTTTCTCCTGGTCCAAGGCAGGCAAAGAGTTTGAAGGTAATTTCACTAACTCTTGGCTTTGCATGCAAATTTCAGTTTTGTTTTTGCAGGTCTGAGTAAGAGGAATGTGTTTGGACAATGTCATCTATATCTGAAACGTTGCTAAAGCAAATAAAATTAAAATAAAAAATGAGGGAAATCACATTTTATTAAATTTGTAATCATGTACGTATAATTTGAGATGTTAGTGGCTCTGCCGTTAAACCTATTAAATATATTGTTTCTAAAGAAAGACAGAGTACATACTGTGGCTGTATATACTTTGTGTTCCATTTTCGATGGCAACATTCTTATGTTTTCAAGTAACAGGTGTCAAACACAAAGTATGGAAAAAAAATGGAAATTGTTCGCTGGCCACTCTTGTTTTTTACTTGATTTTAAAAATAGTTACTCATCAATTTATGACATATTAGTTAAATTACAAGTTAGAATAGATGCCACCCCACCTTTTTTTCCCCAGTGCTTTTGAAAAGTTCCATTCTTACTTGTCTTCCCACTGCAGCTCAGCCCCACCATACAATTCTTTGAGGAGTCCAAGCGAGGCCTTGGGGAATACGTGTGGTGACCTCATGAAGAATAAGTAGCCCGGTGTGAGGTTGTGCCCCTGAAAACTTACAATAGAAGGCATTAGTAATGGCGCCAACAATAGGGGACGGTGGGGAGGATGTAAGTCACCGAGAACCTCGCTCTCGCGACTCACTGGGGAGCCTCTGAAATTCAACAGGATGGCTTGTAATAAAGCAACTGCTTGCAACATTTCCAAAGCCAAGGAGCATATTTATGGAGCTTTACGCTACCATAACGAGTTGGTCCTCATGGGATTTAGTGCTGCACAAGCTTCAATGGTGCACTTCATAACAACCCTCCACTGGCACACTAGCAGACGACCAACACTATGTTGCAATCCGTCGAGGAGGAGGCGGAGGAGGAGGTTATGCTCTTGTAGTTCTTGTATTGGACTACTATCTATCGTTCTTTTACCCTGGCCTGACTAGGCACACTGTTGGACACAAATTACAATTTTTGGGGATTATTTTTCGAAACTTTCAGGTAATGGTTTGGATCCAAATGCACGAAAAGGTGCCTGTCGTAATCCCTAAGTGTCAACACAAGGGTCTGAGTCAGGAAAACAAGCAAAGTGAAATGATCAGGCAGGTCCAAAAATGGGTTCAAGAATGCGTAAAAAGTACTGCTAAACGCAAGTGACAATCTGACAATGAGAACTACAGATGGGGCAAAATGTGCCAAGGCTTCGAACTGTGTCTCGAGCAATCCAGGAGGGAATTTCTGAAGCACGTATCAAAGGGTGAGTCATTATTGGCAAATGATTGATCATTGATTATGAAGCCTCGCTGACTCGAGAAGTGGTTCACGTGGCCCAGCGAGGCGTAACAGGGTCTGCCAAATTCCCAAACACCATAAACTAGACTTTGTGAAATGCGTTATATAAATAAAATTGTATTCTATTGTATTGACCAGACACAAAGATGACGATGTGCCAGTTTTAACGCCAAACACACGTCACTAGTTCAGGGAGTCAATTTTAAACATTTCAAAGTGTTTAATTTCCTCATACACAATTACACAGTCACCTTTTGACAATTAATGGTGTTACAAATTCTTCAAGCAGTTAAATGTGAGACGTTTTAATGTCGTATTCTGAAATGCGTCTTTTATTGTGAAGGGTCGCTCCACATTTCCGTTTCCTGTTTAGGGTTTTCGTTCGTCATTCACTTTAAAGCGGTGCAGAAGTCAATGCTGACGTGAGTACTTGTTCAAATTCATTCGGATTAATATTGATAGCATATTCTTCCCACTTTCCTCAGTAAAATAATGCGTGTGTTTATCCTGTTTATACACTTGTTTTTTCTTATGTTTGCATTCGGTGGTCAACGGTGTTTAGCTACCTTGTACAATAGTTAGCCGTTAGCAACTTGCTAATACAACTAATACAGATTGGAAAGGTAGCAAGTTTACTGAAAACAACAATTAAACGTCTATATATGTCAGTTTACTTGTGTTGGGAGTGTTTCTGGCTGTTAGGTTTTAGAAGCACTCAGATGCTTATTCTAATGATAGTTATATATATATATATATATATATATATATATATATATATATATATAATTGTGTGTATACATGTATGCACATCTGCACAATGAAGCTGATTAAAGTGTTGAGTTCAACACTCTGTGCTCTCTTACTGGAGCCCCTTTAGTGGTCAATACATCCAGATAACCAGTTTAGAGGTCAAATCTTCAGCAAAGGGTGTTAAAAATGAGTGTTAAACACTTGTACATTCACAATCACAATTATGCATTCAACTTTTAAGACTTGTGAGCAGCCATGTGTATTAGTTCCCACATTATTTAACATATTTTTGTCAAAATACACCAAAGGTCAGATATTATTGCACACTTTTCACCAACCTTTTTAGGCCTTTTTTTTTTTGAGGGGGCAGTCCTACCTCATGCAAATGAGCGACTGCGGTCTCTACCCCCTCTACGATTGGGCCAATGCATTTCATTACCTGGATGGCAAGGAATGCAGCTGCCTATTGAGAGTTATTGAAAAGCACACTTGTCAATTAGAGTAGCAGATTCATGTTTACCAAACAAATAACATCTACAAATGTAACCCTTTTGTATTACCTACATAAAAAAGAAATCACATATGGCTTTACTTAACATATTTTTAGTGATATTAAAAAGACAAGATTGCGATTGAAAATATGGAAAGGCTTTACTGCAAAAATACTGCAGACCGTTAATGTGTTACAAACAAGCAATTTAAACAGCCATATTGCTGCTTTTGAATGACAGTATGATCCGACTATTGTTTCAGAGCAGTAAGAGACAGGATATTAGACTGAGAGACAAATATTACCACTTAAAAAATGTCAGACCCCATTAAGTCAATCAGCATGACATCGCTGACAGTCGTCCCAAAAAAAAAAATAAAAAAAGGAAGAAAAAAAAGAAATCCAAGCAAGAAATCAACAAACGCTCAAAACATAAATGGGTGGCGGGGAAAAAGCTCATTGTTTTTGTCACACGACACAGAATGTGGGCAAGGAATACATTATTCAGGAGATAAAAGCTCAGGCACAATTTGCTCCATCAAAAAGATGCAAATCAAAATTCCCCCACAATGCTCTCTTCCAAGCAGTATTTGAGCCTTAATAGGGGCACTTTATTTCCGACTGCACATCAGTGGATTATGCTGAGCAATGGAGAGCAAAACCCGCTCGCTACTGCATAATGTTGCCATCGAAATATATTTATTCTAATGATTAAAAATTAAGGGGACCAGCGCTGCAGGCGGTTACATCATTATTGAAACTGAGCGGAGAAAAATAAAATAGGAAATATATATACCGGTAGTATATCTGCTAGCCGTCGGGATTTTGTAATTTATGTGCCTAAAACTTAAGACGATGGATAATGAGAGGAACATTTTGGAAAAATTGCAGAATCTTAATAATCAAGTAGCAAATGGTTACATATGACTTTCACCACGTTTACCTTACAGCAAAATCTCACACGATGCAGTTTTAACAGCAATTTGTTCACATTTTGAACCAGTCTTGTGCTATCTTATCTCACTCATTAAGGTGCATCTTTGTCTCTTTGCAATCACATCACATGCACCACATTCACAGATCTACACACTAACTAACTCGACAACTCAAAGTTAACTTGGTGAAAGATTTTGCTCTACTGTGGAAGATTGTGTGTGATTTGCAGTTTGCACTTGTTTTATTTATTTTTTTTCGACATGGTTTTCAACGAATAGCTTCAGAGTGGGCCATGGCTCATTTGCATGAGATCAGTGGCGAGAAAAGCAGAGTGGATGCCCACGGCGAAAGCATGACCATGATGCGGTTGAAATATTTAGAAACTTACTGTTGATGTATAGCCGCCGACTCTTACGCTGTATGCCCCCTTCTTTAATTCAGCTCGCCCTTTTCGTCAGGTTTTGGAGGAAGATTTTACCATTCGCTGTCCATATACCTCCCCCGACTGAAGGACTTTATGGCCTTCTGTCCGACGCGGATGCTCCGTTGTATGATTTGATGCCCGTTCATAAATGATTGCCTTGTTTATTGCCTGGCAAAAAAAAAAAACACTCCACAGGGTCTATGTTGGGGGCCTAAGCGTAGAGGCTGCTGTTGTCCCATCCTTGGAGTATTTTGATGAATTAATGTGATGAATATGTTATTAACATACTTGGGAACTGAACCTCTTTTAAGGAGTACCCAAAGGAAAAATGTTTCAAGCATCTACCAAAAGGCAGCTATTGATTCAAAGTTTCTAACAGAGGGTTGGACATGGTTGTGTCCTTGATTGCCAGCAAGGAGACTCGAGACTCCAATCAATTCCAAGAAGCTCACACTCTTAAAAGCACTGGCTGCTGGAACACACAGCCCTCAGAAAAACTGTTGGAATCAGACCGGTTTTATGTGCAACAGTAAGTAAGTTCGCTTGAACACCTCAAAGACAGAATCGTTCCCAGTTTGCTCATAAAGATGACATTGGGGCAACAGGAGGCCTGCTGCCCAAAACTTATAAAGAGTCATAGGAGAGAGTTGTTGTCATGAGCGACTTGTTTGACTTTTTTCTCTCCCAGCACAAATACGCATTCCAAGCTGCAACGCACGGCACCACAAAACTAGATTGTGGGGTTTTTAATCATTATCAGTGGAGAACTCACACGCTGCTTCTGCAGTGTTGGTACAAGTGTGGCACGACTGCGCTGATGCAGACATTCATTAAAACTGATATTTGGCATGATTAATGATTGTTGCAATTTGGGGAGAAAAAGTACAACCTCTGTTGGGGTTTGAGGAGGATAATTGGACTGGGTTGCCAAAAGAGATAGGTGGTCTCCCTCGCTATAGTGCCCAACTTGCCCTGTCATGTTGTGCTGTGCTATAATGTCTCTTAGGGATGAACTCTATGGAACTTGCTGACTTCATTTCCTGCAATGCACTGCAATGTTTGACTTTACTTTTATCCTTTTTTTTTTTGGCCCAGTCCCTATGTCCTTATTTTGCATTCGTTTCATCAGGGATAATTTAGTTCCGTCTGATTTAATGAAGCGATAATTCCACGATAATTAATAGAATTCAACACCAAAGCAAATTTGCCTTGTGACAGTTGTTTTGATAGTGGGGAGTCAGTACACGGTGGAAGTGTCCACGCTGCAGGAAAACAGTTGGCAGAAGAAAGAGAACAAAGAGTTGGGGACAGAGACGTTTGAGTTTGACTAGTCAACCCCGTGATGTATCAAAACGTTTTCACAAAGAACCAAAAAGAAGGTGCTGGAGAGTCATCTCAAGTCTGTTATGATGCTTTTATATGTTTTTATCACATACAAAAGTTATTTTTATTTTTATTTTTTTTTACACCACCAAGCTCTTGATTTGTCATAAGGGAAAAAATTAAGTTTTTGGAATATAGACCCGCATGTGTCACAGACTAACAATAATATAAAAAAGATGTGCCTAGTAACGGGTGTGTCCATCAATGGTACAAGTAGAGAATTTCAAAACTGTAACGGATAGTCTGTGTTTTGTTGGACAAATCTGAACATGACCATATTTATTTTAATATCCGTATTAAGGATATTAAAAAATAAATTAAGGGACACATTGCTCAAAGAGGTCCAAAGTTAGATGAAAACTAATAAGTTGAGCCTAACCACAATCGCTGTTTTAACATGAGGAAGTCTGGTGTTTTCTGTGTACTTTAATATATTCACATAAGCCGCACAAAGAAACGCTTTATAAGCAGATTATCATGCCCATTAATGCAGAGATAACAATTGTGTGCTAACGTCAACTTTATCCATCATAGAATAAAAGACGGCATCACACTGCACTGTTGTTTGTACCATACTCGTTGGAATTGCTAGCCAAACGACCGCTGCTTGGTGAAGCATTGCTAATGGTGAGTGACATTTTTAATCAGTTGCTTTTATTTTGGTCCTTGAAAGTCTTCACATGCAAATGCTTTTATTTTAAGGCAAGAAAAATGTGAGCAGGGCTGTGTGTATGTGTGTGCAATGTGCATTGTCAGAATCTCACTGCAAAGGAAAAATTGTTGTAATTTTTGCATGGATTTATTAGTAAGAAGTAAGGGCATTTATGAGGCTTCTGACAAATTATTGGGATATCCGGCTTTTCAGTGATTTTATGATGTTATGAAAAGCTAAGCTAGGGTCTTGTCTGTCTTATCAAATGTTAAAAAAATGTGTTTTCAGTGGTCATGTCCAGAAACTCAATGATTTTGACAGTAAAAAAGAAACATTGATTGGATGATGGAAAAAAAATCAATGTAATGTAATGCGACTGAATAATTTGGGTGTATTAACTCATGCACATTGACAATTATATGTCAGAATATTATCCGTAAAAAAAAAAAAAGTGGAATAAAAGAAGTCGAAGACGAACATACAGCTGGCTAAACAGAGAGAGACAGAAACCAAAAAGCGGGATGTCTTATCAAGATTAACAACAAGAAACCGGGTTATACTTGATCAAAACTGACAGCTCCGGGTTCAAATGCATTCAATTCAAAACAAAAGTACTGTATGTGAAAGCCAGTAGGCCTATGAAAGACAAACTACATTTTCAAGTAGAGTGCTTACGCTTTACAGATAAACATGTTTTTCTTCTTTCATTAAGGCATATAGGAATTCGTGATTTCGAAGAAACGATGTGGCAACTTTTGCTTTACTTTTTTTAAGTGAATTAAGGTGCACTTGCAAGTTTTATTTCCTTCACCCCCATGCTGCTTCATAATATAACAATTGTGCATGTTGATAGTACAGTATATGATCAACACAAATGATTTGAAAGGCGTATATTGACATATTAAATTACATAAATGAGCAAAATGCATCCAACACAGAGATTTAAGGTTATTGCAGACCTTTTTACGTACTGTGCATCCGAATATAAACAAGTATTAAGTTGAGTTTTAAAGGTCACAACTCAAACTTCGGCTCTTAAATGCCTCAGTCACTTGACACTCAAACACAACAATGTGCACATTGTGTTTTGAGCTGTATGACATTTGCGATTGCGCACACACACACACACACACACCCAGACACACTCACACACTTCTCTACTCCCCAATTATATCAATTATGCTATTATGTTATTACCTCTGCACCAAGAAGTTCACAAATAGCATTGGGCTCAGTATGGCTTACCGCTCCTTCGTAAGCGTTTCATCTGGACAAACGATCAGGCAGACTAACACTGTGGTGTCAGACTAATTTGATTTATTGTTGATGACATCATACGTCTTTCAAGTGGGAACAATCACCACGCTCAGCGCTTCACTTTTCCACGACAAAACTATTTAATAAAACAGCAGTGGAATGCACTGAAGTCATTAGACGCTTATTTTGTCCAGCAAAACTCTAGATTACAGCACTGAGATTGTTGGGAATTCTGTGATTAATAATTTATCAATTTCTCTGTTTGCTTAAAAACAAAACAAAATAGATAATTCACTCCCCACATACACATGCATGGGTTTTCTTGAATAATATGTTAACATTTCTACTACTTGCTGTAAAAAAAATATGAATCCACTCATCCTAATTCAGCATATTCGCAGCGACCTTTCCAAAATGATGGATTTGAATCATGGGTAGAAACGCTGTTGTCTTACGAATACCTTTGTGACTTTTTGGCTTCTATACCTGTCAATGGCAGTTTTAACGGACGTCATGGTCAATTCAGTCTCACGGTACCTTAAAGTCCTAAATCTTATTGCTCTTCTACTATGTGGTAGTGGACAGGATGACCAACGCGACACACCTCTCACTTTCCACCAACAATCACAAGTCTCGTCCACCAACCCAGCAGAGGCAGCAATGTCCCACGGGGGACGATGGAGGCAAGGAAATCTTTATCTCATCTGGTAATTCCGATGGGGTGGCAATTTCTTGCCAACTCATGGTTACCAGTCGCCATTATTTGTCTGTTCTGTCTTCATCATCTTCAGTCAGATTGCTTCATGGCTGACCATTGGTTCTTTGTATTTGTCAATTATGGACTCTGTCTAGGGCCAAGCTTTGGTTGGAAGGTTGGCTAGATTACCCTTATGTCTGCATTTCCGGCCGAGAAAAAATATGCATCGCCCAGCACAGGTCTTACTCAGGATAACTAGCATTTCCTTGGTGTCCGACGCAAACCGCCTATATCTAAATATGGTCAAAATTCATTTTTTTTACGAAACGATGTTTCATCACCGCTTTGCCCGTTATGTTTACGCAATTCAAAAAAATGCTGTCACTCTTAAACACAACTAATGTCTGGGAAGGGTTACAAAAATCCATCTATTTAATTTTTCTACAAATGCTCTAAGGCGTAATTGTGGACGCTGATGAGCCCCGGAGGCAAGTCTCCGTTGCATAGCAACATCCACTTAATACACAGGATTAGTTGGCTCATTGCTTTATTTATTGCATTGCACATGGCTTAAGACCTTTAAGAATGTGTTTGTGAAGATGACGTAGGACAGACATTTGTGTTTGTGATGTATTAAAAGGCCTTTTGCAATTTGGTGGCTTGGCGTGACCGCAAATTTTGAAGGCGATTTTTTCTTCTTCAGCATATTAAATTCGCGATCATTTTGACAGTATGAGGCTTCCACCCAACAGGGATGTTATCCTGACTTTGTTGAGTTTTCGTGCTGGTCTTGCTGGTGACACCAGTAAGATCAGCTCAAAAACGCAAAACCATCATATGCTCGTGAGCTCCCACTGCCTGCTGGTCTATGATGGGGTTTTTTTTCCAGCAGAGTTGTACTTACATTTTTCATGTTGGCTTGGAAAAAGGCAGAAATGTGCCATATGGCTTTGTTGGTTTTATTGCTGGACTAATTTCACCATTTCCAGAACATGTATGTTAGGTTCAATCAAAACTCAAATTAAATTGTGTGAATGTAAGCATAGATGCTTCTCTATATGTGCCTCCAATTGATGTTTGTATATAATACATATTCCTGTCAGATAAGCTTGATGGACTGCCGATTCGGTTACAAAGTAATTTGGAGAGTCTAAAAAAACATGAGATGGTTTGATGGCCAAAAAAAGGAAACTTATTACAGTGCAGCTTGTCTAATTGACTAGGAAATTCTATTCAAAAGGTCTTTTTGATGTTAGTCCAGCTGTGACTAGTTGTGCTGCACGCAATATTGGACAGCAAGGGTGGTCGCTCATTAAAAAACTCCACTGTGCCTGGAGAAGTATGACAATGAAGCTACAAGGCCGCCACTGCAGTCGTGAGGGTCCGCACACCCTTTACACAGCGGTCAGTGTGTTTGTGCATAGCCACACTAATTAGGGGAGCTTGCCGCCTTTCTTTCTTCAAATAATTTAACCATCAGGGGTCAGATCCCATTAACCAGTAGAACCTCGGTCTGGCAAGTGTGTTCATAATGCTACAAATGGAAAAGAAAGCCTAAAGGAGGAAAATAAGAGGTAGAGCAACACAGCACGATGCGTTTACTGCTGGGTCACATGTATCCTCTTTTTAAAATATTGTTTCGGGCAATGAAAGAGCATTGGCGCTGAAACGACGACATTGTGGTTTTCATGGGCTGCTGAGGCGGGAGTAGAATAAATTGGCTGTGCTGATTCTCAACTGCATTAAAATAGATTAGAAAGGTAAGCCTTTGATTGCGCGTAAGATGGACCCCCGATGGTTTAGTGAAGTTTGATTATTGGTGTTGAAATTCAACCGGAAAAAGAAGCAAGTATGGCTGCAGGGCGAGTGTGCGGAAACTTCAAGAAGGCAGTCTTTTTGAACCAATTATAGGTAATTTCCCTGTGTCTCAATCCTCGCAACCCATTTTATTTGACCTTCAACGTCCCTTTGCAGTTATCCTCACTGGGGGTACAGTAGGTAGCTCCCTGAGGAGAAGTCTATGTATTCTATAATTAATAATTAATCAGCCCAGTGCCAAACAGACAGTCGGTGGGTGGAAGCACTGACAAGTAGTAAGGGTCCGTCTCCTTCCTCAACACTGATGAAATACTCCTAGCTGCTTAAATTATGACAATGCAATCATCAACATCAATCCTAACCATTGTGCTAGAATCAAAAAGACATTTTCGGAAAGTCTTTTGTATCTGCATTGATCAAAAATAATGACACACTAATTGCTTTAATTAACCAAATTCATTCATCAATTTGGATCATATCGCTTTGCTGTTGGTGAGTGATTAGCGTGGCGTTAAAATACTAGATCCCAGACATCCCTCTGCTTTTTTTCCCCGCCCCAGCAAACACGTATGTAGAAATTGTTTACCACAACATTGGACACTTATAAGTGTGTAGAGTGGTGAAGAACAATTACACAAACAAAGCAGGTCCTGTAAGCAGTGGGCTTTTAAAAATACATCCTAATTAATCTGATCACCCACAGGAGTTGCTCTTTGTAAGCGGGCAGACATGCTGCATTCGAATGTACAGCATCTCATTATGGGTCAACAGTGAGCATTTGTGAATAGATTCTCATTTCGCTAAAGTCAATGCAAATGATCAATGCCTCTTTTTAGATAGACCAAATGCACTGGTTTTTACCGGCCACAATGCACCTGCTGAGGTAGTGGTATTATCAGATTAACTCCACATGGACACAGTTAGTCTATCCTTTTCAATTTTTGATATGTGCACATACAAAAAGAAAAGGAAAAGATGACAAAAGGACAATGGCAAATGGTACCTAGCACCCTTAGTTACTTTTAGTGCATCAAACTTTCGGAATCAACGTGATACTCCACATTGTACTCCCACTCCGTGTAGTCACTGGACTGAAGAAGTGGAAGCCAACAATTAAACATCACATAAGGAGCAACACTGTTCCTGTAAAGGTGTCTGGATCGCTATTTACAAACATTGCCACCCGAAGCACCTAACTAGCTTTGTTAGTTTTACTGTCTTAACTTGCGGGTACCACTGCTTATGCAGTACTAACAAGACATCACATTAGTAGCATAATGCTAAGCATTTTGGTCAACACTATATTCATCTGAATTTACAGATTACACAAGTACTTTGCTTTCCACGGAGCCGACCGTGTGGCTGGGCACAATGCTTTTTAATACTTATTTGGGTTACTTTGAGCTTTTTTGAAACAGAAAAAAAAATCTGTTGAAAATCCCTGCATTATACGTGTCAATTGTTTCATCATGCTTACTCTGGTGTAACAGTACGTATTGTCCGATTTTTAAGGTTAACACAATCACTACTATAATGTCTGTGTCATTTAGTATACACCTGTGACAATTGTTCAGTAGTGCGCACTATATGAAACTCAAGACACATTGACCCCTCCCCCCAAAAAAAATCCACACATAAAATAATTACAAATAAATAAATAAACAATATGTTCAGATGTCAGAAAGACACCAACCAGGGACTCCTCCAGATGCTGTCTGAGTGATTGGATGACAACAAGTTCTCGCAATTGTCTTGGGTGCATTAACGTTGCTGCTAAAAGCACTCAGGATGTGCATCACTGAACAGCTGAGGAGGTCAAAAGGGGGCCTTAGAGGTGCTGGTTAGCACGCTCATGGGACTGAGCTAGCTTAGGTTAACCATCTTGTGCCTCTTGATTTATATTAAAATGAGATAATTTGAGCAAAGTTATGATCCTGTCTTGCAAAACAAAGGCATTTTCTCCCAAAATGAATGATGGGAATTGAATTAATTGCTCCAGCACACGTGTGAGGTGAAGCAATTCAGATAATGAATGAACGGGTGTATGTCTGAATGCTCAAATTGCCTCATGGCAAGCAAAGGGTACCAGAATCAGAAATGCTTCCGAACATCAATGAGTTATTTCTTTGCTTCTGGTCTATATTTCAGGCAGAGAAGCCGTCTGAGATGCAGGATGTTTGCGTCTTTCCGGGACTTGATGTGTCATGCCTGCTTGATGATGTGACTGGTGTCAAGGAAATTAGAAGTGGGCTGTGGCAGCTGTCATAAATATGACCCTTGTGGTTACAGACGCTATTTACAATCGTTCCAGAGATCAAGGATGGATGCGTAGAGCTGCTCCACCTGCCCTTGCCCATGCTGTTTTGTCATTTTAGTTCAAGAGGGTTCATAAATAACGATTGACATGCACGCCTTCGTGAAGTGCATAGGGGTGGTTGAGCATATGCATGGAGTCTACACCTTGAATCTTGGATTTGTTCCTCTTTGCCTGTCCCACAATCCTAGGTTGGCAGGTAAATAAGGTGTCAACAGCACTTTACATGTTATCCAAGTGCAAGTATTCCTGCTGGAATGGATCCTTGTGAATATTATTAAACTCACTTATTAAATACTCGCTCAAGAGTATGTGGCAGCACCCTCAAGACTGACGACCCCGTTCTGCCTATGCAGCGTCTCTTCTGAATGACATTAATATTCATTTTCTTGGTTTTAACGAAGCAGGCAACAGACACGGGCTGCCCCGGGAGCACCGCGTTTAGCATCAATGGAGATCCAGTCAAACAAGCAAACACAGAGGAAAGAAGTTGGATGTCTCCTTCCTCTGGGCTCCATATTAATGAGACAATGCCACACTTCAGCCAATTACGGACACTCCCAGACAGATGCCTTTGGTCCAAGACAACCTCCCACCGTTGACTCCGTCCCCCCACCCCTCCTCCATCCAGTTACCATGCCTTTACATGAGCAACACATATATCATCTGCCACGGGCAAAAGATATGCAGGGATGCTTTATGCAGATATCGCAACAATGGACTCGATAGGGACAACACCCCATGACCCCATTTCCTCCCATACAGACTTGACATTGTCACCCAATGAGGGCTTAAGGTTTAAGGCTCTTGCTCGGAAATATCACACAAATATTCAACATCTCATCAAACAGTCAGGCATTTGGGGATCTTTGTCCTGTTAATACAAGATTAAGCTGAAAGAATATCATATCCAACATGGCAAACATCTGCTAAACACTGAAGTCAGATCACAAGATTCATGTTGTTCCACTGCACTCTAATGATTTTCCCTGGTCAAGAGAAGACATTTACTGAGTCAAAATGTATACGTTTGTCACCTTTCAAGAATTTCCCATCACTATTATCTCCCAACGTACTTTCAAACTAAGCTCCTGAATGATTTTAAGAATGATTTACTTTAATATGTATCATGCCCGATACAGTTCTTCTTGTTGCCAACTTAAACAGTCTATTATGATTCACTAAAACACATTTCAAGAGTCAATAAAGATGTCATGATACACTAATTATAAACATATTACACTTCATACTCTTGGTGGGCAGTGTGGCATGACAAAATACTCAGAATGCCAGTGCTCATTTCAAAGGCCTGGTCTAACCTGCGTGAGACGCCTCATTAATTGTGCATTACAGAGCTGCGGAATTAGAATCGAGCACTACCTGCCTGGCATCGTAGCAGCCTCCGCAGCTCTTTGAATAGGCAGTGTTAGCAGCATCACTGTACTCATTAAAATGCGAGTCAGCAACTGCTGTTTTACCAATGAACTTAAAATGGAGTCTATAAGCTTCGATTAGACAAGGACCCGAGGACCAGTGGAATACATACAGTGCAATAAATACTGTTATTAAACAACACTTTCATTGTAGTGTGTTCATGTGACCACTGACAAAAAAAAAACGATTTTCTATTCATGTGTTTCTCTATTGCTAATGTCAACAATAAAATGCATTTAAGCTACCGGTACTTGTTTCTTTGCTGGTGCAGTGGGATTAGTTCCTGTTCAGTGACTCTTGGTCTGGATGCCGGTGTGAATGATTGTTTGTTTCTACAGTATATATCCCGGTGATTGACTTGCAACCAATTTAGGGTGGACCGTGACTCTCGTCAAAAGTCAGCCAAGATAGGTTCCAGCTCACTTGTGACCGTGAACAAGTTAAGCGGCAGAAAACAGACAAAGGGGTGGATAAATCAACTTCCAGTACGTAAAAAAAATACTTGATTTTCTTTCAAGAGGCACCACAGCCTGTTGCCAAATGTGAAGGGGCAGCTGAGGCAAAGGCCACGTGTTGAGGACAGTTTATGTATATCGGCCACCAAGTAAAATACTATAACTTCCTCAACATAGCTCATGAACCATTTTGTCACATCTGCTACTTGTTGCGTAACTGAACATAAGTAGTGAGATCAGCTCTGTGGGCAGAAGAATATTTTATGTACATTAGTAAACATTTTTTGGGGGGTGAATGTTAGAGGCATTTGCTCATTGCTCATTACATGGTTTTAAGGTAAATTCCACCAGCTGGGAAAATATTTGTGAGGAAAGAGACCAAATTATCAGATATAAGCCGTTAGTTAGTTACCATTCCTATAATGCTGGATGAAAGATGAAGAAATTGTGGTAAACAGAAGCTCAAAGTACAATTGAAAGAAGACTGGATTTGTGTTTGCATGCAAAAAGATGAGCATACTTGAAGTGTGAGGGAGTAAAGACGGCTGAGAGCGAAATGAGCCTGGGGACCAAAGAAATCATTGAGCTTGCATGGTATTCAGGGTGAATCTGGTCCGTAGTACAGCGCAGTGGGCCAGATACAATTCTGGGGAAGGGCAAGAGTGGCATGACTAGAATACATTCTGTATGACTTGAGCAATTGCCAAGGTTATTTGAAGAGAATCAAACACTCAATATCATAGGAAGTAGCATTTTTACAGGCACAGTATCCTTGGTCACAGCTCATACCAAGGAGATGCTAATGATATCTTTTTTCACCCATCTCTTTGACAACTACAGAGAGACTCTCCCGTGGGGAAAACATCTCTCTCCTGTGTTAGGTGCACATTTAAAAAGTATGCCTAATACAAGAATTTTGTGGGGACGGTGCAGAGAAATAATGGTGAATGCAGGGCAAAGACATATGCGTGGAAAAATATAAAAACTTAAAATATAAATCACACAAATATGATTTCTGTTAGCAAAAAAAAAAGACAGCCATCACTAATTTTATGAAACTGACTTATGATTGGTCAAATATCTGGTGTGTGACCAAACAGCTCTGTTTTTGACAAACTATTGTTTTTCATTCATGCCATCTGTGGAGAGCAGCCACGGGCAAAACACGGCCCGGGGGCCACATGCGGCTCGTTAAACGTTTTAATCTGGCCCGCCGCACTTGAGAAAATTAAATGAACAAACATTGTTAATGTTTTATTTTCTCTGTAATTCTGCCGTATCCCCAGTAGGGGGTGCACTCCAAGACCGATATTTTTTCGTAATTCTTTTGTTCATTTTCATTTAAAATTAAAGCATGGTTTTGCTATATACTATACGTATTTTTTTTTTGTCCAATGAGGTGAGGTTACACAACACACTCCATTCCTCTGGTCCAGGTCCGGCCCCTCTGTCAAATTTTAAACTCGTTGTGGCCCACGAGTCAAAAAGTTTGCCCACCAATGGTGTAGAGGATAACTTCTGATTTCCGTATGGTGGTGTTGTTAGAGCTGCCATAGTGAAGCTATCCCAAGTAATGGAATCACTGTTTGCTCAACATGGGTTCTCTGGGACACCCAAGTGTTTGGGAGGGGCAAAAACAAATAATGAAATGAGATTGCGGAAGGAAAGATTGTGGAAGGAAACAGTGTGTACCATGGAGACAAGGTACACTGGACTAACCAAGACCAAATTTTTATGACTATTGTTAGTTTCTTCTACAGAGTTCCCGGGTTTGGGGTGGTGCCGACACACGTGGTTTTGAGATTCCGAGCGGCTTGTTATGAACTACGTAGTCCAGTGACGTAAGAATAAGTTATAACACAGCAGAAGAATGCATGTTCAGTTAGCACAATTTGATTTCATTGTTTGCTATGATTGGCTGGCTACCAGTCGAGGGTGTAACCCGGCTCTTGCCTGAAGTTAGCGGGTCTGGACTTTAGCACAGTCGTAACAATGATGTTAAATTGTAAGAAAAATGTTTGTATGTTTTAGATTTATGATCTGAAAGTGTTTTTCTGTTTTTGCTACAATTATGACTTCACTCTAGAGATTATGTGGGTCAGAGATAGAATAGTTTGTGTCTCATCATAATGGATCATTACAGTAACAGATATCATAACACAGTATAGGCTCCTGCTGCAACTTTGGTAGGAATTGGTCACATGCTACTTCCAGAATTTCAACCACAACACGACCAATTTCCCCTTTTCATAAACAAACACATTTGTCCTGTAAATCTTACACTCAGGGATTTGTTTCAATTTCAGAAAAATAGAGTGTACTATTTGGCTCAAACCAACAGAGGGGCTATTGATGAAGTCTCAAACAGTCTGCCATTGAAAGAAGGAAAACGAAAGCTTTGAAAGTTTTCTATTGTATATACTTTTTGAGTGGTTATTGAGAGAGGGTTCTCGTTTAGCTTAATTGCGCTTCTCGCACGCCAAAAGGACGTCCATTCATCTCTTTGAGATGTTGCTCTCATAACCGACCAATGGTAGTATCAGTGCCACCCAGTGTGCACAGAAGTTGGTTTGATTGCTCTTGATAGCCTTTTCCCTTCACTATGAGTGAAGTAGTGCTTAAATACAAAAGCAGACGGTTGCGGCAGTCATTGAGATATGAAGAGCAGCATGAAAACAGCTGTCCAGTATACGCCCGATGGATGTGAGCCCTTAGTGACATTTTGAAGCAAAATATCTTCATTAATGTTCATGTTATTGATGCAGCAATGCAATTATTGAGATTGCTGTGTGTCAATCTAAATTCTGCTGAGGGATGCTTGTCATGCTTTGGTTACCTTGTTTTGCTACAAGAGAATCGAGTCCAGTGAAAAGTATTGTTGTCATTGTGAAAAGGTTTCAGCTTTAATCTTTAGCAATTGTTTTCTTCTCGTGCAGACACTCTGACTTCCTCTCGCAGTCAATGACCATATAGGTTAAGAGTGAAAAAAGTGGCTTAAATTTATTATTGACATTTTGGGGAAAATTACTTGTGTCTGCAGGTGGTGGTCTGGCAGGAGGAAAAGGGGTGGCAAGAGAAAGATTATTGAGGTCAAACAATGGAGAGTTTCATCATATTTTGCTTTCTCCCTGCGAAACCATTGCAAATAGAGATTTGTATTGTATTAGTTTTGTCTCAAGCTGGCATTGACAAAACAAACAAGAGGATATATACATCTGTTGGTCACAAAGCGTTCCAAGTTGTAGCCTTTGAAGAAGACATTCTCTGTAGTTTGCTACTGAGAAATGGAGATTGGACTGTCATCCTGCGATGTCTTGTCAGGATGCTTTTGAGCTGGATGAGCCCTTCGCCAACACAAGCCTCCTCAAAAACATCAGTGTTCTTCGGGGAAATTGTGTTTTTTCTGCCAATGTTGTTCCTATTTCACTAATCAAAATCCAGCCTTTGCACATAACGGCGACAAGTTTTGCAGTGGTGATGCTGTATTCAATACATATTTCACATGAATTATGCATCATTTGTGCACTATATTGTTATGTTTTACTACATTATGATTGACAGTGTGATTAAAAATGCAGTGTTGTTCCACAGTGAAAATGGACAGAAAATTTGCAAGACATTATGGCTCAGAAAAGGACCGGTAATACATTAATGCTCTCATTAATTGTGGTTTCATGACCAAACTCTGTATTAGGAAATTGGTATTAATGAAAATAAAATGTAAGTTCTGAGTTTCGCTACTATTAATTTTTTTTTGATGTGTGTAAGTATAATTTCTAAGGGGAAACAGTACAGACAGTATAAAAGAGAAAAATATATCTTAGCGCTCCTTCACGCTTCCCCCCTCCCCATGTTCTTGTGAATTAACTTTCAAGGGCAGGGAGTTTGATCAAATAATTCATTTCCCAAGATGGCCATCACTCAATCACTTGAACAACTGAAATCCATCTTTTGTGAAGTCGAGCTGGAAAAATATAGAATTTTTTTGGAGCAGTCCAAGATGACGGAGATTGCTTTGTACTTCTTTCCTGGGTGTCAACATCTGAAGCGTACAATTGGAGATGGGATTCTTTCACAGCATTTTGTATTGGTGATGACATAAGTCATTCATGCAATCACTACAACTGTATTTTGGCTTTTATTTATTTATTTATTTTTTTATCAAGAATCAAATACCCCTAATGTGTGTCAACAATGTTTCTCAAAAGTAGTAGTGACTGTCGATTTCTTTGACTGGCTTCATTCTCTCCTAATCATCTGACAAACTGAGGCATATAGCAGTTCCCCAATAGCATAGAAAACTGGAAGTCAAAAAGAAGCTTGTTTTCAAGAACAGCGCACTAGCAGTCCAGATTCAGATTGTTTGTATACAAAGAAAAGAGTAAAAGCACACAAGCCAAATTGATAAACTAGACTTTGTTAAGAATGATAACACCAACCGTGATGTCTGAGTGAAATCCTGAAACTGAAAGTAGAAGATATAGTCACTTGTGTAGCAATATGTTCAAAGTTAAACGCTTCTACAAAAGAGTGACATTGAAGATAAGGTCTCAAAGGTCAGCGTCTCAGTGCTGTTGCTTTCACTGCTTAGAAACTTAAGGCAGGAGGTCAGATTCACCCCCACCAGGATCAGTCAGTCTTTGTTCCACTGAGATACTAGGCTTTTCCCACTGGTGCCACTGGTTCATTATCCTCTGGGTCTCAACAGTTCATGGGCTTTAGGGGTGAAAAGGACAAGGGGGTGTCATACAACTTGGCGGAGACCGATGTTTACATGTGACATGCGTTAAAAGTCACTAGCGGCAAACAATTGTTGCCCCATTTTGACAAGGATGGGACGCATATTTTTTTAGGAGACAACTTTGCAGAACGGCTCAGATTCTTACTTCTGCATTCCAGATGGAAAATATCATTTGGAACTTCCGAGGCTCTGCGTCCGGTCGAAAGTAAGTAACATTGCAGAGGACCTTAGCAACAACAGTATAGTGTTGTGCTTTTTTTTTTAGTTTTTTTTTTTTTTTCATTGGAAATTCCCAACTTCACAGTTTTTTGCTTTCTTTTCTCAAAATCAAAGAAAACAGTACTTTTATTCTCTGGCTTTAAGGAAAAAAAATGCTTTCCAAGAAATGTTTTTGGCCCAGATAATGTTAATTACTTCTATCAAGTTATGCAGAAACAAAAAAAATCAATTAGATTCCTTTGTCCAGGAGATATCCAATGTAATTGCTAAATATAATTGCAACTATTCATTGTCATGTTTGAGGAGTCACAGTCTCTTTTTGGCAAAGTTGTACCACCACCACCACATGGAGCATGCTAAACCCCCAAACACTATGGATGCCATTGCCTGTCCAACAGGTTAGAGACTGGAAAAATAATAACAATAATCCCAGAGTTGTCAAACTGTGAAACAGTCATTACCTTTAACTGTTTTTTTTTTTCATCACTGCCTAAATGAAATGCGGATAGGCAACTGTTTCCCTCCTGCACTGTAATAAAAACAAAACTCGTCTACTTCCAAGCTCCTTTCTTTGTTGCCTCTCCGCAAGGCCCAAAAAAATAAATGACACTATTTGTACTGCCTGCGATGACAGCTAGATGGAAATGGCTTTGTGGAAAAACCCACTCGAAGCTATTGAAACTCACATGTCATGTTATTTGCTTTGTGCATCTTGCTTTGTGCGCATTTGTGAAGGGGATACGTACACAGCAAAGAAGTATATATATTAAAAAAAAAATTAACAAGCAGAAACATTTTTTTATGACTAACGAGTGCACTGTGATCTGTACTATGCGTGAACATTAACAACACGTTATACTAAAAAGTTATGCAATAAGCAGTAGTGGAAATTTGCTACTTTGATTTTATGTCTTAAAAGAAGGCAATATCCCAAGTGTATCTTGGAACCAGTTTACAATATAAATGTGTCATTATCATATCAGAGCGCCATTGCATTTTTAATCTCAGGAGGTGGGGTACCACAATTCGAGAATACCATTGTTTACACAATTAGGCCACACCTCACATCTCGTCTGTTGACAAGCACATCCTATTTGTCAGCAGGCTTGCCAGACGGCGATTAAAAAATAAAATATCTAAAGTCCAAAGTGGACAAATTTTGGCATTTTTAGTCAGACCAGCACAATAACATGGCTGTTGTTTTTCATAGTCTGTCTAGTAAACACAAAGGGGTTTTCTGAACGTGAGTCGAATACTGTTAGTTCCGCCGTTGTTCCTGCCATGTTTGTTATTAAAATGGATCATTCTTTAGTTCCGGTAGACAGGTGCATTGCTGTCCCACATTGATCAAGCAATTAACACAAATTAAGCAATTTAAATAAATCGGACCTAAACTATAAAGCTGTTCTTGTGTTTTCATTTTGGGATACAGCCCAACTCGTGTGTGGCTACAAAGGCTTTAATTAAACGCACCTATGCACCTCTGCCTGAGACTGACTGGCAACCAGTCTAGTGTGAAGTGCGCATTTTGCCCAGTCAGCTAGGGCAAGCTGATGCACTGTGCGACCCTGAACAGGCTGAGTGATATAGAAAAAGGATGGATGGATAGTTGGGCATACTTGTATCCAAGCTGGCTTTAAAGGATTGAAAATAGATATTATAGTCTTTAAAGCGTTGGAAGATTCATGAATAAGCAGAGACAAATGACAAGCAACATATTTCAATGACATGGGGCCTTTTTGTGCTTCTTGAGCGAGGTTCAAGGTGAGCGCTTATTCATTACAGCCATCACACATTTTCACATGATCGCACTCATGGGTCAAGTCTATTTCATGTACACTCTACAGCCGATACCACAAATCACAAATTTGCCTCCAGGTGACTTTCCAAGAGGAACAGTTTTACAACCAGCCAAACAAACCTTTATTCTATGAAAGGAACACCGCTAAATTAAACTATAACAATAAGCATATGATCTTGGATTATATATAAATCACTTTCTTCCCTTACAATAATTGACATGCAATTTTGAGCTGCTGCACATATTTTACAATCGGGATGTTGAGTGACAAAATCAGCTCACATATCATTTGAAAGTCAACCTCTACGCTCTGACTTTAGCCACCTCACACCAAAGGTTGCAAGGAGATCTCAGTTACTTTTTGTAAGGTGATTAAGAAAACAGCAGCATTCGTTAGTTTTTTTTCTCAGATGAAGCGCCACAATGAAAAGATTAATCTTTCCTGAAATGATGGCGTCTGCTAAATCATGCATTGCTTCTCATCGCTCGAGACTAATGAATGCAGCATAATCAAATATCTGTGATTGTATGTTATTCAATGAGGAGAATAAATCAAAGCGCAATACCAGCACAACAATTGCATTGGCTGTCTTAATGAGAGCCTCATTTCTATATTGGATGATTGCCAAAGAAAGGCAATGTTTTATTTTACTCAATTGATCATTGGAATTAATTTCCCCAATGACATGATAAACAACAGCAACTAAAGACAATTATTAAAGAATGAGAAAAACTCACAATGCTTTTGCTTTCACATGCATTTCAAATACGATTGTTTTTAAAGTCACTTGAGATTTAAGGCACCCTGTGCCGGGTGCCTGCGAAACATCCCAAGAGCTCTCCCTCCAGCTTCACAGTCGGTACATTGTTCAGTGTTTGGTCATGCGACCAAAATATTAACTTTAGCATTCCATCTTTTTTGTCCATGGCACGTAGGTTAGTTTTTGTATTTAAAACCCATTCACCCCCCCAATGTGACAACCATTTGTTGTGCCGTGCGGTCAGGGCGTGCTATTAACATAATTTTCAAGATGATAATGAAAATTCATTCAATGAACGGATTGTTCCACACTGTTATCATATTTATGAAGGAAATATGATGACATCAACCATACACGCTCAGTAGATGTCTGCCTGCGCCTCGATCAAATCCGCAGAATCACGTTACACCACCTGCGCCCCAACTTGGACCTGCTTTTTGCTAGTCTAAAATCTAGGCTACTTTTGGTCACCAAATTCTCACGTGAAACCTGAGAACCTATTATTATAGAAGACAAGATGAATGCCATTGCGCTGTGTGCATCGGCAATTATTGTAAATGGAGATAAATTAAAAAAAATCCAAAATCAAGTGTTCACTGCACAATAAAAGTCAAATATTTCATTATCTGCAATGGAAATAAGCACTATAATGGCTCATCGGACAACCACGCCACATATTTGCAGTGACTCGTTGGACGCGCCAGCACTATTGACACCAAAATGCTATTAGGCGGTGAACTCAAATCACCCAACTGACTGCAGGCCCAGCAAAGTGATTGCTCACAGTCTGAGCTGAGAAACTGCAGTGCATAATAGCAAACAATAACACGGCTGTGTTCAGCTGGGTCCCCAAATTGGCATTGGTTGCTACGCGCTCTCTGTGACAGTTGGCGTCGAGAAAACAACTGCCAGTGATTAATTTTCTTACAAAACATTTTTTCCAACAAGTGACAGATGTGTTTTAGCCGTTACAGGAATAAAATTACACTTTTTCAAGTGCTGTTATTACAAATGAGTTAGTTGAACTTTTTTTTTCATGATACTTAAACATCTCCTGTATAATACACAATTACCTCCAATGCTAGTGTTGGATGAGAAGCAGGGGTCCCAAAAATGGTGTTCGCTGGCCTGTTCTAAAAATAACTTTCCAGCGATGGGACAATGTGATATCCGAGAAATGTTGTAGAAGTGATCATTTGAAAATATATACACTTGCAGAATTTCAGTGATGGGTATTTTGTCCATTTTGAGGACAGAGGATGTGTGTTTGCATTCGTCTCTTTAATTGTTCCTAACAGTGTCAAGTACCGCCTGTCCAGAATTTAAATATTTGCACTTGGAGCAGAATGAAATATTGTAATGCTCTTGCGTATACTGACCGTTTAACTGACAGCAAGCAAGTGAGTCTCTAGTGGGCAAAAACACACAAACTACAAGTATGGCTGTGTGAAGAAGCAATTGAGAGCCAGCATCTTATATTGTGTTTACTTTGAGCAAAGAGATGAAATGCAATAAATACAGCCATCAGTACAGTGCCACCCCGGTCTGACTGAGATCATCTGTGAATTTACCTCGTGTGACAACACGAGTCTGAGAAAGGTTCCTGTATGCCGTGTAAAAATAGCTGCATTCAACATCGTTTTGGGAAAAAAAAACATCGCCCAGTGTTTATAATGCGAGTGTTGAATACGCAACAGCTTACTGGCAAATTGAGTGCATTGCTGAATGCCATTTGTCCCAGCAAGGCCACCATACAGAGAGGCCTCAAAGGTTAGAATCTAAAAACATAGCATGAGGCACGAGCTTTTTATACCGGCTGTCTATTTCTGAAAGATAAAAATATGGTCGTATTCCATAAATAAGGAGGACATTGTCTGATTCAGAATCAAAATAAACTGCAGAATCAAAACAGACTGTACAGCCTGTGGTCACGCAAATGCAGAGAGGCAAAATAAACACATGTTAAAGTGGAATGGTGCTTTGTTACATTACATCTTCCTGGGAATTTGCATAAGAAGGAAGAAAGCCAAACATATGGTTGTTGTCAGTCTGGAAAAAAAGAAATACATTTGTTTTCCCACAAAATGCATCGCACAAGTATGTGGACCCACAGTATATGCGATTATTGTTCCGTTTCTGCTAACTTTCCATCCTTACATTCTCTGTAGCGCTTAATACAAAGAAATGCCCTTGAGGTCACACGATTCAGAATGTTATATTTATGTACAAATAATTATTTGTAAAAAGCATCCACCAAAAGTCAGAATCCACTCATTTCTTAGCACAGCCTCGATGCCACCGTAGAAAAGGTGGGATCAGAATCTCCTTTGACCTTGTCGCTGCTCTCAGGTGGACTTGACATTTTTTGTACGGGGAAGAAGCGAGGAATAATCAATAAAGCCAGGTGACATTTAAGTTGAATGAAATGTAATATAGTGAGTGACAGTGCGGGAAAATAACAAGGTAATGGCTAACATGAAAATATAATTTTTTATTTATAAAGATATTTTAGCCCAACTGACGAAGAAATAATTCACCTTTAAAACTGTGTTGTTTACCAAAGCTGGATAATGTCAAATTGCATGTGCGAGCATACGCCCACATGTCGATGACTACTCCAATCAAATGTGTCAGTCAAGTAGAAGAACAGATTGAACACACCAGCCTCACAAGTTTACAAAACTATGAAATATCCAAGAACTCCAACTGTCAGCTATTCATTCTGTGAAAATAATAAACACATAGCTCAGTCATAGTGGAAATTATAAGTTAAAAGCAACAAAAAGTGAAATAGAAATTTGAGAACACAAAATACTGCTGTAAAGACTTAAGCGAATGTTTTTATTTTAAGGTAGACAGAATTTTTCATGTACTTATTTGTTTTCCTTTCCTTTATTTTCTTTTTTTTTTTTTTTTTAGAAAAGCTTAAAGCAAAACATTTTCCGAAAAACGCTTGCACGGGCAAGGAAAACAAATAACGAAAATTGCTTACCAAAAGGGCAAGAAGGAAGACCAATGAGTAAGGATGAACAGAAACGTACCGAGCCGTAGCTGGAGAACGAAAGAACAAAAACGCTTGAGCAAAACACACGAGGCAAGAGCACTATCAAATACGAGGAACATGAACATGAGCAATGCGGGACAATTATCCGACGATGACTTGTCAGTGTAGGTGGCTTAAGTAGTGTGTGTAATCAGTGAGTGAATGACAGTCAGGTGTGGAGCCGGTGGGCGCGTCTCTCCGCTCCTGATGACGTGACACGAGACGATTGCCGGAGGAAACGCCCCTGCTCAGCTGGGAACAAAAACAACCAGGCATGACCGACACGGGTCATGACAGTAATACTTTTATTTACTATTACTATGCTTGATTACAGAGTTGTTTTTTTTCTTCCCCCCAAGTAGTGATGTTATGATTCAAGTTTTTAATATTTGGTTTGTGCGATAAAATATATTTTTATATTCATGCCTGACTTTAAAATTTAAAAAATTACTAACACTGTTAAATTTTTAAAATTATTATTATTCATATTTTGCCTTAATATTTCAATTAGTCTGTGAGATATTTTTTTCCAATCGACTATGATACTGTTAAATTTATCACGAAGTAAAATTGTATTGTGTATCTCAACTCTGCTGTACGAGTTCCCGATGAATTCAAATGGAAAAAAGGGCCAACAAAATTACATTCATATTGATCAGGCACTATGTAGCAAACATATTAAGGCTAAAACATTAAGTGTAGTTTGTTCGGTGTGATCAATTGCATCTTTGACTTGGCTACCATCTCCTATTTCCACACAGTTATCTTGTTACTCCTTATGTCCTGTACTTCCATGGGCGCCACTTTGTCTGGGCCCGTCCCCCGAGATGGCAGCCATGAGGGATGGGGTCCGGACGACCGGACCGAAAGTGCTTTTTGAGTTTAGAGAGCCGCTGTGCACTGCAGGGATTAAAATGTTGGAGAACTTTTCAGTGGAGCAAAGATAGGTGAGATAGTTATTCAGATGGTGCTGTGATGGCATGTACTGTATTCTCAGTGGTTAAGGTGTGGGAGTTCATCTCTAGTGATCATCAACTGTTCATTTCTTCCAAAGATATGAATGAAATGAAAACAAATGTTTACTTTTTCCAGATCATTTCCCTTAAACCTTGAATTACTATGCTGTAGCTTTTTTTTAGCACAGCAGGGTACACATGCTAACTCAGTCTCGTATCAGTAGCATAAAATTGAAAATTTTAAATAATGTCTGAGCAACAACAGAGCATTATTGTATATTGAACACAAGTTCCAGCTAGTGTAAAAAACATTTAGAAACCTATTGATAATTGGCAGATTTAACCGACTGTACGGTCAACCGGAAAATTTCATCCTGACAAGAAAAACTTTCACAACAACTTTTGTATTGTCATTAATTGCCAAATTACCTTTCAGTCGTGTGGCTCAACTAATGGTAAACATTGATTGGTTCAAATGCATTTTAAAGCACAAGTTAGTTGGGAAATGGATCAAGTACTAAAAGAACTGGTCTCTAATGTTTGTTTGTTTTTTTAAACCAAGCCAAACGTAACTAACTTGGAAATCAACCCAACACTCAAAGATATAGAACCAATGTATATAGCGAGAATAAATTACAGGTTAATAGTTATTGTCATTATTATTATCATTATTACAAAGCAGGCCAACAACTTTTGTCAACAGGAGCTTGTAGCAACCCTCGTTAGCTTAGCTAAGTTTGCTAACACCTTGATAGTAACTAGGTCTAAAGTTAAGAGCTAGTGTATTGTTTACTTTGGAGAATACATGATTTGGTTCAAATGATGTGGTGAATATTTGGGGTTTACGTAAACAAAATAAAAACATGTTGCAAATGTTGAAATGTATCATGTATCCATTTTGGTCCCTTCTGACCTTAAGAAGAGTTAATTTTGAGAAACTGGAAAACCACATTAGACACCAGGGGATTATGGATTATCAGCGCAGAAAATATATTGAAAATTGTCTAACCATTTAGTGACCTTTGACGGCAGTTTGATGCATCTCAGCTCAGGCATGTGTCAAGATCAATAGGTGAAATAATCCCTGGAAATTTGAGGAGGAAATTGAGAATACTGTATGATATGTTACCTTTGGGCTACCTCGCCCATCGTTGTTTTAGGCATAGGATTTTTTCTTTAAATGGCGCAAAAAAAAAATTAAAGGAAATTTATGACAATTAGAAGTCATGATTGGTATTTAAAGCCAACAATGGCACAACTGTGACACGTGCATAAATTAACTGATCATTTCTGTAAGAAACAATCTCATGTGAAGACAGGTGGTGATCTTAAATGTGAGTGATGACAGATTGCAACCTAAACACATCAAACTGAACAGCTTGTGAGCTCACACAGACTAACATAGCTGCCATCTTTACCCTTAAATGCGATAAAGCCAGCAGCTGCTATAATTTACTGAATGCAGGCATTGCCATTGATTTGGATTCATGTTTCTGTCCTCAGAATGACTAAAATTGAATGCTTGCATTTTTTTCTGCACAATTTAGCCTGTTTGTACTCCCAAGGGAAGTGCTATCATCCTGAAGTAGTTTGGACCGAGTAGTTTTGAACTATGAGCCCTGATGAGCTGTGTCATCAGAGACCTCTGCCAAGGCTCAAACTGCAAAATCAATGAATGATCAGATACAAACAAATTTCTATCGCATTAAGAGCTGAAGTTTCATTTAGATATTTTTTTTAAATGTGGATCCAGGGAAAGAACGTGAAATGAAATCTATTGCCAATTGCATACAGTAGAGAAGAGAAAATCTTTTTATATTACATTTTTTTATAACAGTACATTTCATTTTTATACTGCTACGAAAATGCAACTATTGCTTCTGAACTTCCATGAAAACATTGTTTACATTTTTTGCAATTGGATATGGATAGACATGATTTAGAATACAGACGTAGAAGAAGAACAAAAAGAAGACACTCCAACCTTTATATATAATCATTTATACAGTGGGGCAAAAAATCCTACATGAAGAAATAATTCTTGTACGTCAAGTCATGTGTCCCATGATTATCAGCAGCCCTGATGTTAATACATTGTACAACCACTTTTGCCAACAAAACCGCACCTAATGTTCTCCTAAAGTATAACGTTTCAAAAGATGGGACGATACCGAAACACAGACAATCCCTCTTAATCATCAAACACATGTTTATAATGGGGTTGAGTCCGCTGTCAGCTGCTCTACCCTACAAGCCATAAATTACTAACACCCGTGGAGGTATATTTTTTTTAGCTTATTTATTAAAAGTAATTACCTTCTATATATTTTTTCAGTGGTGTTTATTAGCAGCACTTTTTAAGTCATCTGCTAGCCTGTTAGCAGGTGGAGCTACGGTATGAGGCTACAATGTGACGTGTGAGCGGGGGGTTGGATGGGGGATTCTTCGGGACCGCACCTGCTGTTTGCTCGTTGAGGAAACAAAGTTCAGAGTATTAGAAGAGAGTCGCCAAACAACGCTTGTCGTTATTAACTAATACAAAGTCGCTAGAGATTGGTAAAGTCTCTGGATCAGACCATAAAATGCTAAAGTTAGGGGTGCTTATACTACAAGATTTGAGAAACGGAAGAGAATCGGAACACAACCAGTTCAGAGTGTGAACATGGTCTGTTTGTTGATGATTTTAGTTTAGTATTAAGTTTAGTTTCATGTTTTCCTTATGTTCCTTTGTGTCTTGTCATGCTTATTATGGCTCGTCAATTTCTATGCATTTAGTTCCCTGGTTCCTTCCTTTCTGTTTTGTCAGTTTGTTGTCAATGTCTGCCCTCTGTCACTTGTCCTCCTACCTGTCTCGCTACTACTCTTTTTTGTTAAAATCACTCCCTGCCTCGCTTCCCTGCATTTGGATCCCCCTCCATTTTCTTCCATGCCGAAACCAAAATCTGACACATATCCAGCCAATATGTATTACCCAAGATAAAAGTGTGAGTATCCATGAAAAAAAAAATACCTACACATTCCTGTATCAAAGAAGACTTGGCTGGAGACCAGGCCATGATGGATGCCGCCTCTCCCTCAAAGTCAGCTGGGATAGGCTCCAGCTCTTTGCAGGAATGTCCAATGTCTACGTTTCATGCTGACGGCTGTCCTGATGGTCAGCTTCAGTCAGGAAACAGGCTGTTTCTAATCCTAATGAGGACTCGCCCATTACTTGGACTGGACTGATAAGGCACTCGCCTGTGACACTCCATTTTCAAGAGCGAAACCTTATCGAGGAACTATCAAGTGATAGGATTGCTGCAAGACCATTAAGTGAATGTCTAATTAACTGATTTTAAAGGCATTTTGGAGCTGGCTATCAAACGGGCTCCTCCAGGCATCACTGCGTCCATCTGACCTGATTTGATTGTGAGGCCATATTAATGAGCTCTGCCATGGCCCACATTCAAGCCAATAGAATATGGGCACTTGTGAATATTGTACAATGACAGAATGACAGAAACAAACATTTAGAACTAATTCTGGGGCCAAACTTTCTTTGCACTTGAAAAATGTATTCCATTTGCAGATTTGTTTTTACCACAGCTAAGTGTCAATGTAAACATGAGCCATATTAGCAACTTTTGCTGATAGTGTGTTGGAGCTTACTTTTGGTGATTATTTTGGTCAGATCATTGATAATAAATGTCCTTACTTAGTTTTTAAGAATGATATTGCAAGCCATTATTATTTAAGAATATTTCATGGAAGACATATTTTGGTTTAAATTTCAATGTCATTAAATGTATTTATTCTTACACAAACTGTTGTTATAAACCAGTACCAGATACGGACCGTCCTTAAATGCAGGGTACGTGTAAAAAAAAAAAAAAAAAATGTAAAAAATATTTTTGACATGCCATAACCAAACACACCTATTGTATAAAAAAATTAATAAATAACTGGGTTCTAATAGTGTCAGCTTAGTTGTTCATATCCCAAGTACAGTCGTGTTACAAACATCCATTTTGTTGTGCCACTAAGTCTTTTGAGTTTTGATGGCTTTTGTGTTTTCAAAAAATAATTACAGTGTAATCTGTTGTTGTGAGGGTTAAATTGTGATATTTCACAACACTTACCAGCAGCGTGACATTTATGCAGAACGTTGTATGAACAAAACCTGAGTATCTTTCATATGCTGTCTTCTATTAGAGGAATCTTAGCTATCCATGCATGATTTGCATAGCACACGTGAAGCTACTTTGCATGACCCACATTAACTTTGCATTCAGACATGTAACACAGGTGAACAAAGCCTGTTTAGAGTGTCATAAACTGAATTACCCAGTATCATGTCAGTTATCCACGCCTGTTTACTCAGACCCACCTTGTGAATGAGTTGCTTGTTTGACACATCCCTGGTTACGGGGTGCGTGACCCACAAAGAAAGTGAAGGTCACCTCGGGGGAGAATTAAATGAAGCATCTCGAGGCGAGATTCACACGGGATTATGGTCGTCGTGTGCACAAATTCGGGGGGCTTTAACTTCACTTTATCCTTCCGCTGTTCTCTCGGGATCCCCTCCGCTGGCTGATGTCAGAGAGGTTCACTGCACTGCCCCTTTCCTGTATGGGAACATCTATGAATATAAATAGGTGAGCTCCTCCAGGTATTACTTCTCATCCAGGCCTGACAGCGAATTGAGAATGTCAATACCTGCATAATACACAAGAATGGTTACTTCCTACACTTTCTAAAGGTTATAATGGAGCAAGTGAGCGGCTATGTTTTCAACTGTGCTGCCAACTTTAAATTGCCACTGTAGGGGATTGGATATGACCAATCAATTAAATAGTTTAGTTTTTATCTGTCAATGTTTATGTAATGGCTCACATTGATTTTCCAGTATCCCTTTGCTTCTTGCTAATTGCCTTTTTTTTACCCATAAACAACATCTTATAAATCTTGTCAACACAAACTAATCAAACCAAAATGCAGAGCTGGGCACTTGACCCTTTGTTGCCGGTGAGTCAAATCGAAGTGGGTTAATGGTTTAACTTCTCCTCTGTTCTCTTAGTCTGTTTGTGTCCTTCTCCTCCTTCTTCTTTGTCTCCTTCTTTTTTCATCTTTTCCACGAACGTGCCCAATGCAAGTATGCATAGTAGGCAGTGGCGATTTTGACACGTTCTGTGGAAATTTCTGTCGAAATCTTTGTCGTTTGCCCAATTCAACGAGTAGTTTGAGATGAATTTTTGGCTGCCTCATGATCACGTCACACGCACAAGGGCCAATTGTGGGCCTGACTAAAATCCACCTCCTGCCTTGTTTAGTCGATCCCTTTTTTTAAATTTGTCACCCCCCCATCTCCTGCCCCAAAAATGGGTGTCGGGCCGCACCGTTCTACCTCCGGGTCGGACTGCCCAGCTCTGCCGAAATGTTTTCAGTCGAAAGGAATTGGCCTCACTATACCAATACTGTTGCTGTACAGTGTAAATGCTTTTTGTTGGGCAATTTTATCTCTAAAAATATTTCACAGAACAAAATAAAGCGTTTTCCATATATCAACATCTCTTGCACAGGTTATATTGTGTCCAGTCTGTCATTTGGATTTCAATTCAGGACAAATGCTGCCTTCCTTCGGGGTCATGCACTCATAATCAAATCAACAGGAAATATCCTTCTTGGTTTGAGTCAGTTTGAATAGCTCATCCTTGTATGCGCAGTTTATAAATACTCAGGATACAGCTTAGTGTAGGGCTTACTAGGCAAAAAGCACTATTAGATTCTCGGGTCTAATAAAAGTAAATTCTGCAAGAGGAGGACCACCGGCATACCTGGCTCGCATCGGTAAAGCAAATACCCCAAACGAACACAAAGAGCATTATCAGGCTGGAGACAAATCCAGAGACAAATAGGGAATGACAGCGATATGGTTTTAGCAGAGAAAACCATTAAAATTCAATTTGAATCATAGTGGTGTGTCGGCGAAAAAATGCACAAAGCCAGGCTGAGACTGATGCTGGGGCCTGTGTGACTCACTCCTCCCGTGAATTTGAAAATGTTACTCCTTCCTGCGATCAGTCAGCCGCAGGCCGTACTGGCACCGCTGGACTGCCAGAGAGAGAGAGAGAGAAGAGAAAGGGTTCGAGTCAAGGCTGAAGGCCATGATACCAAACTCCCTTTGAACCACTGTGGGCTGCAGGACTGATACCAGATTATGTAATATTGAGTGATTATTATATATGCACGGGCTAAGGAGAGGGCGCCTTGTATGCTACACATCTGAGAAAATGCACTAATAGACAATTTGGCATGTTGCCCTCCCTGTAATGCATTCTTCCAGTCTGACTCCACTAATAAAAGCTGAACATAAATTCAGCTTTTTAAGAGGTGGTTATAAATGAGTGCAATGTCAGCACCAATGGAATGGCATAGTAAAGTTTTCTGTGTGCACTTACACATAGATGTGAATATTTACTTGAAACAAATAGTTTAGGTACAGCTAAGATGCAGAGTCAATGACATCATAATCAGCAAAGGTAAACGAAATTGCTGATTTTTCTCATTATGCATAATTTTATTTACTTAGTTGGACTCAAGTAAACATACTTTTAAAGGTTAGTATTATGATAATCACAAGACGTTGTGACTGGAATGTATGTATGTATTAAACCTAATTAGAATTATAACAAAAATATGAAATGCAAAGATGTATGGTTCTACAATGTCAACTTTACGTATACAGAGTAGATTAAGTTGGTTAACCCTACTGATTTGAATGTCTGTAAATACTAAGTAGAATGTATTTTTTTTTTTACTTTTCCTAATTTAATGGTGAAGGCCGTTAAGATGAACATGATGGGCTCTATTTTTGGTGGAATGACGCTAGTGTGCTTGGCGTAGAAACGGGCATAATTTAATTTTCGTGCCAAACTAAGTCTAGTCTAGAGTGTTTGGTGCTATGTTGCGCATGTCTGGGCGTGCCAGTGCACGAGGCAGCCTCGCTACCGACCCACCTGATAATTTGGTGACTGAAAGTAGTCTGCGGTCGGCGTACAAACTGGTGCATTGTCATTTTTGGGCCGGGGCAATGGACTAATTCAACGGGTTGGCGAATTTGGTAGACACCCGAGCCTCACTGGGCGTTTCTGTATCGTCCTCCACAACTGCTAATTTGGTTACGTAAAATAGACTAGAAACACACTATAACCACGTCTAACTCAAGGCCCACGTGGTCTAATGCGATTTTTGTGTGCTTGGTCAAGTGCACACTGACAGATTCGGCGCTCCACCGACATGGATAGAGGATTTCATGGTCAATTCATAACTATGACAACAGTGTGGGACAATCACTAGTAATCAGTGTAGAAATCAATTCATGGACAAATTATAATTATCATCATTTTAAAAATATTTTAATAGCACCCCGTCACGCACGAATGCACGATTAGCAGGTGCAAGGCCTTCTCCAATTTACTTACTATATCACCCGAAAGGGGATATATTGCAATTTACGTGCCAATATTGTGTACAAACTCCAGCGAGTCTAATTTCTGTAAGTACAATGTCAAGCACGGCGTTCTCATTACATTTCAGGAGGATGCTGCTAATATAGTTACGTTAGTTAAAGTTCACGCTTATTGTTATATCTACAAAATTCCCTATATTTTTGTTGCTCGTATTCTTCTTGCACTTTATTTTTTTTCTGTGGTGTCTGTTGAATTTTTAAGCGCTACAAAACTGACCATATAAAGTCTTGTTGTGACCCTTATTTTGGTGTATGTGCTGCTAGTAAAGGTACAATAAAAAACTCAGTGGATTCACATTTGTCGTTGTAGCATTTTAGCAATAAACCATTTTCAGTTCATTTGTAATCACAAATACTGTACGTACACTGGTTAGAGAAAATGGAATCAGTTGCACGTTTATTACCTTTCTCGATATGCATGCCAAAGTGTCAATGCACTTGTAATTTCAGCTTACACGGCATCCCCCGGCCGAGCAGTGTATAGATCACCTCCTGACAGAGGACCATAGCTCATCTTTCCCTGAGCTAACCACAATGCCGAATTTTTCAAACAAGATTGATGCTTTAAACGAGGAGCATAGGACAACTTTGCAAACAGTTGATAAATTGACACTTGCTCAAAACGTGCCTTTTCCCCCGCTACTTTTGCTTTTAAAATAGAAATGTATTTACATAGCTTGATATGTCTGTGTGTGTGCGCTAATCAATTTTGGACGCTCTTCAAGAATAAACAAAACCAGACTGGTGGGATTTTTTTTTTCTCTCCCAGAAACAACTGTGGCGTTTTATCTTAACTGCAGATTACTACAGTGATTTATACATATAATAGCCGTACCCACAACAATATTGTTCAATAATAGATAGTGTTGCCTAGCAACTGCTGAGTGTCATAACAATACCTGCTAGTGGATGCTTGCTGCATTTTGTAGTTTTCTCTGTCTTTTAATTGGCCAGGTGGGTAAACATTGATCCCTTGCCACCCTTCTTGTCCCACTTTCAGTCAGGGTCTTAAGTGGAAGATGGCACTGGCGTTATGCTAACCTTCTGAGGTGGGAGGTGTGTATACATACTGAATACCACCAATGCTACAAACAATGGGATTTCGGATACTTGCTACCTTAAGAGGGGACCATCAATTTACTGCAGAAAAAGTAACCAGATGAAGTAGCCATTTATTCATGTCACCGTCAAGATTACAAGGTTATGCGGCATTTGTCTATATACATTTATAGGCAGGTGAATACCCGTACCAATATTTTTGCCCGGCAGGTATAATGGGGAATTTTCTACGTAATGAGGAGAATAAGCCTCGAGTTTTATATCCCCCCCCCCGCCCTCCGGGTATCATCTACTGTCTATCTTGTACGGAACTTCCTAGAACCTAGTCAGACTGTGTACAACATCCTGTCTTTTTCAACTATTAATTAGTCTCCTGTTTATGGCGGATTGTTTACATCAACGTACACGGCACTGTACTGATGGATCGTCTCCAGAGTAGCTAAGCAAACATACACACACACACACTAGCAAGTCATCATGTCTTCAGGTGCATCCACCCACGTTTCATGGGCAAGATGAAAAATGTGCTAAAGTTGTGATTCTCTGGAAGTGGCAAGCTGGTTATAATTAACTCTTATTTACCAAATATATGCACTCATGACAGTATAACTCATTTGTTTACTGCACAGAATAGGAAAAAAATACAGTGGCAAATGACATTGACACAATAAAACTGAATAATTTCTGTAAAGCTGGCATTTACGATGGAATTTCAAAAATAAAAACTGTTGTATGCAGTCTTGAATTTTACTACTTAAGTAAATGTGTCGGAATATTATTTTCTGTCGTAAGTATCAAAATATGTTCAGAACGTATAAACAATGAAGCAGTTTTAATTTTATTAATGCATGGCCAAGGCAAAGGATGAAGGTGATTTGCACCATACATTTCATTTTTCGAGCTTAAAAGGAAGTTAATCAACATAAAATGCAATTTTCAGCACAAGTCATCTTGCATTAGACAATTTCTGGTGTATTTTCCTCTTAGAATGCCTTGTTGAATCTTGTATTGCCAGAAAAAGCCAAAGGAAAAAAATAATCCTCTCATGCTTGGGGAACTGAGCTTTGTGTGTTCAATCAACATATATTTTTGTTTAATGGTGGCTGTATTGTGGGGCAGTCTAGTACATTGCATTACCCTGCCTTTCAACCCAAAGTCCAGCCCCCCTGTGACCCAAATGGATACTTTCGATAATGGATGGATGACTGTAGCATAGGTAGGAACTGGGCATTTACAGTATAGCGGATTTGACATTTGTTGCGCTCGCTCATTGTGACGCTTCTGAAGTGTCTTTTGGCTACCTGAGAAACTTATCAATACTAATGTCATTGCCTAATTAGCCACAATTAAGTCTGGAGCAAGCTACAAATAGTAGGGCAAAACAGAACGCTTAATTATCTCTCTTCTCAAGCGGTTTGTGAGACTGGAAGACGAGGGGGAAAATGCAACGCTAATTGGCTGGCTCCTTAAATAGAATGCATTTGGATTACCTTTTATCAACAACAAGAAACTTTCCAGTCAGCTGCCAAATACAGTTAACTGGTTGACTACAGTCACACATCTTTGATCCGCTGATTTACTTACTTCCACATTGCAAGGAACGGTGATTAACCCTTTACATTGCAACATAGTTATTACAACTATAAACTGTGAAAAACAATGAGCCACACGCAGAGAGTGTGTGAAAGTTATTTCATTTGCATTAATTAGGAACCAATTAAATTGAGACTGTACCAAATATATAGCCTCCAGTATTCTTTTTTTTTTTTGTTCTGCTTTTAATGTCCTAGCTACACGGCAACATTAGTGCTTATTTCTGGGGTGAATTTTGTTTATAATATTGGAGTATCACTTTCACTTTTGCAACTTAACCACGACACAGCGGACCTGCTTCTGTTTGTTTTGCTGATAATCAATATGGTTGTACTTTTATGTCATTCAGCTGCTGTTTTGGTTGGCAACAGAGTTTAGAAGGGCTCGGCAGCTTACAACTGTGAATGTCTCTGTGTGAAGTATTGCATCTATGAAATGAGATTATAATAATTACTATGTTTTAAAGAGGGAGAGCCATTTATCTACTTATTCGGAAACCGCGGCAACATTTTTAGCAATTGTTCGCAGTCAAATCAGATCAAGATTTTATATTGGAGGTCCTTACGACCAGTGTATGAAAGCACACATTGTGGAATTTCCCAGTGTTTGTCATAGTGTACAGCGCACAGAGATCCTTTTCCCCTTCATTACAACTGCATGGCATTTACATCAAATGAATCTCCTTTCACATATTCAACATGTAATTGCCCATGATGGCCTCTGAGCAGGCCAAGATCCTGCAGAGGCTTCGCGCATACAATCATTCATGTCTCAGCTTTTATCAGCGGCCCCGTGGCATGCGTCACTGCTAGTGAGGACTTTGATAGTGGTGTGTCACTGGAAGGGACAAGGAACAGTTGGTTGACCATCAAGGGAGACTGGGAGCGGAGAAAATTCATTTGCTGCGGAGCTGATGATAAGGCGGGTCATTTGTACACAGGCTGCACAGTGGTCCCTCCAGAGGGGGTAGGCGAAGCCGGGGAAAGAGGGGAAATGGAGAATGGGAAAGGGGGAGGGAGTACCCGAGTCCCCCTCTCACACTGAGCTGTGAGGCAGGAAGGAGGGTGGGGGGGAGCACAGTGGCAGATAAAAGAGCCTTTGAGCTGAAAACACCAAGGACGCAATCACTAAAAACAGACAGAAGACACATCCCACTGCAGTCTAACATAAACAGAAATTGTGGTCTGTACCTCTTTTGTTGTTTATGAATTTGTTGGACAGCAAGGTACACTGTATTATTGGCATTTTACAGTATACAGCAGTTATATGGAAAAAGTGAAGTAAGAAATTTAAAAGTTGGTGTGGAGGAAATATTATGAAGTGATAATACATCTTGACTGAGAGAGATTAACAGCTTTGTCTCATGGGGAGGAGATACATTTAACCTGTGAACAGAAGTTACAGTACAGTAAGTGCTTTGCGTTCCTAGTTTTGTGGTATTGCAGCTCAAAATATATATATTTTTTCCTTTGAGAAGCAGTTTTGCTCATCAGTGACTAGAATTGAGGAGCAAATTTCAAATTGTGATGAATTTTGATGAATGCTTGTCCACTCGCCTAAGCACAGCGTTCTGATCAATATTGTGTGCGTGGAATATGAATTAAGTTGCAAGAAGCACCCACTTTTAATCATCTCAGGGGTTCGGCCATTTTGTCTCTTAATTTCGACAATGAATCATTTCGAAAATGATGTTACACTGTCAGTCTAAAATGTCAGCTTGCGAATCTTACATGACCATACCCAGAAAATAAGGTGAGCTGTGATTGGTAGTTAGATATGTTAAAAAAAAAAGTTTTCAGTATTGCTGTTCAATATGTTTATCAAAATATAACACACAAACTGCAATGTGAAGCCGTTTATTTCGGGCCTCAGTTGATTTTTAAAGCATCAATTACTGCAGTTTTGTGGGGCGGACAGCTGCTGGCAGTGGTGATAGCAAGGACCGTGCCGGAAATACACCAGCCGTTCGGGAAAATTCACATATTTTCCTGAAATTCCTGCTTACTATATACTCCATAAGACTTCACATGCAACAAACAGTGTCTTTAAATAAGTCTAAAGCGTACCGTTTGCATGCTTGAATGTATACAGTGAACCCTCGCTACTTCGCGGTTCACCTTTCGCGGGCTCAGTGCTTCGCGGGTCTAAAAAATATTTGGGGGCATTGTAGTTTCGCCGAGCGGCACGATGGGGCGCTGGAGCGGTTAGACGGCCGGCGTGCGCCGAAGAAGAGCGTGGGCGAAGAGGAGAGTGGACGAAGAAGAGCACGTTCCCCCGGGCACGATTTGGGGCGACGTTTCGCGCGGTACCAGAGCTCCGGCCAGCGTGCGTGGCAGTTAAGACGAAGAGGAACAACTTCCGCCCGGGCATGAGCGGAGCGCGAGGCTGTCAGTTATGAATGAATAAATTAATAAATAAATAAATGAAGAATGCCACCTTTCATTTCACAGGGCACACCGGACGGCGTACCAACAGGTAAAAGTCGAAGTAATTAAATAAATACAAAAAGAAGTAATTGAATAAATACAAAAATAATGGCTGGGGAATAAAAAAATAATAAGTTTTAATAATAATTTTTTTTTTTTTTGTTATAACATGAATTTCACTCTCTCTCTCTCTCTACCCGTATATATATATATATATATATATATATATATAAAAAAAAATTTAAGCATTTTTGAAGGTGCGCCGCTACTTTGCACTTTTTTTTAAGCATTTTTGAAGGTGCGCCGCTACTTCGCACTTTTTTGTTTTAAGCATTTTTGAAGGTGCGCCGCTACTTCGCGGATTTTCAGTTTTCGCGGGTGGTCTCGGTCCCCATTAACCGCGATAACCGAGGGTTCACTGTATATATATATTGCACACTTGAGTACAATGACAATAAAGGGATTTCTGATTCTGATATATAGTTTTCTTCAGTCATATCTTGTGTGATGTTTTGCTTCCTATATAATGGAAATCACATAATTGCTGTATTGTGATGCTATTTCTATTGCAGGTATTGCAAGTTACTATCCGATTTCCACTCTTGATACCTACCTCAACAGCACAGAATGCATACTTTGAGAAATTGCAGTGTTTATGAAGAACACAGTCAAGCCATCCCCTGTAGAAGCCACTATTGTGATTTGGAGCATTTTATCATAAAATCATGTTTGCAGTCAACATTCATAAATGTACTTGCTGCACGACCGCACAGTTATCACGGAGCAGTTTGAATGTTTAAACTTGGAATGGAAGCATTAAATGTCCCTGTCTCTTCGGGCTGTGAATGATTTATTTGCCTGAAAAATGCCCGCACTGTGACAACTTGTCAATTAAAGTCAGGATCATTGCGACTGACACCTGACACTTCTAATTTCGGTCACCACTATGCTGAGGCACCTCTTCACATTCAATGACAATCATCCATTGGAACCGATGTAATTACCAATATAGCATACTATTTTGTCTCGTTTCAACTCTCTATGCCTAGGCCAAGATGGGACCATTAAATCACACTTTATCTGTAATTCGTTACTTCAGAATCTCTGTCACGGAATCTCCCTTTAAACGAGCCACTCATTTGGGTAATCACTTTATTAACTGATTCATTCTTTTCTCAGTTCAGTTGAGCTCAGCTGCAAACATGCTGGCCACAAGTGGAACTGCAGTCAGTGGAGGGACTGTTGATGACTGAGTGAACGTGATGTGTGATTTTTATTTTATTTTTAAATGAATGAACATGTATCACTCAGTCACAGACCACAACGATTGATTCTGACCAAGGCTATTTTAGTTTATGAAAAACTAACAAAATAACTAAAAAAAAATTACATTTTTGTTAATGAGATAAAATAATGAAAATACTTTAAAATATACTAATTGAAACTACATTTTACGTTTAGAAAACTACTTTGGAAATTAATTTAATCCACGAGTCTAGGGTTGATTTTTAAATCGATTTATTTCAATATTACTGCCGTTGGCTGTTAGCTTGGTGAAAAGTGCTTTACTTTTTTTATTGCATGTATCAATACAATACTTTATTCATATAGCGCATATCACTTCAGCTGGAGCTGTAATAAAAAATTTATAGAGTATGCAAAAAATAGGACACTGTACAAACTGGTTTAATACTTCTCAATTGCAACTTTAGAGGTCGGCAACTCGACAAACAAGGCATGAATTGAATAATGAAACGCTGAGCGATTCAGTGAACAACTCTTTTGAATTATTTTTTGGGGGATGAATGGATTCTAATAAGTCAGTAAGGTAAAAAATAAATAAATAAAAAATACCGTTCCAATCACTAATTCTTTTTGGTTGTTATTCCAAAAAAAAACACACAAGGAACATGAGCAACTTATCGTTGCACTCTTTGTTCCCGAAGCAAGCGCGTTAGGGCTTCATAAACGCACATTGAGCTTTTATTCCTTTTGCTTGGCATGTTTATGTGGTATACAGCATGAAATGGGGAGACCTCCTCTGAGATTGTGAATCAAAGGTTACGCTCGAAGTTGTTTCAAAGCATATAGCGGTTCATTGGCAAAGATGAAATGTCACATAAAGAATTTGTTTTGTTTCAGGCAAAAACAAATTGAATGCAGTGGGAGCGCAGTCAAGTCATGGCCATGAGACGGGAGCATAAAGAGGCTCGCGCCCACAGAGCGGGAGTTCATTGTCAAGGGTAAACCGTGTCAAGCGCACCTCCATTGAATAATGTAGGTCGTACAGGCATGCGTGGGGTGGGATCATTATGTGACATCTGCAGTGCCACCAAGTGCTGGCAAATTATGGCTGTGAGTAGCAGGTGATTGGCACTTAATGAGCAAATGTGAGCGACAATGGGCTTTAGCCCAGGGGCAACAACAGCATGGGGTAGGGGTAGGTCATGAATCTAGAATAATAAAAAAGTAAATGGTCTCCATCACTGCTATTGAGTTCCCTTAGCCTCGCTCTATGTTTTATGTCGGCGATTGGTCATGATGCATTGAAACACATCAAGCGGGCAAGAAAAGGTAGCCGGGGATGAATGAGCTTTTATATCCACAATGGACCCTTTTAACCAATCTCTCATAGAGATTCAACATATTTTATTACATTTTTAATGTAGCTCCACATTAGGCCAATGAAGGCTATGCAAAGACCAGGTTGAGGTATTTCTGTCGTTGCTTTGAAATGCAAAAGAGGGTGTAGGTTTCCAGAAATTACGCCTTACCAGAGGCCTTGCACTTGACCCCTGCTCACATTTCCCTCCCTCTTCTTCATCATTAGCATGCCACCATCAGAGTGCCTCATAAATGTATCCGCTAAATCGCAGGAAGCGTGCCCGCCCACCCGCTGAGACCTTTTTCTCGCCATCCCCGCTCATTATGCAACTCATCATGGTTGCATGACTCCTCTCGGAAGCCACCTATCTGCCAATCCGCACCCCTCCTACCTGTCACTCTCAAAATCATGACAAACAACTACCTCGTCGAGCTCGCTCTCCCCCGCTCGCTCTCACTTTTCATGCCGCTTCATTTGGTTGTAACAGAGATACAGCCGTTCATTTATACTTCCACGACTGTGTCAAATTAGCCGCGTGTCACATTTGCACATACTATTTTTATTTTCCCTAAGTGATGTGCATGGGGCGATATGATTCTCACACCAGTCCATTAAGGTACTCTTGCGTCATTACAAAGCAGAGCAAAGGAGAAATATCAGGGTGGATTCCTGCAGGGGTGTCATAATTATGTTTCTTGTCAAATGTATGTTTGAAACATTATGAAAAAGAAGTGAGATGATGTAATTTTGTCATCACTACTATGTAATGTTTTGTTTTTTTTATACTCTCCTTGGCAAAAGTTATTCTCATTTATTATAGCCAGTTTTGCCTAAAGGTTGTACAAGGTGAAACACTATGTAAGATTGTAGAATCAATCCCGGGACAAATAAAATGTGGGAGACTGGAAGCTATTGCATTATGCTCACTTGGCAGCACCTAAGCCTTTTGGGAGCCACCAGTGTGTCTGGAGGTAAGCGGGTGTGAGTCTCCCCTTGCATCCTGCATGGCAACAGTGGAACACATGTGCTACCTGCAGATAATTACAAATGAATTTGCCTTCTGAAGCCAGAAGTATCTTATAATGTGTTAAACGATGTCGGCACATCGGCTTCGCAGTGCAGAAATCGTGGGGTCGATTCCGGGCTTCCCGTGTGGCGCTTGCATGTTCTGCCCATGCCTGCGTGGGTTTCCTCTGGGTACTTTGGTTTCCTCCCACATTCTAAAAAACATGCTTCATAGGTCACTTGAGCATTCTAACTTGCCCCCATGTGTTGTTTTCTGGTGTGAAAGACTGCCTGTCTTTGTCTGCTCTGTGCACTCTTGCTAAACAAAAGACAAATTCACATACAATACGTTTTGAGCCTAACAAATGAATCTCACATGAGTGTGAGTGGATGGATGTTCAATACAGCTAAAAGGGTTGTACACAAAACTACAACCTTCCCAATGACCATCTGATATTCAATTTAACATCACTATGACATCATTTGAATGATTTTGATGTCATATAGGTGTTGCATTGACTTCAGATGCCCATTGGGTTATTAAAGGTTTACTTTGTAGTCTGTGAACACCATCTGCCCTAGAAATCATTTTTAGCATAAGTGTAGCATGTGTGTTGTTAGGATTTAGTGCAGGAGTACATCTGTTACCTATTGTATTGGGTGACCTCATGTTGTGTCATATGTGGACTCTGGCCAGCTTCACCTCAAATCACACTCAAGAACACAGATTTTGTGCATGCTTCTTAACAACATTGGACTCCCCAGCCAGTGACGAAACACATGTTCACATATGAAAACAAACATGTTCAGGCACACGGGCCCTGTAAGGTGGGGGTCCAAGTTTAGAGAGATGTGAAAAGATGGATAATAGAAGACAGTATGTGCCAAGGGATCATTGGATGGATCCTCCATTGCGAGTGCGATGAGACCTGAAGGGCGACAGGGAGATGGACGCATTGAGGGAGAGAGAGAGACGCCGCAGCCCGGCGCTCTGTTAGGCGCCTAATGGAGAGGCGGCGAGGAGGAAAGCAAGCACTACGGGGCCTGCCGCTCACAGAGGGAATGCTGGAGGAACGGGAGTTTGCAGAGAGGGAGAGAGAGAGCGAGAGAAGGCAGGAAAAGTTGAGTGGTGCAGGCTGCTGCAAGACACTAGCAATTTCCTCTGTTCGGCATTACAAGAGGCTCTCAGGGTACAGCAACATACTTTGGAGCAGAAGCAGAGGAAAAAGCTTTTATTTCTTTAGGGCATACATTAATGTGGCAATCAACACCAGCAACAGCATTATGATTACATCTGCTGTTTGATTAAAAGCATGTGGGTGTGGGGGAGAGAGAAATGATGAATAGGAAGTTGAGTCATGTTTGTGATATTTTCCATTTTATTGGACTTTTTCTAGTTGTGTTTCAGGTGTGTCACTTCCTGTGCTCATGGATGGCTCGATAGATGTCCCAAATAAGGAGTTGTTTCCTTTAAAGGCAACGTGATGTGACCAGGCCGGTGCAATCCTAACCAAGCTTTGTCGCATGAACTGATGAAATCTACTCAGATGAGAGGTAAAACATATTCTCAGACAAACAGAGCAGTCCATTTAGAATCGGTTCAAAAGGAAGAATGAGAATATCCACAAGTAATGTTTAGGATGATACTGTGTTAATCCTAACGGGCATTCTGTGTTGATTAGTATAACAATTGTCTTCCATCTAGACATTATCTGATCCACTTCTCCTCGCAAGGGTCATGGGCGTGCTAGTGCCCATCCCAGCTGTCTTCAGGCAATAGGCGGGGTCACCCTGAACTGGTTGGCAGCCACTCACATGGCACTCAATGACCAACAACTAACCATCTCATTTAGAGTGTACAATCAACTTCCCATGCATGTTTTTGGAATGCGGGAGAAAACCGGAGTACCCAGAGAAAAAACACACAGGCGCGGCGAGAACATGCAAACTCCACACAGTAAGGCCAAAGCCGGAATCAAAACCTGCACCTCCGAACTGCGAGGGGGACGTGCTAACCAGTTACCCACCAACACCAGTTACCCAACAATTGTCTTATTTGGCTTGGTTTGTATGATTACACCAAATTTAGGCAGAAACATTCTTGAAAAACGCAAAAAGCATATAATATTGCCTTTATTAGTCCCACAATGGGGAAATTCGAGATTCGAACCCAGGCCTCCTGGGGAGACTGGGTCCTGAACGCGGCGCCTTAGACCACTCGGCCATACATCCATATACGTACCTCCTTCCCTCAATATCACAACACAAATTCCAGTTTGGAATGGCCCTCAGCTTGCTTGGCCGAGTTAAAATATAATCAGCTCAATCACAAACCATGTCTCGTTCAATAAAGAATCTTTACTGACACAAGCTCATAGATATTTGGAGGTTTTATCCTTTGCAAAATAAATATGGATCTCAAATTGAAAAAGCAATGGGAATATGAGGAAACGGTTTATTTTTGGCGCGTCCGTGATTTATTATTTTATGTCTTCCTTTTCCAGCCATACTGGTGCTCGCATTATCAAGAAACTAATATTGTGATCTGTCGGTTTGGCAGGGTTTCACCTTTTCTAGCCTCGTGATTTTTTTTCTCAGCTCTTTATATTTTTTTCCTATTTGACAGACAACCTTTTAATTGCCCATAGGTGTGAACATGATTGGGAATAGCGGTCTGTGTGCGCTGTGATTGACTGCAACAAATCCAGTGTTTAAAAATGGATGGATTCTGTCTCAGAGACATTTCAACACCATACCTCGATATGTTTTCCTGCCGCACTAGCATGGAAGTGTTTGCTATTTTAAGAGTAATATTGCTCTTACGATGACTATATCGGGCGTTCAGTCCCCGTGGAATCTTTTAACGTCGGTCTACATATTCTCAAGAAGCACCTTATCATCCGGGCGGGTAAGCCTCTTTGCTGCCAGGCACATGTCTGATTTACAGTAATTAAAGCCCTTGATAATTTTAATGCAAATATTCATGCTTCACCAACTGTGAGCAGTCATTTCAATGTATCACTACAAAGAGCGTTCCGCATTGCCCTTCACAGCACATTTAGCTTGCGAAGCAGAAATTCAATAAATAACCTGACTTGAAATTTAAAAAAAATTAAATCCGCCAGTCTTACCACACAATCCCCACCCAAAAAAAAAAATCTCACCTGAAAAGATTGCCTTGATTAATCTCAGCTCATATTAAAAGTTTCCTTCATCATTGGCCTTGATGGTGGTTTTTTGCAGCTATTGGAAACAGGTTCATTGAAAAGACACAGTTGGGGGAAGTAGGTTAGAGAGTGGAAGGGCCCAGAAGGACTCTGCTATATTCCACTCAATAAGAAATGCCCTAAACGGATTCCAGTGAGGGATCTGCTCAGGGAGAAGTGAACAGATTGATGGATACACATTCTGCATGCTGTTGCTCGTGGGGCAGCAACACTAAAAGCTTCTCATCGACAATTACGGCAGCAAGAGAGCGAGCCGAGAAGCAGCCAAGACCAGGGGAAAGCGTACATTTCACAAAGATATTTGGTTTGTTACAGGAGATAGAAAAAAAATACATCACCACAGCTTTAATCTGTTCGAAGCAGAGTGTCGAATGTAGCTAATTTCAGTCCTTTTATTGTGCTGCCGAATCAATACATGTCAAGAACATTTGAGTCACCTGTAAATGATTGCTTGATTGAAAAAAGAGCAAATGCCTGACAGATTCAGGTGGTCATCTTTTCAAGGCAGATGTACATTTCACTGGCAATCACTGAAAGATGCATTTCCTTGTGCCTTTTAAATCACACTGCAAAATATTTGTAGGTTTGTGTAGCTATTTTCTTCATTGAAATAAAGACAGCAACAAAAGACTGACATTTCAAGAAATGTAAACGTAGCAACACGACACACAGAATTATATAAAATTCATAAGGTATATTTACACGGCAACTACCTCAAATTTACGTTTTTCTCTATGGTGCAAATGTTCACCTATAGCAGGTACGAATGGAACGTGCCGCCCATAATGGACAGGGCTACATTTTATGTAATATGTAAAGGTCACTCAAACCAAGTAGTGGTTTAGTAAATATGCACTTTTCAAGAGAAATGTTGTCACCACACTACAACAAAATTGATGTTTTAAGAGTGATGTACTTCAGCGTGCCCATACACCTTTTCCAGTATTTATGTGGAAATTTAAATTTTAAATATTTGCATTTTAATGTTCTATCATGAAAACAAAAGACAGGATAGCATGGCTTTTTCCATTTTTACCTAAAACCAGTCGTGTGTAATTTGGGAACACTACCACTATCTTTACTGACATAACATTTTAAGTCATTTTGGTTGCAAAGAAAATTCACACTTTACGCAACACCATAATTGAAAACACCCAACCCCGGATTCATTCAAGTAGCCTGCTAACTTACAAACTTGTGAAAAAATAAGTTCCATGACAGAGGTGAACCTAGTATGTGAACTTCAGTGGTGCTCAGCCGCCAATGAGAATTTTAATACTTCATCTTGTAATAAAACAGTTGCTTAAAATAGAATATTATTATTGCGCAGATCGCGTTAGTGTTGACGCACATGTTCTCTTATTGAATTCTGATTTGCTTTGCGCAATACTGTAGGTGGCACTGACCAAACCTAAAGCAGTAGATGAAGAGACATCTCAACTCTTTGCCGACTGTGGGCCTGTGAAGCCTTTTGAGATTGTTTTGTCAATATCGGCTAAATAATTAAATTTGACTTGGCTCTGCCAAAGTCCCCTTTGCACCTTAAAATGAACTCTTAAACTTGTGGTGGCTGAAAACCAACTGGCCTGTTTAGATATTCACCACACAGTTCCCCAAAATATCTGATATGAGTTCATGAAAAATGAAAATTACGCAAGGGTTAAGAACATTAGGGTTTCATACTTTGCTTCTAAAAGATAAGGCATTATAATAATACCAGGTCATATTTTTCACCGTGATCAGATGATATTTAATTGTACCCTGTCAGAGGTCGGCGTTCTTCTGAATGGCATTTTTGTTGTTTCAGACAAGACATAATTGTTAAACCAACAACTCTATCAACAAACAAGACTTTAGCACAGCACTCGAGACAAAAGGCTCTCCAACGTCATGGCTTCAGAGTGAAAAACAACAGGCTGCAAGACAAGCTAGCTCACAATTCAAAAGAGGCTTCAGCGCAGCATCACACCTACAATCCGATTCAAATGTCAAAAATAACATCGGCTTCTGGGCGACTTTGATAAGAAATCTTTTCTCGTCTCCTTTACGGCATTTCTTCCTCGCATAGCGGGGAGGTGTGCGGGTTTGGCGCAGTATTTGAAGTGTATCTTGGACGCGTTGCAAAGGAGAGGGTTGCAGGTGTTGATTAGACGTCATCTTCACTTTGGGAGATAAGTTGCGGCGTGAGCAAGTCTTTCTTGATTTTCAAGGGCATGGGATGCATTTGAGCAAGCGCCAAAAAGGAGCTACGCTCCATGCAGCCGTACGCACCATTAGGGGAATGATTTGTAATTTTTATATGGAGGGCTGTTTGATGGGATAGTGAATACACTCAAAATGGATCCTCTCAAAATATGCACACATTTGCCCGACTGTAGGATTTCTTTTTTTAACGACTGCAGGGAGCGGCAGTCTATCCCAGCTGACATTGAGGTGAGAGGTGAGGTTGCACCTGGGCAAATCGCCAATCAATTGAATTTCAATATTTTAATATTAATGCACAAAAGGCGAAACGCTGGCACTGAATTATGTCTTGTAATTAAATGTAATACCTGCCACTATGTAAATCAATCTTAATCTGGATTTTTACCCATCAGGAATATGTATGCTCTCAATGCCAGCAAGGTACCTTCAAACGAGCTAACATCTGATAAATGGCTTATACATGATTTCCATTCTATTAATATTAAACTATTTGTAGTGGGTTGTGTGGAATATGCAGAATATCAACTAAATCACTTCGCTGCAGGCTTCAGAGTGTATCACTTGAACATGAACCTTTCGCATTCTACGTTTTGCAGCAGGAGTCCAGTAGCCTATCATTACGTGTGAACTGCAGCTCCCGATGATGTGGTTACCAGGCAACACTAACTACTTGATTATTTGATGGACGGAATAGAATGAGGCATGTGTGCATCTGCGTTCGTGGATATTTACATTTTGTGTTTCTGCTACTTTTCCTCTCTCTGTGAGGAGAGAGAGACTATGTGATAGTCAGCCCTTCTCTGCCTATCGAGATGATGAGCTGCGGGGCTGACAGAGCTCAAGGCTACACTGACGAGTGCTCAGCCTGTGAATGTGTTTCTGCATCTACATTGCACAGCGTGGATGTGTCAGAGTTTGCCTATTTGGTAAATAATCACGCGAATTGCTGTATAACACCCACTCTGTCTGCCAATCTGTTATTGCGCACGTCGAGGAGAGAGTCCAACCGCTGTGTCATTAATGCCGTTTCTCCAGTTGACCCGCGCTGAAGGTTTTGTCGGCTGCAGCATCGCTAAAGTGCTTAATGCATGCCACATCCATTTCTGGAGGCAGCAACCTTATTAGGCAGCACCCATGTCCTCAGTGCCCGGAATTAAAATAGTTTGTGAGAAATGTAGGTCAAACCATAACCAGCGTCCAAGCCCTCCCGCCTCCCCTTCGTCAAATCCCACCAACGTATTTGAGGTAAGCAAAGTCTCAGGCGGTGTGTGCTAATCCTACTGGCGATACTGAGCTTCAAATTCTCACTTTTCTCATTATAGGTTCTGGAGATACTGAGACCCCATATTGGTCAAGAGATAGTCCGGCTAATCTGATCTGAATCTGAACGTTCTGTAGTTAGACCCGCAGAAAGCTGTAATCCTGGAAACTTGGGTGAGCAATATGAACCGCACAGAGCAGCTGGTGAGACCCAAGTAAAACGACAGACAGCATTATTTGCTTTGATAGATAAATGTTAAATCCAGGAGGGTCAGTTGGTTTTTAGAATCTAAACTATGAAAATTTAATCATAATTTATGCGAGAAAAAGAAAGTGGTACGGCAGCAGGGGCACAGTCAGAAATGTTTGGGGTGGTCACTCAGTGATGAGTCACTCCCTCTGTAACCGAGAAGCCATTGTTTACCAAACTATCCACAGTTAGGGTTTCATGAAACAAAATTCCCACAAATGCAGAAGTTGCCCAAAACACTCGTAACAGAAGCGAGATTAAGTCTAAGTAAATAGCAACTTGCTGGGGTTAATTTACTACTTATAGCCTTTTTCATTGCTTTACTTGTGTTTAATATCTCATAGACTACTTCTATCGCATGCATGATTTGTTAGTTACAACCAGAGTTATCAATTGTCACCAATGATGGATGCGATTTTTCAAACTGTGATTATTGGCTCATTCATTCAAATCATACCTAAAAAACTCAATGGCACAAAAATGTCTTAATTCTTCACAATTCTAAACATTACGATTTTTACCGAGGTCTGTTTCTGCTTGTATTATTATTGTGTTGGACAAGATTGGTATTTGTGTGTTTCATAAAACCGTGACTGTGGATGTTTATGATAAACAATGACTTCTTTGCCAAGACATTTGCTTGCTACGGTTTGAAAGTAATGATTTTGATCACACGCCGTATATGAGTGATTATGTACAAAGCCACAGAGTCAACACATCTCTCCCTTACGCAATAATGCTGCATATATGATCGTATTTTTCTTTTTCTTTATTGATGGAGATTCTGGAAAAATCCACGCATCACTGAAGCCGCAAAAAGTGAAGCACAAAGTGATGAGGGAATACCGTATCTTTATCAATTATAATGTCGGGCTGCGTATTTGTTTGAGGTTTTTGAATGATCATGTTTTCTACTATTAAAGATTACTCACCAAAGATGCAGAAACATTCAAAATGCCCTAAAGATATTCTCTTTGGTGGGAAAACAGTGCAGGAAAGTCACAACCTGCTGATTAAAACATCTCGCAACAAAATGGACCTTGGAGTTTGTTCCAACAGGCTGACGTTAAAAAAAAAAAAATTTAAAAAAAAGGATGACAGGCACAAGCCTGTACCGCACAATCCTAACAACACATTGTGCCTGGCTACAGATAGTGATGTTCTGTCACTGGTTATTATTTTTTTCACAGTCAATTTAATATGGACAAACATTGCAAGAGCTGGGCAACATCTGCAGCTCAGCACATGTGATGTACACACACAGAACACGCGCGCTGGTGGGAAAGTGTTTTTTTGGAAAGCCCAGATGAAGTTATGGCTTACAGCTGTTCTGCATTCAAACACAAAAAGTGGATCAATTCCATTTGGTTTGGGACACACAAAAAGCCTCTAAAGTTCTCGCTTGGTATCCTGATTTGTAATTACAATCCCTGGGACTATCAGGTTTTCCCTCTCTTCCTCTCGTTTCAAGCCTTCCGGGCCCATCTCCAGCAGGGTTCTGACCCATTTAGGGGAATTTAAGAGGAGGTGTGATACACATCAGTGGGCTGTTGAGCACAGGCTGACGGACCAAAACTCTCCCAAAATAGAACCGCGTCTAGGTTTTCACATGGAGTAGATTCAAGATACTGGATGTCCCAGGCGGTAAAAAGCTGAAAGTTGTGTATCACAGCTGGACGTTACTGGGTAGAAGGTCTCCCAAATGGACCAGCGTGGGCAGATGTGTTGTTCTGATTCACACAGAGGTAATCATAGCGGTAATCCAAGGGTGGATATGAAACATGCGCTCAGTGGAGATCATGCAGACACTCCGGGAGAGATGTGAAATCAGAGCGCAGTGGAATAACAAAAGACAGACCCGCATTGTGTCAAATCCGTTTTAGGAAATAGTGGACGTGCACGATTTTTTTTTTTTATTTGGCCTTTTTAAAGAATTGCTTAAAAAGAATTTCACCCTGACTCTATTGAATAATAATAACTATCTTTATTACAAACATGTTTTTTTCTTCCCTAAAATAAAACAAAGCCATGCATAATGTGTTTTGGAAAGCCCACAATGCTTGGAAAATACACAACTGCATATTTGGCAGTGTTATTAAAATGTTCATATTGCTCAAATGAAATGGGCCTTTTCTACTTAACGGCGGCGAGGCTCATTGCCATTGTAACACCATGATGCTGAGTGTAAACACGGAAAAGCATTAAAACCGTTTGGCCATCATATGTAGGAGCTTCATTTAAGGAACCATATTCAGCATAACAAACCTTTTAGAATGTTTAATCATCTTACGTAATATTTTGGATACAGGTAAATGTGTTTGACAGGATTAAATGTAAGCTTGGCCTTTAGGCACGTTCACTTCAATAACTGATTGAGTGCAGTTGCGCTATACCCTGCCTCTGCCAGACAACTACGCGTCTGTATTATCTCAAGCACGAGTCGCCAATATGGTACATGCAGTCACCAGGCCGCCCCCAAGTACCACATGAATAGCCCGCAGGGATTTTTCTTAGAATAGCTTGCCAATGATGTGACATTTTGTTTGCAGAGAGGAATGTTGCCAGTGATTACTGGAATATGTAAATACTTGTAGAGATTCATAGAAATAAAGTATTGCATATTGGGTATTATTTTTATTAATTGGTTTTCTGCTGTCAAATGTTGATAATTATTGTGAGAAATCATTAACATGCTTTGTGTAGATGAATATCATTAATTTCTGATAAAAACAGATTATACAGTAATTAGAGGTCATATGAGCAAATTTGTTATTTGAAACATGAGTGTCAAACTGTTAGCCCTTCGGGTTAATCAGTACCCGAGGAGGAGCTCTCAGTTTCAAAAAGGTCGGTGACCCCTGATGTAAAGTATCGTCTCAATTATGTCCTTGTGGTTAATTAGAGAAAAAAAAATATGTTATGAGATTTTCCTTTAGAAGTAAACTTATACTCTCTATTTTTGTTGTGAGTGAAATATTGTAAGTGAGCTTTTTTCCTTTTTTTTTAAGAAAACTGAATTTCCATTAGACAGGGACAGGTGAAGTCTCCAAGGAAATAAAAAATCAAAGTCATTCACTTGATTTAGGATGTTCCAATTCCATCTTTCTGTTTTTGCCTACTTATCCTTTTGAGGGGTTCTAAATGAGCTGAAGCTTATTTTTGGAAAGATGCGCACAATTTGAAAAACCATTCACATTCATACGATGGACAATTTTGGAAGTTTTCAACCAACCAACAGGACCTTGCATACTTATATTATGGAAAGCCATTCCTTCATTTAACCACATGCTCTCCAGACATGCTCTCATTCAAAGTAGAGAGTAATGCAGCTTCATGAAAGGTATTGTTTTGCCTTTGATTAAAGTCCCAACCATCCTCAATCACCGGGCTTGACTTGTTTGTGATGTGCTGAGTGTAGTAAGCGTCGCATTAAAGCCGACTTATCTCCAAGAGGCTGGCCCTGCTGATTAAAGGGGGCTTTTAAGACAATCACCTGTTGGTGGCTAAACCCCGTTTATGAGCAACCTGCTGGTGTATGCAGAACCACATGATTAAACACAGCCGCAGATCCATTGGTCCATGTTGACCGAGAAGAATTCCATTGGCAACGAATCCAGTGTGCTTAAGTGCACCGCTATGGATTCAGCTCGAGCAATAGCTCGTGATTATGCACTCGGTGAGGACAACCTAAGCATGACTCCGTTATAATTGACTTTTTAAACCAACCAAGTTCACGCTTTTCATAATGGTGCATGCAAAGTCTTTTGGGTCCATAAATAAGTTATTTTAGGTCAAGAAAATTAAAGAAATAATTAAAACTAAAAAAAAAAAAAAAAAATTCATTAATGAAACCTAACTGAAAATACATTTTACGTTTACATTTACAAACTAAAACAAACTACAATTATAGCAAAAATGTTGTTTTCATCTTTAGAAATTGATATAACAAGCAAGACTTTGGGTTTGATATTAAATGTATTTATTTCAATACTACTGCCTTTAGCTGAAAAAGGAACGTCTAAAAATAGTCTGTGAGTTGCCGTCGTCTTAATGTGTGTTGCACAAAAGCGACGCCATCAAGCAGCAGCCAATAGGATAAGAGCTAACAGATGACGTCACTCCTAGGAGATGAGTTTGTGTGTCTTTTGGATCGAATGGCTCACTTACTCTCAACCCGAAATGCAAGTCTTCCGTTTTTGTATCATATATATATATGTATGCAGTACAAAAAGAAAAGTACATCATACAACTAAGTTTAATACTTCTCAGCAAGAATTCAATCCAAAATTCCACTTTACATGTTGGCTAGCTTTATTTAATATGGGTGAATGCGTGCATGCATCTAACTTTAGAAGTGGTTTCATGCACTGCACTTATTGTAATTCAAATTCTGTGGACTGTTAAACTGTACCCTATATTATCCAAATGTTTTAAAAGTAATATTTTTGTTGAATTTTCACTATAGAATTCTTACCATGGTGTCTTAACCTTGCACACAAATAAAACACCAATTTCTTTAAAAACTAAACTAAAACTAATTTAAAAAAATAACTAACAAAGCTGCCTTGAAAACGGATAAAAACTAACTAAATTAAAACAAATAAATAAATAAAATAAATTAAAACTAACCCTTGTTAAAATTCCCATCCAATAATTATCAGGTTCTATACTGGATGCATGTAAAGCATTCCTCAATTAATGGAAAGAGGCTGACCTCTTGCACCTTTAGACTCAATTATAACATTTTCTTTGGTCTCCCTAACAGTGCTTATCTCACTTTGGTCTTGGGTAATTCCTGACGTGCTTCATTTGTCTCGTAGTAAGAAAGTGCAACATTACTTCATGCCCTCTGCTCTCTTCTTTGTTCCCAGGCAAGGATAATGATGATTTCAAGGAGCTTGTATGTGGTCGTCTTTGCTCATCTCAAATTACAGCAGTAAAGCTGAAGAGCAAATTCTTTGCAGTAAGGCCGATTCTGTCCAATACTGATTACCGCAATTGCAAGGTTATTGTTGCATGCTTGCTGTAGTTCACGAAAAATCTCTTAAATGCCCATGACCCTTCCTTCATTGAATTGCATTTTGCAACTTAGCTGATTTGATTTTCTGACAACGAGGGTCAAGATTTTGACGTGCAGTGACAACCAACCTTCGTGAGCTGTTATGGATGAGTCTAGGCCGTGCTCTTCGAGGGTATAATTGTCAAGACAGAAATGACGGAGTGGGGGGTTGCTAATAAACAAGTCATCTGAAGGCAACATCAGCCAATATTAAATGAAAAGGAAACATCTCACACTCTCAGTGATGGACTATTCCTCCAAACTTTCTGGATTTTATGTGGCCTCTTAATGTTCATACCGCTGGGCCATAGCGAAAATGTCAGTTGCATTTGTTATTGGGCGGTAAATAGAAAATTTTAATATGATGATGATGCTCTGATTTTATCTACCATTTAGCTACATTGCCCTTATAACATTTTAATTGGCATCTTATTTGTTTCCCCTGAGAGCATGTTCCAGATGGTATTCTGATTTAGAGTCCTAACTAAATTCTCCGTGCTATTGTGGTGATATATGGTTGATAGAATTTTGATCTGTGGCCATCATCAGGAGGAGGCTGCCGTAACGCATGTTGCTCATCTAGCGAGATTGATGACCGGGTCTTGCTCCCTGTGGTCTATGACAGGCCCTCGGTGGACTAGTCCCAAAGCAACTACTCAAATGTGACAAGTAGTCCAAGCTGGCAGACCCCGGCCAAGGTGAAAGCAGATGCAACACCTCTCCCGAGTGTCCTCTATAAAGCAGAACCACATCAATCGCTTTTGAATTCACTTTGGATTCTTTTTCCATCAAGCGGTCATCAGCGCTAGAGGACATTTCCGTTAGGTTATGTAAATTTACCAATGAAAAATGATTCTATTAAATATAGTAGAGGAGTTAAAGGCATGATTTATTTTTGGTAAAACTACACAGTGCATTGACGTGACATACTGTACATTTAGTAAACGGACATCACATATTGATAATTAGGCCAAATAAATTGGCATTTGGAGGTTTTCTGGTAGCCACAAACGTGCCAGTCTTCACCAGCATGTTCATCATGGTGAAAATCTACCCATGCAAGGGCTAATTCAAAGGCATGACCTGTAGTAAGTAGTCTGGTAGCAAGCCCAGAACTTTTAAAAAAAAAAAGCATCACTAAAAACCCGATTCACAGAGTAACATGAAATTCAGAATGTATATCATGAGTGGACACAAAAAGTTTCAAGAACTAATACCCAAAGATGCATCAAAATTCATGAATTGTGTCTGATTGCTCACATTTCAACCACATATACAAAAAGATTGGTGACAATTTTATTTCATCATTGCATGGGGCTGCAATGAAGTCCGCCAAGTCATTCCGTTCTGTTTTCTCGTCATATCTACTATTTAATTCCTTCACAGATATTTCAGCTCCTCCAACAAATGTTCACATTTGTTCAGGACACCAGTGCTCTTTACATGCCCTTTCCGCTTTGAGCAAGTCTTCAAGGCAGAAGAATCTGGTCGTTTGTGTAGCCTACGATGCATTTTTAATCTCATGAAAAAGTACGACATATCACAACAGAAATGTTCAGTTTCTCCCGGGGCTGTGCTTTTGTAACGCTCTTAGACAGTGGGAGCTCTCCAGTGATTTGCTGTCAAACTTTACAGCAGTGGAGAGGCATGTGTGGGTGGATGGCAGTCACCTGAGAGGATGGCACAGCTCCTCACGCCACCAGTCAACCAGGCCGGGCTGCTCTTCTTCACGCATGAACGGCACCCTAAACATGGCTGTGCTGACCTTGTGAGCAGCCATTAACCACCTGGAGGAATTCTCCCTATCTAATTACATTTGCTGCTGCCAGCCCTTCAGTGAAAGCAGACGGCTCCCCGTAGAGGTATTCAAAAGGTGAATGGTGTCAAGTTGAGTTTAATGTTAATTATTCTCTGATAAAATGTGGCTGGTACACTTTTTGGGGGTTATCTATAAACAGTTTCAGTCTTTATGTTTTGAATGACCTTACCTGTGCAAAATCATGTTACTGTACGTGCTTTATGAGTGATGACAGGAGAGAGATTTAATTAAACCAAACTGCACATATGCTATGTCGTAAGGTTATTATATTTAACGAAAAATAATGAACTATCTTAACAAAAACATTTTTGCTAACAAAAAAATGCTTTAACAAAAAAACTAACTGAAACTGAATCTTGAGTTTATAAAACTAACTATAATTATAAAGAATATGTGCTTCATTTTCATCTTTGTCAACTGATCATTCTGGACTTTTTGGGCTTTTTAATGTATTTTTTGCTCTATGTCTGTATAGTAAAAAGGAAAGTCAAATAGTTGTTACTCAATATAAATGTTTTTTTTTTATCTTGCACTTGACAAATATTCCAGATATTTAAAAAAAAACTAAAAGTAACACTAAAACTGAACAAAAAAAAATAAAATGATGGATTTTTGAGAAAATAAAAGCAAACAAACCTGCTTTAAAAACTACTTCAAAGTAACAAAACTCAAAACTAAATAAAAAGTAATTATAATGACAAATCCAAAACTATTATAACCCTGAATTTGTGTTTATTTATTCTTTTGACCAGTTAAATCCCAACATGATGAAATGCACAACTTCAAGCCAAACAGGAGAATGAATGGCAACAAATTGGTAAAGATGGAATCCACAACTAGCTAGCGGCAGCATTTGTAAAGTAAAATGTTATTAGTCACAATAGGCCGCTCCACTAAACCTTTCCTTTGCATACGGGATACCCACTGCATTTGGTAGGTTAATTAAAAAATATTATGCAGAATGAGAAACGTCATTTTCTCCATTTTTCACAGAACACTTTCCTGCTATCAATTTCCCATCAAGCTGAAATTATCCTAGCTTGTACAGCTACAGTATGGTATTCATATGAGCCAAATCAAACATGAAATAATATTTATGAAATTGATGCGCATCTAAGCACACTCACTACGTGCCTCTTTTGATAGCACAATTAAGGCAGAAGACTCGGGCTGACGCCGTTCCGCGCATCTAACTGCGGTAGAGAAATTCCAAATAGACCTCATGCTTGACTGAACGAGTGGCATTATATTAATAGCACTTCATTGTCGACAGACAGGATGCTCAGGCGGCTGGAGTGCACGGGGGAGCAGGGGATGGGTGTGTATTTTGATATCATTTAAAAGCTCAGTCAAAGCAATTACTACAGCGTCATTGCAGAAAAATGGGATGTCAAATTCCTATCTGTAGAAAGAATGCAATTATGCCAACAACTGGCAGGAATGACAATAACGTCTTTTGTTAACATATTGTCAGGCAGGTGCCTTTCATTTGTTTGTATCACAAAAAAAAACGGTGTGTGAATTCAGTCTAATTGAATAACGGGTGTATATTCTGTTATCAGTTGAATGTTCCTTTCTAATGGTTGTTATTAAGACTCTTCTAATTAAACCACTTGCTAGGTTTCATTAATTACACTTAGGATGGGGTGCCGGTGTATTTCAGCCACTAACTGCCTTTCATGGAAGCACAAGAGGGTACCTCGCGATCAGAAAAAAGTAGCAGGAAAAATATGACTATTCCAGGAATGGTCTTAATCACTTTAAGCCTACAGGGGGCGAATATATTAAAATAATTCAACATTCTGGCATACAAATCTCTGTTTGTAGAGTAGGCACTCCCCTTGGAGATCATCAACGTATACAAGATACTTCCCAATTTGTGTAGTACTCCACTTAAAATGGGTGTCGTGCTGGGGACCTAGAGGAGGAGTATGAGAAATGAGCTCATAAAATATAGAAACTAACAATATGTCAGGTTTGTGCTACAATAAATTATTCAAGCAAGAAAGAGAACTCCAAACAAAGCAGAAAAAGTCAGTTCACTTACGCTTGCAAAGGAGACTACACCAAGTCAAAAGTGGAAGCCAAAGTCTGCACGCTCCTGTATTGTCTCGTTTGTAAAACTTTATAAAAACAGATTTCCGTCTGTATTTTTTTAAACATTAGTTTCAGATAAATAACCAACAAACACAAAGTTGGAGTGAGGTGATTCATTAGTCGACACAGACTCTTCGAATGCACTGTTCCTTTGGCACAGCAGCACCAGTGATTGGTTACAGCGTCACTCAGCATTTGTTCATTCAAATGTTTTTATTACCATTAAATAAAATTATAATATTTTTTATGTGTAGAATTTTGCTTCTGGTAGGCTTTACACCAAGGCTCCTCAATCCTGTTCCTCGACGGCCGGTGTTCTGCCTGTTTTCCAACACTCCCTGCTGCAAGATACCGGATTCAAATGATCAGATAATCAGCAAAGTCTGCAGAAGCTAGATAACGATCCTGATCATTTGAATCAGGTGTGTTGCAGCATGGAGAGATGGAAAACAGGCAAGAGATCGGCCCTCAAGGTACAGGATTGAAGATCCCTGCTTTACACAATCGCAGCTACGGATAATCACAGACTCAAACAGTAGATGGGCCATCTATCCAATCTATTTAAGTTTTTATTTATTTATTTTTTCCTGTACAGTCATCCTCAACTATATGCGCGGGATTATGAACAGCCCAGCCCGTGGATAGCCAAAAGTTGCATATAACTGACGCCCACTGAAATGCATTGAGGGAGAATATTATCAATTAAACATGATACACATTCCATACAGACAAACTAAGTTGTTTTAGAACATATTTGAAACAAATTGAAAAAGAAATTCGATTGTATATCCTGAGAAACTTCGTCGTCTCTTAAAGATGACAGCACAGAACGTCCTTGGAGTGAATGAGATTGTCTTTGCAGCAATGCCCCATTTTGATCGATTAATAAATTTCCTCATTGATCGATTTCGAACATTACAATCGATCAACAATTTTCCACATAACGCAAAATATCTGATCAGATTGCTGTCAAGTTTAATTTCCAACATGTTGCTGATCCACCCATCCATAATGTGAAGTTAAATGTATATTCTATTCATCCATTTTTTTTTTTTTACATTAAATGAGCTAGCCTCTATTGAAATAAAGCAGAACTTAAGCTTTCTCTACAGTGCCTCTTCTACCCCCAAAACCTCAACTCAATAGTAACATCCTATTTTATTAGTTTACATAACTTTTTGCTGCATCTCTCGTCTTACTACTATGTCTTCTAGGCAAAATGTGACGCCGAAGAGTAAGAAGGTCAAAGGACACAGTGGACACGATAGCAAACAAAACAGTCTGACAACAACAATTCAATGATATGGCCACAAAGTTAAAGCCACAGAGGGCAAAAGTGGGGGTGGGCACATGCGATTTGTGACTTCTGACAGTGAATTCCTCCCTGGGCCAGCGTGACTCCCGCGATTTGGACTTATTCACCCTCTCCAGATACGACCAACGGGGATATGACCAATTCACTTATAATTTGGAGTTACTGATGCATTGATGTAAAACAGCCTTTTCCCCGGAGAAACCGCAGTTCTCCTTCCTACCTCGTTCTCTACAGAGAATTCAATGAGAAAATACACGTCGACAAAATTGTCAGCCCCTTCGTTAAAAAAAAGGAAATAAACACATTGGTCTACGAAATAAATGCATGACCTACAACTGAGAGCAAGCTTTCTGACATGCAAATTTCAACCCATGATGCCTTGATAGTGTTGAGGTTGTATTGTAGCCTGAACGCCTCTGTGTTACACAGTAAAAGAATGTCAAAAATCAATAAATAATCCAAATCACTCCTGTCCACAGGACATTCTGCCCAGAAAGAATATAAACAAGTATACAAAAATGAAGGCCATTAGAGGTTATTATTACTTAATAAAATGAATTATATTTTCCAGAGAGGCCTGATAGTGTGCATTTTTACATACACAATGATCTGTTCAAGCATGCAAGATAACAAAAAAGAAAAGGCATATTTGATTTGCAGTGATTATATGTTGCTTTCAAGGGTCATTATCGTAAATAGCCAAGTTGGTATTTTGGGGCTTTCGGACAATAACAATGTTTTTCAGATTGTTGGTGACAAAATTCCCCATTCGGTAGACACTTGCAACAGCCTTCGATCTGTGCCAGTTTGACCACTTTATAGCCTTGGCACAAGCATCCTTGCGTTGTAGACAAATTGGCTGTTTGCATAGTTGCTGAGAATCATTGCGACACCTTTGGCTGCCAGGATGGCCGAGTGGTCTAAGGCGCCGCGTTCCGGACCCAGTCTCCCCAGGAGGCCTGGGTTCGAATCTCGAATTTCCCCATTGAGGGACTAATAAAGGGCAAATTATTATTATTATTATTATTATTATTTTTTAGATTGTGAAATAATCAGAAGACCTTGAAAGACTAGAAGTTAACTTGAAGGCAGCTCGCGTGGAGATAATGGAACCACTAATTGATTCATTCATTCTACATGTTGACCTTTACAGAGACTGGAAAATTAGCATGTGCTGATAAAAAGCTTCCACAAAATGACCTTATGTTGGAAACAAATATTTCGGGTGAAATATTATCACGTCATCCACCATACTGTTTCTTGAAAAGGCTGCAAAATATCCGCAGGAATGATCAGGGTTTTTTTTTAATGTATGATTGTTCGCCAGATTCCAGCTTGTGTTAGCAAGCAAGGGCCGATCGCCCATCCAGGTGTCATAAAAAGCTGAATGGGCCAGTGGCTTTGTGCATTGGCAGGCTCGCTTTTTCATCGCACTCCCCAATGGTCAATGACTCTGTCCATCATTGTTCCACACCATTGTGCAGCCTTTGATGGGGACAGCTGCCACCTGCCCTCAACACAACATTATCCAGCTAGGGAACAGCATTTTTGCACTATTACAGCAACCAAATGGCAGTTATAAGTTATTTCAGACACAACTATAGGCAACTCTAAGCTTATGTGCTCCATTCATAAGACCCTCTGTTAGATTTGAACGACTGTATGCTGTACTTGAGAAATAATATATAGATTGCTGAGTTAAACTTGTAAAGTTGAACTTGAAAGACACATCATTATGATTAACATGAGCAGCCCAACACATATACCTACATCAATTCAGCATCAAGGCAGTCATGCAGACAACAGTGTAAAGCAGTAAAATGAGCTGCATTCTGCTATTGTCACCAGGGGTCCGTTTCACAAAGCAGGATTAGTGAAAATTCAGACTGTGTTAACCCTGAAATGACAGAAGTCGGTTCCCTGGTGAACAATTAGAAATAATGTTAACAAAAGAGATCGTATTGAAGGTAGATTTGAGTTAATTGGACTTGTTCTTGTTTGTTGAAGATATTTCACCTTCAATCCAAAAGGCTTCTTGAGTTCCAAACTTTTCGGTTGGGCGACTCCCATTAATGCCTCAGTGAGTGTGTCCACTTTGGGTGGTCAACTATAGGGTGTTGTTGTGTTTGAGAACCATGTCCTGACATCCCTCCCTCCAAAGATTGCCTCATTCTGTGGGAAGAAGGGTTTTAATCAGCTGCTTTTCCAGAAGGTGAGTGAATGACTGATTGGTATGTAGGACATTGTTTCCTTCAAACAACAATTATTGGCGACCACCCGAAGGGGACTCACCCAACGATGCATCAGTAGGGAGACTCCCAACCTAAAAATCCGGATGACTGAGAATCTACACAGATGGATTGCAAACGTAAAAACTTATATGGCTGGCGTCGGGCAGTGTATTATACAGCTAAAATTTGTTTTGAGTGATATTGGAAAAACATTGGATATGCTATATGGATGTTGATTCAAGCAATATCGATATTATTGCAATATTTAACATGTACCTAACAAAATGACATATTTATGAATATTAAGCAAGATCACTGTATTCTTAATAAATTCTAATTCCCATCAAAGATGTGCATTTATGTTTTCACCTCATTAGTCAAATTTAGATAAAAGCCTATGCATATTGCATAGGCCATCGTTAACATAATGTGACACACATATATATATATATCAAGCGATAAAATATTTAAACAAATTAATCACAAAAAATCTGCAATTAATTGTGAATAATCACATTTTTCAACAAGGATTTTTTTGTGACGCTTGTAACAGATATTTAGTTGTTTAATATCTTGGATTTAACGTGAAATCACCAAATATGAAGTTTATTTGCATTCAAAGACTGTTGTAATTGCTTGCTTTGATCCAAACGGAGTCATCAGTTTGTGGCATGATGTGCTTAAACAAAAAAAAAAAAAAGACCTCCACATACCCTCTCAGTGGCTGTCGGAACCACATTTGAATGAACGACAGATTGGTCAGGGTAATCAGCGGCCCCCCTGAAAGAACAGAGCTCCTGCATTAACTGCTGAGTCAAATCAGACATTTGCACAAAAGGCCAAGACATTTGTATTGGTGGCAATTTGACATAACATTAGTTTCATACACAAAAATACCCTCTGCTTGTCACCATGCTGAGCCTCTGCTCATTAATGCAGAGCTTCGGTTGTAAAAATAAAATATATTGATTTATAATGGTTATTTTTAAGTGTTACTTTTGATTACCAGAAAGAATTCACATTATTATTAATTCGAATCGGAATTTGAATATTATCCACGATTTCACTCCTTTAATTTGAGTGAACTGAATCTGAAAAACACGTCAGTATATAGGATGAGTAAAATGAAACACACTGTCGGTTAGTCAGCATGATGTCTTCCATTCAACTGTGACTTGTTCTTCTTTTGGGGCCATCCATTCCTAAGTTCATGGGTGAAATGGAGCCTATCCCAGCTGGAGTATAAACTGAAATAACATTTCCATAAACGATCTCTTTTGAGTCTTACACTCCACAAAAAAAATCAATATAAGTTTTCTTTCATATTAATGCCCTCAAAAATGTGATTAATTGCGGGTAATGATAATAATAGTGATTCTTGGGCCGCAAACAAAAAAACTATTCATCATTAAAAATGCCAAATTATTCTACCCTGGCGCTCCCTGGCCTTAAAATCCTTCAGTGATTTATTGGAGTTTGATTTCACACAAAGCAAGCCTCAATGCAGAGTAGCACAATTTGTTATTCTTATCATTGTCTGGTTATCCTCTCCGAACATCATCACTGTCTCATTTTGTTGCACCAGCATGAATATAATTTTTTTCCACGATAAAACTTGAGTAAGATGGTAATGTGACACACTTGCATGGGACCAGGCTGTTCCGACAGTCCTGAAGCCGCAGTGCAAAATACCTATCTAATCATAATGCGTCAGATCCTGCGAGAAGGAATTTACACCTTCCTATTCTCTGCTGTCAGCAGGCGATTGACATGTTTCCCTCCATTCAGCAGTCAATTAGCTCACGCTACCTGCTATTCTCTAAAGAGGATATGCCCCACTTTGCTCATTATATATTTTGCATGGTGACTAAGTTCACAATTCAGTCTATCAGTAGGAACTGTGTGAGACGGTTGTCTAAGAGCTTTGTATTTCTTCGTGGTACTTCTTAGTAATGAAGTGTTTAAAGTTGAGAAGTTCATACTTGTTGTGCCTTTTGATTTTAAAACCCCGAAAGCTGGCTCTCTCTTTGTGCACGCATTGCAATAATGGAATGCCAACAGGTGGCAATTATCTTCTCCGCTGAAAGGAAATAGTCAAAGAAGAATGGTCCGTTTTTTTATCTTTTTTTAACCCCTGTCGAGGAGGTTATGTTTTAGTCTTTTGATTTATTCTGTGTTTGTTGGAGTGCCATCGTTTTCAGCATAGCAATCAGCAGTACTGTCCAATGATTTGACTTTTTTTTTCCCAATAGATTTTGTGTTCAAATGCATTGCCTCTATTTGAGCATTTAAACGGTGATCAGGGTAGCAAAAGACGCATTAACATTGTAAAACGTATTTTCATTCAGTGAATGTGCTATTTTTGTACCTACATAAATGCATAGGCACGTTATTACATTATACATGTTATAATATATCAATATTTAAGGGGCACTATTGTGGTTGTTGAAGGAGCTTGACTATTTATCAGCACGCTGTTTCATAGTCAGACAATAGAGATTTATATGCAGTGGGTCTGGAAGCCATGACCATCCTCTCCTTATAGATCGAGCAATAAAACCCAAATGATTTTGGAATGCTTAATACATTTATTTGATGTCTTGTTTTCACGTGTGAAATGCTTAGTCAAAGGTAACAGTGGCAGTGTATGTATATATATTTTATTACCTTCATCGTAAGTGTTATTTGTGGCTGATGCAACACAGCGTTTTTTGTTTTATGTGTTTCAGCACCGGGAGCAAATAGTTGACGTTGATTTGTGTCGTGTCAACTTCATGTTTGTGGAAGTCAAAGCATGGGAGAATGTCAGAATGGCCGCCATGCAGAACACACACACACGCGGCAAACGGTTCTCGCTTTAATCTTCTCTACCCTAGGGCCCGGTCAATCTTTAATAGAAATATATTTATTTACCTTTGAGGCCAACATTGTCATCAAGACCATACAGCAGGTAATAAAATCTGCTAAAGCAACAGTGATTATGCACCGTATGCAGATGAGGCATCTAATATTCACTTAGAGGAAAGGTTTTATATGTGTGCAACCCTGAACTGCTCTCTCCCAATCTCAGCAGGCCTGTTAGAGCTTGTTTAGATGGCTAGCGAAATGACCCAAATTAGGTTGTTAGAAGAATAGCTTCTCTGTGCCAAAGTGCCCCCAGTGGGAGACGCATGAACGAATGCATGCACACATTTCAATCTGGCAATAGAAAGTTTTCCAATATATCATCTGGTCTGCTAGACGTGCCAACGGCTCAATGGGGGCTTCGATTCACTGCGCTTCGACAATGAAATCTGAGCAGACCGACAAGACTGTAGTCTAACTAATTAATGTGTGTTGCATTTTCTAAGTCAAGTATATGAAGTTTATTTTGAAAGCCTTGCATCTCCACTTCATGACAATCTTGACTTTAATTTCATGAGTTCCTCTATGTTCTATGTTCATGTTTTCTTAAAGTATGTACCGGTACACTACATAATATGATGATGATTAACGCTGTGTTTTTAACAAGTTCTAGACTGGCTGCAAGAACTGTCTCTGGACCACACCTCTCCATTCACAGTATTTTGAAGAAGATTCACAAGAAAATGAAGCAAAAACCTATTTCCAATATTTTGTGCTAGCAAAAAGGAGTGATCCAGGATCAAAATTGGTTGGCAAAATTAACCATTCATGTAAAGTTTCTCAAACACGTGCACGAGGTAGTGGTGGAAGGTGGCTTCCGAGCGATCCACAGCGGTCAACTTGACATCATTCCAAGTGGCGATCTTGAAGTTTCTTTTAAATGTTTCGGCGCGCCGATCTCCTGCAACTACATGCAATGGAGACCACACAGCTCTCTCTGCACAGAATTTAAAAGACCCTCGTGAGGAGTAGCAGTTCCGATAATGAATGGGTGGATGTTGGGGTGTGTGGAGTTTGCGAGTTCTCGCCGTGCCTGCGTGGGTTCCCTCCCGCATTCCAAAGACATGCATGGTAGGTTGATTGGCCCTTCTAAAATGTCCCTAGGTGTGGTTGTGAGAGCGAATGGTTGTTTGTCTTTGTGTGCCTTGTGTGCTTACGATTGGCAAGCATCCTGGGTGTACCCCGACTGCTGGGATGGGCTCCAGGATGCCGACGACCCTTGTGAGGAGAAGCCCCCAAGATAATGGATGTTTCAATTGGCCAGGAGTCTGTTGCATTTCCTCCCACAATGGCAAATAACGGAGCAAATGCCCTCCTCCACTTGCGGTCATATTGCAAAATAAGTAATTGCCAGCGTATTATTATAATGGTTCGGGATTTTTCATTATCGTAAGTTTTTGTGCCTTTTTGACTTTTGTTTTTTAATTCATTTAGCTTTAATTTGTTTTAAAGGTTTATGTTTTTTTTAAATGTCAGTTTAGTTTTCATTAGTTTTTGTATTAGTTTTAGTTTTTTAAGACTTAGAGTATTTGTTGAGAGCAATAAAAAAGGTCACTAAGCATTGCATATGCAAAAATTCAGCCCTCATTAATTGAAAACAGCAAACGGGAAGGACTTTTTCTATTAATTAATCATAGTTTCAGTTAGTTTTCATTTTTTTAAAACAACATTTTCAGTTTTAGTTTCAATTTTAGTTGTAATTTCATTAGTTTTCGTTACCTATAATAACCTTGCGCTATACAATTAGTTTTGACGAAGGCAGCACATTTAAAAACATGTTACGTTCATTGAATACTTTATATCGTCCATAGGGTTGAATGTGAGTATGAACGTTTCTTTGTGTGCGACTTGTGACAATTCCAGGGTGTACCCCACTCTTGCCCAAAGTCAGCTGGGATCGCTTCTGACTGACCTATGACCATAAAGTTATTAAACTGGCTGATCACAGATCAAACTTCAAATGATCTAGTTCTTTTCTTTTATGGATGGATCAGTTTTGTGTTGACTGCCACTGAGAACAAGCCTACATCTGTAGTTTCAACAAAGTGCATGCAAAATAGAAAAAGACCTCCTTTTTATGTATATTTATGGTCTCATTTCACCATTCCAATTAATCATAATAATGAACAGCTCACCGTGGAGTTTAACTGAAAGGCCCTGCCAATTAACATTAAAACCTAAATGCATAAATGCCAAAAATAGTGTTTTACTCTCATTAGAGAAGCTTGATATATTGAGATGAAAATCACCCTCTGCCTCCAATATGCGCGGTCGAAGTAAAGATCCATAGATTGATTTATAGCCGTGTAAAATTGACTGTCTGCGACTGGCCGGGTGACAGTGAACACTCTCTATTAGTCGTTCCTTGATTTTGTATGCACGAGCATGCTCGAGCAATTACAAAGTAAGCCCATAAATTAGCCGCTGAATCTGTCTTCAATCATGTGGGAACGCGTCAAATCCTATCTCTCCCCATCCGCAGTGTTGTCTGTATTATAATAGCAGTCAGCTCTCAAGACCCTTGAGGGTGAAGACGGCGCGGAAGGAAACTGAATTTTACCGTTTTCCTCAGTGATTTGTCTCGCTACTGTTCTAGACGCTGATTCCTGTAATTAATAGAACCCAGTCGTTCATCAGCAAACCTGATTAGGCTCCGAATGTGAAGTGCGTGAGAAAAAGGGTTCGGGCTCGCTGATCTGTTGTACAGGCATGCAGATGCAACGTGCGGTGTGACAAAAGCCAAGTAGGATGGATTTCAAAGGGCCTCGTAAAAGCCTGTCTGATAAAGCGATACAATTTCAGCCTGTTCAACTTGTTCACACCAACTGCATGGCACACATGCTTTATCTCGTAACGTCTTACATAAAAAAAGGCATGCCCTCGTTTAACGGCATGTGCGTGAAGTTTTAACTAGGATTATAAACGATATCCGGAGGTAGGGCAAAACGGCCCTCGATGTTAATGCGGCAGCGCGCTTTTGACCACGGCCCAGCGGAGCAGCTCTATTTTAATGTCAGAGAGACTGATCTCTATTCTTGTGAAGGGAGATGGCAGAATGTGGCTTTTATTTCATCCTGATGTCCCGTGGGAACATTTCCATTTTGTTACGAGCATTCCCCCACACACAGGTGTGTGTGTATGTACGGGTGTTTTATAGGTCTGCGGCGTGGCAAGGACAGAGGAATTAGCCTGATCCACATTCATTAACCTCGTTCTCATTCTCCACGGCAACAGTGCTGTAGAACTATCTGTCACCGCAGCGCAAAAATGATGAATTGGTAATCAGTTGAGAGCTGTCAAGAGAGCCCCAGGAATGCAAAATTTACACACTTGTTTGCCCTTGCATTAACCATTTGTAATCAAATCATTATTTATCGCGGGTCGGTCACACATATTTTATGGCCCCGTGTTGTTGTATCGTGGTAGGGATACAGTGGCAGGCAGCATTGCACTCTCGTGCCTGGTGGGAGGAGGGGTGGCGTTGATTTCATATAAGGAGACCACCCCTGGGAGGCTTTTTGATGGATGTTTTTCATCATTTTTTTTATATTCTATTTTTTTTTAATTACATTCACTTGATCACTCTTTAGAATAACTAAATGTGATTACATTTCAATTATGGGGAAAGTTTAATCAATTGATTAATAAAAATCCTCAATGTATTACAGTATTTTTATGAATAAAAACAAAGCCATGTTTGAGGTAAGCACAATTTTAGTGTACTCACTTTGGTACACCATCCAGTGTGTGTGTGTGTATGCGTGTGTTTCATTTGCATGATACAGGTCAGTTCCCCAAATGCTCAACTACACATTGACTTCAGACATAAGTTATGTGTATGTACATGTTCCATTCGTATGTATAATGAGATATGGAAGATTTTATACAGCCCCTAATTTGGAGACTGGGGAGTCTTTTGTGTAAATCCAGACAAAGGAGTGCATAGCTACTTCAAAAGTTGCCGCTGTAGGTGTGTCTGCAGGGGATCAATGCAAACTGAAAATATATTTAATCACCACGATTATGCTTTAACATTTCAACCCAACGAGAGGTTACGGAGGCAAGCCGATGGGTAGTCTACCAACCTGTTGTTAATGGTTTGCTTTTAAAAGTTAATGAGAGCTGGAGTTAAAAGCAGCATTAGCTAAAGGCTACGAGAAGTTGAGCTACGTGGATTAACTTTTCATTACCTCCTCATTAGGTGGGCCTGGGGATTAGAGAGAGGCCCCTCGTATGAAATGAAGCATAGAAATATCCAAATGCGCCCGCATGAAGCCATTAGGTAGGTTGCGGCAACATGGTGGAGTTAGTTTAAGTGATTGAGCTTTTAGTCTCTCGCTCTTCTCACTATTACAGAGAATCCTCCTACAGTTTAAATAGCCCGACTTGGTCTTTTCTCGTCAATGAGAAGGCTCACCAGGCCATGAGGAAGTCTACCTGTTCCCGAGGAGGTGACTTTGAAAAGTGAACTGGGTCATTAAAAGTAGAATAAGAAGGCCATTATAATTCTAACACCGAAGTTGCCATTTGTTTCCATTGCAGTGTCCCCGGCGTACCAGTTAAATGTCACTTGCCAACTTTTAACGGCAGTAAAGTTAGAGGAGGCGACCAGAGCTGATTAGTGGCTTTGACAGAGAAACACTTCCAATAGAATCCAAAGGAATAGACTCCAATTCATTTTGTGAGTTGGCCAGTTCAGACTGTGATCTGGGTTAGGGCATTTAGAAGCCTTTCAGCCTCACCCCTTTAGCTTTCCTTTCAACCAGCTACACTGTACTTTAAGTGTAGATTTTACCGCAAACTTCGATATTTTTTTATTAAATATGGTGACTCAAAGAACGTCTTTGTTGTTTTGATCACATGGGCGATGCGTGCTCGCTTTTGACGCTGCAGGATAAAAGAGTCTATGAGTGCTAATATCGGACATTTTGGCATTTTGGATGTAGTCTGATACAATGGTTTCATTTCATCAAACCAAATTTAATATTGCACTGAGACAACTCAAGGATATATAAAATGCAGTTTCAAAATGAAGATTTTATTTACCAAGGGGGGAAAACAATACTAAACTGTCTGGCCCTATGTGAAAAAGTAATTGCCCCCTCAACATAATATCGAGTTCTGCCACTAAAATCAAATGGTGATGAGTCTTTTGGGCCGCTGTGGAGAGATTTTGCACCACTCTTCTTTGCAGAATAGTTTCATCACTGCCCTATTGGGGGGTTTTCTAGCATGAACTGCCCGTTGAATATCTCAACACAGCATGTGAATTTGTTTTAAGTCCAGACTTTAAAACGTTAATTTGTTCTATTTGAGCCCTAACAAAGGAAGTCAATTGTCCTGTGTCAGTGAACAAGCTCTTAGAGTTGATAGACGAGTTGGTGACAGTGATCCTTCTCACAGGCCTCACGTTGAAAGTGCGAACAAGTTCTGTGATTTGATAATCACTTGTGAGAGGACAGCACGATGCAGAATCAACAAATCCACTTCAGACAGTGTTACACGGCGACTGTTCAAAAATCAAAAGTATATTCAACATTACTGATTTTTTTTATCAAATGTCATTATTTTCATTTTCATTTGTAGTATACAAGTTTTTTTGGGTTACTTTCAATTAATATATGTTCCTATACAGCAAAGTATTCTCATTCCATCAGGTATGCATAGCTTCCCAAGAATCTTAAAAATGTGTTTTCTTGGAATTTCAATCTGGACCCTGGCTACTTTTTACAGTCAGTTTTGTTTAAGTGGACTCATCTATTATTAAACTTCAAATTCGGCGTTCTCATTGCATACACCCTTATGTAAGACTTTCCTGATGGCATTCACTTCAGAGAAAATGTTAAATGTTACAAGTGGAGTTTATTGATCCAAAAGCATTTATTTGACTTTAATTGGTATCCTAGACACCAATTAGCATAATATTCACGAGTACTGACATTTAAATTCATTAGGGGCAATGAAGCATTTTGCATCATTAGTATTAAGAGCCCTTTCCCACAAAATAATCCACAGTCAAATAAATGATATGGTGGTGCAGATTGAGAAATAACTTCTTTTTTAAGTACGACAAAATCAATATCTGTGACCAAATGACCAGCCAAGAACAATCAACACTTGTAGCATGACTTGAAAAAAAAATCACATTCAACACCTACATACTTCCACACTCACTCCAGTGTATTTGTGATTGATGTTGCTGTAACCTGACACAAAGAAATAAAAAAAGATGTGTGAAAACAACTGAGAGGTGTGAATGTAATCTGAATTAATGAGGCCATATTATATGAGGGGAAGCATCTGGACTGACTGTGGGTGAATTCAAATCACTCGGGTAATTATGACGACTATAGCGTTGACATTTACCACACCTATAATGTGGAGCGCTAATCATAACCGACACAAATGTGAGTATGAGAGATTGTGTTTATGAGTAAAATACGGTCTTGAGTTCGGCTCTAAAAGTGTGATTATTGCATCAACTGGGAAGCAGCAGTTGACAGGGGGACTCTTTTTGCTCCCTTTACATTGATAAAATGTTGACTTTGTGCCATAGATTGTCATATTAAGATATTAACCAGAGTCTGGCGTGTTGTTCTTTCGCATTATTTCTCATTAGGGGTGGGTGATATGTATCGTCATCGATATCATCGTCAATGTTGCTTTAACGATGTGGAATTTTACATTATCACGTATTCTGATTTGTCCTGCCTTGAAAAGTGAAGAAAAGTCCGTCGATGGCTGCAAAGTAGAAGTAAGTGGAGGACGAAGAGATAAACAGTATTAGGCAGTAATGCCTTATTACTGCTTTACTATAACGCTGTTCCTTTTGACAAAAAAAAAATACTCTAACCCATTACTTTTTCAATAGAGACACTCAGTTATCGTTACAATATTCCGGATTTGTCTGTTACTTGATAACTTAATTCACTCTTGTCCAGTGGCTGGTTAGTGTATTGCTTCCTGTTTTCAACGGATTGACGGGTGCCATCGAAACTGCTGTAAAACAGACGAGTAGGACGCATTGAGGGCATGTATTGATTTATTCGTCGTGCAGCAGTCAAGGTGAAGCAATGCGAGAGTAAGATGACTTTCTTAAACTGCATTATAACTACTGTACATTTGCTACTGTAGCACGTCTATGTAGAACAATTTCGGAAAATGTCCTGTCAATAGATCGCGGCTGAATAAGTCACAATTGTATATGTAATAACAGGGAAAGACACTGTATTTCTCCAATCGTCCGTGTTAAGGACTAACCTCAAATTACAAACCTATATTCCAGGGTGACACATGTGGCACAAATCACCTATCAAATAAAATCTATATTTTTTTCTAAATACAAACAAGAACTGTTCACAAACGCTGTCTATCCATAATTGTTCTGTGAAGCAACAATACTGATTATCGTCAAATTATCATGATCAAGTTTTTGGAGAGAAAAAAAAACATATCGCCCTCCCCTATTTTTTTATCACTATCAATTTATAAACCCAGTCTATTAGGAAACAAGAGTATCTTTTTGTAGGTGTTGCTGACGCTGGCCCTTATAACTTCCACTCGTACACCGCTTATTGCGGTAGGACACATTGAGTGTGACACCATTTCAGTGGCTGATTTCCCTTGCCGGCCAATTAAGGCGATGTAAGAGAAGATGGTCGTTGCGCTCCTGTTTTCTTTCCAGTAGTGAAAGGACATTATTGCTCACAAGCTCACGCAAGCAAGTGACCGCATTCTACTCAACTGTCCGTGCCTGTGACGTTGGGAATCCTATCCACTGCCATATATATATATATATATATATATATATATATACACCTTTCCATATGTCAAGTTGTACATGAGAATTGGCAAGGTCACTTGTGAGCTCTAGATGTCCGTCTAAATTTGCAGATTAGGTATGGGCGGTAAAGATTAATGTTCACATACTGAGTGGTATCACAACCAATAATTGTGGTTCTATAATGATTGACATTTGTGACCACTCATTGATCACACAAACTGTGAATGAAAAGTCACTCACAGAACAATGCAAAAAGATTGCATTTCCTCTCTAAATTTGCATCTTCACCCACAAACTAAGTCTTAGAAGTTGGGACAGTGATGATTAATATCCAAACACACTGCGTGACATCATGAGCAATTAGTAGTGCTGCCACAGACCTGATCAATATATATATATATATATATATATATATATATATATATATATATATATATATATATATATATATGTATATGTCAGCCCTTAACAAATTGATCATTGTTCAATAAAAAAACAACCAAAACAAAAATATATTACCTAATTTTGAACGTAAATAACATTGCTGTTATTATTTATTAATCATATTTTCTGCAGTTTCTAAGGCTTCATATTGCAACTTGACTACAAGCCATTAGTATTTGCAAAATACTTTAATTCACTGAGGTCTTTTTTTTTTAACATTTCTGTCTCATTATAGTACTTGCAGCTTGTGGATCAAGGCTTTTAATAGTGACTTGAAACCCGCTGGGTTCTGCAGTTTGGAAAGGGACCAAGTCTTTGCCTAATTGTATCATAATGGCTTTTTAGTAATGTCAGTGCAACGTTTATCCTTTTTTTTTTTTTTTTTTTTTTAAATCTTAGGGAGAAATCTTTAAAATAGTTTGGGCAATATTGGTCCGCGGTTTGTTAGTAGGGCAAACCTTTTCTTGCCTCGTGCGTTCGGGGACTGACTAACTGAGTCGAGCGTATTTTAGTTGATACCGGATATACCAAACCCAACAGCAATCCACGGAGATCCCGCCGGTCATCTCCTTTGGGATGTTGAAAGTGCTCGTCAACTCATCAATGTGGACTGTAATCCACTGTAGATTTAAGTACGCGAAGGTATCAATAAAAAGGAAAAGGCACTGCCGTTCATCCTCACGCTCCTTCAATCTACCCCTCGGACTACCAGCCGCCTGAAGCCTCCACCCCGAGGCGGGCCCACGACCGTTGTGCAGGTGACGACCTGAGTTACGGTAGGTAGTGAAATCCGGGAATATCATACATGATAGGTCTGAAAAAGTGTCCTTGTAAAAGAGGACTTCCGGTTTGTAAAGAAAATTCCTAGATAGACCCAATATTTCCGATTATTTTTGTCGCACATGAGATGCTTATAAGTATTACTACTTAATAAACGAAGAACACACAATGAGACATCACCTCATGGAAGGAGATGAGAAATTCTGATAACATGTGACTGAGCAATTAGAGCTTAAATAATGAAAAAAAATAATCAGGCCACACCCAACGCCGTAACAAATCAAAGGACTATACCACACAGTCACAAAATGGTATGCATCACACATTTGAAAGTCCAGGGCAAATGAATACAAATGTTTCATCTTTATGATAGCTGTCTTAACCATCAACACCAACGCGGTCAATCATTCCATCAGAGGCCGAGCACCAGGAACTCTGCATGCTGCACGGCCAGTGGCAATGTATTGCCTGCAGCTAGCCCAGCTAATTAGAAGTTTGCCCAGTGGAATTTTCAACACCAACAAGTCCAATCCAGCCTGCCCATTTTGGTAACGATTCGACACGCTGTGGCGCCTGTTTTCTCTTTCACTCCCCCCTTTCTTGCACTCTCCAGGGCCATCAATCACATTCAGTTGATATGTAAACTGAAAACTGTCATTCCACCTTACGATTTGACGAGGCACGAAATGTAAAGTTTGTGAATTTATGCTAGTCTCCTGTGGCTTGCCATACGTTGTCAAATGCACGACTGTGATGCCTAAAAATTCCCAATTGATATTTTTAAAACTATATATAGTTGTTTGGTTTCTGTGCAGAATGCCTCTGAAAGAAAATACCTCTCAAATTCATATCTGACTTGTGAATGTGAAAATTGTGCTGTAAGTCAGCAAGAGCATTCTTTAATTGGTTCTTTCCTTATTTACAGATTGGATCAGGCTACCTATCTGCCGAAAGTATTAAGTCTATGCATGCAACGGCACTTTAAATTCCAGCCTTACAGATGCCACATATGCTCTCAAAGCACTGTATTGTATTTTGATGATTTTCCCTGAGTAAAATGAATTGTCTATTTAAAGTGTGTAATTCATTTTTCCAAGTTTAAATGGGGCAAAATGTATATTAATGTCAAGTCCACTATTTGAGGAAATATAGTGAATTAATTCACATGTAGACGGAAGCAGTGGCTCAATCACTCAGGACGTAAAAGTACCGTATTTTTACGGCCATAAGTCGCGCTGCATCAAAGGGCGCAACACCAGTTGAGGGTGCTATTTCGTATTTAATGCATATAATAGGCGCGCCGCACTACAAAGCGCGAGCTCGCGCTAGGTCGGCTTGCACTAGCTGATGCCAGCTCACCAGGACTCAATCCCTTAAAGGATTGCTGCCAGAGGTATCACCCCAAGTCAATGAAAGATGTCCTGAAACTATAAGGAATCACTGCCAATAACACTGACTCTAACCAATAAGAGGTGTCATGGCAATATGTTACTTAGACAACGTCAGGGGAGGGACTTCACTGGTCACCACACTCCTTAGAGTCACGGTTTCAAATCAAAACCAAAAAAACTCAGCATGCAAGCAAACAATGAAACAAAGAAACAAGATGAATACAAAACATGTATCTCTCATGCCATATATACCCAAAAGAAATAAAAATAACACAAAAAGATTATAGCAATGGCTTCTCTGGAGCCACTCAGACTCAGCCAATCACATGGCTCTTTAGAGAGATGTGCATGACTGTTTAGAGAGATGTGCTGTTGTGCTTTGGGCTTTTTGCAGTCTGTTGTCTAAACCTGGGACGTTTCTTGCTTGCAATAACATAAATGATAAGACAGACTACAACATTGTGGACAGCTGCCCTTTTGTCCAGCTTTCTCCTACACCATCACCCAAACAGCATAGTCACATAATGTATTAGTCACAGTCAATTTGAAGCATGGATGACTCAGACTTTGACCAGCAGGGTGTGCTAACATGCACTCCGAACAGCCCAATGAGTAAAAGGGTTGACAGTCGTGAGTGATGCTCAGTCCATATAATGGGCGAGTCGCTTTACAAGGTGCCTCGTTTGTTTTGGGGAAGATTTGGGGCTTTAAAGTGCGCCCTATGGTCCGGAAAATACGGTAAATGGTGTCGACATTTAGTCACCTCATACAGTTGTACGATGCTCTCTTACCAATGTCTGTGTATGTAAAAACATTCAAACACATTGCACAAAGTTCATTAAAGGACACTATAAACAGAAGAAGGACAGCAACAAGGGAAGGGGGGGGGTTATCACAGAATGTGGCCCTCCTTAACTTTTTACATTACGGTCGAAAATATGGCCACGGGTGGCTTAGCCACAGTGAAAACAGATTTTATTGGAGGCCCACATAAATTGCCGTAGTCAAATAATACTTTTACATGAGCAACATTTGATCAGATTTAGCCTTATTATTAATATTACCCATCTGCACGATTGTCAAGCTGCTGCCTAAATGTCGCACTCAAAAACTTTAGCTAAAGAACCTCATAGTCCTCCCTCGTGCAATGCAAATATACAAGTTAAAACCATTTCGCATGGCCACTTGCATGTATGATTTAGTGGCCATTAATGTCACGGCACTTTGCAGTAATCCACACATTTGTCAGTGAATGACAAGCAGACGCGAAGAGGGATCAATTAGACAATGTAAACAGTAATTACGTAATTTTTCCACATTTTGCTCAATTGAGCAAATTCCAGTACTGATTTTGTCACATGACACTGACTCCTAGAACAGAAGAACTGGACATTTGAGCCACACGCACGATCACGGAAAAGAACGCGATCAATACAATACCTGGTATAGGAAACTGTCACGACAACCACATTTTTTGATTACGATAAATGATCAATACTCAAAGTCCTTTTACTTCATGGCATCTGACTTCAAAAGACACAGGCATTTGTAAACTAGGAACAACAGAACCTGAAATTGTGGTCCATATGATGTAAGAGTCATATGGTTCGGAAACAAAACCAATATTACCTGCTCCATTTCCTCAGTCACAATTAATGCTTGTTAGCATTGTCGACTTGAATAATGAAACGGCCCATCTCAAATAGATTTTTTTACCCTTGTGTAAAATATGGTAGGTGGGGCACTAGGTGTCACTGCTACTGACTGAGTCGTTATGGCGGGCATCGTTATCAACAACACAAGGTGCCCGCAGAACTCACATGGCATCTGTGAAGCTGAAATATATAGTAATAATAATAGTTTGTTATTCACTCATGCCTCCAAAACAAATTGACAAGATTGAAAATGCAAGCGAATGTCCATTTCCTGATTAAAAAAAAAATACATAAAGTGAGCTTGTTAGTAAAGAAATGGACCATCTTTGCCCGGTGATCCCTTTAAGCGTTTAAGAGAGTCTTGGCGCGAATCCAATCCTCAGAACTCCAGGCAAGAAACACAACGTATTATTCGCACATGAACACGGCAGGCATCAGAGCCAGCCTTGACAAAATTGTTCCCCATGAAAGCTTTCATTTCGGGGCCCCCCGAACAGCCACATTTCACGTCCTCGGGGGGTGGGGGGTTGCGATAGGAAATTTGGACAACAAGTCAAAACAATATCGGACCAGCCCAGGTCGAATGGCCATCTTTTGGGCTGAAGGTATTTTGTCGGTAGGAGTGCGTATGTAATTTAAGATGACATGTCTTGTACATCGTCAAGTCGTACTGCGCCACCCTCGCGAGCAGTGCCAATTTTGCACCAGCTTTGTATAGATGTTATTTGCTTCACTCAAAATGTGTTTGGCTATTCGCGCTGGTGCTAATGAAAATGTCGATTATCAATGAGGCTCAATTTCTCCGCCCAATACATACATATTACCACATCTAAATACGTGCAAATACCACCGGCATACCGGGACGCATTCTGCTTGGCATCTCACTTAGTGAAGCATTTCATAGCACATGTTTTGTGAATGAACTGTTTGCTCCATTTGTACTAGTTCGCGGCATGCAATGCTCGAGTGAATTCGGCCCTCAGTTTCCGTTTGCAGTGATTTATGTGTGTGGGTTTTACAGAAAAAGCTGCATACCAGTATCATGTTAATCAAACCAATTTAAACCATGGAATCCAGTCGGAAGTTTTTTCTCAAGCACAACTAAATCTATCAATAATGTATTCAGTAGTACAGTCCTTTGTGTGCACGGGCATTTGCAATGTACTAGGGTGTACGGTATATGCACACTAAATTAGAGCTCGTGCCGGCACTGTAGTTGTTTGCCTTTGATTTGACAGATATAAACACGGACTGAGAATTGCAGACACAGACAGACATTAAGACACATAGAGAGAATCACAAAGAACACTGAAAGGAAATAGAATAAAAAGAAGAAATAGTTATATTTAGACCATGTGACATGAGTTGTTTCTGTCAGTGTCAGGACTGTAGGCATCCTCTGGGGTTTGAGGATGGTTCTGTACACTTGCCAACGATGGATAATTGGTTATTTTAAGTAATTTTATGAACAAAGCTCAGCTGCCGCAGCTCAACCTCAATAACGAACACACCTTGGGAATTGCCTCTGTTCAGCTGGCTTGTGTCTGCACATTCCTGTCGGCATGCATGTTTTTGTCTGCCAGATGTAAGGAACAGGTCTAACCCTTTTAGCCTCGACAGAGCTATTTTGATTCCCTCTGATCTGCATATCCAAATCAATAGAAATGCAGATTAGTACTCAAACTATTACACGGGGAAGGATCTTTTTTGCATTTAGGTTACGACAGGACAGTGTTTATTAATTTACATTGACGGCTTCTCGTATAAAAGACAGACAAGGAGAATGTGGTTATTCTTAGTAAGCAAAGCAATTAATGGGAATGGGTTTTCTTCAAATTTTATATTTTTAAAATGACTATCTATTTTGAAAAATTGAGTTTTCTTCGAGAAATGTGTGCTCGGTGAACGTTGAGGTATTGTATAGCCCCAGAGAGCACAAACATTACTTCAAAAGATTAACCTACCTTGTAGGTCCAATTGACAACCAATCCCAAGTTCATCATTGGCAATAATAAATGAATAATTAATCTAATTGATCAACAAGTCTGACTAATATCAAAGGACCAGCAAGCTACAGCAATTACCTCACATCCAGATTCCCGCTGGTGACATTCCACTTTTCCTTAGATACACTCATTCCAGATAAACATCTGTTAGCACAGCTGCTTTCATAATCTAGCTCTTTGAAAGCACTTATCCATGGGATATACATATCTGAATACTAGTATTGTTTCCTAGCAATGGAGTCATAGGTAACAGCTCGATAAGTACAACGAGTGACATGTTACACTAAATGAAAGGTGACTAATGAACATAACTCGCCCAATTGTGGTTGATGCTGTCTTGGCTCCCAGTTTGAAAATGTGTTACTAATGATGTATTACCCTCTGGGTCCTTGGGCCGTTATAGGTAAACTACATGATCTACTTATAGAACTATGGTTTTGGGCCCAATGGAACAAAAAACGGCCTTCCCCAAATTGTAACCATAAAATGGAAATCAGTCTCAACCTTGCAAAGTATTGGCAAATTAATGAATTTGGATTTATCGTGTCGTTTAATGACCCAGTAAATAGTTTTGAGTGAAACATTTATTAAAAGATTTTGGAAAAATGCAACTTTTCTAAAGTGGGTTTTCATCCATTTTTATTTTCTATTCTTATCTTTTGGCGACTCAAACAACTGCCGGCCTGAATGTGAACAAAAAAATCGCCACACAGTGTGGAGGCATTTCCTCGAAAAACACAATAACAATGGCGAAGAGCAATTCACGGACCACTCAACAATGCAGTACAATGGCTGACTGGCGACACGGCCTTCCTGAAATGGCATCATGAATCTGGGTGGTTTGCAGTGAAAAAACTAATGAAAGTAGGCATAAAAAATTAAGCTGTTAGTATTACTCAAAAGATAATTGGCCAAGTTTACTTCATACAATGTCTTTAAGAGAGAAATTAATCAAGAAGAATATAAACCGGGAACCATGTGAAATATGCAGTAAAACATCCAACCATTATCATAATCGCGTTGTAAATTTACTTTCATTACTTGACAAATAGTTGAAACAAATCAGTGGTTGACTAGTGCCCTAGAACTGCCTGTAGTCCTTGGCGATTCACTTTATTCAAACATGTTCCTTGATTTCCTCTTACCAGATTAACTAGCTAAATTACATGGTATAAGAACTGTTATTTGTGGGTTTTAAAGACTGTATTTTTCCAAATTTCAAGTCCCCATAATAGCATTGTTAAAGCCAAGGACTACTTTTTTTGTTTTTTTTCTTCAAGAACCGTCCATGTTATTTCTAAAGCCCTCATTCATACGAGGGTCACAATGGCAAGGCTGCTTGCGGAGCTACTTTATTGAGGGAGCTTCAAATTAACTGAGCCTGGAGCACCTCCAATGGGAAAGGATGCAGGGGGATGCCATGAGTGCTCGAGACACTTCTCTTTCTGGCTCCCGATTCTGTGGCTACTCAACAGTTCAGCGGTAACAAGGCCCTCCTGACTTGCTGAAGTCCTCTTATTATGCGTACTGAAGCCGGCTGCCCTGTGGAGGAGCATCATGCCCTTCATTTCGAGTGAATTTATTCTAGGGAGGAGGGTCGCACGAAAATGTCCAGACAGAAGGTGGAGGTTCAGAGTTCAGAGAATGATAATGCTCAGCTTGATCAATAAAAGTGCTGTGTGGGCCAAACATAACAGCATTATGTGGGGCAGGGGCCATACTCCAATTCTGATTGGGGAGAATTTATTCTCTGTGGCAAGCCCGAGTTGTTTTTGTTCTTTAAACTGTGAGCTTTTCAAGAGTTCCAAAGCAACAACACAAAGAGAGACATGCAAGATCAGCAAGTGTGGCATACATTCATATTCAATATTATTGTATTCGGAATTGTATTGTTTCCACAGATATTTTGTTTTGATTACTAGTGCAAGCCATGTTAAGAGGGTGATAGTTTCATGTTATTGCTTATTTGTAAAGGGGAATGAGGGAAATTATTGTACATTATTTGCAATGACTAACTCTGACCGCTAGAGGACAGAGTTCGTTGGTTTGCGTGTGTGGCAAAATGGGACCCTCGCATTCTAGAGCGAAGAAGAGCTACACGTAAGCTGGAAACAGCAGTACAGAGCGATCGTTGTTTATAAACGTTAATATTTTGTGTTTCAGGTAAGACAATCGAGATCGAATACCATATATTGATGCGTGAATGTGTTTATTGATGGTAAGTGTGATATATTGAAATTAAGTGTTGACTGACGCTTTTCGTTCGAGACGTAACTTTGTAATTGAAGTAGACGAACAGGTTGCCGTTGAAATGGCGAGAGAGAGCGTCGTGTACAATTTTGTTAAACTATGGTACATGATACATATGTGAAGTATGTTCGTATACATGTGTAAGTTGAGGCGTTGTGTATATGATACATATGTGAAGTATTTTTGCATTGAGTACATGTGTAAGTTTATTGAGGCGTTGTATTGATTGAAATATTGGTTAAATAATTTCTTTTAACCTGGCATTCTAGAGCGAAGAAGAGCTACACGTAAGCTGGAAACAGCCGTACAGAGCGAACGTTGTTTATAAATGTTAATATTTTGTGTTTCAGCAACCCAAAATAAAACCCTTCAAAATTAAATGTGTAGCGACAGATTGATAAAGACAAGTCATTCTGCACCACGCTACACAGGCATCATGTGAATCATTTAGCACATTTGGCTTTTTGTGACAAAACGACCTCAACAAAGTCCGTTCATAGAAGAACTTATGCAAAGAAGGTAGACGCGTGATCAAAACTGGCATATGCTATGAAACGAAGAGTTTTATTTTTCCATTTCTTACTTGCATGGTTGAGAAGAGTGTTAAAAATGAGAATTTTATATATATTTTTTCTTCTTTATATTCTCAGTGGTACTGACAATGTTCTGCTTTTGAAGAGGCCGACAACAGCACAAGTGAAGAATGTCCAAAAATCTATTGGTGAATCACTGATATTCACAGGCTCAACCATATCATTGTAGGTGGATGTTTGATCGTCATTACTTCCATCTAATCATCCTTAATGTATTATATAAAATATATATGAAACCTAATATTCAATACACACTATTATTATAAATTAAAACAGTTACAGTCTATAGCTATTTGTTTTCTACCAAGCTAGGGAGAGTTTTGCATTCGAAGAAAATATATCACGGCAAATATACTTTTTATTTAATTACGTGTATACAAATAGTGATGTCTCTGAAGTTGTTGCTCATCTATCAAGCGTGAAAATACAAAACGCTTTGATGGCTGCTCATTTCTAAAAATGTGTCTGCAAATACCGTGATAAATGTCAACAGATTGTGATATAAAAGAGCTGTTAACTTCAATAATGCTGCCTGCGCCCAGAGTTTTTCTGCTTATGGCTTGACGGCGAGGCTTGGAAAAGACACACCATTTTCCCACAATTTCCAGTCTACACAGAAATACTATTCTGTCCAAAAAAAATAAATCATCATCATTTCAGCCAGCGTTACAGGTGGATGCAAGTGTTCTATCATTCTTTGTCGGTTTTGACCAGAGAATGTTTAAAAACACACTAATGTAAAAAAACATGATGACATCTTTTTAAGATGTCTCTGAAACCTGTTGTCCACACCCAGGATTACTTTCCTTCAAGTTATTTTTTTCCATCCAAACTGTAGTGCATGTCACAGTATTTCAAGCCATAAACACATTATGTTCATAATTGAACATTCCTCCGAGTTGGCTGAATCTTAAGAGTGGGAGACGTAACTTGGCTCTGACATAAATTGCTTGTCCCCTCATTGGCCTCTCACATTTGCGCTATTTCGACTCAGTTCAATTGCATTCATTTGACAGCAACATTTTCTGTGATTATGTATCACGCATTTGGTAATAGTTCCATTTAAGCACGTCTGTCATATTTTCCTACATTCGGTTCATCATAGTAAGGACAAATAGCCATATGTGTTCAAGAGTGTAAAGAGAATGTCATTGAAACCACGACCTTCCTAAACATGTTGTGACCTAGAATGCCGTATTTATTTCTGGGTCAGTGGCATTTGGGTTTCTTTCCTATTGAAGTCACAAACAAGCCAATGTCTTGTATGTATCTCTTGGCAAATGGAGATGAATTTTTGATCTTATAGTGATCCTGAAGCAAAATTAAGGAAGCATTTTGCAGCTTGCAAATTGCATGTCATAAAAGATGCAGTGGAACCTTGGGTAAATAAACGAGACAAGTAAGCAGAAGCCAGTTTGTTGCTGTATCGAGAAGGCTTATTTCATTTGTTCGTAATATCCGTTGTGATATTCAAGCATAATTGGTACTACTTTCCCAGGCACAACTAAATTCAAGAGCAGACAAATTTATCTTCTGTCTTATTTCTTTGTCTTAACAGTTAGAAATGGTAAAGATGACAGTTTGGATTTACAAACTATGCCGTAAATTCAATCTGCTACCTGTGTTCTCAAGTTTCATAAAAAACTCTGAGTCATCTCGCAGATCCAAAACTAAACAAATAGCCCCAAAAGTAGGAAAACACATTCATCTTTGTCCATTTAGAGCATTTATCCCACTCCTAATTATCTCACTAATTTACTGGGAGAGAATTAGACGCTGCCCTCTGCTGCCACCCAACCTCCAATCAGGCTGTAAATGAGGCAGCAAGAAAAAAATAGCTGGGTGAGTTCTAAAGTGTGTAAACATTCGTAAACATTTCACAATGTCAAAATCCATAATAAGTCTGCTTCTGGGTCAATAAGTAAAATATCTTCTGTATGATCAAAGTTTTTTCCCATGTGCTTCAAGGTAGACAATTAATTATCTATATTCTAAAAGTATTGCTGTAACTGCAAATTATTTTCAACGTGACTATTCCCTCTGGCAACTGTGAAAACAACACAATGCGACAGTCATAACTGTTAAATAATAAATCATGACATTGCTAATTGGTCGTCTGTGAATATGACAGCATTTTTATCACTTGAACAATCATCTCGCCATTAATCTGGTTTGACACAGGTTTCCGTGCATCATTCCGACTGAGCGCCTCTATCCAACATATTTTCAGTGACCACGTCTGGTTTACTGAACACAACAAAATTACACGACTGTCAACATTGAGTAGTGGCAGTGAAGTCAACAATCATAGATCCACTGCAATCGGACTTATTCTTGCCAATTCCTCTTTGTTGCTGCAATACCCATTTATTATTTTTCTTTCCGTAAAGCTATTTACAACACCACTCTCTTCATCCTCCTCCCTCATAGGTTGCGCTGGATTCATCTTGGATTTTTTTTCCAAGTAACTGTTAAAGAAAAAAAAAAAATAGCACGTGGGGATTTCTGTCAGCACCACCAAATAGATACATCTTTGCCAGGGTCAGCGGAATTCAATCATTTTTCCTGGTCCCTATTGTTCATAAAAGGAAAAAAAAAGAATTTCAAATCATCAATAGTAATCAGTACATCAAACTTTATTTGTAAAGTGCTTTACATCATTGGTCCCCAAACATTTTTCCACCACAGGTCCATTGTTTTGCAAAGCGGGCTTCGTACTCATTTTGCTGGCGTGTAGGTTTAATATTACCGGAATGCGACCAAGAGAATCAATATCTTGACATGCGTCAAGAGTCCGATGTAACAGAGAAAAGCCAGTCACTTTTCAAAATAAAATATTTGTCATCCTCAAATAATAAATAAACCGGAAGTACTGCAAGTTTTGTGTTTTTTTTTTTTTTTTAATTCTTTCAAGTGTGCGGTCCGGGATGTACAGGTCCGCAGACCGATGATTGGAGACCTTTACATGATTTAAAACCGACCCTCCACTAGTCCACCAAGATACAGACCAGCACATACACACACCCACACACCCCTACACTCACACACAGAGACAAGCAGGTTAAAAATACTACAGAAATGGCCTACGGATGGGGTTCAGCACAGCGCATCCAGGTGTTGAAAAAAACAGGACGAGGACCAAAGGCCACGGCTGCAGGCCATCGAGATGGGAAATACGTTTGGAATTTCCTGCATAATCCTGATAGCTCCATATCCTTCTATTTGCCGATTTTCCGTGAAAATGACATTGAACCAACAAAACTAATGCTGTCCTGAGAGTTTTGCACAGTACTCCAATGTCAAAAACACATTACGGCGACTGAATTAATCATGCCAATTGCCGGATCAAAAAGTTATTTGACCAAATGTACAAATGTAAATGGACCGTTCTGCGCGTCTCGTTGCACGCACACACTTACACACACACATACACGCTCACGCATACTCGCTTATTAAATGTGTGAAAAATGCAACTTTCTCGCGGGAGAGCTGGACTCTCTTCTGCCCGTGTGATTTGGCAAGAACACGGGACTATTGGCAGCAAGATAAGAGCAGTCATCTGTCATACGTGATGTATTGTGTGTCTGCTCAAGTCTCGCCTCTTCACCTCCTTCCATTTCCACTTAGGCAAGATACAGCTCCACCCAGGGGAACTGTGGCCTTAAAACACATTAGGCAAGGAAAACACGAGTGAAATATCCTCGAAACCTCGCACCGCCGTTCTCCCCCATTGTCCCGCGCCAAGGGAAGCATCTTTTCTGGAACTCCTATCGGCCATATTGTGACAGCTAATTAAAAGGATGATGAGTGCTACTTTGCACTGATGTGACATTGAGAAATTAAAGATGAAAGGAGAAAATTACGTTGCTATTAATATAGTTGTGGTTTGCTCTTTCCACACCTCTCCGTCTTATGACTGTCGATCACGGAGAAAGAAATTGTAGTCGTTGTGGATTCCCTTCTACATTGAATTCTCAATTACCCACAGCTTGTTGGCGAGTAAACATAATAGCGTGGACAATTTAGAGAAATATATTGAAGCCTCCATTCTGCAGGAGTGCCTGTGGAAGGTGAGACTATTAGTGGTGAGAAGCAAACATGATTGTGAATGCAGTTTTGCTTATTTGTCTGCTCTGCTATGAGGCTAAAATGTTATTTTCTACAATCACATCATACTGATGCATTGTCATTTAAAATATGGGCCATTTTTTTCAATTGTAAACCTGAGAATACACGTTCAATTATTTAAACTGTAATGACCAGTTTCAGGCAACTTGATTTTTTTTAAATGTATATTTTGATTCATTTGTATTGAAACTCTTCATTTGAGTAACAGGACTGAAAGTAAAATAAATACGTATCATAGAATTAGCCAGTAGATGAAATATAACATGCATAGAGCACGTTGACACGAAGCACATTACCGTCATGATCTGTGTTTGTGGACGATTGCATTGTTTAGATTTTTTTTTTCTTTTGTTAAACCTTATGTCTTGGTTCCCTATGTGCCTTGTGCATTTCTTGTCTGCTCGTTTTGTTTTTATCTCCACCTGTTCTTGCCAGCCCTATTCTTTTCTTTGTGTCGAGCAATTGACTCCCTCGTGCCAATTTGTATATTTAGGTCCGTGCTTTCTTCCAGTCTGTATTCAGTCATTGTTAATTCCCTACTCTGTGTGTGCGCTTCGTTTCCTTGTTACTTTGAATCTTTATTTTTTTTCTTTCTTCCTGAATTCCTTATACCACGTAAATTTGTGATGGTGACATGAAGCTTCGTGAGGCATTGTACACTATTTGAGCCACCAGTTTTTGAGAAAATAATCATTTCTTGAAGCTTCATGTGCACATGAAACCACTTGGTGGCCGGGTATATATTCACAGCCAGCTGTATCTTAATCACATAACGTATTATGCATCAAAGATGTTTGTATGTTTTGACTCTTGGGTATGAGTAGGAATTCCAAATAAAATCTATGACCAAATAATTTATTGATATAATGTGTATAGGCCTAATACCATATGTTGTTTTTCCATTTGTGTAAATGTTTGCCATTCTTTCACATAGTCATGAAGTAAATTTTGATACTGTATTTTTATAATTATTAGTTTATTATTATTATTATTACTCAATTTCCAACACCTCACCATTGAATGAAATAAATGGGGGGGGGGGGGATTCCTTCTTATAAGCCAACTTAATGCATCTAAAGTGACTTTCCAGAACCAGTGGAACTCACACTTCTACTGTTCTCCGGTTTGAAAATTGTGTCCTCAACGGCTTTGCACCCTCCACCAGCACCCTCTTTTCTGAGGATTCCCAGGAGTGTGTTGTGTGGCCATACATTTGCACAACGCCAGATGATGCGGTCTCGAACACTTTCCAAACTGTAGTTTACCAAACTACAATTCCTTTGTTCAAACAAAGATTAGGCTCTATAAACACACACACACACAAATACACATTTTGAATAAAGCCGTTGTCTGAGGTGTTTATAGTGCTGTCAAGCGGGTGTCAATATTCACTCCCCAAGGGCCGCTGTTCTGCTTGTTTTCCATTTCTCCCTGCTTCAACACACCTGACTCAAATGATCAGAATCATTATCAGACTTCTTTTGAGCTTGCTGATGAGCTGATCATTTGAATGGAGTGTGTTGCAGCCGGGAAAGATAAAAAAAAAACAGGCAGCAAAGTGGCCCTTGAGGATCGGAGCTGGACGTGCCTGCTGTCAAACCTCGTGGAAGATTCTGAATTATGTCCCGAAGCAGTCGTACGGTACAACAGCCAATGAGGCTTCGGATGTCATCATTTTCGCTTTAAAGCCTTGGCACGTTTCATAATATCCCAAATGAGAACCTGTCCACCTGTTTTTTTCCTGACAATTTCAGTACACTGATTTAACAATAAAATAATTAAATAAAAAATTTGGTCGGCACAGTGGTCGACTGGTTGGCACATCTGGCTTTATTTATTAGGTGCGTTGTTTTTCTCTCAAAACTGCCTCTTCTCCCACTTCTCTAAAATACAAAAAATGATTAAATTAAAATGATAAAATACAGATTTTATTTGTGTGTTATAAAAAGGAAACACTATGCGAAGAAAGTACATACTCACCAAGGGGAATGATCATACCATAAGAATGTGCACGTAATACATATTTTACTAGCTCTTTGATTCTTCCATTGCATTCACATGTTAGTAGCATTGCTCCTAATTTAGTAATGAACATGTCTGTGGTATTGAATGTAAATGTGTAATCTTTAATTGTTAGACTGTGATTTTTTTTTTTTACGGACCTAACATTAAAATTATGTCAAGACCTAGTGTGAAGTAAGTTCGTAAAATGCCAACTTAAATATTTCTGTGTCACAAGTAAAGCAATTAGACCTATGTTAACGCTGTATGTAGGATCATAACTTAACAATTATGTTGGTATTTTAGGTTGTGTTCATTATCTATTATGCTGTAACACCTCAAATTTCCCCATTGTGGGACTAATAAAGGACATCTTATCTTATCTTATCTTATCTTGAGCTGTTCATTTTTAATCGTTCGCTCTACTGTTGAATACAAATCTTTTTAAATGAATGAAAGAAAAATCATGTTTTTCATTGAGTCTTAAAAATGTACTTCCTGTGTGAATAAAATGTTGAATTAATTTGTAGTTCAGTTTGTTTTTGGTAGCAATGTCTTAAGACAATTTAGAAAAAATGCAAAGTTGATTTTCAATTATCCAAATATGTGAAACCACAGATCTATCACTTTGTACTTTGATTTTGTTTTGTGTGTGAAGACATTTGTGTCTTTCCAGCCACGTACTTACGAGTTTGACAATAGAATAATGCCCCTGTGGCATCTTGGTACTGACGCACACACTATTGGACAAAAAAAATGAGGAAAAAAAGCACTGCCCACATATAGCAGTTTTGTTGTTGTTTTTGAATTCACTGACAAGTCACAGGCGGTTCTTTTTCTATGATGTCAAACTATTTATGCAGCTGTCTGTGTCCCACCTACACACCTGATGTGGAAATGCTAACGAATTCAGGGTGTGGTGTACTAAACTTAACTGTACCGCTTGGTGGAAGCAGAACAAGTGAAAAACGCAGTGGTCAGCAGGCAGCGCAAGCAAACGCTATCGGAAGCACTGACCCACATTTACAACCTAAACACTAAAATTCGGTTCTTGCAGGCGCCTTCATTTTTTCCCAACAGTCTTTTCTCTTCATTCTGTAGCATTTCGCTAGGCTGTGCTGCTTGCAGTTCAAATCAGAGCAATTGTCCAATCAGATTTCATCCTCTTAAGATTTTCCAAATCAATTAATGTTCCCGGGGCCAATTGGTGGTGCTGGCTGATATAACTTCAACTATGTGAGCAACGGGAGTGTTCCTACAACCAATCAGATTTCATATTCATCCTCACAGGACGTCAACATTAGTCTGTCCTCTGTTTGGTTAATCAGCAAAACTTACAATCATCGTCAATACACATCTGTAACCATCTGCCAACTTTCATACACTTACTGATAAGCATCTTTAGTTGATATGATGTTTAAGTCATTCAATCCATAAGACGTATATATACGTTTTCAAAATTGTAGTCCCCGCCTCCCAAAGACGTATTTATACGTCTTAGCCTTTTGCGTCATAGCTCCGTGTTTTTATTGCATTAGAACATAATATTCTGTTGCAAAATGAGTCAACATCCAGAAAAACACTGGAATTGAAGGATTTCCTCGAGTGAAAATTTCTGGGATTAAATGAGTTAAATGTTTATTCATTTTCATGTTATTACGATAAATACAAATTGATTCTGAACTACTGATGATGTTTGTGGCACTGTTGCATGTTGTTGTTTTGCATTTTTGTATACAAGGTTGATTAGGTTGCCTGAGTCCCAACTGGATGCAAATGCACTAAACACACAGCCCACCACTGAGAGAATGTCACAACAGCTCCCTGTAATTTTCTATATGGGCAAAAATGGTATCTATTTGAGGTAAGCATTTTTATATACTGGACAACACGTGTGACAATTAATTAGCCACTGATGTTGTATTTGGTAGTGGAGACAAAATGGCACTCATATCAGCTCACAATGTGCTATTCTTTCATCAGACAGGACTCAACCCCGGACCAAAAATGTCATTCCATGTTTTAGATGTGCTCTCTGGTGGAGAAGATAATTGCAATGTGACGAGTCCCGGTCTCCCCTCCTTGCTTTACCAATAACATAACATTGGCTTGCTAAAGATCTTTCGAAAGACTAATTTGAGTTTATAAAACAGATGTCAACACAAAAAACACTTCCCATAACAAAAACAACACAACATGAGCTGTCACAATCAGCTCATCAACATCTCTAAGAAAAAACTTTGAAAGTCACTTTGAGTCAAGGCTACCTCCAAATGTTATTCTGAGCTTGGCAGCAAAGTTCCTTGACAGGTTGTGCCCCCGCTGCCTCTGTTGCCACACAGCCCTCCTTTGCTCTGTATGGCCAAAACACGCCTAAGCACCATGCACATGCCTGTGGAGTGGCTGAGTGTCGGGTGTGTGGGGGGTGTTTTGATGATTGTGTTGTGTGTGGGTTGGGAGAACTTGGCCCAAAACTAATGAGAACATGTTTGCATCTTGCACTTGCTCAAATTATTCCCTTAAAATAAACCATCAAAACTGCTCTGATTAGGACTCATGGCAAGCGAGAAAATAAATTCTGTGTTTCTGTATTTCTAATAGGAAATAAACACGTTCGGAAATAAACATGTTTATTTCCTTCTCAGTGAGATATTGCCATCAGAATTTCGATCATCTTTATGGTGAAACTCTGTAGTTAAGAAGGCACACTGAAAATAGGGATGAATACAACCAAATGGTTGCATTCTGAAAAAATAAAATATTCACAGTGGACACACCAACACAAAAGACAAAACAAATGACGATGACAAGCAGCAACCTCTACCAAGCTATTAGTTGACGTGAAATGCATTTCATTATGCACAATAAATATCCTGAACTGTACTGAGACTGTTTTAGCCACCTAGCAAGAATGTCATTTATGGTTTGTGCATGCCATTGTTCACATTCAACTAAAGTTTGAATTGGCAACACTGTTCTAATTGTGGGTAACTACAGTAAGTTCTTGGGATCGGATAGCTCAAGACACAGTATTTCCTTAAAAACAAGCCCCTACTTGGCCTGCATTTGTATTACGCACTTTAATAAATCTACTAAATTGCTCAAATCGGATAAACTGTGATTACCAAGGTTCGCAGACACTATCATTGATACGTAAAAATTTGTGACTTACTTGCTGAGTAGAGTTGAACAGTGTTGCTGATCAAAACAGAAGGCAGATCCATACTCATGAAGTGGATTAATAATTTTTTATAGCGTGCTGTAAGACAGCCCTCTGTGCGGTGTTAAAGTAGATCTGCTTGATTATAAAACAAATATTAATCACAATTATTTTTTTAATAATTGAAATCACTATTATTCAAACTATTATTTTCAGATCCACATTTTATAAAAAATATTTTAAATATAAACAATAAGGCAAATTGAATTGTTTGAAACACTATAATTACATAAATTCCTTTTGGACTGGATTATTTATCAAACTAGTTATTTTAAATTCAAAAAGGTGCAAACATTGGATCCAATCGCATTGGATTTTACTTGATTTCACTTATAAATTGCCACGAATATACCCAAAAAGTTCCCCTGGCAACACTGTTTCCAAACCTTTGTTCCAGCTCGCTTGCAGGGTTCTGTTTTAAAACAAACATGCCCAGAGAATGATTGGGGGGGTTGTTTAGCGGGTGGTTACGGGACTAGTTTGATATTTTCCTTCTGACACTCTCCAGTGCGCCCACACAAAACAATGTTCTTGTCATGTGTGGGCGCTCACCGACATGTCATCATGGAATTGAGCATGGCAGCAATGGAAGCAGCAGACACAATATCCAAGCCATCCGTTGTACATGCGCCTCACATGTGCAACATGTCCGACCTTCATGCAGAGGACAGCCTCTGCAAATGTTTGCCTTAGACTGATTGAGATTTTGGCCGGGCGCCTACGCATGATTGCGGTGTAATATTACGGTGTAATTAGTGTTTAAATTGTAGGGTAAAGAAAACACTCCGGTTTGTTTAAAATCGCAGTCGTCACACCAGTCAATCACTGACATGCTGCTTCCATTAGGAAAAGCTCCAATTTCTCTCAAAGGCAAAACCGCAGAGTTTAGTGAAATGGCAGACTGGAAACGTAACTGCGGTTAACACATTTATACTTCTTTAAAGACACCTTCTGGGAATGTCAGTGGCTCTGGACATGACCCAGATTAATTTACCACGCCTGTTTTCTTAGATAAATCCTAAACCAGAATTAGAAACTTGAGCTGGAGGCAGCAACTCTGAAATTATACATATTTTAAAAACGGAGTGACGAAATAATAAGCCAGTGCTTTGATTTGTCTGCTGTCTTAAGCTAAAACAATCCGGCGATGTCAGAATGGACTGACTTTCCAACACTGTGTCAACGGTAATCATTGAAGGATAAGTATAATGGCCCAAGGTGCAATTTATCCTCCAAAGTAATTTCAGTACTTATCCGATTCACCTTCAAAATCTAATACATTACACAACTAGAAAAAAACTATAAAAAATGACAAAGTCCATGAGCAAAAAGGGAAAACAGAAAAAGCGAGTCCAATGTAGTCACTTCTGCAGGCTGCCACTGACCTCTACAACCACCATTACCGCCTTTTGCCCTTTACTTGTGTCAAAGCTGGGATTGAATGCAAGAAATGTGATCGTCAAGGCTCGTCCATATATGAATTACACATCAATGTATCTGAGCGAGGGCGGCACGGTGGCCGACTGGTTAGCACGATGGCCTCACAGTGAGAGACAGCATCGGGCGTGGGTTCAATCCCAGCTCCGGCCATCCTGTGTGGAGCTTGCATGTTCTCCCCGTGCCTGCGTGGGTTTCCTCCTGGTACTCCGGTTTCCTCCCACATTCCAAAAACATGCATGGCAGGCCGATTGAACACTCTAAATTGCCCCTAGGTATGAGTGTGAGTGCGGATGGTTGTTCGTCTCTGTGTGCCCTGCAATTGGCTGGCAACCAGTTCAGGGTGTCCCCCGCCTACTACCCAAAGATAGCTGGGATAGGCTCCAGCACCCCCCGCGACCCTAGTGAGGAGAAGCGGTACAGATGATGGATGGACGGATGTATCTGAGCGAGAGGTGCCTCTGTTCACTGTCTACACAGCAAATAGTGTGCTCGGAGACGCAGACTCGCAGTGTGGATGAAGGAGCTTTGTCAGACTCACATTTCAGCAGGTAGCAGCAGGACTCGGACTGCCAACAGGTTTTGTTACTGCGCGAACCTAATGGTGGATGACTGAAGGGAGGGGAGGATGTCGGCCGTGAGGCGAGATGCGATTTTCCACTTGTCCAAACGGTTTCCTGTGAAATCATACGAGTCCGCTTGCATCTCATCTGAGAAATGTATTGCCGTGAACCTTTTGCGTGCAACGGTAAAATGCAACTACTTTTTACTATTTAATGCACATCTTTGATAATTGTGTGTATATTTAGAGCAGGGGTGGGCAAACCTTTTGATTGGCTGGCCACAATGGGTTCTAAAATTTGACAGAGGGGCCGGACCAGGAGTAATGTATTTTAAATGAAAGTCAACAAAAGCATTACAACAAGATATATGTCTTTGAAAAACCACAGTATTTAGAAAATAAAACATAAACAAGGTTTATTCATTTCATTTTTCTCAAGTTTGCCGGGCCAGATTAAAACATGTAACGGGCCGCGTGTGGCCCCCGGGCCGTAGTTTGCCCACGCCAGGCTCACATTTACACCATTATTCCCGTTTAAACTATGCACAATAAACGCACTCATTTTCAAAAAAAAAAAAAAAAAAATTTGACCGATTAAGTAAAAACAGGCCTTTCTAACAACATCTTATATGCTCTCCTACAAATTTCCTGAGGGTCAAGAAGTACAGCCACTTAAAACACTTCCCAAATGGCTCTGTTTAGAGCAACCGGTTTGGGGAGGCTGTCCTTTCTCATGAAAATAAGCCACTGCTCACCCAGCCCCGCATACGCAAGGCAAGGCAAGGCAACTCTATTTTTTAGAGTCCATTTTATACACGAGGTAACTCAATGTGCGTCACACAACCCACTGCTCAACAACTCGACCTATTCACAAACAAAACAGCTTAAGACATTCAAAAGCAATAACAAGCAGCGGATACAAAAGTATCTTAGAAAAATTACTAAAACAATGAAAACTGACAACATTAGACCAGTAGCAGAATTTTAAAATCTATTCTACAGCTAATTGGGATCCAGGGTAAAAAGCCATTCGAACTGGAATTTTGTTTCAGGTAAGCTGAAGGAAACATTGCTCATCCAGTTGTTAATTTAGTTAAGATGGTGACACAGAGTGTGGCTTTGTTCTGCCATCTAACGTTATATTGTATGTTTGTTCATTGTCAAAAGCTTAACTACGTGTGCATCCAACAACACTGTTGCTCTGCTTTGCTTTGATAACGGTCCTTTGAAAATGGCAGATCTTTCACCTGGTGGCTGCCAAGTTTAAATGTAGTAACTCATGTAGAGAGAAGTATTATTTGAATTAGCCCGACTGTTAGTTAGCTGGACCAAAATCTAAATAGCTTGCTCAGACATATTTTCTAACTGATTTCGCACTTGATGAGTGAGCAGGCATTCCAAAGACCCAAATATGAGTACACAAGCACTTCAAAAGTCAGTTATCCAAATTGTTGTTGACAGCTATTGTTAAAGTGGTTAAGATTCCCATACATGGCGGGAATATTATTTAATGTTCCGCAGTCTTGTTGGAGCTATTACTATTAACATTGGTGATATGCTTTTTAATATGTTATGACGAAGAATGTTAAGAAAGCTTTTATGGTGGCACCAATTTGACCATGGAACAGAATTGAAGTTACATGTCCTGATATGTATATGAGTATAGTCCTCAAGATGTGAATTTCAGAGGCACCGTCAATTTCTCGTTGCACTGACAAGAATGTGATTGTCAATTAATTGCATGGTGTGCATCATTAAAATCCATTCATACTTTAAAAAGACAAGCTGAAGCTGCCAACATTGTTGGCAGAAATAGCAGCCAATGTGTAGAATAAATGGATTGTTGGGAAGCACTTCACAACATCCAGAACACTTTTTTTTCTTGCAGCTGATCAGAATTCTTGGCTTGTCTCGGTTTTCCTTCAAACCAGCTATTTAAGGATTACACCCCCTCCCAGCTATTGTACCAGTGCCACAGTGCTAATCAATCACAGATCGCGCTTTGTGCGGTCTTGTGCGCGTGTCCCCTCTACGTTTATGAAGCGCTGTTGAGTGGATGCGGAATGATTATGAATCCTAAAAACATCAAGGCTATTGCCAGATTGCCCTTAAAAAATGAAATATGTTTTTCACTAAAATACGGTGCTGCCCATTATTCGAGACTGTGGCGCTCATGCCAGCACGCGGGATTATTTTGTGCTTCCAGGGCGGCGGCAGCTGCACGCTTAGAGATACACAGAGCTCAAACGGGGGAGCATCTTCTCCATTATGTTGCCAGTCATGGAGACGAAGGGGGGTGCGCGGGATAAAGAGGATGTTATACCTGCAAGCAAAGAGAAATTCCTTTTGGCACCCAAATAAATAAAGGACTAAGAATTGAAATAGACGAGCAGTTTTAACTTTCAGACAGCTGCTGTATTTGTGTTGTGTTTTTTTCCCCCATTGAATTAGACTAGAAGACTGGTACCAAAGCCTATAAGGTGTGTGCAGGGGAGTCCAGGTGAGTTCTGACACCTTTGCCCCCTCCCACAGGTGGTGAGATTACAGGAAGTGAGACCCACATTGCCATTTCATTTCGGGTGCAGGCTTGGCCTTTACGCACTCGCCCCTGAGCCCCAAATCCAGGCCTGGCGCCGGTGGGGTGCCTGGGTGACCTGCGTCCAGAAACGGGAAAGTGTGGTCAGTTAATTAATTAAGTTTGTCATCATTAGACGCGCAAATATAATGTGTAAGATTGAAACACGAAATACAGCCAAACACATTGCAACGGACCTAGTCGCTATTCATTTACTTTTGAAGTACAGTACATTTTTAAGTACACTTCAGTTGTATTTAACTTAAGGACAATACATTTGTATTTAATCGTTAACTGTTTACTGATTACTGTATTTTAATGCCAGCCTTTATGATGCTGTTTGAGAACTAAAGTATTTTGGAAAAAGTGTTCTTATGCAGAGTGAGTCTCTTATGCCTTTTTAAATGTTATTATTCATTTAGCAAAATACACTAAAGTGTGTCTTTTGAGTGAGTGTGATGATTAAATATTTACTAATATATACCAGTAATTTCTTTTTGCCCTTTGTATTCATCCCTAAGCTATTACGATGATGATTCCGTATTATTATCAATATCGATGGGTTCCAAATGCTCCTGCATAAAGCATCTTATTGCACCCATCACATGTTGTCCTTTCCTGTATCATCTCGATCAACATTTCTTGGTGTGTGGAAATGCAGGTCTGTGAGTCACTGACTGCGACATAAATCATTCACACTTCCCACGCCTATAATATCTCCATGAACAGGGATGTTTGTAATTACAAGGAAACGCTCAATCTGACGGGGAAAAGGCACGGCAGTAAAAACAAAAAAAGGGGGTGGAAATCAACAGAGGATGAATGAAATCGCTCTGTGACACACACACGCACCTCTGCCATTAAAGCATCGTGAGAGGGCGCATGTCGCAGTCTATGAAATGTTTTTCAAGCAAACTGTCAGAGCTGTGTCAGTGCAAGTGAATTGCCAATAGACAATGTGAGGATATGGCAGCAAGCCATGAGAGGAGGTTTTACACATTAACACAGTGGTATCAAACTTATATTTGTTGCAGTCCGTATCATAGTCATGGTTTCCCTCAGAGGGTCTTTATGACAGTAATTATTACTCTGATTACATATATACAACTAAAGGATGCTTAATGTTGTCTTCTGTGAAAGCATATTATCCATGAACCATAACGTAAAGTTTTAAAAGGCCTTTTTTTTTTTTCTTGTGCGAAACTGCTCTCAATTTGATTGGCTGTGTTTAGTCAGGTGGGAAGAGTGGCTGTGTATCCAATTGGACATTTTATTTCCTGAGTGGATAAATTACATCACCTTTCCAAGACAGAAATCCCTCGTTTTTAGCGGATAATAAAGACAGGCATAAATGACATCACATTTCCAATAGGGATGGGAACCCCTTGCAAAAAGCGAAAAAGAAGTATTTTTGGATTTGTATTATTATTTTTAATTCATATTTTTACTCTTTATTTTGTTTGGATTTATGCCTCTCGTATGCTGTTATATTCTATTGTAATCGTTGGTAATTGTAATGTTCATGTTTTTAATTTTTGTCTTAGAATTGGTTTACCTGAAGGAGAATGCAGCGTTGCGTTTCAGCCAAAGGTCCTTGTTGATTTTATTTTGCAAAGCTAAAGTTAAGCAATGATTACTTGCGCTGATGTTGCTTCTTTAAAACCCTCGAAGAAGCACTCTCGCCAAGCAAACTTTAACTTTAACATTTTATTTGCCGATGCTTCGTCAAGTGGCGAGGGAACACTTTACATTTCCGTAGAAATCGGACGTCCCTTGGGTGATATAGAAGACTATACACAGAAATACTGCGAGATCATTCTGACAACAAACTGCTGCAACTTTGCAAAACACTGGTAATACAAACTCTCCCAGAAATGCTGATTTTGCTGAAGGGGACAGCTGTCCGATTTCTGTTTCTCACAATGTGAAGAGACTAAATTTGACAGAATTTGAACCAGAAGACCTTTTCCCCTTTGCAACAGGAAGTTTCACTTTTGCAACAGTGTTGAAAGCACAATGGCCATGACCCAATGCACCCACGTACAGTGGATGATGCTAAGTTTCATTGTTCCTTCTTGGGAGGAAAAAGTGGAATGCACAAAACTCAATTATGATGCAGATTAAATTGTATCACTGCATAACAGTTTGCTACTCTATATCCAAAATTCTGAATCAGCACAATTAAAAATTGATGAGGTTGTCATCTGCAATTAATATGGACGTAGCACATGCCATGAAATCATTCCTGTCTGTTGAAAACCTGAAGAGGCCATCGAGACTTTGCATTATTAGAATCAAAGTGTTCTCCTTGTGTGCTGTTAAAACCACGTGACCAAAAAGAATAAATGAAAATACATTTTATAGCTCTATATTTTTAACAACAATCCCTCCGTTTCAAAACTCTCTGATGATTTTATCCACCGAATCAACTGATACACTCTGCTGTTAGAGACTTGATTTCTATGATTTTTGGTTTCTTTTGCAAATGAAACTGAAAAATGACATGCAGCGACGCAAACTGCTGTAAGACATTTTTTCCGCGTGACACTTCAATTGTTTGAATCCAATAAATAAATGAGAAAAAATGGCCACAGCATCTGAGTACATCCCAGCACCTGAGTTTACCGTCAATCCAGCCGTGGCTGAGAGGCTAAGCGCAGGTGCTTTTTGTACCGTAGCATGGTGATGCATTGTACATGGTGAAGCATAATAATCACTGACCCTTTAGTTTGGAGGAAGAAAATGAGAGGAACGGCAAGGAGAGAACAGACTGAAATAAATGGTTCAAGATAAATTCTCAATCCGCGAGATGTCATTTGGACCTTTATTTTTAGAAGTCTGCACGGACCAAAAGGGCCCAAAAATATTACCATCCATGACTAATCATTTTAATGCATCTCCCTACTTTTCCCTACATTAGCTTGTTAGGAGGGAGCCTGCGTGTCGCCTTGACGTTGCTTTCTTCAATTTTCCTTGAGACGCATGGAATAGGTTAGATGGAGGAGGACACAGTCTCATTCATTCATCATGATCAATTTGAGCGCGTGACAAAAAAAAAAAAAGAATTCTTCATTTCAATGCTGAAAATCTGGGTGACAAAGTCTGTCATCTTACAGCAGTGGAAGCAGTGTCGTGATTTCTTGAAAAACAACTGCACAAAGAACAACGATAACACTAATAAAATTATTTAGCTTCGTTCCTTGTGTTGTTCATACCCTCCCAAAAAACTGCTTTGAAATTTGTAGTTTGGAATAATAATTTGTTTGCATTAATTGAATTTGTTCTTTTTTTTATTAGGTTTTATTGTTAAAATAAATTATAATTTATACACACAAATAACAGAAAAAAGTAGGCAGTTTTGAGATAAGATCTTCCGAGCATGGAGCCGCTGAAGGGGAAAACGCAAGGCAAGGACTTGTATGAACAGGTGTCTAAACGTAATCTCACGTATTTATTGACACAAACATACGACCTAGATGAGAGCTATTTTGCATATTGTCACACACTATCCAAATGTTCCTGCTTCGGCCTCGCTTGCAAATCTTGGATCCTATTCGGTACATGTGCTGTGTCTCGCTGGGAATTAATGCCACACCTCCCCAGCACAAATGTTTTTTTGTTTTTTATCGAAAGTAGACTCGATATTAGACTCGCTAAAAGCAAGTCAAAGCCGAATTCAGTATTGTGCGAGTGTGTGTGCACATCATCGCAAAAACGCCATTTTTCAATCACAATGGAATCACTTCCCTTATCTTACATCTGCCAAACGGTAACAAATGGACAAAGAGTTGATCCACCATTTGTAGAATCTATTGGATAGTGTTGACGACTGCAAACACACAACTTGGAGGAAATCTTGTCTGCTGCCACTTCAAACAAGGGTTTCCCAAACTCAGGACCCAAAATGGGTTGTGGGTAAAACATGTTTGGAACAGATGAATTCATGTTCCGTATATGTCAATGTTATGACTACAGGTTCTCTGGGGGGAACCAGATTCCTATTTAAAGTCCTGATCTGATTCTGGCCCCCATATAGTCCACCAAAAAGCCGCCACATGCCAGTGATTTAAATACACATTATGCCTTAAAATGTCATCAGCAATCTCTTTTTTTATGTCAGCAAATGAGGCCAACGCAATCAGCCCTGACAGATTGAGAGCATGTTACGAGCCCTGTTTGTCACACGCTGTACCTGTCACTCAACCAGACCCAGAGCCAAAGAGGGAAAGAATGTGAAAAAGGTGGAAGCAAAGAACATTTTGTCATTTGCCTTTTGACTATCCTTAGGTCACCTAAAAAAGAAGCAATTTCAATGACCCTCTGCGACTTCAACAGGGGCCCATTTAAACACTTTGATTGAATTCATAAAGATGAATCCATTTTCTTCATGTTTATGTTGGCAGCATTTAAGATACATGAATCCTTCTTCACCCACCTGCTACCATTCTATAGCTTGGAAGTCGCCAGAGAATAATTTCAGTCAATTTTGACCCAAAGTAGGCCAGTTGTTACTGTTTCCCAAAGCTCTTTTGACTCCCTAATGTGAGCAGACATGGATTGACACAGCGGGTGGCGACTTTGGTGTGCGGATGCTTTAAAAAGAGCAGGTTGAAAACACATGCGTCAAATCCACTTTCACTGGCAACAGTGACAATATTTACTGGCAGTGAAAGCAAAAAAAAAAATGGAATATAAAAGCGCCTTCATAAAACATAGGGAATAGTTCTTTTTAATGACACTTTATATGATGTTGCTCATATAAGAAGTTTTAGAAAGCTTTTGTGAGCGATTGTTGCAAAGGTTTGTTGACATCACCAGTAAATACATCAATCCAATTAATAACACCGCAAAGACACTGTGGGAATGATTTGCAGCTCCAACTAGTTGTACGACCATTAGATGATTTTGCGGCATGTCTGAAATTTAAATGGAGAAGAGTTCAGCTGCTACATTTTCCAAACTGGAGATCACTTAATTTTGGAAGGGTTTTGCTTGTTTATTTTTAGACATAAAGGCTCTTCGAGAAGCACATTGCATTATTTCTTACTCAGTTTTTAGTCTTCAAATTCCATCCTGATAGTGTTTTCCTCCTGTTTTTCTCAGCTCAGTCGATTGTCAGCAGCACTTTGAAATGCACGTGATCGACACCAAAAGGACTAAAGTAGAACAGCACCCACCGGAACCCTTAAGGTGTCATCTGTCACGTTGCGGCTCTCGGAAACAGTGAGCACTACCAATTTTTTTAATTTACTCATGGAGCGCGAAGTGGAACTTAATCACTTCTAAAAACCAAATTTTTACTGTTAATTTCATACCTTAAAAGAGATTCCAAAGCGCTGTCAAGGAAGTAATAGGGCAAGGCCTCATAATCAACTGCCACCAAATTAGCTTGGAAGCTGCCTCTAGGTGCTAAGTGTGTGAGCCAAAAGCCCCAGCTGGCCATTGCCACCATTTGGATAAGGCACTGCTGAGGACCCCTCATCATCCAAGAGGATGTCAGGCAGGCCTCCACCAATGTGTATTTTGTTTTTCTTGCATGTTCAGCCTATCAAGAAAGCAACAGTAAATCTAAATGTTTTAATTACATTTATTAAATGTTATTGAAGTAGATTATACTAATTTTCTACTTTCTTATTTAGATAGCTTTATGTCTGCCCACAAAAGTTAAAAGTTAAGCCTATGAACTCGCCCTATAGTACTTTTGGTCAAATCAAGTGTTTTGCAAAAGCAGATCATTCTCATATTTAACATACCACTATCCACAATTACCGTGTTATCTATTTATATCACGATACACTGTCATTTATTTATATTACGAGAAGGAGATGTATTGAGCTGAAAGACAGGTATTAACAGCCAAAAATGAGGCAAGACATTTCGACAGTTTGAGGCCACCGAGTGTGAAAATTAAGGGAAACTGACAACCTCTCATTTGTGTTTTGTTTTTGACTTGTAATAAATAGGACATGGCAGATGAAAGGTTGATCAAGCACGTGCAAAGACGAATCAGCCAGAGTTCAAGTCAGTGTCTTGATGACACTGCATTAGTTAGAATGCATCAGCGGGACAAAAACATTATCTGTATTGATCTGTGCCTAATTCTAGAGGTGTTCCTCCATCACTGTAGTCAAGAATTTCTAAAGAAAATTGATTGGCCACTGTATGAATATGCATGGCAAACGCTGGAGTATACCACAGTGAAAAAGACATATGTACATCGATCTCAGGTCAAGCATGAAAGTAGTGATTCTAACACCTCGCAATCCCGATAATCTCCACGACTATTGGTGCAGAATGACTCAGCGCCGATGATGGTGTCCTGCTGTTGATCTTCCTGGCGTGGCAGACGCACAGATCACAAGAGGAGGACACAGGTGGAGACCTGCAACAGTGTCATTAATGCTCAAATGAAAGGGAATCTCTGGCCTTGTATCACAAGTTGCATTGGGTTGTTGTGGCAAATGCCAGCCAAAAGCCTTTTGCTCTTTTAGATTCTGTGTCCTTAACAAAACAAAACCAGAAGCCATCGTGCAGATGGGGTAGAGGGCTAATATTGGACATGCAGACCAGACGGATGGAAGAAAAGTGTACTTAGCCACCTGTGGACCAACTTGAGAGGCAATGCATGAGTCCTTTGAGATTCTGTTGAGAAGAAAAAAGACAACAACTGACACACAGAATATCCTCAGCCCCTTAATGAGAATACTAATGCGGCCATGATTGCGTTGGTTGTGGAAATATGCATTATTTTTTTTTTATTTAAGAAAAAATTTTTATTGTGCTCTTACACCGGTCTTAATTTATTCAATCTTATTTTCATGGTTAAAAATACAAATGTTAATGTATTTGTTTACATGTAGTTGTTTTTTGTTTTATGAACACCTAAAAGCCAATAATGGACTAATTAAGCACTTTGTTAACCCTGCATATTAAGGTAACAAGTAACCTCATGCACAGTGTCGTCAGTGTCTATCACAGAAAAGCAAAGGAAGGAGTACACCAAAACGTCTTTTATTCGTCCAAATTGTACTACTATGATCAAGGTTTTCTTTTTCATGATGCTATCGTATTTCAACTTAATTTTTGATAAAGGAATCTTCTCAATGTAGTCTGGGTTTGCAAAAACATGCATGTTAGCGCCATTTAACACAAAATTGTTGTTAATGTCATTTGAATACTGTAGTTGTTTGTTTATATATGACCAGATCAGGGCCTACCCTGTTTCTCCCCGAAGGCAGTTGGTTAGGATAGGCTCCAGCACACCCATGAACATGATGAGAATAAGTAGTTGAAGATGATGGCGGCCATGACATTATAAAAAAAAAATATTTTAGTCTTGTGCATCATTCTGTTTAGGTCACATACATACACCCATTCCTTTACAAGGCAATTGTGTAAATGCTGTCATTTTCTTTCAGAAAAAGCTGTTCTATCACTTGAACAATCCGGTCAAAGCATTTAATCACTGATAAAACATTCACATTAGCACACGATTTGCAATTATCAGCTCCGCACTGGCACAGGTTCACCCAGTGGCCCATAATAGCAGTGATCAGTATTAATCGAATCAATTAACGAATCTTTTAGCAAGCCAAGGGCTATGCAAATGTTTTGCTAACTGATCGCTATGTAACATGTCACCCATCGTAATTAGAGAAGGCCAGTCCGGCCACAGGCAGTGGTGATGGGAGGACGGATGATTTGAACTAAAAGAGTGCTGTGGAAAAGAAACGGCGTTGTTGATAGTGCCATTCTCAACCTTCCCCCGAGAACTAACTTTCTCCAGCTGAGAAATGTTTTCTCACCTCGGTAATACCGTCTTAGCTGTGATTGCATTTTAATATTCTGCAGTTCATGAACCTATAGCTCAAAAGTCTCCAGAGATCCCTCCTAATGGGGAAGACATTGTAGTCTGTCCCCTCTGCTCCAATAACTAAAGAGTAAAGATAATTAGGCCCTGGTTAACAAGAGTTGATTTAAATTCTCCTCCTTGGTATACCTCGAAAATAATTTGCTCCCCGTGGGCCTAAACTTCTGGGGAATCATCACCATGGCTATTCGGGCTCATTCAAATGCTCTTCTTCGGCTCATATTGGTTGACATTTCCACAATAAGGCAGGTGTAATCCTTCGGTTATTGCATATGAAAATGGAATCATGGAATCCTTCATTTAGTTTACAGTTGGAGCGGCACAAGGGGAAGTTGGCCCTTATAATGTTGACACTGGGCATAATAATAGCAGAGGATAACTGATTAGCCCGGGTTTTGGCGCTGAATTTCAAGCAGGTATTTCGGTACTCTGAGGATACCGGAGCTTTGTGCAACAGAGGTGTTACGGTGGGAATAAGTGGTGGGGGTAAACGCCCACCCAGCTGCTCACTTGGACACGCAGCAAATACGGTAGATAAATGGAACTTGTTAATCAGCTTGCTCGGGTTTTTCCAGCAACAGGAAAAGCTATTTTTTGACAATTTGGAAGAAAGTCAAGAGTCACATCAATTTGACGATCGTCAAATTGAGTTTTTGAGTATCAAAAAGCCCTCAAACTGGAAACGTAAAAACAAATCATTTTCAAAATGGCATTAATAATGCAGTAATTTCCCATCTTTTGACGAATCAATTTGTACAATCATGTGCGTGGCTAAAACCAACGGTGTCCCATTAAGACAGGAAAAACTGAGATGGCACCCCAACATTGACGTTCACAATGACTACAGCCAAGATGTTCACATAAATATGCAGCTGTTGAATGGGTGGAGGATGTCAAAGTGAAAAGTTGCCACAGCTGGTGCCAAGATACACAGCGCGCGGGCAAGGAAAAAAAAAAAAGAAAAAGACTCAGGTACACACACACACACGAGACTGCCGCAAGGTACTGGCTCATGCTGGAGTGGACTTGGCGGTGAGGCTTGTGAACAGATGTTAATCCAGGACAGATAATTACATCAGTGAGTGAGCAGACATTTTTCCACTTAATTTTGGTCTTTTAAAAAGTGTGACTTGTCTCCAGAGGCACTCTGAGAGAGAGATGCCACTGGACCAGCGAGCTGGGACACGAGCCCAAAGCACCCTAGTGAGAGTCCTGATCGCTGGCCGTCAGCGTGACCTCATACACCGTAGGAGGCATATCAGTGTGTCAGTGTCAGCTAAGAGAAATTAATGTGTGAAGGGGGAGAGGACACATCATCCAGGTCAGGCGTGGGCAAATTACGGCCTGTGGCCCGCCAAACTTGGAAAAAAATTAAATGAATAAACCTTGTTAATGTTTTATTTTCTAAACACTGTGGTGTGTCAAAGACATATATATATATATATATATATATATATATATATATATATATATATATATATATATATATATATATTGTTGTAATGCTTTTGTTCACTTTCATTTAAAATTAAATATTTTTTTTTTTCTCCGATGAGGTGAGGTTACCAAAACACTCCATCCATCCGCGCCTGGTCCGGCCCCTCTGTCAAATTTTAGAACCCATTGTGGCCCGCCAATCCAAAGGTTTGCCCACCCCTGATCCAGATGGATTCATTTTCTATAATAAATGCTTTATCGTTTCTTTTCAAAAGCTTTTATATTCTTGTGGAACAAAAATTAAGATTTTTTTTTTTAAATGGATGATTAGAGCAAAATCCACCAAACAAAAATGTTGCAAAAAATAAATTGCATTGGGAAATATATTTAACCACACCATCATTGTATTTGACATAGTTACACCCCACAAACAATTACACAGTTCAAAATGACATCATACAGTAGTTTTTTTTTAGTTGTGACCTGTGCTGGCGCGCAACTGAGTTAAGACAATGCCTCTCACCCGCTCGGACTGCAATAAATCTTCCAGTCAATTAAGTTAGCATGTACTGCTACATTGCTTAATGAGCTACACTAGTAAACAATATCCAGGCACTCTCGCTGATTGATTGGCGACAGTTTTATGGCTTTCGCAAGGGCCTCAAAAGGACACAGGGGCTTCTTCTGGAACACTGTTTCATTGCTAAGCCCTTGCAGATAAATATGTGCATTTGCTTTTCTGCAATACTAAACAGAGCCGCAGGGACACAGGGTGACTTTAGAGGCGTTACGATGTTTATGTGGGTGGGTGATTATAGCACAAGCTTGTGTGCACATATCGCTATAGCTGTTGGTAGGCAGGTGTCGAGGAAGGGCACAGAACTGCATTAGCAAAATTTACCGTCCATAAGACATTGGATAATTCATTGTGTGGAACCGTGCAATAAATAAAAAGCTGTGATCACAGGTAAACAGTTTATAGCAAGTGAGTGACACACTTGAAAAGCCCTTCCAAAGATCATCTAGCTCTATATGCGATGTACTTTGTAGAAAATAACTTTGCTTGCTAGCGGCCTTAAGCACTGGTGCCCCTTCAATTAGGTTGGAAAAACCATTCGGTTTTCATCTGCCATTACCGAATGACTTCATATTTTGACTAATTTTCAATTTTTCTTTCTTTTATCATCAATTTTCTCCAATACTCAATAATTGCAATTTTTGGACTGCCAGGCTCACGTTTTTTTAAGGACTACACATTGCGCTTTGTTACCATTTCGCTAGCAGCTGTTTTATGAGTGTAAAAATTTGAATTAAAGCCCAACATGAATTCTAATTAAATGTAGGCGCCTCGATGGCCTCCATGGGAAATGAAGTGTGCATTATTGAGAGGTGTTGCAGTTCCAAAAAGCCCTTTTGCGCTGTTCCTGGGGAGAACTTTGTTTAATGTCCTTGGTGTCTCAGGTAATCTATTGAGTTATTTATCTGTGAAGGGCTAAGGCAAATTGTGATTCCTTCGGCAATATATGTAGCGCCAATACATTACCCACATGTAACCTATTATCTCATCTTAAAGGCCTCTACTGGTTTTCAGAAATGACCAAGGAGTGCAATAGGAGCTCATTTGTAGTTATGAGGGCTTTGTCTTTGTGCCTTTCCACATAATCATAAATATCATCATATATCATATATAGTGTGGGTCCAATGACTACATTAAATACTACATATTTGCTTGTTTTATAGCAAATTCATTCAGAAAAGCTCATTGCAAAAAATAAAAAAAAAAAGCTTTGAGACAAATTTAATTCTTTGACCAATACACGCTGTTCTCGTTACTCTCAGCTTGTACCAATGATTAGTCAGTGAAGTATCTCTTTTTTATGACTGAATTCATTGCAGTTGGAAAAATAGTTTATCTGCATGCAGTCGACTCGGTTCAGCAAAAATTTTACTGCATTGTAAATCAGATGCTTACAAATGTATTTTCATGATCTGAGGCTGTTGCCACTTTATTGAAACAAAGAAGGGCCCATATGGTGTTGTGTTTATGACATGTACTTTTCGTCTGCTAAATAAACTGAATGGGGACAATGTGTTCTCAAGCAGACATTTTGACGACCGCTGAAGATAATTGGTTATTTTTACCACAGCAATTTAACATCCCAAGCTGAAGAACACTGAGAGTATGTCAAAAAGTCAAAATTGTCATTACTTCAATATTGTTCAGCGCAAAAACAGGCAGTACAAAACCAGGCCTGATCTCAGCAATATAACACATATTTCGTGGAAAACCAAACGTCCAATGAGAAGGCAGATGAGTCCCCGCAATTCAGAAAGCGCGCATATCCCTTACCTTGCTGGCAGGGTCTCATTGGGAATGCTGATATGCTCCATGTGTTTGATCACTCATCGGGGAGCAGAGATGATAAGAGCCCGGAGCGCCTCATTTTACTACGCTCTGTATGTATGATGAAATAAGGCAGAGAGGCGCAACAGGAAGTACACGCAGCGACACACCGATATGGAAGAATGGACGCTGTAAGCTTCAGGTAAGAACAGAGCATTCTGCTACCAACTTGTGTTCTCCACATATTCTCTCTGTTGCTCATCAGATCCCTAGCCCGAGTCACTCAATTACAGGCAAGTCAATACACCCGCTACTCTCCAGTGACGTGTAAGGAAGAATTAAAAACGTGTAATATCAGTGGAATTGCATACCCGAGTGCACTGGCCTGGATCTGTTCTGGGTTCTCACATCTGGATGCTGTGTTCTGGATGACTAGTCGGGAGAAAAGCCAATTTCCCTAAAATTGCTTACACAGTAAGGAGAAGCCGTGCAGCAGTGCAGTAAGCAGCGTACAGCGCTACAAAAACAAATACACTATTTGCCACATGGATGACACCTGATAGGCATGCTTTTTCTTAATAACGGGAAATATCACACGGAGGTTTGCAGCACTATTTTGTTAAGCATCTCTGACCAGTAATGTTACTGTAGGGCCGACATATTCTGTTCATGTACACACACTGTTTGTGATCAAACTGTTTAAGTCCCTGTAAAGTGAAAATAAAAATGTCTTGTAAAATTGACACACGACCAAGGAGAGAGTTAACAACCCGCTGGGCGTGTAGCTGAATATGCAGAAACCACGCCCCGCTCAACTGTCAATTGTCAATCAAATAACGCTACGAAAATTAATGCCACTTCATCTAGCAACTTTCTCATGACTACACATTCCATGTTTAAGCCACCAAAGCACAATTTCAATTCAGAGAAAGAAGATCTAATCCATTCATCTCAGCCTGCAGCGGGATCGTTGTTATTTTCCATCCTGTTTATAGGTCATAATATGTATTCGGATCGCATAAGCCAGCGTCAGCCACTTGAAGCTGGGCTAAAATATTTTCTCACTTTATAAAATAGTTTTCTTAAATTCATATGTCGTGGGGGAGGTGGGTTTGATGTTGGTCGCCCAACTATTTGAAAACTGAAAAAGTTACTCAAAAGGGTCCTGCAGTGGAAAAGGGCTGGGCAAACATTTTAGCGATGCTAAAACAATTCGTATGACAAAAAGAACAGATTAATGCCAGTACTTTCAGTGGGCCGGGACGCAGCGGTACAGCGTACCAAGAATTTTTACGGTGTACCGGGACTTTACATGAGCCCACAATACCTTTTGTTGTTCTTTTCTCTCTTCCACTTTGTAATATTCATATGACCTTTCAGTTGTGTATTGTTTTGACTTTATTCAAACTACTTTTTTAATTGGCAAATAGTTTCTGGAGACTTGTTTGTCATGGTGACTGTGGTTGAGTGTTAAATGCTAAGTTTCTTGCTTTTGCAGCAATCATTCTGCAATACTTGACCAAATAAACAGAAATCTTAAGCTGCAAAGCCTCTTAAAAAGTGTGACACAGTCGAAACACTTGAAAAGCTTCTGTTGTAAAAGTCTCATCCCGTCAAGCCCGAGTCCTTACTTTGACACAGATGAAAAAGAGTGAAATTACATGATGGAGTCCAAGCGACTGCAGAGCAGTACCGCTCGTATGTCAAACTCCCTGTTTATCTTGTATTCCTTTCAAAAAGGAACAAGGACTGAGAGTGTAGTGTTTCATGGCTCCCAATTATAGATATAAGAAGGTTATTTTATTTTGGAGAGGATGATGACACAGCGTTATTATGCATCATGAGAGTTCCTGTAGCTCGCTAAGTAGGCCTAGTACAAAAATTGTTGAAATTAGTAGTTCAAAGGCATGATGCTCACAACATTAAGAGACATGCAGTAATTCATGTGTTTTCGCCTCAGTAATAAAGCATAATAATAAATATCTAGCGTCTGATTATTTATGGACTAAAATATAATTTTTTTAGGATATTCATTATTCCATATCAAAACTGAACTGGCTTCTTCTTTAGAAGTCAACTTCCTGTTTAAAATCTGTACAACATTTGTTGAAGGAGTTATTTATTTCAAAATTGGAGAAAATATAAATAAAACAAGAAAGCTGGAGGTGGTCTTGAACTTGCAAAATATGTGTTAGTGCATGTTGTGATACAGCGTTCCTTCACAAAGCATTTATGGCACCTGATTACGACATCATGTAAATCACACCAGGGACTTCATCCGCACAAAAGGAGCCTATCATATCAGTGGAATGCAAATCAAGCATTACTGTGGCGTACACTTTCCCGCAGAGCTGTCTTTGTGTCCTCACAAGGCAGTAAAATGTGCGCCGGCACCCCGAAACAACACGACCGACCCCTGGCAGAAAGCCGCAATTGTGAATAAAAGGGACTTGTCACGAACAATACCTATCTTTCACCCTGTTATTATGGGTTTCATTACATAGGCTGTCACTTTCTGTTCTGTACATGCGCGCACAAACACACAAACAGGTCCATGCACACACACGCTCGGTGAGACAAAAGTAACGACAAACAGGATTTAAAATAAAATGACATGCTTTGTAATCTTTTTGTATATAATATATAGAACTTTTTTTCTTGGCTATGGTGCACAGAAAGACAAAAGTGTAAGGCTGGACTAAAGACACTTGTAGTTTTAATCACAGATTATGGCGACACAGCAACAACAGCAGTAGACACACTAATAATTGAAAAGCTCCTTACATATGCTTTCTGCATAAGCAGCGTGTGAAATCACAGATGGAGCCTTCGGCTGGATTAGAAATATTTTTTTATTTTATTTTTGGGGAGGAAGCGAACTAAAACAGACATATGAGGTGTGTCAGAAAAGTTTCAGGACAAGCTTGCAACAGGGACAGAAAATCAATCAATATGTCTACAAAATGCATGTTTTGTAGTCACAAACGAGGGTTTTCGTGCTGATGTGGTTGCCAAAGTGGACCTGAATGCATACAAGCAGGAGAAGATTAGCAGACTCGCAGGAGTAAAGTAAAAAAAAAAAAAATATTTACAAAAAGGTAAGCATGAAGTGGTGCACTATAAACACGCAATGTGTATTTTTTGGGGCCTAAAATTGTCAATCAAGTTAGAAAAGAAACTGACATTTAAGGCAACTGTGAGCTAGCACAACAAAGCAAGCTCGTTGTTTTTACTTCTCTCTTTAAATTGGGGTTCAATAAAACAGACAACCATCCTTTAAAGTCGTATTTCTTTGTGAAATTTAGGAAAGACAATTTGTACAGTAGCAAAACTTAAAACAATTAGTTGAACTGGCAATTTAAAATGTTATTGAAGATGCCATGAAATTTTGAGTTTACCCAAGACCTTTTTTTTTTTTTTTTTACAGTCCTGGTGTCTTTTCGTCTGTGTCAGTTCATTTTTATGTGCTATGTGTGGTTTGTCAGATCATGTTGTCCATTGTCTGTTTTTTCTTTACTTTGCATTTTGTTTTTGGATATTGCTAATATAGTCTTTTTGATCCTAGATAAAAACCATCAGACAAAGAAAATAATACAAAATCAAGCCTAATCTAGACAATGCAAAAGCAAAAAAATAAAAAAATCATCATCATCAAATGAGGCTACTTTAATATGACTTTGCAGCTCCTCGCAATGTCTTGAGCATCCGACAGTTCCTGGCCAAAAAATATCACCATGCAGGAGCAAACTTCCTAATTTCCCAATCTAACTCTGAGATTTTGTTCCCCTTTTCCAGGGCAGTCATCAAGGAGACTTGTTTTGAAGACATGCACAACGTCAACAGATGGCTGTGACGAAGGAACTGCGAAGAATCCCCAAAAAAATCCTTTCAAGAACGCATGAAGGTGTGGCAGAGATGACTAGAAAAGTGCATCCGACTCCAGGCGGATTACTTTGAAGGAAAAAAAAACAACAGAATTTTGGATTTCAAATATACCCTGTGATAGTCGCCACGTAATGTTTCTGACCCACCTTGCAGAGTTGCAGAGTTTATCCTTTTGTAGTGAGTCATCATTTAGGTTGAGTTGCGTCGAAACTTGTGTTGTTCAGATGCTCCCATTTTTTTTTTCCAACTTGGCACTTCATGTTTTTTGTTGAATGCTAGCCATGTAACATTGATTCTTTTTGACAGCTGACAAAGGAGTCTAACCTTTTTTTATAACCCTGCCAACTCACAAAACGTGTGAAACACCCCCAGTGTGTGCACAGTACTGCATTGACGGAAACCATTCAAAGAGAATGAATAGCTGTAAATGACCGCCTGCGATTATTCACCATTGGAGTCTTTCGCAGGTTTTATGGATCGGAGGCTAATTAATGAAAAATATAAGCCATTGTCTGCCATCAGATCCATTTCTTAATTCACCAGGGTCCCAATCACCCCTTCACTGGAGCCTAACAGTTTAATCATCATACCTCCAGAGCACAAGGCCAGTCCTCCAGTCGATTATTGCAATTCAATTTAGCGTATTAATTATAGCCATTGCCGGAGGGTATGTTCTTCCTCTTGGCGCGAGGTGAGCCATGTTTTCCTCTCGCAATATGTTTTCTCGTCTCTGGCCTCATTGTGTGTTTTACGGTGTGCTAATTTACACGCCCATGCAGCACATTGTCATTATTAGGCATTGACAACTCCCTCAAAGTTAGTTACTCTGACCATGATGGGTAGGACACTGCTCGGATCAATACAGCTCCACATTAGCGAGAGCTTCAGGAAAGTAGTCTGGGCTCTGCGTAAAATCGGAAACGCCATTTTTTCGGCAATGGACTAATTCAGAGGGTTTGTGAATATGATAGACTGGCTACACCTCACTGGGCGTGTCTGCCTCACGCCCCCAGCGCATCTGCTAATTTGATCAGAAAAAGTAGACAAAATTTTAGACTTCAAAAAGCTGGTTTATTTTGCTGCGCAAGTTAGCAAATGCACTTGGGTGTATTTAATCAAGACGTAGGATGACAGATTCGGCGCTCTGTGGATGTGTGTGTGGTGCACGTCACCGGATTTCATTCATGAATTGACACCAGCGTGGGACATTCCCTCTCAATCATTGTACGAATCAATTAATTGAACGAATTATAATTTTTATCATCTTAAAAATATTTTAATAGCACCCCTGTCACACATGCTGGCACCTGCCACTACTGTGGGGCCGTGTGTGTGTAAGTGTGTGTGGAGGCGGGCATCCACAGCACCAGTGCTCATCCTCTCATCTCATGCATTGTAGTGTTTATGGAAGTAAATGTGATCCAGCATGTAAGGGCCACGTACGAATCTTTATATTATCTCAGATCTACAGTCGCCGTAGCAATAGTAATAAGGGAATAAAGTAAAAGTAGATACAAAATAGACATTTTAAATTATGAAAAAAAAAAAATCCTCAATAAAATGGTGGACTCTATCGCAATAGCAAAATTTGGTTGCAGAAGCACAATTTTTGACAGCCTTCCTGGGTCAAACATGACATAACCCATTTGCCATTACGTCCTCATTTTATAAGTACAGCCAAAAAGCGCTTTGTGCTGTTCTTGCCATTTAATACTTGATGGCCTGTTTTGTATACACAGCACTAAAATCAACACGCCCGGAGGAAAGTTCAAGCTTTGCACTTGGCACTCCAGCAGTGGCCACATGATGTGAGGCCATGATACAAGTGAGTGCTCCTGCTGTGGGTCTTTCCTCGCTTGGGGAAGAGTGACAACCCCCCGCCCTTCCGCCTACCTGATACCCCTGCCCTGTGTGCTTGCTCCTCCGTCCCTGGGCTCCTCACATTCTTGCCCAGGCTGCTGTCAAATCCCAAAGAAGAGGCAGATGGGCCTGGATTTTTATGTACTAATCAGCCAGGAATTTGCTCCCTCACAGACATGTCACCTCTGACCCGAGTGTCTGCTCACATTCATTATTCATCTCCACTGAGGTGAGTAGAGCTGAAGAGGGTTGGGAGCAAAAAAAAAAAGGGGGGGTGGGGAGGCGGGGGGCAAGGTGGGGCGAGTGTCTCTGTCCGTCTCTGGTCTAGCTGCCAGCTCACCATCGTATCCCAGCGGTTGTATCCATAGAATCACCGTCATCCATGCCAAGACGTAAGGAGGACTAAAATTAGCCGAAATATTCGCTTGTTATTTTATATATACGGTAATATGGCTATATTTTACTTGAGCACAGGGCTTTCAAAACTGTCTCATAAGATAATTTATTTGCAATCCATGAATTAGTTTTCTTTTCGAATTCTCTAGTGTAATAAGCAGAAAAAAACGGCTAAACATGTGAGCGCAAGACTGACAAAAGCAGGTCCAATCAATCACGCAATCCATCAAGAAATATTCTTTGTTTAACTGAGAAAAAAAACAAACAAACAGTCATCGAGATTTAGAACCTCATGCTCAAGAGTGACCTGGCCAAAATTAAAATCAATCATAAAATGGTTGCACCAAACACAAAAAACACCGATAAATTACGATCACACACACGATCTGAGATTACATGATTAACATTTTTAACAACCTGTAATTCCCAGCAATTCTATTAAATAAATGGTCAAGCAGAAGAAGGAAACACTGACTCCATGTACTACAAACCAATAGCTTGCAGTCAGTTGCTAAGATACAATATAATTGGGGGGAAAAATGTGATCGCACTTAAAGGCTAATCCCTTATTATATTCATGTTAGCGAGCTAATCAACTTAGATTCAGCCATCAAACTTCCTCTGATCATTAGGAAGCAATTTTCATTGTGCTGAAGAGTCCATTAGTTGCTTAAGAAACATTAGACTCCAAATTGATGTTCTCAAATTGCACTGGACTGAATTCCGAACGACGGGCTGAGAAAATGGCATGCAAATGCATCCCGGAGATCTGGAAGCCCATTGTCATTTGCAGTAAGCGCTAACATCTTCGCATTACCATCAACTTTGAGGATGCTTTGCCTGCACCTTTCATTGTGTTTATGGCGGCTTGGGGCGTACTTTCTCTAATCTTCATGGATGGAAATAGTCACACCTGCGCTACGGTGAGCATCGCACAACGTGACTTTCAGCCACCTTCCACAAGGTGGGCAAAACAGTGGGGGACGCGCCATTACAGCTCGTTTGAGTGCTGTGTGCCACGCAGGAAAACATGATCTTTCCGAGTGGACGGGGAATTCTGCACAGCGGGAACGCAGGGGAGGAGTTGCCTCATAAATTACAACTAATTACAGCTTCTATTGAGCTACTATCCAGTCTGCTCTCGCCCACAATTCCACTAAAGGCACAGAAGAGACTTTTCGCCGACATACTTAAAAATCACTTTCCATTGTCTGCATTGAGAGTCTCAGCAACCTATTAAAAAACATCTCATTGAGTTTGCAAATGTGGGTGAAGAATGCATGTAAAGAGATTTACTGTATACACGGGATGAAGCTAAATTGTGAAAATTGAGTTAGAGAAGGACAAACTCCATATTAATTTAGGCGCAGGAGGTACTCATCTCATTTTCATGAGAATATGTATTGAATACAGTGACTACGTTTACAAGCAGTCAATATTTGGGTTAAGGTCACAATTCTGATTTCTGAGTCATTCGGAATAACCCGTTTACATCGCTTGAGAGGACAGAGTTTACGCGTATTTAGATAACCCAATTGAAACGGCAACGCATGGACAAAGTCATGACGCAATTATATCATCCTCGCTTGTGAATCATTTCTTCCTCCTCGCTCCAAAAGTCTGATGTCGTACTTTCGCTTTCGCCATGTTGTGTTTCGCACTCATTGTGTATTGCTAGCGGGATACGAGCCAAACACCGCACATACAAGCATTTCCTGTACTCCAAAGGATCCTTGGGGTTGACTATGAGTGCAAGCGTGTTATTTCGATTGGTGAATACATCCGCACATATTCGGGTTAGAAAAGAAATAATCTAGAAATGCAGAGGAAGGGCATATTTGGGATGTTGTGCGCATTTACATGGCTTTTAAATCCCGAATACTGACGATACTCAGTTTTTAAAAGGGTTTTTCACTATATGTAAACATGGTCAATAACCATTTAAAAACACAAATATTGTCAGTATTCAGCTTTTTAAAGGGCATGTAAGCAAACATAAAAACCTGAATATGCTCTTATAGGGAAGAGAAGTGAAAACACAATTGAGGCAAGCACTTGCACGAGACGTTGCTGTTTTGTTGTCTTTCAACAAAAAATGTTGAATGTTGAACACTAACTATTTTCAATGTAGAAGCCCAATTCAGCAGGAATCATTATCCTAATGTTACTTTGCCGGCAATTGTTATTTTCCCGTCATGCATAATACAGTAAAATGGATTGTGTAATGTGGGAAAATATGCATCCCCCTTTACCAAGTGACTTTTTCTCCTCAGATACTGATGATGACGTCTCTTCACACCTCAAATGCAAATGGGATACAATTCTCCATCCGCTTTAGAGAAGTAAAGCTGTTTTGGGGGGGATTTTGCTGTGAAATCTGACATATTTATACAAGCTGTATTAAAAGCGTGCAGTTGTTAACTTTCCTTCAAAATCATCCAAAATATGGATGAGAAAAGTTTTTCTTGTTTTATTGGTCCTTTATTTCGAGACATCTTCTCACAAGTACTTCAACTCAGGAAGAGTTGAAGGTAATTATTATATGGTGACACTACCTGTAGAAATGTGTCAATAAGGAATTCAGCAAATGAACACAATGAACAATTGTTGTACAAAGTACATGATGGGTTGCACATCACTGATAAAATGAATATAGAGGTGCCTTGACATAATTGTCAAACTTGTATCGCAATACATCTTTCCCCATTGAAATGAATGTAATCATGAATGGAAGAATTAATCAATTCCAGCACTCCAAAAACACCAATAAAAAGTTTGATTTCATTTATTAAAAGGGGAAGTCAACCCAAAATGTTCTAGACAATATTATGTTCTATGCAGCCCCACTAGTCTAAACATATTGATTATTATTATCATTAATAATAATAATAATAATGCATTTGTGGAGTGTGAGTTAAGCAGTAAAATCCATCCATTTTTGTGTAACTCAGGAGGCGACCATTTTGCCACTTGCTGTCCACTAAAAGTTACATCGTAGTTGCTCTGGGCTCAGCTAATGGCCAATCATGTCTCAGCCTCAGATAACAAATTAAACAGTTTATGGATGACCGTAATTCAACAAGCAATGCACTCATTTTGGTGTGTGCACACGGAGGCAATTAAAAAACAGAGGTATACAGCATTTGAAGACCATCTCGAATAAGCTGCAATAAGGTCTTGTCTACACAAAGCGGGGTGTTTTGCAAACGGCAGATATTTTTCTGCGGTTTGTCCTGTCCTCCACACGTCCCCGGAGATATTTTTCATTACAAACAAAGTTTTCTGAAAAATCCAGCTAAAGTGTATCGCTGCGTGTATCTCTGGATCCCCGTTTGGCTGTGGACAGTCCTAAGCGGAGAAGTTTTTGAGGACCGTCAGCCAATCCGTCATCATCAGTCAGTCACTTTGTCATGCAGCTCCGGCACAAACCACACTTGTGTCCCTGCAGCACAAACTGTGCATGTTGCCTCTTTTCTTTTTGTTCTGCCTCCCTGACGAGCGTACAAGCGTATGACACGCACGCCCCAGCTCCTCTCAGAGAGAGAAAAAGAGCAAGAGAGAGAGCGTGAGAGCTGTGAGTATTGAAAAATGAATATTGTTTGGTGAAAAGGACGAATTGGCACTTATTGAATATGTTTGCATGTAAAAATGACATTAATATGTGCATAACTGTTGCTTGTTGCATAGTTTTTCATGCTCCAAACTCACAATTTTGTTTTCAGCTCAAGGGAACAAAATTCATTCAGCGATGCCTCATATCTGGAAAAGTTGAGGTATCACTGTATTCAAAACCATGTCGAATGATCGTTATAAACCAGCAAAGACCACAGACTGACCAACCGCGTGTCCAGCTGAGATCTGCTGTTCCAAAGAAACGTTCATTGTACTGTTACCATGGACACAAACAAATCCCTTCGATTTCCCTAGCTAGGAACACCATTATTTTTAAATAAAGGAAATATCAAATCACTGTGATTGCCACCAGCACCTCTTGCTCGGGGTCATGTGATGATAGGAGCTTCTTTTCTTTTGCATGACTTCAAGGCCATGGAAACAAGACAAGAGGGTTGACAGCGTACTTCAGCGCCAGATGCTGGCTGCTGCAGGCAACTGTGGATCCCAATCTTCTCAGCCAGGGTGGCAGACCGAGCACACATTAACACCTGGGAGACTGGTAAGCCAGAGCTTTGGAAAAGCCTCTTAGAGCAGGCCTCTGTCATCCATTTCCTGTGGCACAAGGGCGGTTCTACACCACGGCTTGGCTCCTGCATTACAGAGCGTTAGCTATATGCACAGAAGCGCGCCATCTCTGCAAAAATCCTCTCTACCTTTTTGTGGATGACCATTTATGAATGATCATGTAGTATAACATGAACAAAGATCAGAAAAATTACACAGGTCAGCAGCAATTTTTTATCAAACCACAGATGGACAACTGAAATGCTGGACTTCCTGAATGTGTGTGTGTGTGTGGATCGTGCCTTTTTCTGTTGCCGGTCATTCCCTATGGTAGGAATGACCTCGTTTGAAGACACATTTTTATTCTTTAGCTTTCGACTCAACATGAGACTGTCACTGTTCTGCTGTTCTTCTGGTTTCTATCGTATATGTGTTTAATTTGTGTTCTAATTTCCTGCTAATTTATATTACACCATATGGAAAGCGCTTTGTTACAGCTCCAGCTGTTGTCAGATGAGCTATATAAATAAAGTTGTCTTGTATTGTATTGTATTACCCTGCTATGAACAGAGAGTGTGTCCACCAAGAAAGAAGCCATTGGTGTGAAATAGAGTCAACCGTCAGGCTTGACAGAAAATTGTGGCACATGCCTTCTGGATAAAACGTTTATGGTCAGATCGCTGATCTTTTTTCAGATAATTTTAAATAAATTAATAATAGTCCAAAAAATGAACGCGACATTTGTACAGTTGAATACATGTAACTGTCCATAACTATACTGCACACCAAAAATGAAGCTATATTACACAACCTTGTCCTAGAAATACACATGCTTTCTTCAAAAACAAAAATAGTTCCTTGTGGTTTGTAATAAAAATTCTAATCCAGTATTTTTCCTTAACATAATAAAAAGACTAAGAACAAAACTTAAGCTTGGCCTGCGGCATCTGGCTTTTGTTAGTACTCAAGTGTCCACTTTCTGAAACATATGGTCTGTTTAAGGGCTATTGCTGGCAGTCTTGGCTGAACGACACTTGGCCAATAACGCTGCCGCAGTGCTGACAGCTCTCAGAATGTACAGGGGTGCAGTGACAACAGTTTAGGTGCAGCGTAGGGAAAGTAAGAAAACATACAAAATGTGGGGGATATGGCAGAAATGTGTGTGCGTAAGACACCTGAGTACAGAAACAAACATTCTCCACTGAAATTGTCCTGTGGGGTTGTGATTGATGTGGGCAGCAGGTTATGCACATGCATGCTGTAATTATAATCATAATCATTAAATGGAGCTGCAGGGTTCGCTGAACTCCCTCCTAAATCTGCGGGAGTGAAAAACAATTCCTTGTCGATAACCCTTCAATACAAATAAACGGGGTCTCTGGGCGCAGTCCACTTGGAGCCAGCAGACCGTCTGTACTAATTAGCAAGGGAGCTGTGCAGGAGAAATCACTGTTTCATCCTCGCAATCTGCCCCTTACATCGTGCCTCCTTCTCTCTGCCCAAAATACACTCCTAGCTATCCCCTCTACAATCTGCAACAGGATGAGGGAGCATTATCAATGAGTGTGCTCATGTATTTGAGACAACAGACAACTGAGCATGCACGCTAATACGGCTGGGTGATTATAAGGAAAAAAATAATCACTGTTATCTTGGTATTGAAATCATGATTACATGAAATTATCCATTGAGTTAAAAACTTAGTCTTTATTCAATTACCAACAATCCACTTTAAATATAATTTGAAAGACCGACCTGAAAATAAATGAATATCAAAGCATAAGCATAACCAGAGATGGGCACTCGACCCTTTTTTGCCGGTCAGTCCCCCGCCCTCCCGCTGCGACCTGGGTACCCTTCCGGCCTCGACCCTCCGCGCAGGTTGGAGGGACGAATCGTTCCACGCCGAGACGGACAGCCCAGGTCAGATAATAATCTATTCAAATAATAGTACTGAAAGGAATAATTGTGAACAAATACCAAATATCGGTTGTTCCTTAGCTTCTTGGCCGTGTGGTGCCGAGCATGCATGGAGATACTCACGATAAAAAGAAGAAAAAACTTTACTGATATAACGTCCCATTATTCTTTATTCTTTTTTGTGATCTTGACAATCCAAACACGAAATCGCAATTACATTTAGATGAATTGCCTAACCCTACCGTCAACGCATTTCAAAATGAAGGACAGTTAAGGCTTGAACAGGGATATAGCGGTGGAAAGGTAAAAGTGAAGGAGTATAATGATGGGGGGGCTTTGGCGTGCAGGAAAACGCATTGGGCTAAGTGCTTGACAAAAGAGGTGGTGGGCATGTGTGTGGACAGCACATGGTCACGATTCCCGGCGTGTAATTATGATAGAATGGGCTTTGATTGATCGCCTGAGCCTGCGAGACCTTTAAAGCTCCTCTTTGCCTTGAATGAGGTTTTTGTGGCGCCGCTTAGTACCTCTCGCCGGTGGAACTCAGCTGTGCTCCCTAAAGCGTGATTCACAAGCACCAGAGATCTCCCCTGACCCGGACGGGCCCGCGGATCGAAGCATCAGGTACGACTCCAATCAGTTACCCTCGCCGCAATTAATGAGCTGAAAAAACAGAGGGCAGCCGCTTCGCAGCTGCTCCGCATGGAATCTTCTCACCGCAGATCAACAAGGTGCAGGGGAGCCGCAGGAGTGTGATCTTCCCGGGATCTTCACTCACAGACACAAACTGCCACAGGCTTACCAGCAGGTTACATGTTGAGGCCAATCTGATTTGGGGTTGAATGCCACAAGTAAAGTGGTGCACTTAGTACATATTTGACCAGCGCCTCTGCTGAGAGCATTCTGAATATTTGATCGAGGCTCAATTTTACGTACAAGCTTTTAAAAAGGACGCTATATTTATTTCATGGGGACAGAATGCATGAAAATCCGTGAGAAGTTTGCCCCGTTGCAGCCCGCCTCTTCGGAAGCGCATTCATATTGAGCAGCACTTAGCAACAGAATGCATTTTTGTTCTTGCCCCCGAGTCATCGTCGGCTATCTTCTGCCTAAAAATGTCAACAGTAAAAGCGGGAAGAGGAAGATAAGTGGATGGTTTGGAGGGAGGGATTCGGGACAAATATGGAAATACGCTTTACAATAGGACGAAGGACCATTAGGGCCACATTGAAAAAGAGGAAATACTGAATGGCATACACTTACAATAAAGACATACTTTTTATTCAAAACTTGAAATTTAACTATTGAAAATAATATATAAAGGTGCATTGAGATACGATATATGTATATATATATATTTATTTAAATTTATTATTATTTTTTAATTATTTTATTTATTTATTTTTTCTACCAACATGCACTTAACTTAACATGTAGCTCAAAACCGTCTTGAAAGAAATGGAAATGCCTTCAATCCATTCCAGCTTCTTTAAACATGTTTTGAAGGTTTAAATTGAAGTTTTTGCCACATTTTGTGCTCCAATTCCATGGACTTTGTGTTACTCCTTTGGGTGTGCGCTCCTTGGACACGTGCGCTCAGTCCAACACAGACATACGGTGGCGTGGCGCAAGTCTCAACTCCTCAGTACACGCCTGTAATATTAATCTTTCTTGGCAGAGGTTAAACAATATCTGCCTGTGAGTATTATCTGTCTACATCTGTTGTTTCACCGTTTGTGTTTAAATATCAGTTGCTTAAAAGGTTATAATGCTATCATAAGATGCTATTTGCTAGCTCGTCGATGGCAGGTTTTCCACTTTGTGTTAGCATTAAACGAGTGGAAATTTAAGACAAAAGTGTGTTTTTGGCAGCAACATTTGTAATGTGATTGTGTTTTATTTTCATAAACTTTAAAAAAAAAAATTGCAAAAACTAGAATATTCTTGTATGACTGTTGTTTCATGTAAAATAACAACTTCATACCCATTGTATTTTTTCCTTTTCAGTCTAGCTATGCAATAGGGATTCACCCGAGTAAGCAAGAACGGCAAAACACAAATGGTGAGCAGCCCAACAACAGGAGTGTGATGAAAAGTGACGAATGTTGGAAATGTTCTGTTCATGGGGAGATGCGGTAGTCTAAGTCAAATGATTGTGCGGATCGACAAAGGCAAAGACAGCCAGTATTACCCCACACTGGAAAATAACCATCTTTCAGCACATATTCATAAAAGACTCTGTAATGGCTTCCAGAGGGATGAGGGGACCATCTCGTCAAACAGACCTTTCAGATGCCCGCGGGCTGAGCTGAGAAGAGCCAGGAGAAAAATATCAAATTGGGAAGAGAGGGAGAAAGGCAAGAAAACAGGAAGAAACACAGAAGGGGACAAGAGGGGAAGATGAGGCGATGAATAGGAAGAGAGGATGTCTTTATCGTGAGTGGAAGAGAAATGATGCCCCACTGGGGTCTATTAGGAAGCCTTTACATGAGAGAGCTTGCCAACTTGCATGTGAGGCGACACCACCCAGCGTTGGTGTGGCATGATTAGGGAGGTCCAGGAAACCACATTGCCTGTCAAATCTCACAAGCGTCACTTTGGCTTGGTTGATTTGGCCACAACAAAACAATTCAAGCCGCCACAAACTGTCACAGCATTACTGCGTTCATTACAAGCTGATGTCATAGCAGTTTGAAGCAGAATAGTACGAATTTGGTTGAATGGACAGAATTGTTGATTATTAATCTTGAAAGCAAGTGAAGCATATTGGAGTGCACAGTTTGGCTGCGACCAACAGTTGTCCCTAAATCCCGAAACTTTGAAGACATGTTTTTTCTGTATCTAGACCCCACTTGATTTCGTATGATTTGCTAACACAAGAAAGATGGTGAGGCCAGAAGTGGAAATAATTTAGTGGAGTACTTTTTTGTACATGGCATAAAATACTGAGTGTTTTTCCACAATTGTTTCGAGACCCAATTTATCGCCAACCTTTTTCAGCCCAACTCTGGCGGTGCAAAAATGGATGGTGACTGGAACTGAGATGCAAATTGGCCATTAAAACAAACAACGAAACTGAATATTTTGATTTGAATCAGAATGATTGATTTAATAATGTTGCTTCGTTGCACAGACTGAATGACATCTCCGTGTGTGCGGCATATGTATGCGGGGTTTGCGCATGTGTTGTATGAAGACAGGATGCTTGCGTAAACAACCAACCATTGTGCATAAGAATATAAACGCATTGCCGTAGTCGCTTTATGCGTTGATATTTGATGTCAGTTGTATAATGAGAGTTTAAACTTCCTTTTTGCTTCCTCTGCCATTAGCTCAGACAAGATGGCGGGCTGATTAGATGTCACGGTTCTGACTGTCACATCGCCACTTGGCTGTGACTGACTGAGCCCTTTCCATCGACTTTGCCCAACTTGCGAAAACTTTGAAGACATCCTGACATTATAAAGCGGCCCTCTGATTAATTACAACTAAATGAATATTAACGCGATCGTTCATCACTGGCGGAGCTGCGCGTGAGGTTCTGACACATCTCCGAATCGTACAACGTTATTAGGGGACACTTCACGCTGTGTTAACACCACGTCCGCACCAGCGGAGTCCCTGTTGATCAACCAGCATTTTTACACAATTTATCTGGCAGCTACATTACTATCATTTCCAATCATGCGTGCAACTGCGGCGTGTAGTTGTATCATGTTATTATGACATTCATTCGTTTAATCAAGCCTAATGCAATTTCAGCATCTGTGGCCACTTCGTTGCAGTTGTGACATTTATGTAAATATTGTGGACCATATGTTACATCACATCGAGTCTATTTGGACCTCGTTTTGAGGCAGACGGGTCCCTGCGAAAAATTGAAAATAAAAAGGCTTCCCGCAAATTCTTTACAGACGTTGACGTACACAATTAGGTCCACGTGCGGGCCAATTATGACCGACCTTTAGCTCAAGGGCATTTAGCATTTCTGCCACAGTGTCGGAGATTAGAAATGTCCCATAACGAGTGAATTTAAATTCATCAGCCTTTAAAATGGCATTGAAAGGTGCCATTTCTACTTATTAGCTTAATTGCCAGCTCATGTAAATTGGACGGATGACAGTGACGGTATCTATGTCACAGGTAGCTAGTTAGCTGCTCTCGAGCACAGCTGCCACAGCCGAGCGGCGTCATCAATTGCAAGACTTGATTCATATGTCAAAGAGCTAGCTATGAGGGCCAAATTAAGCAGCAGACAAATTAAATGAGCTTGCTCATAAATTATAGGGAAGGGGCTTGCAGGGGTGAGCCTATATATCTTTGTCGTGGTCGTCATCAATCACTTCGAGGTTGGACCTTTTAATTTCGCATCAGATGAAGAACTCCGAGTTATTCTCACCTATGCTCATTCAACCATCCCAGCTTTAATGTGTGCGGGCAACCTCTCGAGTCTCTCTAACCCTCAGCCTTGTGTCATTGGGCTGCTTCGTTTCTGATTGAAAGCTTAATTGCAGCACAGGAACTTAGTCATAATTATCAACCACTGTGCCACGGCACATTAACGTGACGTCAGCGATCCATTGTGCCATGGGGATTTATCCAATTCATCTGAAAAGTGTTATGTATTCACTAAAAAATAATGTATCTTTGCCCATCTATCCACACCAGCATCTTATAGTGACAGACATAAATGTTCTTCCACTAGTTGACAGAGAGTACAAAATTAACCTGAGTTGTGTTCTGCGGTCTAAGTCCACATTTGTTCCTCTGCCAGGGCTAAAGGGGGGCTGAAAAAAATCATTTACAAAGCTGTTTTAGTACATCAAATAAATACTGGAGGGGCTTAACTGGGGCCACACAGTTTCTGATGAAACTATAGCCACTCCCAGCCCCTCCATGCAATTTGTTTTGGGAAATCATGGTCGTTGTGTTCTCTGGGCCAAAGAGTAAAAGGAGGAAAATGACCATCTGAAAATTCGTTATTATAATTTATAAATAGACCAATCTGTCAAAACAGAACGTGACCGTTCTATTGTTCCTATAACTTGAGAAATTGATGGTTTTGTACCGCTTGAACAAGGTAATGCTTGGATATTGCTTTATTCAATCATTCCTCCGTGCCTCTCTGCAATATTAGGCATTCATTAGAGTGCAGCTTCCTCAAGTTTCAGATTTCAATAACCTTACCTAAAAATAATCACCCATGGGGCCAAAAAACATCCAGCAATAGCTGTCAGTCAGAAGTGCAATTAATAAATAAGCCTCATACATTTCACCTTCAACTGATTATCAAAAAGATTGGCATGATGGAGTCAGTGGATTATTTACAAGGTGAAGATGTCTACTATAGACTTGACCCTCATTCTCCCGCGGCTCACAACAACAACAACAATGAAATTAATGACACAAATTGGCTCTGTTGGCTGGAACCAGACACAAACATGACAGGTGAGCAAGCGGAACGTCAGCAAATAAAATCTCAGCTTTTCTTGTATTCTCTTTTTACTATAGACAATTATTATCACCACTAGATATTGCTGCAATCTGTTAGTGTGACTCCAAAGCATATTAAAGTGTCATCCAGCCCACTTTAAAGCCCATTAAGCAGTTTAGTCACTTTCGGAAACGTGCATCCGTCTGATGAAGCGTGCAGAGAGATGACCCGTTTAAATTTCCAAATAATGCACATTAGGGTGAAAATCTGAGTCAATTGTCCCAGAGAAAGCTTGGTTAACATTCAGAATAGAAAAGAATGTCATTTCATCATTAACTATAATACTGAATCATCGATGTGCACTGAGGATAATGTGAAAGCCAAAACAAATTTTGCAATATTAAATTATGTTGAAGAAAAATCTTCAAAGATTTTCTTTAGGGCTGTTTTCAGGGGGGAAATGTTAGCCTTGTGATGATAGTGCAGGTATGCTACTTAGATTGGTTGTGGTGCATTTTGAGTATTAAAAATAAAAAAAATAGAAAGGAGAGGAACAGATCGTCACAGCGTTGCATGGTATGGATGATTGTCGATAGAAAAAAATTATAATGCTCACTTAATTAAATGAAAACTGCCTTCAGCTGAGTACATCCCAGATCCCAGTTATTCTTTGACTTTGAGGAATTATTTCTCCTTGCCTTACAATATGGAATATTCAATTCCGTTCTTATTACAACGGACCATACCACATCACTGCCACAAATTTTCCAACCTTTTTTTTTTCGTCTTTATTTTATACAGGAAAGGCCCAACAACCGAGTTGTCCCCATCGTCTCCTACTGGCTCTCATCTCAAGTAGCATACAATGCATTATCGTGGCTATTTCTGTATTTTGGAGGTAAAATGGGATATTAAATAAATCACATATAAATCAGTATATTAGCCTAACTAGCGTAGGGACAAGATTTAAACCAGAACCACTCAACTGTTATGCAGAAATGATCATTTTAAATTCCTGTTTTCAAGTAGCATACCATGTACTATAGTGAGCGTTCCAACTTGTGTTCGTTTTACTTTTAACAGCCCTCAAGTAAATCCACAAAAATTTTCCAAGTAGTAAAATGTCATCCCATGGTCCTGACGAGCACCAATAACCACGGTCTTTCATTTTATGCTGACACTTTTGTTGTGTTTGTCGCCAACCTCCACACTCCACACTTTTATTTTGCTCCATATTTTGAGTAATACACACGTTTGAAAAATAAGCCTGCAATGACCAGCTTTGAACCAGGACTTTTGAAAATACATCTTTTAAAGATCAGCAAGAGTGAAAATATTCACCCTGCACTGTGCTACTTGGTCTATTGAATTATAGTAAGCTATTGTATTGTAAGATAAATGTTTTTAAATTGTCCCTCCACACACGCACGCGCACACAATATCGCGAGTATCAGGTCTGCAGCAGAATTGAATGGGTTCAATGGCCCATGGGCCACCTCGACACAAACTTTCATGGTCATTTAAGTATTGTCAGTGTAACAAACTGCAATGAGAACCTCGGGGAGATAATCAAATCAGGACATGCGCTTCTGCAAAGTATCAGGACGCAATGAAAGAATCCACAAAAAGTGAACTCACCAACTTAACAACCCATGTGTTCCTCCATGCTGTCTTAAACCACCAACAATGGCTCGCCAAAAATATGAAAGGGGAGGAGTAGATGCTTGAGGGGGTTGAAGGGTGGAGTGCGCTCCAAGCTTTTCAGGTGAACAGCTGGACTGTGGAATATTTGGCGGGGAGAGACTACGAGGCACAGCTGGCTTTTAAGAGGAAGCGATCCCCGAGAGCCTGTGGGAGGTCACAGCCTGCTAGGCCGTGAAGCGTCGCTCGGCGGGAGCGCTGCGTAAAGGCAGAAGGCCTGCGCCGCTGTGTGCAGATGTTCCCGCCGCTCTGCTGGCGGCCTCCAAAACACGCCAGCATACACAATGCACTAACAGCGCACACCGTAACATGACACACACATTCTTAAGAGAGGCTTTCTCCTCCATAGCAACAGGCACCACTTCAGCACTCTTGAGTGGCACAAACAAGAAACTGACGCCCAAATTAGCTCTCCAAGGTCTGTAACAAAATGCAGCATTAAAATGTTTTAAGCTATAACAATGTTTTTATTCATTGCCTCAGTTTTTGGAAATTATATATATATATATATATATATATACATATATATATATTTATCGCAACATGCAAACATCGCACATTGAAAAGTTAACGAGAGAGGCTGACTAATTGTTGCCTTTGTTTTTGTTCATTCTTACTGAAAACCAACATTTAAATGTACCCTGATTTTATGATTCCAAGCAGCAAAGTCACTCTGCCATTCACTTTCTCCATTATTCCATTTTCCATTGAATCTTCTGTCAATCAAATCTATCCACCATCTATTCATTTGCTGCACTGCTTATCAGGGTCGCTGAAGTCGGCTCCAGCTGACTTTGGGTGAAGGCAGACTATACCATAGAAAAAGATACAGGGGAGACGGCCAATCATTCACATTCACGCTGTCACGTGGGAATTGAATAAACGCTGCCTGCATAGTAGTCAGGTGAGTGAACCTATTTATCAGAGACCAATTCAAACCTCATTTGCTGATTCCTAGCAGCCAACCAAAATACTGTGCACTTTTGTGACTCTTGCAGCTTTACGAGTCTATCTAATATTGCATCCAATCATTTTCTACAGCGCTTGTCCTCATTAAGGTTCCCAGCCGACTTTTGGCAAATCTTGGAGTGGTTTCCAATTGCAGGACGCAATTTGACAAGCAACCGAACACGATCACATTCACAGTTATCGGCAACTTAGAGTCCTCAAGGAATCTAACTTCAAATTGGAAGGCCTGAGTGGATATTTCAACTCACAGCCTTTATATTATTATGCTGGTGTTGCTCATTATGCATGCATCACTTTGCACCACCAAATACAGTTAGACATTGTAGCACTAGACGCATGCAGGAAGTATAATGAGTGAAAACCTTCTATTTTTATTTATTTATTTTTTGCCGTGACAACACAACATTTAAGAACTCAACATTAGGGGTGCCATGAGTTTTATTTAGTGTGGTACGCATGGCAGGAGAGATGATGTCATACAGGAGCCGTGGCGGTCATCAGACGAGCGCATCAGCACTCTCTTGACAGTGACGAGAAGGGAAAAAGACATGAGTGGCAGGTCCTGAATGGGGATGGCGCTGGGCTCCGCAACCTCCTCCCCTCGGTCTGGACCGTCTGTCCAACCTTACAAACACTGCCCGGCCCAGGGTACAAATCCAGTGGACAAGCACATCTGGCGGGACGAGTTCACCGGATGACAGAAGCAATCGGCTACTTGTAATTCAGAGGGCCAACTCACGAGCCGCGTACAACGGGGCCAAAGAGGTGTACAGTAAATCGAATACGTATAGAGCGGCCCAATCAGGAACACTGTAGCTCCGTAGGTGCCGTCTGACATTGGTGATGTTGATATGATCCGCTGACCTTATTGCAAGTAAGACCGTATTTCCATAATGCTTTTTACATGAGTTGCTTATGGAGTATTCATTGTATAATCCTGTTCACAATTCTAGAATCTGTTCTGGAATTTAGTAAGAAACGGCACTGTATTGTAAAAGCTTGTAGAATCCTGAAAGTGCACTCACAATGAAGTACGGAGTTACGTATTTATTTATTCTAGAGCAGTAAAGGCAATTGAGAACAGGTTCTCTTTTTATAATGCCGACCAACAACAGATAGCTGGAGTCGAATTTCGAACCACCGACCCAACTATGCCACAGCTGCCCGCATTAAATATTATTAGCATTAAAGGTGCGGTTGAGCCTGTCACAACTGACTGGGCTTGAGGAAAGTTTGACCCCTGTACAAAAATAATTATTCACACTCACATTCTCACCTTTGGGCAATTCGATTCTTCAATTAACATAACACGCATGTTTCAGAGATGTATAGCATGGGGAGAGCATGAAAACTCCACACAGGAGAGGGTCATATTTTTCCCAATCCTCTCGGTGTGGGGAATTTCTTCCTTCTATTTATGCTTGCATGTTTAAACTGATTACGCTCCACAGATTTGGGGTTATGGAATTATTCTAACACAATGATCAAAATTGTCACGTTTGTACTTGCATGAAATGCAACTAAATTGGGCGCATAAGTATTTTATTACCATGAGTGTGAAAGGCTAATGTTATCTGATCAATCAACAAGCCGACAAATATAAATGGATTAGCGTGAGATCAACAAAAGGAGAATAGTCATCTTAGAGTCATGACAAAGCCTTCATGGAGCACTAATGTGTTTTCTTCCGGAATTCTGCCATTTTAGGGGGAAACCTTGCATCTTTTGCACCAGTTACTTGTAAAACTATCGAGCAGAAACTAGCCAAGGGCTATAATTTTTGTTTAAATATTGATAAAGCGCCGACATTTGCAGCAGATTCAATTGTGTTAACAAATGTGTTTTGTTTACAAAACTATTTCAATTGAATAATTCAGCAAAAGTAGGGAGAAGCCATTAACATTCAGTATGGGCCCTGCGCGGGCTCCACATGTCAGAGATCATGTCCTCGCCCTGACAATACATGCAAAGTGTGCGCCCACTTTTATACATTATTGAAAGCCTATTCCGAGAGGTTGCTGGAAACACAAGCGCAGGGACTGATCCTCGCCGTGTATCAAAGTGACCTGAGACTGTCCGTCCAGAAAGAAGTCGTGACTGAATTATAATGGCATATTTAGAAGCTGGGGTTGTGTGGCAATTGCATTCACTTTCAAGATCTGCATCTTTTTAAAGACCCCCCAAAAAAAAAAAAAAATGAGCGCATCAACTTGGATGAATTAATGAGGGGTGAAACTGAGGAGGCTCAAAAGGTTAAAATCTCTCAGTGCCACAAGGATGGAAGTGGCCCAATGGACTGAAACATTAGTCACCTGCCTCTTGTAGGTCATAAATCTAACAAGAACGTATTCCTTATTTGTCACTTTGAGCTGCGAGGAGGTCTGGAACATTGGCAATAACAACCTTAACCTGCAACATCCATAGCCTTTGACCACTCCGTCAGCCCCCGGGGACAAAGCTTGACTCGACACTCTGTTAGCAACGGCACGGCCGCCGCGGCTCAGACAGGAAGTGCTGGCTGGAAGGCGTGACGAGAGGAGAAGGCGACATGAGGAGTGGGGCGGAGTGGGATGGAGGGACGCCTGTTTTGGATTTAGAGCGGTGGCATGTTCACCTTGCAGCTGGCTGTGCTGCTCCACAGGTCAGACACTCCAACCAGACTCCATTAATGGCTCCACTCCACCTTGTGCCACTTAACGCTCCAGTGCATGTGCCACCGCAGGGACAACTTTACTCCAGAACACAGTAAGAAATGGAGGCCCCTCCCCCTAGAGTCCAGGAACAAAGAACCATTCTGTCAATAGACGCGGGGTGAGAGAGAAGTCACTCAGAGTTTTGTTATTATACAAAACTATTACGTCTGTGTTTTTATTTATTTATTTATTTATTTTTGCTGAGTGGAGTTCATGATCCAGATTCTGCTCATTTGCCTCAAGCACAAGTAGACGGGCACAGACATCATGGTGTTAATGTGTTTTATGGCCGGGCAGCTGCCTGGCGCACACTGTTTTATGTGCTTTATGGACCGGTGCAGCATGGCCACCTGCTTGGCAGAACACCCTCACTGCTACGCTAGGCTTTAAGTGCACGCCCCCAAACCACATAATACAACTGAGAAGTGTCTGATGCAAATAATCAAAAGCAAACTCAAACTGCTGGAGTTCAACTGGAAGTATCTAGGAACTCACACGCTGCCTATCATATTTGATTTACAGACATTTAAAAGCCAAAGAATTAAATTAATTAAAATGAAGTTGATTTTAAATTTCTCTGAAAATCTTTCTGAAAGGTATGAGGGAAAAACTGTTTCTCACCTGTATTTAAAAGCATTTACACTTGGGGCTGACTTCACATGTGTTGGCAACTTATTCCATTTGCGTGTGGCATAACAGTTAAATTCCGATTCACCACGTTTGCTTTGAAAACTGGGCTCAACTCCGAAGTAATTGACCCGAGTCTGCAGACCTCGAAGCTTTACTGGGTTTATATTTTATTTAATATTAGCATTTCCCAATGCATTCATACCAAAACCGTTTTGTGATTTTTGGACCAATATCATAATTTTAAAATCTATTTTACAGCTAACTGGCCACCTGCTAGCTGAGTGCGGTGTGGGAAAAATTGGTACATGTCGACTTTGATTCCATGAAACATTACTGTGAATATTATGATTTCTTAGCCATGTTGTTTGCTTGTCATGGTGTAAAAGTAATTGTTTTGATTCATATTGATTGTAAGAATCAAACATTCTTTTCTCGTGATATTTTTTTTTCATTTAAAAAAAATATTCTTTGAATATAAATGCACTGTGGCAGAGTATCAAGGGATTTAAGAATAGTGCACTGATGCGATGTGGCTGTGGCCATTGCTGGCCACGGTGGAGCTCCGCCCCTGACTGAAAGGCTTTGTTTTATTCAATCTTGCTCCGTTTCATTGGAAATGTTGCTTTCATCTGACTGCAACTTGTTAAAAGTATAACCAACCATGCGTGTGATGTTGGTTGAAACCTCAAGCTTGCTATGTGATGCTGCCAGTGGATCTCTTTGCCACTACCCCTCCGTGTATTGTATGTGTCGCCTCTTTGATAACTCTGTTTGAGAAGCTCCAGATGGCCCGCAGACTATCCAGCGACCCTGCATAGAGCCACTGTGACTGGGTGGGCATTCGCAGATGATCACCCCAAGGAATCACAGAAGGGAGATCGGCTTCAAGGCTGCAAAGGGAAGGGAGGAGAGTGGCACTCGACCACCTGCTCTTCAAATAAACACGTTCATGTTCGAGAAAGACACCAAGGTGGGATTTTGGAGAGGAATCAGGGTGTTATTTTTCTATTTTCCTCTCGCTCTCTCACTCTCGAGCTCACAAAACATGAACAAAATGACTCCCCGCCAGTGAATAATAAGGAAGTTCATGAAACGTGACGAATGCGATGGAGCTCGACATGAAACGCCAATGAGGGAGGCATCCTAGCGTGGCAAATGCTACGTCCTAATACCAACAGTCACCTTGTGACGGCCCAGAAGGACGCGGTGAAGATTGCGAGCATATTTAAGCGTGGCGAGGAGCGAGGCGGGGGCAAGCATTCACATGACTCACGTATAGCTGTCACGCGGCCTATGAGTCAAATTTGAGAACATGACTTGGTGAGACTCACTCGGCTGGACATGCGAACATGAACCCAATGCAAAAAATACAATACAATAAAATGTATTTAAAAAAAATAGGATGCTTTGACAATATTCATACTGTAAAATATAACAATTCAGAACCGTTCCTTGGTGTCTTAATAACAGAGCTGGGCAGTCGGTCCCGGGGGCAGAAATGTCTGGCTCTCCAGCCCGGCCGGACCTCCATTTTGGGGCGATCGGTGGGGGAGACAAATTTTAAAAAAGGGTTAAATAAACAAAGGCCTGCAGTGGGTTTTAGTCTGGCCCACGAATCGGCCCTCAGGAGTGTGATGAAACTACTCGCGAAACGGGCAAATGACATAAATTGCGCGTCAAAAGTACCACGACCAACTGTTTGAGAAAGAAGAAACGTGAGACAGCAGTTTGCGTTCAAGCATGCCTGTATTTCCTTATTCTGACATCGGGTAACCCACGCCTCCCACCTGTTACTGGGGCACACCATTATGGGAGGGAGGGGGGGGGATACCACGATCCCTATAAGACCAACAGTGCGTACTTACTTGCATTGGGCATGTTCACGGAGAACAAAGAAGAAGAAGTAGACAAATAAGACCATAATAAGGTAAGCGGATTTGAATATTAAATTAGCCAGCGAAAAATGTTTAAATAAAACTCTGCCATTAGCATCACTCCCTCGGCGGCGCCAATGCACAGAATGTATATATATATTTGTTTTTTCTTTTGTTTTTTTTGTGGGGGGGGCTTTACTGTAGAACTGCAAGCATTTTAGTCTCACTGCAATTATAATATTTTGAGGGGGTGGTCCTGTTTTATGCGAATGAGGCAAAAGTGAGACCTCGTGAAGAGGAAGTCAAGACATTTTCATTCTTGGAGGCAGGTTAACAATAATGACGACAACACTAAGCCCCAAGTCTTGGCCAGAAAGTCACTGACTAATGTACCAATAAAACATCAATGAATGAAAATGAATAACTGAAATGAAGTTTGGATATATTTAGATAACATACACAAGATTATTTAATTTAGTTGTCCTCAAAACAGACCTGTGAACATGGTCAACAAAAAGGGCATCACCTCTCCACGACCCACGGACAATTTACTTTCTGTTAAAACAGCAATGCGGGCTGACCCAACTTCTCATCTTGTTTAATAAGTTGAACATTTGTTGCAGTTTGCTGTCTGACATCAGTTTCATCTCCAATTTACTTCAGCCTCCAGTCAGTCGACTAATGCAGTAAAAAAAAAAAAAAAAAAAAAAAAAAGAAGTTCCTGCACGGCTGAGTGAGAAAGGTCTCTCAAGTGAGAAATCGGACTTCTCACTCTCGCCATTAACTTTGATGGCCATTACTTTTCTTCCTCTTGCTAGCTTGCGTTGTATTTTTGCCCCCAACATGTCAAGCATACACGTTAAGAAGCTGCTGAAAAGCAAACTGTTGGTAGAGTTGAACGCTTCAATTTTTCATGAGTATGTTTGTGTTTGTGTATTTGTATGTGTAGGGGCGTGTACATGAGTTTGTGTGGTCAAAACCCTTTTATCCTCTTCTGTCAGGAAAGAGCATTTGAGTGTTTTCTCCTTGCTTTTTTCCAGGGGGACAATCTTGGTTGAGAGCCGAGAAACTTTGAAGGAGCTTTTAAGTACTTTTGCGTGAAACCTATCCGAAAAAAGGCTCCTCCTAGACAAAAAGCTACTTTAATTCAGACATCTGAATCCAGGAGGCCACTTACTCAATTCCTGGCTTCTTTTTCTTGTTTTCAGCATCCAGCGATGCTTCTTTTATTTATTTTTCTGTGGTCTATTCTTGTGTGGTGTGCATGTGGTGCTGTAGGCAAAGCGTATAAGCTCGCTTAGTCGTAGTAGCAGAGCCATGACTCAGCTGTCCACTTTCAGGCCATGTTCTCAACAGAGCATGAAAAAGGCAATGATTATTAATGTTACTCATCTTTCTATTTTTAATGCTGATAAGAGAGACTTTTGCATAAAATGTGTTCAACATTGAACATCTGGCAAAAACAAAAACTTGTCACTCGGACGGTTGAACCGCACGACCTTGCGCACGTTTGACAGATAAAAGTCTTTGCATTCCACTCGGTTGACATTTTACCTGCAGGTTCAAATACAATTATAAAATAAGAAAAAAAAAGCCTCAGCCTATCAACTCTGCCTTCCATCTAGCTCATCCTCTCTATTTGAGTCTCCGTTCTTGCCAGCCTGACCACAATGGAGCATCAAACGTCAGAAACAGAAGCTTACTCAGTGATCTGAATCAAATGACAAGAGAAGGAAAAGGAGGAAGAAGAGTGATGAGTGTCAAGAAAGAAGCACAGCGGTAAACTGAGGCTTGAAGGGCAAGAAGCAGTTTTTTTTAATTTTTTTTTTATTGTTATTATTTTCGCATGGGTTTGACAGGTTGAAGTCTCCTCGGGGCGGCCCCTCTCCCAGCTGGGAGCAACATTTGTGGGCTGAGACAGGCTTCGCATATCCCAAGATGGCTGCTTCCTTGGAGAATATTTATCCGTCCAACAGTAAAAAACATCAACTTTTGTATCCACGAACTTATACTTGAATCATATACACAACTTTGAAAATAGCACCATTGGCTCCAAATGAAAGGTGTGTCCTAGTATGGTGATTATTAAGACAATAAATCACGCTAAATGTTGACGCTCACGTTTGGTTTTGGTCTGTGGAGCCAATAACAAATATAAAAACCAAATATAGCAGAAGTAACAAGACGGCAGATTCATTAAATAAATGCCTTCACATTCCACACTGACGGCAACCTTACGTGCAAATGTTCTTGAGGGGGTAATTTTTGGAAGAATAAAAGGCACCAATAAAAAGTCCCACAATAGGCCCAAAAATAGTTTTATGCGGGCTTTTGGTCATGAGTCATCGTTTGAGTGTGGTGGCAAAATGTTAATGGACTATTCATTGGTTGACATATCGCAGTGGAGCTGTGGTGTGTAAACATCATAAAGAAAATATGTGGCATGCAGGAAAATACCAAAAGGGAGCTTGACTAAACGGCGGCGTCTTATCTTGGAAGCACAGCGTCTCTATGCGAATATTCCCGTTATTTGACACACTTTGATGCAGACAACAACATGGAGCCGTTTATCGCACAGACACGCACACACTCACACATTTTTATAAATAAATAAATGACACATATATATATATATATATATATATATATACATATATATATACACACGTGCAGGTTTCTGTAAACGTCTTCTTGAAACATAATTATGGAGTCGCCCTGAACACACGTATCGTGGCATTTAAGTGCTGCTGCAGACGGAATTAGCAACATTGCTTTGTCTCATCTCCATAATGTTTGAATGCTCAAGTTAGTTGGAAGAAAAAAAAAGGAAATATAATTGTGTTGTGCAAGTGATCTGTCAGAGGGTGCATTAGACTCGCATTGGTGAGAAGAAGGAGAGAGCATGTGTGGGCCCGGATTATCTGTCAGTTTTGTGACAGGGCCACTTATAGGCCTACCTGCAGCTCGAAAATGTGAAAAGAGAATAAAACAAATGTGTGCTATATCCACACGAGTGCATCCCTAGTCTCATTAGACAAGCGCGTCTTGGTTTTGGTATCGCTCACCTGGCTCGGTGCAAAACGCAGCAACGTCCCGACCCCATGAAGGCATCATTGGCGGGCGCAATCTACACTGACTCACCTGGCAAGTCAAGAAAACGTCGAGGAAGTCCTTTATAGCTACAAAGCAACTTCCTTGTAAGGAACTAGGTTGGCCTCCTTTGGCGTGTTTACTCTCAGCCAAGTACAAATTAACCTCACAAGATCAACAATGAGTCTAATTAGGTAGGTGTAGCGCGCCTCACTTCTCTAAACAGATTGCAGCTTGTTGGGAGATGAAGCTCCATATGTTTGATGAATGCACGGATCGGAGGAAGTAGAAGAGCTGCATCAAAAAGTCTGCCTTTAGAAAAAAATAATAATGTTAAGATTTCAAGGACATCGGCGGATAGATATTTGTTATTGGGTTAATTTATTCTAAAACAAAATCTAAAACAACAACACTTGTTCACCCATGCTTCAATTCTTCACAGCCGTGGTTGAGTCCTCAAACAGTCGATCGACAGGAAGTGGTTCCTAAGATGCTGGTGTTCTGGGGCTGCCAAACAAAAACACCAACTGGAGCTGAACACCCTCAAGACTGCAGAGATGATCGTTGACTTCAGGAAACATCCTTTGCCTCAACTGCACCCCAACGCTTTCCAATTGTCGAGTGTCAAGCATGGACCTTCAAGTTTCTGGGATTAACTGGACCTGAACCTGAAAACGGCCCGGCAGAGGATGAACTTCCTTCGGCTGCTAAGGGACCTGGCCTGGATGGCCATTGCCAATAGTTGGGTCAGGTTTCCAACATGGGACTTAAAGGGACACTTGGATGAGACTTATACAAGGTTTGTATGTAAAAAGAACAGCAGTACTAAAATGCCCGCCCCTAAAAGACTCTGTAGTGATTTAAGATTTTCTTTTTGTGAAGAGGTTTACAGAAAATTGGCACTCAGCTTGTTATGTTTTTCTGGTCTCAAGAGTCTATGTCAACCCTTCGCTCCCTAGATAAAAGTTGGCTAATAGCACCAATTAGCTTCAGGCCGTTAAAACAAAAGGCGTTAGCACAACAAAATTAGCGACTTGGATTTAAGTCAAAAAGATCTTGCTACCCACTCGTGAAGACTTTTACAACTAATACAAGGGCAGACAAAACTCTCTTGGACGTGCCACATCCTGGTCACCACCCCATCCTAACCTTTAGGTAGGCGCTCTCCGACTATGCACACTAAAACCATCAGACATTCCCAAAGCTTCTTCCCTCGTCGTGAACTACTTAAACGGTTCGTAATTCCGAAGTGACTTTTTGCTTATTTTCCACGCCTCTTTTGTGCTAGTACGACCACATTCATTGTTGTAACTCTGCTAATTGGGCAACAGTGGCTTGTTTACTCGACTACAGTGGCTAAAGGTAATGGAGACAAATTCTTCAAGTTATTCAAATTTGGCCAATAAAGATAATTCTAATTCCTGTGTGGCGTTTGACATCGTGAACCGTGCTTGTATGAATGTTACGATTATTGAAGACTCTAAATTGTGAATGCGAATAGTTGATTTAGTGCTCTGCGATAGCTGGCAACAAGTCCAGGGTGTACTCCAGTCAGTTCCAACGATGAAAACAAGATGGATGGTGTGCAGGGATTGTGTGCAGATTGCATGGAACACAACGACACAAAGACCAAGCTTGACTTCAGAAATCAGTTTATAAAACAAAAGTGGTTATTATTTAGTATCATATTCCATTAGATAGTCTGTGGAAGGAGAGGGGCGCGTCATCCTTCTATTTTTCTCTACTTTGTCCCGTCCACGTTGTCGAGGATACAAACGGCGCATGATGCAAAAAGAAAGGCTTGTAAAGACAATCAAATCAACAAAGTCACGATAACGAAGAAGGTAGGCAGAGGGACGTGCAGCAGCTTTACGACAAAGTCGCCACCAAACAAATGACAGCAAAAAGATGTCGTGTTTGGTCTCCGGGCGACAAACCAAATGAAAGCGAGGCAGCTGGGGAATATTTGCCATAAGGAAACATTTCAGCAAACACGTTAGTTGTGGCAATTGGAACTCACATTGAGCAAATCTTTTCCCTTGTGAGGTAAAGTGACTGCAAACCACACCGCAAACATTTTATTTATTATTAAAGTGCTAGCCACCCGTCATTCAGGAAAATAAAATGGCACCTTTATGACACATTTTGAATGGGATGCTTCATACCCCAGCTTGCCTTTCCTTAACACTGGCCACCAGCATGAGTTTATTACATTAAAAAGACGGCGGGGCTTGAACACAACACATAAATAATGAGACAGATTGGATTTTTCTGTTTTCAACACAATTAGGGAGGGAACACAAACACTTACAGGGACAATGAGTAGGTTGTCATAGTAGGAGGAGGAGAATGTTCAGGAGCGTCTTGTCTAATTGTACAAAGAAATATTTTACATGAAGCCCTCGAAAAAAGCAGCAGCATTTGCAACTTCCTCAAAGTCCAACATCAGTTTTTTTTTTTTTACACAAGACCTTTGAGCTTCATACACAAAAAATACCACAGATAACCTCCTTTTGTCATCACATGAACATCCCAAACTTTACAATCCACAATAACTAATCGCGTAAAGGAAATAGGAAACAGATTTTCATGTCTGAACATGTTTCACCAAACTGGAACCCCCCCAAAAAGCTGAGCTGCGCCTTTAAAATATGAATAGTTAAAAAAAAAAAAAGGATGTAATAATTTTTTTTGTTTTTGCCAAATTTGAATTGCCTTAATCAGAAAGACAACAGTGATAAAATGACATTTTAAAATAGAAAAAACGTTTTTCACCACATGACTTTTTTTTTTACAGAGAAGTATTAGAACCACACTGAGAAGAAAACAAACGCAAATAGCTTAATGAGAATAAAAAAAAAAAAATGAAGAAAAAAAGAAAGATCCTGCCGAAAAACCTCATATACTACAATAATCGTGTACTTTTAGGACAGTATAAGTTTCAGGAAAAAAAAAAAAAATCTGATCGAACAACAAAATCAGTACGAGCTGCTGAACACGACTGCGCAGACTTTATTCTCTAAACATTCCAAAATGATTCTTATAATGTTATGCCTTTATTCTCACAATAGCATAACTTATTTTCCTCAATGTGGCCCTAATACTTTGGCATGAGCTATTTCAGTTAATTGGAAGTTACCCCAAAAAATATTCAAACAAGCGCTACAGCCTTGTTTTCCACAAGCGGAAAGAGTGAATTTGTTGTCTCTTAAAACGTGAAACCAAGTCTAAGGATAATGGCTGCACACTAAGCCAATGACAATTTGATATTACATCTCTCTTTTGGTCAGGTGTCTATTTTGTGTTTTTTCTTCCATTGCTGTCATCTTGACATGTTTTTGAGTCGACCGAAAAGAAGCACTCTGTAACAATGTTGCGTTCTTACGCCAACGAGTAGGCCACAATACATTTTTGGGGCGTCTGTTTTTCCTCTACAATGATGTCATGTAACACCTAACAGCTGCATCAGAGTGCTTTATCCTTTTTAAGTGACTCATGCCAGACGTTAAAAGTGGTAATTGGTGCCAATTAATAATGGCAAAATGGGAAAATATCTGTACAGTGGAGAGTTTCTTTTGGTGGTGACAGTGAAGTCTTTGTAACATATAATTCCAGCTATATCTGTCCAAAGTTTCAACACTTAATGCAATGCAATTAAATAAATTTTTTTCCAAATTTTTGTATGGCAGTGTAAAGAAAAAATGCATTTTTTTGGGCTCAGACTTTTAAGTTGCCACTGTATTTAAATCTAGAATCACAATACAAACTCAAAACAATGCCTGCACAATTAATACATGTTTTATAATGGTGACCAGATTTCAAATAAAATTGATCTCAATGGGAAAATGTTTTTTTTTTGTGGTCATATTTTGAGTCACCACTGGATTTAAGTGTAAAATCCCTATATATTCCTATTTTTGCCTCTTTTTTTTCTTTTTCCAATGGCAGCACAGGCCTTACTGTAAGTGCAATTGTGGTTGGAGGCTCACTGGCTAAGACAAGCAGCATCTTGACTCCAGCCGTGGACACATTGCTTGTTTTTTGGCTGCATCTGCTTACAGTTGAGGGCAGCGAGCGGGTGGACCCGCGCCACCCCAGGCATGAATACATGAATACGTGACGGAGGCTCCGTTCCTGAACTGTGGCCGCAAAGCTCCAGGCGACTTCTCCACTATTTTGAACACGAACAAGCATCAGACGCGTGTTTGTTTGAATGTTTAAAACTTCATTAGCTGCGAGATGCTAGTGAGAAGCAGCTGCGACGGAGAGCCCACCAGAGGAGAGCTAGCTCTAATTTGCTGTCAACGACTCATATTTCCTCAGTAGATTTTGCATACTTTATATATTTTTTTTGCCCTCGCCTTGTTTTTAATTTATGCATAAAATATGCCCGGTGGCTCACAATCGCCTAAAAACATGATGCATTTTGTTCAGTGGTATAAGATGCAAGCTGTTTAGAAGCTTAATTAAACCAGGCATTGTTTTAATGTACTGGTACTGTTTCAAGGGGGAAATGATTGGGTGTTTGTTTTGAATAAAAAATATTCCATTTTGATTATGGTTACACCGTAAGACCCGCTCTGCATTAGGCATCTCTGAAAGGAGTCTATCAAAGAAGAATTAAAAGTTTAAAAATTTGATGGTGGAGAAGCAAAAAATAGATTTCAGGAAACAACTTTTAACCTGCCTTTTGAGGGAAATGTATCAAAATGCTAATTACCCTAAAATGTATCGAAAATTGAATGAGCAATTGGATGAAAAAGCACTTTAAAAAAACCACAAAATGAATCAGAGTAGACTCTTCTTGTTTAGCACACACCAAGGTTTGAGAGTTCCCACATGAGCACAAGAACCAGCCCCTTTTCCAAAACACGGTATCAAGTCGATTCGTCAGGGTTCTGCTCATTATTTTAAAAATTATTTCTTCTCATAACAAGACAGATGGGACCAATCCATTTATTTCAGTTGTTGTATTATAATAAAATTTCTGGAGATGGCAAATTTGGAATCACGAACTGTCACTAATAATCATAAAAAAAAAATAAAATCAGGAAATATTTCATTTAGAGTGCAGTGAATCCATTTGTCAACTGAACTACAAAAAAATAGCTCAGTTTTCCACAGTATTCCAATTTAATATGAAGCCAGCATTTTGGAGCTGCCAGACTAACCAACACAGCAGCCATGTTGGTAGGGGCATCGTTCCCAACAAGGCAATGGATGGTCATTAAAATTAAATCGCAGACAGCTCATTTCTCAGATTATTAAGGTTTACCTTTTTTGTGTCAATGCCAAAATGTGTGCTATCAATACAGAATGGAAAAAAAGCCCCAAAATATTTGTAACTGTTTCTTTGTCGCAAATTCACGGTATAGTGTGTACCCTTCAACACCAGTTAGCTAAGGTTTGGGTGTACATTTTGTCATTTCACGCTTAATTCTCTTTTCTTTTAGGTTATTTTTTTCCCAGTAAACTACAACAGGGAGTAACAATTAAACAGCTTGAACCAAGCATGTCCTCACAACTGCGTAAGCACGGGCGAGAAGACAGCTGCTGAGAATCAGTACAAAAAAAAATGTTAAGCATGTCGAAGGGGGAAACCTACTAAATTATTTATGAATTTAATTTGTTTATCTATATTGCAGATTTTCCATTTTAAATGTATTCCCGTGATAAACAGGGGTTCAATGTATTCACACTAGTGACATCAGAGCAGTTTCGCCACCCATGACGCAACCAGCAGGTACGGTGTGATGGGAAAGGGGTCTTTTCAAAGAAATTCCACTCCCTAGGCGGGCTGCGGCAATCACCGTTGAGCCTCACATAAATACTCCGCCATAAAACTGACCTGGAAAAAAAACGAGAGTTGAGAGGAATGTGTCGAGCCAACGTAAACACGGCACCATAAAAAACCAAAATAGAATGTATGCCGTCAAAATGAAAGTGTGGAGTCACATGCTATGAAGTATCGGCCAACTGTGGTAGGTTTGCGGGATAACTCACGTAGACTCTCACAGATGACAGTCAGTATCTTGTGTTTGTCGACAGCTTCTTCCAACTTGGCTGTTGAATTTCCTTTTAAAAAGCCAATGGGCGTTTTGTTAAAAGCACTCAAAGTCTTCTTTGACATGATGATGCAGTTGTCCTTGGTGGAAGTGTTTTCAGAAGCAGCGTAGCACCATCAGCCTTAAAACATGTTTTCCTATGATTTAAGAGAATATTATTGAAGAGGAACTGATAATGACTAAGGCATGAATGAATAGATGCTTTTTTTTTTCCTTTTTCTTTTGCATGAGCGTGCCACACAGTGACAGGGTGGTTGGGAAGTCGTCCGGGTGGTCTTTAGCGCTCATCCGGCGAGCCTGCGGGGACGGCATCATCGGGCTTGGTGGTTGGCGTTGTGGCGTGAGCGGGACCTTTCGAGGACTGCACGCCGGTTGTCTGATCAGAAGAAGAAAGAAAACATGAGAACCAGAGAAAGAGTGGCGCTATAGCTTCCCCATCAAACAAACACAACACAAGTGCTCGAATGCGGATCCAAAGTGATTGCAGGGAAGCAAATCAAAGCCATTCTCAGCAAAGTTGCTTACGAAAATAAACTTTGAAGATTGGACTTGATTACGACAAAAGGAAGTGAATCATCGTTGTTGGTCAGCCTTCCAGCCGCATCTCTTGTACACGGCACAACAAAACGGCACTTATGTTGTCAGGGAGACACGAGGCTGCGCTGGTAAGTAAAGAAATTAGAAGACGGCTGACGACTAATTTGGACTGACGGAGATGGATGTTTAATTTGTGTTTACTGCAACGTCGTGACTCAGAACAAAGTATCTTCACAATGAAAATGTATGAATTGGGAGATTTTTTTTCTATTCTAATTTTTTTATTTCAGAATAAATCATTTGGGGATGAACAGCTTCCCAAAATGTTTACACCTGCCTATTATTAAACGATTAAACCTTTGCACATACTACAATCCCATCAAATGCACCTCATGTTACATTACGCTCGTTCAATAAATAGCTTATACATTTTACCATTCAGCAGCGTAAAAAACACACATGCGGCAAAGATTAGCCATAACTTCAGCTAACAACCCCAAATTAAACTCAACTCCTCACTGATATGCAAAGATCATTTCTCAGTTGTGATGTGCCACTTCAACATTCGTACTTCCTTGATACCACTTACTTTCCTATTGGACAAAACTTTGTAGCCATCTTTTGGCATGTTAGGGCAATAAAAAAAACTAAATAAAAACATTGCTAGATTCGGTTCCATAGAAAAGAAAATACAGCAGGAGAAGTTGTGAATAATTTTTTTTAAATGAAAAATAATCACAAGTGGTGGAAAAAAAAACAAAGGTGTTACATCACGATATTGTGCTGATATAGAGGGAGGGATTAAATCTATTTCTCCAAAGTATTACTTCTTGTGGGGGATGTTAAAAAGTTTGTTTTGCAATAGTTTCAAGTTCCATAGCATTCCAAACTCAGTAATTATAATTCACACTCAGATTTGGTCAAGACACACTTAGTTTTTTGTTTTTCTGTGGCTCGCATGCCGACAGCATCATCAAGCACCGTGTTCTCCAAGCATGTCCGCCCGTGAACAATGCCAGCCGCTCGCCATCCGTTCCACAGACGCACGAGGCTGGAATCAAGCAGGAAGTTCCTGGAGAGGACTTCCTGTGATTACCAAACGAGCCACCACGGTGAGAGTGCCAGCAGAGGGGTGCCAGCAATCCCAGACTGGGCGCTGTTTAATGGCACGCGTTCCTTCTATCATGTCAGGTAATGAGCAGAGAGTTATGGCTCCACACACACTAATGCACACAGCAGAAGCTCTTCCTGTTTGCGCTCCGTCTCCCGACATGCAGATGGTGCACAGGAGGAGAGAAGGAAGACAGATCAGTGATTTAGGCGTGCATGGACAAACAAGATCGCTGCTCATCAACACAGTCGCCGTGATGTTCACAGGTGGAGAGTGACTCTCTTTTCCATCAAGCACCGGCAAAATGCACAAAAAGGAGGCTGAACGCAAACAATGGCGTGCAAAGAAAGAAAGTGTTGTCATGTTTATTTGCTGCCTGGAACCCGCCAAACAAATAACACATTGATTGAGAGAAACCTTTACAGAATCATAAATGCAACATTTCACGAGGTGGCTGTGACAGGAGAGACCACAATTTTGTACAATAATAGTATAGAATAGAATAAGAAGAATATTATAAATCTTATAGAGTCATTATCAAAATAATGTTGCACATTCACATTAAATGTCAGCTTGACAGTTGCCACATCTGTTGTACATGGAGTCATCAGTCTTTGTAGTTGTATTTAATTAACCACTTTATTTTTATTCAAGGGAGGGGAAAAAAAAGGTGACTACGTGAGGTCTAGCACTATTCAAGTGCAGTATTTGATCAGCTCATCTAATTGAGTTTAATGCAAAGTTTCTGATAAATATTCACAGTTTAAATTGTAGCTTTAATTATCAACACTACAGTGGGCAAATGATCTGGGTAAGTGTGCACTTCAATTTTATTCAGTCTGCTAGTAGATATTCAGAAAGGATGCACGGTGGCCCGCCAGCCGTGCATTCAGAGGCGCAGTGCTGAAGAACGAGCAAAGGCTTTTGTCAAAAGGCCTTTACAAGAAAGGACACAAACTTCCGTGAGAGGCTCTCAAACGACTTTTTTCTTTTGAAATCCTCAGGTTGTATTGCAGCCACTAGCTCCAACTCAATTGTTCCCGTTCACACAAAGGAGGCGAGTTCGATTTAAAACCAACATACTATTACAAGATCTCAGAGCCAAGGTTTTTGAATCTTTTATGATGCCTTTTGATGTCTCTTTTCGGTTTTATCATCCGAGCTGTTCGCATTGTTCTACATGGCGAGCCCAAGCCCCAAAAAACTGCATGTGTCACAAATGCCAAATTATAAGAAAGCAGCAGGCCCATTTAAGCTGACTGTTATTCTTACGGGGTCTTTTTTGTTTGTTCCATCATCATTAACTGTAATTTTAGCATTAGACCAGGCGTGGGCAAACTACGGCCCGGGGGGCCACATGCGGCCCGTTAAACGTTTTAATGCGGCCCGCCAAACTTGAAAAAAATTCAATGAAAAAAACCTTGTTAATGTTTTATTTTCTAAATAGTGTGGTTTTTCATAGACATGTATATTGTTGTAATGCTTTTGATCACTTTCATTTAAAATTAAATGTATTCTTTTTTCTCCGATGAGGTGAGGTTACTAAAACACTCCATCCATTTGCTCCTGGTCCCTCCGTCAAATTTTAGAACACATTGTGGCCTGCCAATCAAAAAGTTTGCCCAACCCTTCATTAGCACTATAGCTGTTCTTGTACATTTTGGAACTCCGGTTATTCGATAAATGTAAACAAAGCAGAGCATAGGGTATGTTTCCCTTGGACTGTACCCGTAAATACATTCAAAAACTGAATTGGGTACTTAGACGTGCAGTGTAAATTCAGCCACGGTGTCTCAGAGCAGACACACACTCTCCCTGCATTGCTTTGAGGAAATGGCAAAGAATTGTGTTGCGAGCACACGAGCGTATCCTTGCGTGTATATCATGATGATCCCTGCCACGAGGGAGAGGCTCTGAATAAGACAAGGGTAATAGAAGGAGGAGAGGATGCCAAGATTACTAAACAGGCCAGGCAAAGGCCGGAAGCCGGCACAGTCAACCCGCAACCCTCTCAGGCCGCCTTTTGGAGAGCCTCCAGTGAGACGTCATTTTATGTTACGGTGGACGATAGAGAACCCCCGCCGGATTCCCCCCGTCCATCACGCTGACTTTTTTTCTCCTGTCATCTACGGCTAATTGCGCAGAGTTATATCATGATAAAACGCTTTCATCTGCATGAGAAGAGCTGGCACTCGTCCATTAAACGCTTTGAGTGAGGAATACCGAGTGGGATTACCCCTAAATGGTCAGCATAAACAGGAAGAATTTGGGGGACGGATTATGCTACGTTGGATTAAACATTATCTGGATAGCGACCGCCTATGGGCTTTGAAAATTGCGCTAAAACTGAACTCCTTTGTATCGCAGGCAAGGTTCATTTGCTCTTTCTGATGTTTATTGAATAGGACAAAATGAAAACAAGCTCAAGGACCATGGAGAAGTAGCGAACAATGAACTAGCTGGATCTGGAGTCAGAGCTCCTCACGAGGCCACGCCCCCTTAAAGGCATGTATCACACAAATACTACTGTTTGTCGACAAAGAGCGAGAGACATGTTCAACACTTGGGCAATCATTTTTTAAAAAATAACAACCAGACTCGTGGTCTTTTTCACCAAAAAATATGAAATTTACCAAATTGTGACATTCAGCCAGCAATATTCTTTTTTATTACGTTTTAATACATCTTAATTTATAAATATGTGTTTAGTTTTTTTTGGAGGGCTTGCTTGGGAAGAAATATGTGACATACGAGTAAAAAAAGAGTTATGAGCTTGATCACAGAACAAATTCACCCTATAAATATATAACTCCTAAACATGTGGAAGACCAGCACCTAATTGTTTAATGTGCTGGGTGCAGAAGAGGACTGAAAGAAATTGTGTCTGAAAAATGCATCTGGTTACATATTCTAGTCAAAGCCAATTTATTTTTGTACATGTACTTAATAAATCTTGATAAGACGACATTAAAAGCAAACCTTGAGACGGGGATGTAAATGTCGCAGAAAGAATGTCTTCCACTCCCACTTTTTTTTTATAAACAAACGTATTAAGGACATGATTTCCTTGTCACTTCCTTCGTATTTCTGACTCGCTCTCCTCCTCACTCCGCACTTCCGACTTTGATGAGGTGAAACATCAAAAAATGTGATTAAATCTAAGGCCTGACACGTTGTGTTTTGGCTTGCTGTCAAAAGGGAGTGCATCTCTAGCAAGAGCTGCAACCTTCTATCACCTCTTTTCATCACCTTTTGCCCCCCTCACCCGACTCCCCCGTCCCCCCCCCCCTCCCCGCGCTCCAGAGTAATGGAACTCCCTACACGGAGACAAGATATGGCGTATAAATGGAATGCAGAAGGAGAGCAGCTATTTCTTCCAGGCGAAAGTTATGGCCCGGGTATCGCAAAACTACAGTTGCGGCAAACACAGCTCCGGATTCGCCGGAAAGAGTAATCACTCCCAACAAGTATTGCGGGATAGAAAATAGCTCAAGTGGAGAATAAAAGGCACTGGCCAGTGGAGGAAAAAGGGCAAAAGCAGTCCTTTTCTCTAACGTGTTGTTTGTCCCGCCGTGATTTAAGAAGCAGATGAAATGAAGATGGAAGATAAGACTGGAAAGAAATTCATTGTTATCGGTGACCAGAGTGTATCCCACCAGACATTGGGATCATTTTTCGGATGTTAGTAAACTCTCATTTAGTCAACCCCTCATGCTGTCACCAGAGAGTCCTTTCTCATTTGTCTGTTTAATAAAAATCACAAAATTAACATATCCGCAGCTTGGTCACAAAACGCAAGAGGAAGAGCATAGATCTTTCTGCTCCTGTAAGACAAGCATTCACAACAACACTCCCTGTCGCAATTTGTATTTTCTTTAGGGTCATTCTGAATGATTAGCACTTTATTTACAGCTTTGGGAAAAGTTCAATGTGTCTGTTAACATGGAGTGGCTTCCGCATTCTTTCAACGTGGCCGCATTTGGGATTGGGTGAATGGAGGTGAAATTGTAATTACACATTTATTAACTGCTTGTTCTCTGAATTAAAAAAGACGATACCTATTTAAGAAATAACACACATTTTAAATATTTTTTCATTAATTTTTTACAAAAATGAACTAATTTTAGAACATCACAAACGCAACAGCGATTTGTGTTTGGATGATCATATATGCCTTCAGCCGCAGAAGGATGTCATTGGTTTTAAGAACACAGCAATGCATTTTGTACGTCGCCAATGATGGTTATGCAGCGCGAGAAGAATTAGAACATTCGTTTATATACGCCAAGACCTTTCATGTATTGAAAATAGTACGTAAATAGAGGTAATATTTCCATGAAAATTTTGGACGTAACCTGACTTGTATGTAAAATGGGACATTGAATGGCACTTTAGTTATTAAAGGCTTTTATCTTAACGAACTATAGATTTAAAAAAAAAAAAACAATTATTTTAATATGAACCTGGTTTTCATTAAGGATGTGATCATGTTCGTAGTAAGAAAAATGAAAAAAATAAATAATCAAAATATTTAATTAAATAAAAAAAATTTGAAAATGTTTCAAGTGCTAAATAATACATAAAATAAAAATTGAATTTTAACTTTTGCTACTACTAACATACTGCTACTAAAATCAAATTGACAATAGCAATAATAATAACAATTTATTTTATTTTATTTATTGTTGTTCTGTATGAAATATTTTTCAAATCTTCATTCTCTAATGTTTGTTGACTGGTCCGGATACCAACTTTGTTGTCGCTCCTAACCCATCAAATCTCTACAGTTGAGATTTTTTTCCCCTCACACTCAACTCATAAAATAAACATTTGCATACAAGCAAGCCCTGTGATTCCGTTCACGGCTCAAAAAGTCGGGTGAAATTACCTTCAATAGCTGTGTTGAGCGAGAACATGTTGTACTGTGGCGGCCCGTTGGAGGAATAGGCTGCATTTATGCACATTATGCCTGGCCATTCGCAAAAAAAGGAAAGGAACATTTGCTCTGACGTGACATTTATTGAGTGGCAGTTCAGAGCCTAGTTTTTCATAAAGGCAGCCTGGAACTTAAATGGAAACCAGGGGAGGGAAATCGTGAGATGCCGTTGTCGGGGAGGAGGGCGGGGGTTATAATGGCTGCATTCACAAACTGGGTCAGTCGGCAACTTCGCCAGGCAAGCATATCATGGTACCCACTGAGATAGAGTGGTGATACAGACATGAAGAGATTAACCATATCCCGCACTGTCAAAAGTGATTGCATGTGTTATGGTCACCGTGCTCTCTGCTCATCACCGTTTATCTCAACACACTGTCAGCTAAACCCCGCTTGCCCCTTTACATTTGTGTATACAAAGCATCAAAGTGGGAACGTGCATGCCAAGCCTCAATACTGGGAGGTTTTGTGTTTGTGTCCACTTTGAGTTAAATTCCACTTGTTAGGGTTTTTATTGCTTTCTGTGCCCGCCGGGTGGGGTTTTCAAATCAGGGAAGGCCAGCTTTTCCGAGTAAGCACTGGAGGTAATGTCAGAAACAAGAGGGGATTTAGCAGAGGAAAACTACACATTGGGGAAAAAAAACAAGACAAAACACAGAGCGCCGAGCGAGTACATATCGGAGGGAGAGTGGGTGCATTTCAGTATCTTGCCTCAGCATGTTTATGTAGGCCTGTCTTACCTCTGCCATGCCACCAGAACACATCACGCACGAGAATTGCAGCCCCCACACTTGCACATCCTCTGGCATTTGTACACTCCCTTCATATTTAAGCAACACAAACTGGCAGCAACAACCACAATCCACAAGCATATGTGGCAGTAAGCACGGCACTGTAAACTTGAGCAGAACCACAAGAATGGGCATATAGAGCAGACATTAGGCCATCGTGTTCACTGCCAAATTATACGTAATATGGACGCTCGCATATGTTGCTGTCTAATGACTCCAAATGAATCTCCAAACGTTGCTTTTGTAATGCAAAAGAACAAACTTTTGAGGGTTTTGGGTAACACCAAAAACGTTTGGATATGCATTCTTTTCATTGAAATGCAAAATGTTTGTTGAGAAATAAGACATGTATGTGCTTGCAAAAATGTGCAGTTTTCTCGCTTGCTAAAGCACCCGAGTTGATTCATTCCTCTATTCATGGGGCCCTTTGTACGAAGATTATTTTCCATTATAAAACTGACTTCTATCCGTTATTTTAGCAAAAGCATTAATTTCATTACATAGAAAAGAGGCAGCGGAATACACATACATCTAAACTACAGTAAAAGCATAAGCATATTTATGTGAAGGTTTTTAGTCGGGCATTTAAATTGGAACTAGGAATTAGATTGGAATAGGACACCTTGACCTGCAGTGTATACATCTGAAGAGAATAGACTGGTGGAGGCATTGTGGAATCCCTCCGCAAGCCACAAAATGCCGTCTCTTTATGGCTGTATACCTCCATTGGCAGAGAATTACATTTTGGTTTGCAAAAAAAGGAAGAAAAATGTTTTATGGGCAGTGTGAAAGAAAAATCCCTGAACTCACTCCACTTAACTGGGTAGAATCATCCGAACAATTTCTCTTGGCATTCTGGGAGGGAGGCTAGACACACGTGGCCCAAACGAAGCGTTCTACAAAAACACTTTTGCAATCCATCAGTGCCCGAGGCAAAACTCCCAGCCCCGACGATCCTGCTCAGCGGTGCTGTTTCAGGAGGCCGGCTTCAAACTAAGTAGAAACATGAAAGAAACAAATATCCTCAAGAGAAAAATCCCTGCTCACTTGCCGTTTGACTTAACTTTCTTTTTTTTTTTTTTCTCTCCATACTTTGAAGCAACTCTCAAGTATTGACCGTAGAATAACAGGTGCAACGGGAATCTAAAACACAAAGCCGTCCTTGTATAAGTTAACTGTTCTTATATATTCCGCTTTGTTTCGAGGCCTCTGTGGCTTTCTGAAGCGCCCACTGACCACGAGGCATGCATGAAGCACGGACAGAAGCGCAGATGGAGCGAGGCGCCAAAGCCTGCTTTTCTCTGACCTGAGCCAGGAAGAGAGAGTCATCCATCAGGCCAAGGAACACTGGTGCCTAGGGGGGGCCCGTCACTGATCCGCTAAGACTGATTGGGCCTCTGTGGGAGGCCAGACCCCCTGACTACATTGACATCAGTGTCTGGCTTGCTCCACTGGGGCTTGAACCACGTCACACGGAGCCAAAGCAGTGACCTGCTTCCGTTTGGATGCTGTGAGGGGAGCTATTTAGATCACAGATAAGATAACACGCTGCATGTGAGACCATCTTAGGGAAAACACACACAAAACTTCACACGAAGATGGAAAATATTCCTTTTTTTATACTCCAAAGCCTTACATATTTAGTTTGACGCTCATACTAGAGGTGCGCAACCTGTTAGAGGTAAAAATGTTTTGACTGTTGACTGTTGGTATCCAAAAACCATCTATCATCAAACTGTATTTTTTATTTATAAAATAACACAAATATATGTCCATCCATCCATTATCCAATCCGCTGCTCCTCACGAGGGCACACGTAGACATTTACACTTACAATCACACATAAGGCAGTGAATGCGGTTTGATTGTTATCGAGAAAAAAAAAAACCCATGGAGGAACACATTATACATTAGTATAATGGTACTTGCAATAATATATATATATATATATATATAAAAATCGGATGTTTACTGAATGGTCCTTGTTGTGGATGTATTTTTCAGAGCTTTGGAGCTGCACTGTGCTGTTTGATATATTAATATACATTCGCTGTAGTACTACTTTGACAATCACAGCTAAATACGATGAAACATCACAGGCGCCTCAGCGCAAACTTCAACCATCATATGAGATTTATGTAAAGACACATCTTATTACCTAATCTATTAAATTGATAGATGAGTTTGAGAGAGGGTACCTAATGAAGTGTATGTTACACTTGTTGAAACCAGTGTAGAAGCACCAATGAAGTGCAAAATTTGACTTGAAGACTTCATCGCCGAGTGGGCCAATGCTGCTGAGGCAAGCCGCATGAATGACAGGTGAGGGCGTAGACGGAGTGCTAGTTAGACGAATGAAAGCCAAGATGTAGTTTGACAGACAGATGGGTGCCTAAATGGCTGGTTGGGCACAATGATAAGGTAAATCGACTGATGGATCACCAAGCAAATGCGGGAGGAGGAAGAAAGAAAATAAAAAATAGAAGAAAAACAAAACGCCCATAGACAACAAATGATAGGCTGATAAACACAGATGGATTGTGATGATACACGCAGAGGCGGGGTGAGATCCATCGATTAGCCCTTGTTTTTTGTTTTTTTTTCTATTTGGGCTTGGCCGAGAGGAGATCTGACGGCGCTGCTATCTATCTGTTTGGGATGCAGATGGCAAGATAGCGACACATTTCAATCCCCGGAGAGCTCTGATGTCGCCCTATCACCTTCACTGGTGACATAAACACTTTACAAGAAATGACTGTTCACGGAATTTAGCTTGTGTAAAAACTGCATACACAGTTTTTCATCAGCGCTTCTAGGAGGCTACCAAGAGGAGGATCAAGCACTCCCTAATCAGATGAATGACAAAAATGCTATTTTAAATATAAACAAAATACCTGCCAGCATGTGAATGGCAAATATCCACAAATATGAGGTTACGATTTGACAAAACGATTCTGTTCAGCTTAGAAGCGATATGATTTGATTCTATACTAGGTTCGATATTTCAAACAAAGTGACAGTTCAAAATTGTTGTAGAGGATCATGAAAAAAAAACCTCATTGTATAAAATGACATTCCTAGAATATTTTCAAACATGTAAAGGACCCCTTATCGTTGAGCATTGTTGCTTTATGGCACTGTCAAAAAAAAAATATATATATATTTTTAGAATTTTTTTAGAGGGAGTAAATTAGGAATGTGCCATAAAATCATCAAGTTTACTTGAATCTCTGATTAAAAAAAATGTAGAAATGTGTTGACCTTTAAGGGAGGGAAGTGTAATAGGTCTAGGATGTTGGTTTCAGGGTCTGGCCTGCGATTGGCTGGCAACCAGTCCTACTGCCCGAAGATAGCAGGCATAGGCTCCAACACCCCCGCGACCTTGTGAGGAGAAGCGGATTGGATAATGGATGAATGGATGTTGGTTTTAGTGGACATATTTTAAAGTGCAAAATTTGAATTACCAATTTTCCCCATTGTGGGACTTAAATGGTTGCCTAATCAAATGCAATGAGTAAGTATGCACAAAAAAAAAAAAACGGACATGATAAATAACAGCAAAATCACCGTCAAGCGATGGTTCACGGACCTGCTCTGGGGAACATATTGGCATTTTAAAAGTATCTGAGTATTTACACAATATTCTGCAATTCACAGACACTTAGTATTTGTATTTAGTGAGTTATGATCAAAGTTGTGAGAGTCTTTAAATGCAGCAATTATACAATTCTTTGGCGCCTCATTACTGCTGCTTGTTGTTTATCACGGCAAAAAGGAAGACAAGGGTATTTGAAGTTTACAGCCAAAAAGGGTGAGTGAGTGCGTGTTTTGTGTGTGGGGGCTCTCCTGTAGTTGGAAAGGTGGCTTCTCTCTTGGCGGCTGCTTGAGGGACACGTGGGGGAGTTGGGCGCATCGTTCGAGCCGCCTGATGAGTGTGGCGGCGCTTATAATAGACAGGGAAAGCTCAGAAAGCGCGCCCTTTTGGAAGAGAGGCATCTCTCAACATCTGACAGCTTACAGGGCTTCGGCTGCACAATGACACCTTCACCAGGATGACAAACAAACACACAACACCCACTTGATCCTCCCAAACACAAATAAGTTTGCCAGTACATGTTCTAAATGCCCCCCCAACACACATACACACACGCACACCCCTACACACGCGTGTAAACATATATATCCACACACTAATCCGTTTGGGTGGGAAGACGGTATCTGACAGGTGGAATCTTAGCATTGCGTTGACAGTATTAATACCAATAAAACAAGGCCAGCTATAAAAAGATGCTGCATTCCCTCCAAGAATTTGTGTTGACGCCACGTAGTAGCTGCTCAGTGTGAAGAAAAATATGGTGCAGGCTGCATCTCTGCGAATAGTATTGGATTGCTGTCAAAAAGTGCACCCCACTTAAATAAGATAGGGAAGCGCAAGTGTTGCTTTTGAAGATTTTGCAGTATATGTGTCAATCCTACGGAAGGAGATCTGCACTTGGTTCAGACAATTCGACATTTTTCACAAGTCGGAAGAATTTCAAAATAAAGTCAAGTGTTGAGGGAAGGTGCAAAATACTTCATGTGCCAAAGCTCTGAGGCTTAATTCCAACACTTATCCAATTAATCCATCTATCCGTTCTCTATTTTGATTATCCTCTCCAGACTACTCCTTGGACTGGGCTCCATTCAGTTGCACGGCCACTATTTCACCTACTCACATTTTTCGCATTTATGGTGGCAGTGAATACAATTCAACTCAATTGACAATAATCAGCAGTTTGGCATCATCAAAAGAGAGGATTCAAGTAAGTTTACTCTCATAATAAAATAATAATTAAAACAAGAGAGTTACATGTTTATTTGAAGCAAGCTAGCTTTACCTAATGAAAAAGTAACAGTAACAATTAAATGAAGGAGGAGTTAAGGCGAGGGTTCTTAAATCTGTTTCCAATTAGGAGTGTAACAACGCAAAGCCAACATATATGTGATTGAAACATTATTTTTTTATTCCTCTTTCCAGATCTAAAGAAACAGAGCCAGTTGCTTTGGCAAACAGTGGCTAAATGAAATTACCTGGCTCAGGAAAGCATGCACAGTCGTTTCAGTCAAAAGCTTGGTGTCCCAACACAGCAGGCAATTGCTGCTTCCCTAGTGTGACAGCCATCAACCAACTATCGGCTGGACACATTAAAAAGAAAGCAGCCAGAAGACACGGAGAAGTATATTAAATATGCTAGTATGTAAAAGTTACAAAATAATACAAGACAACTTTATTTAGATAGCACATTTCACAACAGCTGGAGTGGTAACAAAGCACTTTCCATATGGTGCAATAAAAATTTGCAGGAAATTAGAACACAAACGCATATAGGATAGATACCAGACGAACAGCAGAACAGTGACAGTCTCATGTTGAGTCGAAAGCTAAAGAATAAAAATGTGTCTTCAAATGGGTTTTAAAAAAAGGACAGAGAGGGAGCTTGCCTAATATTTAATGGGAAGTCATTCCATAGGGAAAGGACCGGCAACAGAAAAGATGCGATCCCCCCTGAGGCTGCGCTTAGTCCTCGGTACCTCCAGCAGCATTTGGTCCACAGACCTGAGGCAGCGGGCAGGTGCGTAGGGGTGGAGGAGCTCGAACAGGTACACTGGGGCGAGGTCATTTAAACATTTGAAGACGAACAGAAGTACCTTGAAGCAAAATGTAATGTGCACTGGGAGCCAGTGAAGAGAGGCCAAGATTGGGGTTATGTGATCCGTCTTCCGAGCTCCAGTTAAAAGACGATTCGCAGCATTTTGGACCAGCTGGAGGCGCTGGAGGGAGGACTGGCCTGGCTGACTCCAAAGTAAAGTGCATTACAGTAATCTAGCCAAGATGTAACAAAGGCAGGGATTACTGTTTCTAAATGCTGCTGAGACAGAAAGGGCTTCACTTTAGCCAGCTGTCTAAGATAAAAGAAGCTTGATCGGACAACAACACTGATTTGCCGATCAAATTTAAAATCAATGTCCAATTTAAAACCCAAGTTCGAGACTCTTGGCTTTAGATAAGATGTCAGAGTGCCAAGGTCAACAGGGTTGGAAGTTGAAGGGCCACTGGGAACGAACACCAGAACGTATTTCTTCCTTTTAGTTGAAATTTAAGAAATTAAGGCTACAGGATTCTACAGAATGAAAAAGAGGAGGCTATGATCTGTGTTTGGTTGTGTGGATAAAGTATACTTTCAATTCCAAGTTGGAACCTGATTTGTGTACGCGTATAGTTTTACGAAACAAATGCTTTAACATGATAATAGTCATATTCTTATCGGAGCTCTTAATTTAAAAATATGTTGCCTGTAAAAGAAAGTGAGTCCGTTGAATTTACAGAATACATGCACGTCATGGCGCATGGTCAGGTTGGTACCACCTCTGCCTCAATTTTGGCCAGGAACAGCCGGGTAGCCAAACATTAGCAGCGGGTGCTAACAGTCTGCATTGCGATGGTTCCTGTTCTGACTTGAATCACTGAAGATCTCCTTCCTGTCCAATCTCCGGATTCTCATGGACCCCTCGCGCGTCAAGCCCAACTTGCCTTAATAAAACATGATGATGTGTGTTATTTATTTTTTATTTAGCTTTTTGATGTCTCCCAGTGTGCTGCGTGAGTGGTGGTGGGCATCATAGCGAGCGAGCAGACGCGCTCCTCACCATCATACCCATTTGGCCGAGTGAGTTCGCTCCCTTCTGTTCGCAAGGGGGGGTGGGGGGAGGACTCCAGAAAGACTTCTTCACTTTCTCTTCTTTTAGCATGAATCATTCATGGCCAGAGATGCTCCCACATGTACATAAAACACCGGCACCAGTCCTGTGATGAGCTACACTTTGCTACCTTCATGTTTTTGCTTGTGCATCGCCTGCGTGGCTGTCAACACTGGTTGTGGAGTACACGAGTTAAAGCAAACGAACAAGATGCTGGCAAAAGAAGCACCTGTGATGTTCAAATTTGCTCTAAATATTCACTTAAAATTAAGTATGGCAGTTTTTGACAACTCTTACATAATTTTACTTTGGGGTGGTTAATGTAAACAAACACTCTTTTATTGACTCACAGAGAAGCAATTCTAATTTCTAATAGTTTAAAACACAGGTGGCGCGTCATGTGATTTTATGTGACCATCAAGAGCAAATAGCATGCCTCTACTTTGCTTTTGCCAAATTATACATCAAAATTGCTAATTATATAATCTTTCCAAAACATTGCGAGATTGTGAGCTTTTTTACTAACACTTTATTTTCTTAGATTTTTTTCAAAACCACTTATCCATCAATTTACTATTATGTAATAAAATTATGAGGCGATTATGTTTATGACAGGCCTCTGAGGTAGAAATAACTACAATGTAACCCGCAATCAAAATGAGTTTGATACTCCTTTTTTGACACCATGAGTAAATGCCCAAAAATGATGGAATGCAATTTTCTAAATCATAAAGTGTCCAATGTGTATTAAACCACATGCTAATTCAACGGATCCTAAACTCGGAACACAGATCTGCCTTCACAAAGATTAAAAAGGATCAGTTTTGATTGGCCAGTATCAATAACCACAAGATTATTGAAAAAGGTTTGCATTGTCATGCAGTTAATGAAATATGATAAAAAGGGATAAGCGAAAATGAAACAAAATCCTGGATAAAATGAAGACTATTGATAGATAGCTCTGATCAAAATTAAAACAGGATAAGGATAGGATCAATGTTAAACTGGATACAATTTAAGTAAAAGCACATGAAGTAGAAAATTTATGTAAAAAAAAAAAAAATCAACAAACATAAAAACAGAAGCATAAGAAAAGCGATGGGTGGGTGAACAGAATGAATCCAAACCAACAGAAGATAATATACCTAAAATAAAATAAATTGATTAATCAAATTAAATTAAACTTGGATAAATGAAAGAAAATTAATGGGTGGATAAAAAGCAGTATTATAATGCAAAATAACATGAATAAAGTTTTACAAAAGAAAATGGATGATTGAGCTCATTATATTGAAAAACAAAAGCTAACTACAGTGTGTGTGAGCGACTCGTGTTAGGGTCACAGGTTTCTTTTAATTGCCTGTAGCTTGACAACACCACGCCGCAGACCAGACATCTCAGGCGACAATGGATTCTGTTGGAATGAAAAATTAATTCCTGGCCTTCACTTATTCATCAAGGAGGAAGATGCTTTTTTTTTTTTTTTTTTTTTAGAATGGATGCCCACCAAAGACACGGCGCTCACATGCCAGGCAGATCGGCATCGCAATCCCCCCCCCCCCCACACACACCCCTCAACAAGCCTTTCAATAAAACAAGAAAACAACACAATTCCAAGACGTATAAATAAATAAGAGCTGAATTAAGTGCTGCACGCCGACTCCCTAAGTGAGGTCACTCATCACACTTTAATGGGGGAAGAGGGGCTTGAGGAGGGAGGGCTGCTGGCCAAACTTAGACCTCATCCATCCATAACCCTCATTTTTTTCCCTACTGTCTTTGAACAGCGTGAATGGGCAAAGTCAATGGAGGTGTCCACAATGGGAGTCATACGCTGCTTAACGCACACCATCTCTTTTGTGATTTATGAGGCTTGACAACGTGCACTTTCCACGACAATCCTCCTCATTCTGGAAGGAGATTAACATTGTCCCACACAATTTCACAATTTTTGTGTTGATTGGGCAAGCTGCTGAAATCGTTCCGTTTTTGAGGTAGATGTCTCAACTGCAAATGGAAATTTGAATATTTTACGCATGGAAATTGTGGATGGACTGGGCCTTATAAAATAACTGTAGAGTATACAATCATCTAAGTGGAATTATTTTACATTTTGATGTGATTTTTTTTTTTTTTTTAATTGCTGAATACATGCAACTTAAAATGTTGTGACTTGTTTTTTCTAGATGAAAAAAAAAATCCTAAAACATGAGGTATTTCCATGGTCAACACAACAATAAAAAAATATTTAAAAATGATAAAAAAACATGGAGGAAGATGCCTAAATAATTATGAATGGAATTTTTAGCTATTCAATTAGTTTTGCTGTCCGGGGTATATTTGTTTTATTAAAATGGAAAAAAAAAAATTTAATTGATTTTTTAAGTTAACATCATAAGTATTCAATAATAAACATTAATATCCAAATATTGTGATTACTTACTTACATTGACTAAAATATACATTTCAGCTAAAAAAAAAACCTCATAATTTGGAGATAAAAGATTTAAATGGAAACCAATAAAAATTCTCTTTGATTTATAGATGAAACATTTGAGGACATTTTTCAGTGGACTAAAAAATAAATAAACAAAAACACTAAAACAAAAATCCTAACATTTTGAAGCTACATCTTTTTCCTTTTACAACGATGCTTTGCAAGTTTATAAGGTCTTTTCAAATGCCAAACTACGTCTTTCTCCACCTCACAGTCGGGTAACATTTCTTCACATGCATTCACACAAACTTCTCAAGTAGCCATTGTGGATGTTCACAGCCGTTTGTACATGAAGACGCTGAGCGGCGCCAGATGCTCGGGCGTCTGTGCACGTGCTGCCATTGTTAGCTCCTTTTTGATGAGATCTACATGGCGCAATCACCATCAAATAAGATATACCACAGAGGATAGTTCAAGTAATCACACCTAATCCGCACACCTGCGTCTTGACAAAAACATACAATCGTCAACACACACAAACGCACGACACAACCAAACATAAAAAGACTGGGAGTTGCACAGCAGCTTGAGCGCAATTTAGATTTACGTTTTCCCACAGCTCAAAGGCTCAAAATTAGCACACTCAAAAACGAGCAAACAGACAACATAAGACAGAACAATAAAAGTCTGTTTGCTGCATTTTGGATTTTCTACTGGTATGACTACTTCTTAAATCATAAAAATCTAGGACACTTTCACATTTGATGGGTTTAATTCGGTTAAAATGCTTCTTCCAAAATTGGCGTACACCAAGCAAGCGGATCAAGATAGCTGAATAGGCGGACTTGATTCTTTTCATCAATTTGAATGAAAATATGGGCTCCGCATGGACCAAAGAAACAGACGAACTGCAGCTAATTTTACATTTATTTACTCGTTTGCTCTTGAACATCTCCCAAGATAAAAAATAAATTGATCAAAATAAACAAACTATTGGTGAAAAATACTGTATGCTTTTACAGTTTGACATTCCTTCAGTAACAAAAGAGTAAAAATGCACCCAATTTTGTTTTTAAAATTATAAACAATATACTTCCGGAAGTTACAAAACTTAAATTAGTAGGACTCAATATGAGTCGTAATTTGTTATCAAAGTCAAGGTTAGAGTATTCTAAGGACTATTTAAAGACACAATGTTTTGTTATTTTTATTATAATTTTGACTCTGGCACAGATTTGAGTATTTCCTGCTCAAAAAAGAGAAACGTTTGACCAAAGATCCCGAATTAATTGCATTAGTTTCAGAATTAAGAATTGACATTTACTTTGGCGATTTATACCGCAAGTACAAGATCAACAAATGGAAGCTGGCAGAAAGTTGCATTCCTATAATGGTGACCAAACGACACTTTGTACTCAAGTCAGAGCATGCAACCGTCCATCAGTGACCGACGCTAACAAAGTACTAAAGTCATATTTCTAAAAAATCTGAATAACTCCGAAGTCAGGATGAATCGAGAGTGTTTCCGCTTTAGTCCTTGCCTCAAAACCAAATGAACCACCCCAAATTAAACTGACATTGGTATGTTTGTTTTAGGATCTATATTGATTCAAATAAAGCTTGAGTACTAATTTGAACAAACTAAATGTTTCGAACCTTGAGGTACTATTTGGCTGCAAAGTCCCAATCGACTTTTTTTTTGCCCTCTGACTGATGCAAACCCAAGCCAACAACTGTGCACGGCAAACGTGCGCTGATTGGAAAGAAGTGGGTCACTAGTGTCCTGCCCGATGGCACTTTCTACCATGGCCCTATCGGCCCCGCTGTTACACACAATCCCTCGGTGTCCATGGTAGCGCCAGACCCTGGGGCAACACACCTGTGTCCACAATACTGCACTGGGATCAATTAGCATTAAAGTTTCACCGTGTGTCTCCTCAAGTGTGGACATAGCGTACACTTGGGGAGGTGACAGCAGGGAGGACAGAGCAACAAGAACGACAGCAACACAGGCGTGAATGAGAAATAGATTTGTAAGATGTTGCCATGGTAGTCAGAGCGTCACACATTGGCACAAACATGTGATGTTAATTCAAGAATAACTATGTTTCCCCGGTCGACTAGAAAAGTCATAGCATAGAGAAAAAAAAAGCCCATGAAAAGATGTCAAATCCATGAATGTAAAAGTAAAGAAATGTCAGAAGCAGAGCCTGCAGGCTGCGCGGGAGATCCGGGAGGACTTGATGAGAAAATTATATTGTAATGTCAGATTTTTGGCGGTGATTTGCAAAAGCTTAGTAATATTAAAACATTATCCTTTGGCTCCTTTCAAGTAATTGCCCTAAAATGCACCATTATTGCAGTATGGAGGTTTTATTTTGTGTTCTCATGCAGACATACCATTTATGAAGGGAATACTTTATATCAACTTGTACAACTGATTTCTCATGAGAACATGCTGAAATGATACACATCTTCGTCTAGAGTTTCCCAACCCCTTTAAAACTGCAAATTGTGCATTATGGTATTAACATGCAATTGTAAAAAAAATGCATGAAGACAAACAATAACACTACGCTAGAGCCATAATAGGGCATGATGTCACCCGAACTCTTCAGAGAATACATATAACATTTTTTACAAATGTTAAGACGTCTTCAAATATTTGTTGTTAATCTTACCAAGTACGTACGTATTTTCCAAAAGTGCAACATTTCCTTATAATGACTCCCAGTGTATCTGGACCGTCAACTATGTATGTGAGCACATTTGTTCCACATGGAGTGAGTGAATATGTTACGCATCTGCCCACTCCATGTACTCGCCAACACAGTCAACAAGTTGGCAGTATTATTTGTTTGAAAATGACTCCCCAATCCTGGGGCTTTCTCCCAGTGGGGACTTTCTTGCAATTGTGTGTCACTTTACAGAAGTCTGGACATGTCACTGTGTGTGTGTGGGTAGGGGGGTGTGTGCGTGTGTGTGTGTGTGCCACAGAGGGAAAAGAGCACTGAGGGCAGATGTACCTGCACTGCCTTGCGGTTGTCTCTTGACAGTGCCCTTCACATCACAGCATGGGCCTGGACATTGGATCTGACACAAGTGACCTCCATGCCACATCACCCTCACTACACACACTCACACACACACAATAGAGCACACATGCAATGGCATGCACACACACACACACACCTGGTAACTAACTCCCTGGCATGTTAAAGGACTGACAGCGAAAGGGCCACATAAAACACACCAAGAACTCATACGATGGGAATGACTCACATTATGGAATCAATATGCTTTCTATTTCTCAGGGTGTCAGTGACAATGGGCCAAATAAAGCGAAGAGGTACTCAAAGGTAAGGAATGGCTACACATTTGGCTTTTAATCTTTACTATTCACAAGAGTTACAATAGTATTTCTACTTGGATTTCAATTAGGTATGCTAAAGTAGTCCATAAAATATTAGCTGTAAGGTATGTCATGCATCCATCCATCAATCTATAAAGCTCAGGGAATTGAAACCTATCCCAGCTAGTCACGAGCAGGGAACCTACACCCTCACATTCACACCTATGGACAGGGAAGAACAAGCAAACTCCGTCCTGAGATTCGAACCCGGATCTCCTGACTATGAGGCAAACGACCTCGCCAGGCTGCCTTGATTAATTCATAGGGGAGGGTTAATTTGAAACGCTCACAACTAAAGGTCTTTTGCAAGAGATTAGATTAGACGTCCGAGTTTCTACATTTAAATGCTCCAACTTTTATTGTACACCCACACAGTGCAGCCGCTACTTCTCCAAAGATATCAATGGGGCTTCCAGCGGAGCAACAGCCAGAATCGAGACCCTGTTATTCTCCCAGAGAGGAAAAATCATTATTGGGCAATTTGTGACTCATTTTAAGCATTTTGAGTGGGAAGTTCTTTTGACACATACTGTGTTGAAACACGGGGGATTGAGATGAAGCGAGTGGGATTTAGTGCCGAACTTTGACGTACACATTTAAAATGCCGGGTTGTTTGTTCCTGGCAAAGCTGTTATTCTGGGGAATTGTTGGCTGATCAGGAATTATTGCTGCATATGTCAACAGGAAGCAGTAATTGATGGGATTCAGTGCAGCACAATTCACCGTGATTGATGGGGAGTGCTGCAAGTACTGAAGCCTTGCATTTTTCTCCAGCAGTAAATAACAAGCAAGGCAAAGAGGTTTTTTGTTGCATTGGGTGAAATTGGATTCGATGATTATATAATTTGACATCTCTTTCCCAAACTCTTCAATCAATGCTGTTGTGGAATGGCCACTGATTAGCCTTGCCTTAATCCCCATAAACACAACGGCTTAACAAGATACTCCATTTCCTCCGCTGCCATTTCCACTTGAGATATTTACCTGGCCATCCCTATCCCTAAGGCCTAATTGAAATTAAGCTAGGTGACCTTTGGGGTACCCGAAGCGACCCGTGTGTTCCGCCATCCCCTTAACATATTTCATTCGTAAGAACCCCATAAATCAGCTTGTTGAATTAGCTCGTAATGGCGGTCTCGACCTTTCTCATGACATTTCCAAATGGCCACATCCACCACCTAGGATCATGGCACCATGAAAGGCACCCAACCATGTGAGATGACGACAAGAGTGAGTCCACTATACCAAGACCCAAGGAGCTAATAAACTGCCCGACACCGCTCGCAAATGAGATGTTGCATCTCAAGGGGTTTATCTCGCGTCAATAAATCATTTTCAGTCACAAAGGATCTGGCGCTCAAAACTTTGGTTTACTTTAAATGACTAATTTTTAGCAGTCAAATAGTACCTGAGAGATAAATAACTTCAAATTGCTTCCATGGGTATTAATTAACGATAATTACTTTAAGGATAACATATTTCGATATCACTATTGAGCGTTTTTGACTTTGTGTAACATTGTCATTTTGACAGTAGTGGAATTCCGCCTGACAATGACGATATGAAAAGCAAAGTTTGTTAACTTAGATGGCCGTGAATGTGGAAGAATACACATTCAGACGTGGAAATGTATGTATTGTGTTAATACGTTCCTTACTGAAAGGATTTAACCTGACGGGTAACGTGCGATACGGTAAAATTGCTTGATCAATTTGTGTGGATAAATTTGTACTGACCCGGTCCGGGAAGTGTCTGTAACTACGGGGCCTTCTCAACTTTTGTATTTTAGCTTTGTATTTGTGCGTCTTGGAAGGTTGCGCTACATTTCATGACACGAAGGTGCTTTTTTTCTTTTTTTTATAACCAAACCCCACATACTGGTAATTGGTAATTATTATATTGTATAAATGGTGACGGCTAAACAAGACCTTACGGTACATGGTGCCACACGACTGGAAACTTTGTGGAATTGTTCGTCACACCCAACACAAAACAAATTTCAAGTACCAAACTATCAAAGTTGTACGTTGTTGTGCATGAACTATTTCAGTACGTGTGTGAGATCGTGTGGACCGCAGGGAGAGAAGTAAAGGTCCTCTTGTGACATGCCTAGTGGGAATTGGAGCATCTGGTGGACCAGCTGTGGCTCTGGTTAACATGCTCCTCCTCAGTGGCCCCCAAATGACACACTTGTATTTTTTTGGTACAGCAGGCGCACACACATGCACGGGTACAGGTACAGTAGATGCATACAAATACCTGTGGCTATCAAATTTGTAAAGCAAAGTTATTGTTGGAACATAACTGCAGTAGTGGAGGCAATGAATTCAGATGCTGTACGGAGACAAATTAAGGGGTGCATAGTTTTGACTGAAAGTGCCACCTTGTAGACAAACATTATCAATCAAAACATCATGGCGGAGCTTTGCACGGATTTCTGCTGATCACTCACAATTCCTTTTGTTCGCCGGCATTGACAAATTAAAGTGTGTAGGTGAACCAATAACATAGAAGGATATAAATGACATGGAAATAATTATCGTAAATGTTAACTAAAGATTTGGAATAAATAAAATGAAATAAAGTAGGTAGATCTTTAAGACTCGCATCCTGAAAAAGTAGAAGACAAAGTTACGCCACAGTCTTGTTTTGCACGAGTACGCCACATGCACGGCGTGTGTTTGCACTTATTCGTCGACTTTGGTTTAACTCGCGCGTTGCCTAAAACATGATCGGGGTTTGCCTTCTGTTATTTTTCTTTCAAACATTTTATCCAAGGCATTTTATATTGGTGTGTATATATACCCTAATCAATACTTGTTGTTTGATGAGAGGCGGAATCTCATTGAAGACGCAGAGCAATCCAGGTGCAATCGATCAACACCCTGAGAATCAAATGACGTGGATGAGTGACTACCTCCATGAGCAAAAAAAAAATAATTATCATAACTTGTCATAGGGATCCAATTGCTGCGCTCATGTACGTATAGGTTCCCATTTTTGATGGATTTTAAGTCTTTCGTGCTAAAATCATCTAATAACGATCATTTGTGGCTGCTTTTCTTTAAAACTTTTTTTTAACTCAGTGTGACATTCATGCCTGTCACTGCATAGCAAACTAATCTCTCAAAACTCAGCATGCCTCGTGCATTGCATTGGATCGGTGTAAGTGAACGGCTCCTTGAACTTACTTAAGTAAGTCATGATAAAGGCAGCTATCATTACCACTGATTGAGCAACAAAAGACCACAGACGAAGGAAGGTTGGTGGCAGGAAATAGCGAACACACTCGTACTGTAGTGCCCGATCACTGCCCTGAGGGCTGGCATTTGTTGCTCTAGGCAACATTTGGGAGTATAAACTGCCATCCGCAGACACACGCATAGACTCGCATCACAAATGAATTTTGAGGTCATATCCACTGCCCCCAAAAAAAATAAAAAAACATAACCCGAAGCGCATCATCACTCAAGACATGGCTCTAAATCTAACCACGGCACCAAATATAAAGCGACAAATAAAATGCATGGACACACACCTCATCTCCCGCTTGTCTCCAGCCCCAAGCTATGATGCTCTCGGAAAAAAAACACTCAATGACCCTGCCAGCTTGAGAAACCCTCAGCTGGACCTTCACAGCCCTCTTCACCAGTTGATCCAATTAATAGATTGGTCACAATTTGAATAAATAGAATTGGGCCTTCATGTCTATGTATATGAAGAAAGGTATTTAAAATATAATGAGTTTTTTCTTTATCGATGCATGTTGGCTTTCTAAAAATAAAATAAAAAAAAAAGGTTTGAAAAGTTAGTAAAAAAAAAAATACATTACTTAATTTTTTGGTCATTGATAGCTTGACATTAACTCACTCAATTAGTTTCTTTAATTGTATTTTTTTTTCTTTTTTGTCATATTAAAGTGTGTGGGCGGCACGGTGCACGACTAGTTAGCACGATGGCCTCACAGTGCAGCGGTGCAGGGTTCGATTCCGGCATACGGCCTTCCTGTGTGGAGTTTGCATGTTCTCCCCGTGCCCCGGGTACTCCGGTTTCCTCCCATATTCCAAAAACATGCATGGCTGGTTGATTGAACACTCTAAATTGTCCCTCGGTATGAGTGTGAGAGCGGATGATTGGTCATCTATGAGTGCCCTGCGATTGGCTGGCAACTGGTTAAGGGGGTACACCGCCCACGGCTCGTAAGCTGCTGGGATAGGCTACAGCAACCTGCGACACTTGTGAGGAGAAGCGGTTCAGGTAATGGATGGGTGGATATTCAAGCGTGATCTTGGAGAGGGGCCCTTGAGGACTTGGGATGGGCACTTTTAAGTTCGAGGTTATACTGCCATTGTTGTCGTGGCATGCACTGGGCAGCATGAAATTCTCTTACTATTAGGACAAAGAGTAATGTTCATTTTTTAATGTAATAATCTGATGGCAATTTAGTGCAGATTGAGAGGGACCGACTACTGTCGCCTTTGGAATAGAAACATGAACACAAGCAGGTAATTGGTCAAACAATAAAAAAACAACAACAAAAAATCACTTGACGAAATAGTGGGAAGGTGAAAAACACCACTCGAGACATATTGACTGGTGTTATTTTTTTCTGAGCCGTTTCTCATGGCTGAGATGGAGTGTGTATTGATTTTGCCATTCAAGGAAAAAAAAAATCCCCAAAAGAGAGGAATACAAATAAACACAATAAATATGAAAAATGTTACATAGACGAGGAATCTAGGCGTGCTATGTAATTTTGTATGTTAGCAAATCAAATCCATGAGGAAGCAGCATAAATATACAGTGGATTCCCAACATATAGAATACAAAGTATATCTGCGATGATAGTAATAAGCACTGTAAATGTCAGACACAAGGCGTTTACGCATCTTGTCATTTTCAAGCCTTGTTGAATAAACTTTGGTTTGGGGAGAGGGGGGGGGATTTCCCTTGCCAGTAGAAAAATAATTGAAACAAAACGTTTTGCCAACATTTGCGAGAAGGAACGAACCCCGACGAACTCCAATGTGATTGCAACATTCACTGCCTGCAAGAACACTTGCAATTGTTCGCCGCTCATTGGGATAGGGGCTTATGGGAGAAGAGATGCGCTGAGATTTGGAAAAACAGTCCGATTAAGATGTGTTCGCCAAACTGCACAGGTAAATACGTAAGACAGCCAGCTATGCTACTGTAATTGCAAAATAGGTTGCTCTTGACTGCAAAGCATTAAACGCTGTTTTGAATCCCGCACTAATATGCAAATATCACAAGTGTATGCCGACTAATTCACAAGAGTCATTACTGCATCTCTCAGTAAGCGAGTTTCATTCATTCAGTATCTTCCTGAAAGGTTGTTTTTATCCTGTGATGAATCATACTGAAAAAGTTTAACCGACTAAGTGAACTAAAAAAAAAAACACGTGCACTAAAGAGAGTGGAAGGGAAACAGGTAGCTGCAGCTAATTTGATTGGGATACGCTTCGACAGAAAATCAAGTTTTAATGAAGAGCCAAGTGGTAGGACAAATTAAGCATTATCCCAAAGAGCTGCCATTAAACGTCTTTAAATGACATTGATGTCGGCAAGGACGTGGAGAGCACAGGGACCATACTGATGCTTGGCGAGCTGGGCCGGAGACTCTGGCCTCATCCGGGGAAAGGACGACAAAAGGAAGGAATATGGTGGTGGGGACTTGTGGGATCGCATGGAGAAGAAAGAAAGCAGAAGACGAAGCGTCTGTTTGCTTGGTAGGATGACGGGCGGGGGGAGAGGAGCAAGACAGAGGGGTGGTAGGGTTGGAGGGGAGAGGGTAGGCATGCCACAGCGACGCGTGACAAGTGCAGCAGAACAAACCGGCGGTGACTCATGGGCTCCTTCATTCACTGGTGAGATCAGATCCAGGAGGACAGCCCACCATATGGGATGGCACAACTTATTCATCCAATCATTTGGACTGCAAACAGGACCAGACGAGGAGAGGGGATGGTGTGTGTGTGTGTCTGTCGCTGCGTGTGCAACGCACAGGGCGGCTGCACGCTTCAGCAAGATGACAGCAAATGAAAGGGGAAGTGAGGAGAACGTCACATTACGAGTATCTTTGAAAAACGCAACAGTTTGTCACAAATTCAAAATCACCTGGAGGAGGCAAGTGCTTCTTGCACACGTTCACATTTTGTTTGTGGAAAAATTACAACCGGTGATCAGTTCAGATTTACGTCACCCGATCAAATTCATACTAATGTGCACTTCAACAGAAAATATGTCTTGTAAAGCTCGCAGTTAATCAGCCACTAATATTGTCTGCAAGTCTGTGCATGGTTTTTGTTAGACCTGCTGGCAGATCTCAAATACTATTTGTGGGTTGCTAAGAATCGATTCAAAGCGCTGTGGAACATCCTGGACTGGTCGCCTGTCAATCATCGGGGCGATACAAAGAATGAAACACTCAGTGTTTTCAGTTAACCTAAAAAACATGTTTTGTCACCACGGGAAATTCTGAGCTGAGATTCAATCCCAGAACTAACCACATGCTTCACAATGACGTCTACAGTCTTTTTCCTGGTCTCTATTTAATTCAGATAGAGGCTAAGATTTTTGAGGCGGTTATGGATGTGAAAACACAACAAGCCCAGGAAAAGAACACCAGGCCTAATCTAAACAAAACCACATATTTTTGTACGGACAGGCCTGTTTTATCCAACAATTCTCCTGTGAAACAAACACTTTCATAACACACCGAAAACTACACAGCACTTCCCAAAAAGCAGAACCAATTTGCTTAGCTTCGCAACACACAGGGGCCCCGCTGATAAAAAATGTCGCTCGGTGCTACAGTTGTGCACATATATGTTGTTATCCACTTGTATCTTGGGCAAGGTTGTCGGTTTACTGACAGACACCGATTGCCAGCTAATGTTGGAATTGGATTGGAGGTATTTTGTAAGCGTCTGGTTTTAGGGGGGGAACGTAACAATGAGTGGCCAAGATTGTTACTGAAAGATTCTAAAAAAAAAAATCCATTTTATAATCGGAAACAAGAAGCATTCACATGCAAAGGCGAAGAGTGGGAGACATTTGGAATACCTAAAGCGTGAATAGTAAGCAATGGCAGACAAGAAGCAGTCCTTAAATTAACAACAGATACTTTGACCATTGATTCCATCTGATTTGTTCCATATTGTAATGTGGATGTTCATGACAGCTCAATGTAAGTACTGCAATAATGACACGTTATTTGACCCTGTCCTCTGTACTAACATCCACTTGAAGCGCCACATTGTACCTGACAAACTGAATTGTCTGTAATCGAAGGACTAAGAAGTAAAAAGAATATATATAAATAAAGCAGATTGTTAGGAGAAGAGGATCTAAGACTAGAGAAGAGACCGTGGCAAAGGGCAGCAAGAACACAATAGTGGTAAGATTGGCTGGGAATACGACTTGCTGACAATGTGATAACACAGAAACTCATCGCTTGGGATGTGTAATGTGCTCCTTTTCTATTAGCGAATGATACCCTTTTGTCATTTCCACACAACTGTCACACTATTTCATCATGTCATCGTGACATAACTGGGTGATGCACCACCGGTGGGCATCCCAAGGAGAACAGCTGAAATTAGTGTCTGAAGTCTTTTGACAAATCTGTTGGTTCGACAGACAATTTTGGCTTCCGACTGGTTAAGTTTGCTTCACCACGATGTCATTGCGGTTTCGTTTCTTTCTGCGATGTGCACCGCGAAGGAGTTGGGACATTTTCCACTATAAACTTCTGAGGTCTGCGCTTAAAGATTTCAAGACGAATGTGTCCAACAAAACATTGCTGAAGACCACGAAATACATGTCATTCAGCAGTCATTCACATGAAAAACAATATTGTAAGCTTTTCTTTTTTTTCTCTCAACAAATTAGTGTACTCAAAGCATAGCATATTTGCACTAGTTTCCATTCACAACAAATTGCCAGATATCGTTTATCCTGGTTATATAGTAGAGCTGCATCTTCTTTGTTCTAAGTTCATCATCATCATCATCATCACTGAGAACATGAATTTTGCATTACAACATCCAACAGCATGTTTCCACTGCAAGATCAGTAGGCAGGATGCCATCGTATTCAACGATTAGACTTTAACTGTATATACATTTCTTTTTTTTCAGTGTGGTCCTTACAAACAGCCATTTAAGTGACTGAATATGTTTGTTGCCCACGAATTGGGTTAATGTTGAGTAGCAACAACAATTGTAGCCAACTTCTATAAATGCATGCATATAATGTAAGACGGAATGATATGCACGGGAAGTAATAACAGCTCCAATCTGTGACCACTGCCTGAAGGCACTCACTTTGCCTTATTTAGGACAGTGCCATGCGATGAGGTATGACAGGAGAAAAAGACTGCCCATGTCAAACATTGAAAACAATTAAATCTAAAGGGAGATAATAGATGTTGCTATTCTAAGCCAATAATAGTGTCCATAATGAAATCAGCGGAGCAGAAAAGAGAGGCTCTTTCATTTCCTTATGCAGGGCCCGTGTGTTTTGCACATCCCATTATTCATGTGTTTCTCACTGCTGATAACTGTGCCATTTGCATCTGAATCACAAATGCCTTATAACTGTACCCGGCATGACCTAAAAATAATGTAGTCTCTAGAGAAAACAGGAGTTCTTTTATTTTATTACCAAAAGCGACTCACTAGGCGTGGTGAATTTGGGTGCATGATGAAACGTCCATCCATACATTGTGTAAAGCACTTGTCCTCATTTTGGTTGTTGGTGAGCTCGAGACAATCCTTGCTGACTTTGGGTAAATGGCGGAATACCGTATGGACTGATCATTATGGACCAAGGAGTGTCTTCATGACATGCATGGTTTGAGAATGGTGAGACCAGTTAAGAACTTTGGTCTTATAGTTAGTTATTAAGTTATACTTAGTAAGTGTACTGTAACCACAAATTGGAACTACCGGATTTCAATTATTTATATTTTATCATTATGTGTTTTATTTTAAGATCACCTGTGAGACACACAATTACATTTTTTATTTTTTTTTTATTTTGCAATTTCATGCACAAAATGATGCTACATGCCACTGTAGACAATTCGAAAAGAACAGTGCACACGTAATACAGGTCGCTTTAAATCCAAACTCCTGGAGAAAACAATTTGCTTCTGCAGAATTCCAGCAGCCTTTCTGAACATGCAGTTGGCCCTTTTACCTCGGCATGCCCTACTTCCACAAACAAAAGGCAGGACAAGCATGCATGAATGAAAATGGTGAATTATCATGACCTTACTTGGCTCACAATGCCTGGCTTACTCCAGCGGCCTCTGTGATTCTTAATTGTATTTAAACATCTGCCTCTAGTCCCTTTAATCCAACAATACTAAGCAAACGTATGACAAAGCTGTCTCAAGTTCTGCTGGTGAGGTGCCAACACAATCTCTCGCTATTATGAATTGGCACACATGATCAGCGAAATAGAAACAACACAACCACAGTCCTACTAAAGTGGATACAAAACAGACACAATCAAGAAGTCGTGTTGTATCTTTCCCCTCCTGCAGACCAATTCAATTTTCTTCCAGGGCATGTGTAAGCTGATTAAAACATCCAACAAAGACTTGGGGAAATATGTCACATCCTTCAGGACAGGACATAATATTGTGTGTGTGTGCGCTGCTTTGTCGATTGAGATGCCGACTCTCTTTTCCTCGCTCTCCTCTCTCATGACCTTTCTACATTGGCATTGTGCATTTATTTTCTCTTTAATGAGCATTTTCTGTCCAATTCCACCAGAAAGATGTCTCATGGATATCTCTAAAAAGCTTGTTTTGATTTAAAAATGAACATAAGTTCTGGGCTATTTTGAGTCGCTTGTGGCAGGGCATCACAGAAGTGTGTCAGGTGAACAAACACGTTGTTGTGCACAAGGGGCGACACAATGTCTGTTCAGCCAGCAAAAAGAAATGTCATATCACCAGACAATGTGTTAGGTACAAGTCTAAATAATGCATGGGAGAAGGTTAAATATGCATGGAGGGAAAGCACAGAAATACCAACATTTTTACTGAAGCTGGGGGGGGGGGGTGTTTTCTTTGCAGTTTGTTAACTCGATTATGCAGAAGCTTGTAACCGACTTCAAACTTTTTGGTGGGATTCGACAGATGCCGAAAAAAAAAGTAGATATGGAGAATTCCAAGAAGTATTTCACATTTGCTAAATGTCCAAATAATTTTTTTACCCCAAATTTTTTCCCAAAATTGCTGAATATTGAAAAAAATGGGATTGGTCAGTCTCGTTGCAAGTGTATCTACTATGAGGTGCTCTTTCCTAATTTAGGAATAGACGACGTTCACAATGTCGAGTTGTTTTGAATGTTCTCAAGCAGCCTGTCGCAAATAGTTAGGCACACTCCTTCAACGCTGCATTAGTGTTAGTAATAACTTTGTAATACAACGCCACAAACCAACCTCATTTTACAAAAAAAAGCCATGCTGATCTTACATTATAGAGTAGATATTCCCAAACATTTAAGCCAAGCATCCAATTCAACAACCAGCCAAGACCTTAATCCCCTGCACTACATCCACCTCAACACAACCTGCGGCCCGCCAAAATGCCCAAAGCAAAACAAAGCCAGTGTAGTGTTTTGCTCCATTGATTTTTTTTTTTTTATGTTGGAAAACAGCACTTTCTTTTTGGTTTGTTTGTTTCACCATTGCTAAATCACAAACCCATTCACCACCAAAACAGAGTTGGTATAACCCTATCCCTGGGAGCCACCGCTTCCCTACCCCCAACACCCCACGCCACAACTCCAAACCAACCCGACTAACCGCTCCGAAAACAAAGCCTATTTAGCATATTGCTACGTTTAGTTTACAATGTGGAACAGCTTTTGCCAAAAGTGTTAAGGCCACACACTTCCTTTCACAAAGCACAAATGTGTTACACCCAAATCACCAGCTCAGCAACCCCCTCAAATAAAACAAAACCCTGACAGGTTTGGCGCAACCCTATGCGCAACATCACAACCCAGATCCATCCCGCCAAAAAGCTATGTTGATTTTATATTGGACAACAGATTTTCAATCAGTCCCTTCAACATCACAAAAGAGTTGGGAAACACCCAAGCTTGACGTTTAAGAAATAAGGACGAATTTGAGCATTTTTCTTTATATTCAGTGTAAATAATAACCTCTCCTCTACGTCTTTTGACACTTTAATTCCAATTTTTGCAATTTAGAGTTCAAATAAATGTAATATATAATGCATGGAAAAATACATCATTTTATTTGCCCATCTTTTAAAAATAGAGAACCCATGAGATGCTTTAAGATATTTACTAGTCATAGATCTGAAGTTATAAGAGCTACAATCAATCAATTCCATGTTTAAAGACCAATGAGTCCTTTAGAGAAAACCACACCTGGAGCGTGGAGAAGCTGTAATGCTCCATCAAACACGCACAAAAGCGATAGCCTCGCCAAAAGAGGGTCGAGATGTTGTGCGATAGGAAGATGGGGAGCGATGCAGATGCGTCAGGAATTAATTCAAGAGAGGCAAAGGGATAAGAGTGGAACTAACAAGAGGGAGTGTCTCAGGCTGCCTGGGAAAAGACTCTGTTCCAGACACCATTGGAGATTTTTTTTTTCAGCGGGTGGGTGTCTTGTGACCCCTGAAGGTTTTGTGGATTGGTAGGAGGGGATTAGTCAAATAGCTCCACTGCTTTTGTGTTGAGATGATGACAAGTTACCCTGTCCAGCAGGCGGTCATAATTAAGCCTTTTTTTTTTAACTTAAAACAGTCACCTGCCAGAAAAGCCAGAAGCAATTTCACACAAAAGATTTATAAACATCATTCACTTTTCATTTTTTCTTTTTTTTTTGATGGTGCATTTTCAAAGAATTGTGATCTATTTTCTTCGCTCTGCTGAAAAATGGTTACAGCTTCATTTCTGAGCAAGGAAGTGTTTATCCTGTTTGGGAATTTGGCAGACCGTGATGCTCCCCGTTGAGCATCCCGGCAGTTGATGCTGGCGCACCTGACAATTTGTTGAGATTGTGCTCAGTGAAAAAACAGGCACATCTTCATTTCGAGCTGGGTCAATACATTAAACAAATTATTATCATTATCATCTTAACAACATTTAAATGCACCACCCTGATCACGCAACTGTCCATGTCACATGGGTGGCTGACAACCTCATCCGCAAGAGGAGATCTTGCAGTTTACCTGTGTGAATGCCCATTGTGTGTGGCCAATTTCTGCTTCCGCAATGCAAAGCCCCTGTGTGCACCTCAACCACCCTCAATTTAAAGAGAATGAGGGGACCGCTGTTCCATCTCTCAATGGCTCAAACGCCCTCTTCCACCTGAGGATAATACCAAAAGAATGAAAACGCCACCCATGTGCACAGTTAGACTGCATTTTGTGCTAGACTGGCGCTGGGCATAAAAATAGGGCCCTTATTGTGCAGTTTTAATTTATAGACAATGTCTGACTACAGGCCTCAGTATAAAGACAGATCTGATAGTATCCAGGTATATGCAAGAAAAGAGGCTAAATGTCCATGTTTTTCAAGGTGAGGGAACAATAAAGTGGAGAGGCGATAACAAGCCAGCCCCGCTGACGTGTGTCTGTTGCAGTTCTAAATGCAGTGTAGGCCCTGGGACATGTGCGGAATCCTTTCTCTAAGTCCCACTGATACATTCAAAGCGTTACTTCCACGGGGCCAAACTTTTGTTCCCTCACAAAAGGCCTGACCAGAGGTTCTCCCATACATGGTAGCCCCGTTCAAAATCAGATTACTTCCACTGAAGTCCCCCTTTCTCCACCTGCCAGTTAACTATGTCAATGCCATTGTGTCGTCAGTGAAAAACTCCATTTTTGGCATAATGGAGGCTGCATGTGTATTATTGCCTCTGCTGCCATTTATTCTAGCAGGGAAGAGGCACAGCCCACCCTCACGCGCCTTCCTCCTTTCCTTATATTATTTCTTTGAAGAAAAAATCTGGGCCACATGCCCCAGAGGAACGCTAAGTGCTTTAATTCATTCGCACCTTTTCTCTCTGGCTGCCATCTCCAAGGCCTCCCTTTATGCCCAGAAGTGATTTTTTTTAGGCTGGACCATCAAAGCAATTACGTTGTCGGCCTGCTTCCCTAATATGAGGAGAGATGACTGACAAGGAAACCATTGTACAGCGGTGGAAGGCCACTTGGCTTCAATTTATTTGATGTGAAAACATTCAGACATCGCCATCCGTTGAAATAATCATAAACAAGCCGGCGTGATCAACTCATTGAGATGTTTGGAGTAAAAACAGATCCAATTTCTGTATGACGGATTTCAATCACCGTCCTCGGCAAAACGACTAAGTAGTACAGTTAGTCGATGGAGAATGCCAGCAATGGAACATAATACTGTGGACATGGCAGTCAGTCATGTGTAGCAATTAATGTAATGGACAAGAAAGAACACCGTCTTCGTGCTAATGACAATTTCTTGTATTACAGGGTCGCTACGGTTCCTATCATAACGAGGCTATAGGAAGATGGCTCGCTACAAAAGGAGCTACACCGTAACTGGATAATGCGGGCGGAGAGAGCGGAGTATGGCGCCACTGGGCCAATGTTCCGTCCGTGGGTAATAATTCTTGGCCTGAGAGACATGGGGTCATTGAAATTGATGGAAGCAGGCTGGGAAGGGAAAAAAAATAGGAGTCTGAGAGTCAAAAGGCAATGATAGAAAGGATTCTCTTCTCTACTGCTCTGTGTAATCGCAACCAGTTTGATACAATTGTTCTCTGAAAGCCATATTGTGAACAGTCGGGAAGAGTAAGCTAAAGAATAACTACTTTTATACTGCACAGCACCAGTTTGGCTTGGATTGGATCAACTCTCCGTTTTCCACATCTAACTACAGCTGTAAACAGTGAAAAAACATGCCACATTTATCAGTCGGGAAGACATAAATGACAACAATTGGAGAGCAGGGTCTTCTGTACTGTTGAAGAGAGTTGAAGGCCACAAGAAAATTGATGCTGAACCGTCCTGAGTAGGCATGGGTCAATTATCGGGTTGACGGTTTCAAGTCAAGGTTTCAATAACCACTAATATTATCTGTCAGCTGAAATGAGCGATGCTTTTTTCTTTTATGAGCAGGGCACAATATTATTGGCTGGTTGCAGAGTTCTGTAAAAGAGGCGCCTCTTTGAAGTTTACTGACTTATATTAACTATTTTTTTCCTTCTCAGCAAGCACAAGAATTAAAATGATTGTTAGCACCTAATTTTTTTCATTTCACATAACATGATGCACATTTCAAAAGCGTTTGAAAACATAAAAGCAAATGTCTGCTCTACAACATCTTCATAAACGTCTTCTTAAAGGTCTAAAGCCAGTGATGTAATAAATAAAACATTGAGACAACTAACCCGGACTATTGTGTGGATATCAATATAAAACAGAGATTGAATTATCTTCGTGACAAGCATGTTCTCTCCAGCCCAAGACACAAAAGCACAAAATGGCGGCTGTCCTCCAGTGTGCTTTTTGTTCTTATTGGTGAAAATACCAATAGGAAGCAGGTGCCAGGTGAGGATTTAGCATTCCAATTTGTTCTGTTGAGGGTTTAAGTATAACACGTTGGATGATATGAGAGAGCACGTGTCGAGACAGTAATGTAGCGATATGACACATTGGCCAATCAGTCTTGCTTGCTTTCACTAGCTGTCATCTGGGCCATCAAGCCATCAAGACCTTCAGCCGCTCCCTCGCTCATTGACTGATTCCCTTGTTCAATTATTCTCGCTTTATAAGCAGCACCATCTATTTAGCTTTCAAAAATTCCAATAAAATTATAAGAGGATTGCTTCTTCAGCTATATTTACAACCGTAAAACTTTTACAGCAAATCTACATCTTAGCCACTCTGTTGCCTTGGTAAACATATTAAAGGTGGTATCAAGAGCAAAAAAATCTCCTGCCATGTTGGAGACATTAATAATTTAGTCAGAAATGATTTTTACATGCTGTTCCACTAATCAAAATGTATGGTGTTTGAATATTTACATTGATGGAATGCTATTTTTAGACACCGAACAGATTGTGTTTGTCTGTTTGTGCGAATATGCGTGAATGTTCAGTTGTAATTCTCGGCAAGTGTTTGTTCAAGATGCTAACTACTGGAAGTCAAACAAATCAGCTCAATTGCTGGCCCGACAAGTCAATCAAAAAGTTTCCCAAAGTACAAATAACCAAAATCAACAAATAGAGAAACAGACAAAAATAACAAACTCAGTATGGTTCCGACCTGAACAAAATTTACCTTCGCTATTGGTTGGAAATCTAAAAAGAACATCTCAACTCCAATAAGGCCTCATCCGCCCTAAGGCAAGAATGACCCCAGAAACTGGACGGAAGTAATCTGGAAAGGCAGTACGGGGGGGGGGGGGGTCGAGGGGTAGTTGAGGTAATGCGGTGTGCCGCCTCATCCTTTACTTAGCTGGCAATGCCTTCAGGGGAGACGTGTTATAAAGCAAACCTAATGGACATTATGAGGAAACCCTGGACAGTTAACAGGCACTATAAATAGTTTACTTACATGTACAGAGTCAAGGGTAAAGCAAATGTTTAAATCCACACATTATTAAACTATAATTGTACATACAACACGTCCATACCAGATTCACAGCCAGCCTACATCATTGTGGCTGCTTAATCCTCATCGAATGGAGGCCGAGGGTACAAACAAACCTGATGTAGTCACATTGCATTTGAGGAATTTAGTCATGCTGGGATTGCATCAACAGTATCTCGTCTTGCTCTTTTGTCAGATTTCATATTCAATATTTACCCATAACGCACTCGTCATTAGTGCACTTCTACACTTTAGCCAAATCCAAATTCTCAGACTTACCCTGAAGAGGTTACTCACAATTTTATAATAATGTGGATGTGAATTAGCAGCGGAAGACATTTCCAGAAATTCCATAATAATGAGATCATTTGGAAAGTTTTAGCAACTATGCCTCCAAGTTTCCAAACTGGCATACTTTGTACAAATGTAGGAGTGGACCAAAGGTCCGCTGGCAGACCTCTGGCTAGAAATATTGGCTTCCAAAGCTAATGACCTTAAATTGCACACACGGGTGCCGTTAAGCTTTGCTTGTTCCCTCAGTAGCTTACAACAGCAAATATGTCATTGGGAAAATAAACAACAATTACACTCACTACGCATCTAATTACATCATCCGATGTGATTAAAAGGCACAAACAAAAGTACACTGTATTAATATATGAGCGTATCCTAAAAGGTTATTTATTAAAAGTAAAGACAATGGACAGGGGAGGACAAGTGCGAGCAGTTACAACCCTTGTGAGTATTTGGTCGTCAACGCCGCTAGAGCACAGAGAAGATTCAAAAAGGTAAGAAAGCAAACAAAACCAAAGATATAAAATTACATCTGAGGCTAAACCAGTGTCCTCAATGGCCCATTTGGCTTTTCCATTACGTAGAGAGTGGTTACCTCAACTATGGGTGAACCGTGTTCGTTGACTGACTTGTTTTGTTCGGTATAAAACGTCCACCCAACTACCCTTTTAGTGTCTTGTGTGCTTTGAGCAAATGGAGATTGCCATCATATCCTTAAGGCCCATCAATAAATAAACCTGACTCAAATAAACAGATAAATAAATAAAACCAGGGGGTTATGGCATAGCAGTCGATGGGAGCATCTCACGCATCGTCGTGCTCAACTGGATGTTGCCGCAGCGTTCTAATTTGAACTTTTTATCAACGTTATTCAATCTTGAACTTATCCCTCCCTATTGATACGCACTGATGCCTGTGCCTTTGTTATCTTCACCTTCTCATGTCCAACATTTTCTTTCCAATTCAAGACTGCTATGTACCGGCATATCACAGCCTTTTGGGTCGGCTCTTCATTGAGTTCAAGCCGCCTGCAGAATTGTCATAGTTACTTCAAATGATAACACTGTGAATGAATAGACTCAGGAGAGCTGTTTAGAAATATGCAAAATGTTCAAAGCAAACAGGTTACACTGGATAAAATGTATCATTTGACCAAACGTTTTATGAAAACTAAACATGACTTTTCCAAATGACATGTCTGATGTGCATCTGTGACACAGCTCAACTTCATTCATGAATATATTTTTTATTCATAAACACAAAGACAGGTATTTTGTTATTCTTGTGCCTCATTGCAATGTGCACTTAAATGCTTGAACACTTAGATATGAATGTGAATGATTTTAAAATGTAAAACAATTGTTAGTTTCCCTGCAATGGATTGCTGTTTGTTGAACTAAATTGATTAGTTTTGAAATCTAATTAAAACAGAGATAGGTCAGAAATGTGCTTCACTGTACTTTTTTTTTTTTTGGGCTGAACTGAATACGAAACTGAATAACTTTTTTGTTATCAAATGTCCAAAGAAACACTTTCCGCTGGGCTGTACCTTTTTGTTTGGCTTTGTTTGCCTGAGCAATTCTCTAATGACTGTTTACAGACTGAAGCTAATTGAATATGAATCTATCAATCTACAAAAAAAACAACAACAAAAAAAAAGAAAAACTATCAATGTAACAACAATCAAACATTGGCCTTAAACTAATTTGGGACCGTGCCATCTACCATCCGGACATATATCTCGTTTATCCTCATTGTGTTTTCAGGATTGGGTGGTTGAAATGTTTTCTAATAAAGCTTTTACACGGGGCTCTAGTATTCAGTCTTCATGATATTTATGTAAGCTTCAATTTAGAAGACACATTTTTCAATTACACATTATTCAGTTCCATCTAAAAAGCCATTATTCAGGCTTACTGTAAACCTGGACAATAGAGCAAAACCACCATCTTGTCAACGGATTCTCCTCCAAGCTAAAAACACGACATGCACTATCATTTTTTTTTTTGTTCCCCCGCATCCCCGTTTCAAACGGATAACCTGAATTTATCACTCTTTGACGTGTGATCTCTTTATCGGCATCTACTGGAATTTCCACTATCACTCATCTCTTGATTTGTTGTTAGTAGACTTTAAAGCCCAGGAAGTCAAATTAATTCCTCCTCATTGTAGTTGACAGACTGTATTGATAGTGTCGTATTCTTCAAAATGCAAACGTCAATCTGGACATTTAATCGAAAACAGCTTAATAACAGCCGTGTTGTACGGAGAGAGGTTAAAAGAAGGGCGGGGAAAAAAAAACAAGGGTATGATGGCAGCAGAAGACCGTGTTTATTATTAAGAACAGAACAAACCAACACCTACGCACATTTTCTTTTTTTCTTCATCTGATCATCAGGCAGCCATGCTGTATTCCTAATGAGCAATGTATTAAGTTTAATTCAACCAAAGCAACTTGTTCATCCTTCAACACTAAGTATGATGGCCCGGGCTGTATTACATTATATGAGGGCTATTTATCAGTGAGTGGGACATTCTTACTGCCGGCCCCTTTATTGGGCATTTCTTTGGCTTTAAACACTGCAAATTTATAGCTCTAATAGGAATTCATCTCAAAATGAACCGCATCAAGCCTATTGTGTGGATGTGCCCCGGGTAAAAATAAGATAAAAGCCTCCATTATGGGACCGCCAAAGCATATTTGCCCTCCTAAATTGATCCACTATTGACAATTTACACTTAGGGTGACCTTTCATAACTGCCCCCACACTTGAGAAGCAATATTGTTAGGAGACTAAGTAAGAAAAAAAAAAGGACCCACTGAATAGAGTCCAGGATATTACTGGATCTCATAAGCTAGTAGAAGCTAGTTCATTGATGTCTCAATAAGCAGTTGGGTCGCAGTAGCTTTGCATCAATGATTCTCTTGGTGACGGAGCAGAATTATTGTTTTATTAGAGCTGCCAAGGAGACTGTTTGTTATACAAACAATTTTGGAGTGGCATACAAATTTAGGAAGAACTGCTCGGGATGAATGTGTCATAAACAATTTTTTTTAAAACTTTTGTAACGGTTGGATCATTTTCATCATGTTTCTCAATTTTTGCATGATGCTTAATGACTGAAATTTGGACATATCCATGAGGTGTGTATTGACGTAGGAATGGAGTGTTGAATAACACTGCATTGCAGAAACGACTATGATAAAGAAGCCAAACAATATCAGGTTAAAGTAAGCGTCTTTTTGGGTCAGACCAAAGTGTACAGGCTTTTTCTACACCTGAAGACATCACCTCTTAAAAGCAGTGGCACAGAAGTGTGCATATCTGCCTTACCTTTCCTTATCTATGGGAAACAGGTGATAGATTTCAAACAGCACCGCTTTACTCTCATCTTGCGTTTTAATATCTCAAATCTGCTAAAGCCGTCCAAGCAACAGCATGAGGCACCGAGTCCTGTGGGCCTCTTCGTCTGAAATCACGTTAGCTCCACTTCCTGCCGGATTGCCTCCAGGGCCGCTCCGATGAATAGCATCTATTAACACCAGGAGTGGACGCCCGGAGGAGGCCTTAGCTCTCAACTCTGAGATATCAAACAGAAACGGTTATACATGCTTGAGAATGTGTGAGTGGGAAGCACTGTTTGGAGTGGAGCGGCCAGAGAAGTTGCAAAAGAGCAGAGGGGAATTCATTGTGTCCAAATTAATCCCAAAAGTGTACGTTTCATGTATTCCAAGGAACGAGGAGATGAAAAAAGTCAGACGGCTGCAAAATTACTTGCAATATGAGGGTCATTTGGAAAACAAACACGACAATAATATGCAGTGAAATATTATTTATGGCAAAAATGACTTTGGGGGATAAAGCACAACAATGGGCTGTTTACCAAGGCCAGCATCTTTTCCATCACGCGCCTCCCTTGGGCCGCTTCGTTTTGCCTTTTTGCAGATTCATCCACTTTAGCTTCTTTAAAATTTCATGAAATAAACTAGGTAATTTCATCTTCATTAAACATACAGGGGGGGTCTGCGCTCTGATTTGACCCGTTGAATTAAATGAATGGGCTTTGAAAGATTAGAAAGTCGACCTCGAATTCCATGACCTGGGTAAGCATTATATCGCTTCATGTATATTCTTAATGAGAGCATAAATGATCCCCGCCCCCTCTTCAATGTCAAATAAGTCGTTAAGAGACTTACGATACAGAACTGATAATGGAACTTTAGATAGACTGACCCTGAAGGTGAAGCAGGATAAGAGCACAGAACGGGATGGAGACTGGAGCCCTGGTTTGGGAATGTAATGACGTTGAAAAGACAGTAAATATATAAGATTGTCTGGCCTCTCTTTGAAATCTGATAGATGTGTCTTTTGGGATGCCCCTCGCTATGAACGACCCACTGAGTCTGTGGCTTTCATCCCTGACCGAAAATCGATGGAGCAAGATGTATGAGGGGCTTGCGTTTTAAATCTGCCAATCTTCTGCCAGATACCAAGGTAACTGTCTTACCACGGGGAGAACCGAGGAAATAGAAAATGAGCAGTCTAACTTTAGCTTGACTTTTTTGCCCCCCCTCATATATACACATGCGCTCATTCGTTTTGGACCAACTCGATTCAGTATCACAATGTATTTAATGAATTATCATCCAGAAACTCCCCAAGACCCCATTTTTTTGTTCTGAATTAGGACTGTCGGGTGTAATTGCATAACACATGCATAGAGCCTCCAGGGTAAGATTTTCCATCACGTACAAAGTGGAGACAAGGAAATGGGAAATGCTCGTGGAATTGGGCGTAATTGTGACTGGCAGCACCAAGAATTGCGTTGAGTCTGACACCGGAGGTAGTCAGCTGGAGGGGAGTTCAGCTTGAAAGACGACAAGCAGACTCTCGCTGCTTTTAAATCAACGTTGGTTGACAAAAAGCAAAGAGAGGCAGTTGGTTTACTGGAGGCTGCTGAAGAGGACGCTAAGTTAATCAAGCTTTAAAAGCGTCAGATGACAATAGTTGTGACAAGGAGGAGGGGATACATCTGGGACACTGACTGAATCAACTTGGGTGGTATAGGATTACATTCCCCTATTTAGAGTGAAAAATATTGCCTCAACCATATTTTGACCTGAAACCATTGCAGGATTCAACACATTGACTATTGTCGTGTCTTTATGCGAAATTCCGGATTAGCTGGAAATGTGGAAAAGTGCAGTCGAACGGTGAGTTCTTTATGCACTCTTACTCTTAGTGCACAGAGACCCATACAGGCAGAGTTTGTCAATCAGCGAGAACATAATTTCCCCATCACGAAGGATGAGTAGACACAAAGCCAAATTAAAAAAAATAAGTAAATAAATAACAACAGACATATACATGCGCAGTGTAGTGAAACAAAAACAATATGGGACACTTCATTGCGGTCAGTAGTACTGAAAGGTATACAACGCTGTTTTATTTATTTCGCTGCGCATTAGATGTGTGTGACGTGGTACCGGTAAGTCCATTATTGACGCCGTTTGAGTGATTCGGACAGACTTGATGGGCCTGACGAGAACTCACAGACAGACTAAAGCTCTGACAAATGCCCACCTTTGATTTTGACTATATAAAATATGTTTAACTGTTGGTAATTCTAGATTCCGTCACTGAACACATGCGGTTGTGCTTGGAAATTGGTGCACGGTTATATTGCCGTACGCTCTCTGCATGAATTTAATTATTTATTAACACAGCTAGATTTAATCTCACCACTTTCAAGTAAGATATTCCTGACTTGAACTTGAATCCAGCATACTTTGCTCTTTGATGCTGATTTGCATATATACTGTGGGAAAAATAAAACGTATCTTTCGCATTACTTGAGAACGTTGAAAAATGACATACAACGTAGAGATCTCCCCAAAGGTGGACTCAACCCACCCAATTTACAACCACCAATGGTCACGCTCCAGTGAAGCTAAAAGGTCGACATCATCTGCAAACACAAACAAAAAAGCCGGCACTCCCTTCTAAAGTAAAAAATAAAATCAAAGTTGACGTGTCCCAACCGTTCCCATGAGATTCCATTCATGCGAATTCGAAATGAGAAACGGCCTCACCTGTGTGATGGTTTTGAACACAGAGTCGATAAAGGCTTCTCAAAAATGTTACAAGGGCCTGTTAGAAGTTTGGTGGATTTGATTTACCAAACATCATTCAAAATATTTTAGCTCGTGCTTGAAACACACAGGTGGGTCCTTCTACACATGAGCAAACTCCAAAACTGCATGTTCAAAGCAGAGGTTCAATATCTTTTACGTCCCAAGGCCCCTCAAGTAGTTAAACTGAATTCAAGCAATTAGTCAGAAAATTGTGAGAGCTTGTTCAGCGCTGCTGAATGCAATTTAGCCCAAATACAGCTCATGAAATTTTAAATGCACATTGTTGCACTTGCTGAAGATACAAAGAAAAAGGTGCAGCTCTTGGCCAGGCTGTTGACACACTAAAATTGAAAATGAAAGAAATTAATACCTGAATGGGACAAATATTTGCAGAAGGTTGCGCAAGACAAAAAAGTACTGTGCCAAAGCAGCCATTAAGAAACGTTCATTCGTGAACAAGCTTGGCATGGAAAAAAACAAAATTCTACAAGGCGTAAGAAGTGTCTAACTGGGACTGTTTGGAGCATGACATAAGATGACTTGACCTGTTCAAGAAAGCAAAAAAATAAATAAAATAAATAAAAAAAAAAAATGCAGTGACTTTCCGCTCATGATGCTTTTTAGTGTCATTCTTCGGCATACGCATATAAATCCAGCATTTTCACATTCGCCCTTGCAAAGCAACGCAAAACAGCTCAGCAAAGGCCTCTGGGTGTTGTAGAGCAGCTCGGCACAAGGAAGGATGTGAGTTACGCAGCCAGCATGAGAGCAACGGGAGGCAGAGCGCTGTTGTGTGGAGATGGAATATAAAAAGGGATTTAAAAACACACACCTAGGGTTCTGTAACCATAGTTAGCAGTCGGCCACCGAGAGCCTGGACTGGAAGGACTTTGATCACCTAGAAAAATGTTGTAGATGGAGTGGAGGGGAAAAGAGACCAGAGGAAAAGGGTAGGATGCATGAGTAAGAAAAGAGAAAACAACAGCATTAGAGATTTATTTTGGCAAGAATGAAACTCCCAGAAAACAACTCTCCGAAGTGATAAAATGTCATGACATCGATTTAAAACCCCAAGAAAGAGATGGAATTTAAACTAAGGGTAAAACATACAGTATTGCCTCAAATCGTGCCTTCCATGCCATTCGCCACTAAACTGATGTGAGTACGTAGATCTCCTTTTGTCTCCCAGGTGGTTACCACTCTAATGATCTTAATTATGAGCGATACATCCACATGAGGCATGCATTTAATAGAACAGTGACCATAAAAATCATGAGGAATTTGGATGAAAATGCATTTTACATATAAGGTTCTTCCCTTTAGTAAATGCCTGGATAAATATAAACAACGGAAGGCCACTATATGAGAAAATACGGTCGGTTTTACTTTATACTGTCATAGCATTGAATGGAGCAAATGCATACACTCACTTGCACTTGAAGACTTTAGTATGATACAAAATCATCAATAAAGTTGAATAGCCCTCATGGATTGACAAATTATTCTCCCCAAAAAAATCTTCCAAATAAACAAGTGAGTGTAGACACAACATAAAAGATTGCACAACTTGAAAAGCAAATTGAGTGAAAGTTACGTGCATGCAGATAGTGGAAGTATTTCACTGGTCATGAGTTTTTCTATGATCATCATCAACACCAACCAATGACAATTCCCAATATAATGCTCATAGGTTTTTGTTGGCCACTTGCAGTGAACCTAATGAGGGTCAAATTAAGCAGAACTGGCACTCGAGTTCAAAACGCAAGAGGCCATCTTAGCAGAACTGATTATTTTGTGACCACACACTACAAAGTCATCTAACTACAGGCAGCGTGGCAACACTGTAACAAGTGTTTTATTATCTGCAAAGGGACAAGAGAGAGCTAATGAGATACATTGGACCTCATGCATTCTTCTTCCTATGAGGCATGTTTACTTGAAGATGTATCTTCATACATGAATCAATGCTTGTATCCACAATGCAAAGAGAAAGAAGCAAACAACAGATCGAGACCGGGATCATTTTCAAAAGGGCCTCGGTGTAATCACCCACTTTGTTGTTATGTGATGACTTTGAAAGTGCACAAAGATCACATTGCAATGAATATAAGGCCAAGTGTTTCATTCTGTCTTACCGTTGCGCGGCGTCCGTTTTCGCCGATCACGGAAGGCTGCGCCCGACTGCAGAGCTTCCATCAGGCTGTCCATCACTCCAGTTTCATCACCCTCTGTTGGACAACACAAAAGATGCAATAATGTGATTGCGACTCATAAAAGGTGCCTTGAAAGTATTCATAACTCTTAAACTTTTTTCACGTTTGGCCACCTCAGAAGCACAAACTTTAATTTTTTTTTTTATTTTTTATATTGAAGTTTTATTTGATCAGCCAACACCAAGTAGCACCTAATTGTGAGGTGGAACGGAAATGACAGTTTCCGAAATGAAACTGAAAAGCACAATATGCATTTGTATTCAGGCAAATTTCCTTTTTTTTTTTTTTTTTGCAAATAAGCTCAAGCACCTGCAAACAACAATTTCCATGTCCTGCAACATACGCTAAATGGGATTTAGGTCTGGATTTTGACTGGGCCATTTCAACACATGAATATTCTTTCTTTCCATTTTAGCTCTGGCTTTATGAGAAGCGTGATTTATCTTGCTGGAAGATGAATCTCCTTCGCAGCTTCAAGTGCCCTGTATTAGCGCCATCCATCTTCCCATCAAATCTGACCATCGGTCGCTCCTTTTTGTAAGCGGGAACACACAATTCCAACACTGGTGTTCCATCACTAGCTCCCTGTACATTTCAGGAATTCTTTTAAGTTTCTTTCATTTCTTTACAAATCTTGAAATGGTCTTGCCCCACCTTACCTCTCTAAGCTTCTCCACGCCTGCGCACCTGCCCGGTGCTTAAGGTCAGTGGACCAGACTCGACTGGAGGTACTAAGTGAAGGCGTTGACATCCATCTCTTTGTAAGGACCTTACGTTAAACATTACATTAAGTGCCCGTCTTTAAAACTCAGCTTAAAATCCGTTTTTATTTTTGGACTTTTGACTAAGCATGGGATTTTTTTTTGTGTGTGTTTTGTACTTTTTTCTGTTTATGTTATTAATTTATTGTTTTAACTTCCTTTGTTGTCATATGAATATTCTTTGCTTCATGTACAGCATTTTGTATGCAGCGGTGGTTGTTTTAAAGTGCTCTATAAATACAGTTAAGTTGAGACTGATGGGTTCTGTGAACAATTTCTACAGCCGCCAGGAACTTGAAGAGACTGGCGAATAGCACCAGATGCCTGTTTCGCATAAGATATTAGACGGCAGCAAGACCAGAGTACGTGCAAGAAACGGACTTCTTATTTGTCTGTCTTATGAGAGATTTCAACTTGCTGCAAATTGCTATATTAGTACAAATATGTCAGTCTAAAATCTTGATTTAACTTTAGCTCTTAAGAAGATTAATCATTATACAGTATAACAACAATATTAACCATCACAGTAACAGTTTTAGATACACAGGTAGGTGTAAAGAGTTTATGTTTAAAAAAATAATATTCTTCTGAATACATGAAGGCATTCATTAAATACCCTTAATGTATATTGAATGACAATAAACGGCATTCTGATTCAGATTTAATTTTTTGAGATAAAAATGAAGAAAAATAAGATCTTGAGAGGTTGTCTTTTATCAGTAGTGGTTGTGCGACCACTTGTTGCTTGGCAAAATTTGCAGACAAAGATGGCGAACAGATGTTAAACAATTCTACAAATGCCAACGAAAGATTATAAAGCACATTTATTCCTGAACCTTCTCTTCATAATGTATTCCCTGCTCAAGTCAGTTAAATCTAAAACATAATAGAAAAAATTACCATCTGGTGGGCCACTAAAAACAGATTCAATGCAAACAAAAGGCAAAAGCTAAAGCTCTGGAGACCTTTTACAGAGGAGGTTGTGCAAAAAAGTTAATGCACTACTAGAATTTGTGGACCACACTCGCAGTGCCCCTAAGGTTCACGTAAATCACCTTTTATTCAAGCCACGCCCACCTGCCTCTTTAAATGGCAATTTTGCGGTTGATGGCTCCATCCCCTTGGACTGAGAGCTAAATTGAATGACTGCTCTCCATTAATTACAAAATAAATAAAAGAATGAGCCGCACTGTTCTCTGAGGGACGCCTGTCCTTTCTCAGTAAACTACCGGGAGGAGTAAAGTACATTTAAAGCTTAGCGACTAATACTGACAGGGGAGCCTCCAGACGAAAGCATCCACTGATCGTCACTGACAGATATTCTTTTTTCGTGGCTAACGCAAGGGAGCTAAGTGCTCTTTATGAAGACTTAGTGCACCGTCGCTCAATGCACTAGGCCCTCTATCACTGTTGGGTTAATGACACCAAAACCAGCCTTCAAAAAAAAAAAAAAATAATAATCCCCCTACAGTGCAGCCAAAGCTGCGGTGTGGATTTGAGTAGAAAGTTGACATAGCTAAAGAGACAGGTAGGTGATGCTTGGTGCGCTAGGCCACACGCAGCACGGCGCGCGACAGAGTTAAAAAGTAAGCGTTGGTTCTATATCTGGGTCATCTATCTTTACGCCCCGATGCTAATGAGTCAGAGGGCCACCCTTTTCATCATTCCGGTCTGGAACAGGCATTATTTTAAGCTGGGATCATTAGGGTGACTTATAGTGGTGCCGGGGACTTCAGTTCTTTCGCATACATGAGTGCTCCTGCTCAATAGTTATGTCATGTTTCTTTGCATCTTCTTTTCTGCACCTTCCGAAATAAGAAGCAAGGTGCTGCACGATCCATCCTTTGCAAGTTAAGACACACACAGTAGACAAATTGTACACAGAGAAAAAAAAAACACCCACAATGAAAGCTACTCTATTAATTTAGGCAAATGTCATATTTTTACAGAACGAGAGAAAGTCTTGCGAGAAACCGTCCGACTTGCAATCATTCATGCGAAACAGGAGAGACAAACTAAAAATAGACGCACTGCATGTCTATCACAATTCATTCAATTGCAAATCTTCGCTTGCACTAATTTTGCTCTCTCCGTCTACCTCAAAGCCTTTTTCCCAAGAGCTGCTTTGAAACCGATGTACCTGTTTATCGGTGCGCTGTACTTAACAGCAATCCCGATTAAATCAAGTTTAATTACACCAGCTTTATCAGGCGAAAAAAAAAGGTCTAAGCCAAGTAAGTGCTTATCTCAAATTGCAGCACTACACACAGATAGCAAGCTCAATGGTTCAACCTGAGCAAGCATGTGTTTGCAACTGCAGAACAATAAGGAGAACACATAACAGAATCTACTAGCAGTATCTTTTGAGACTCATGCTTTGAAATGTAGGCTAGCGAGGGCAATTTGCATATCCGGATGAAACAGTAAACATTTATCTATAACCACCTGGCACAGGAAACTTTTTGACAGCTCCTTCTCTGGTGCTTTTTTTGTTGTCAACCAGACCACGACATCGCAAAGGGGCACCTGACACTTTGATCAATTTGTCCTACTTCTAGCCTAACTGTAGCACAATTCATCATTCGTAATGGCCAAGACTTCAGAGGCCTGGTAGGCTGAGGTTCAGGAGGAGCACTGCAGACACGCACAAACTAAATGACTAAAATGGGCAACATACTCCCATGTCACCAAACGGCGCTCAATTAACGAGGTCCTGTTGGACTGCTGCTTAAAAGCAAGCAGGCAGCAGAAAATTAGCCTTCACACTATGAACTTATTAAAAAAAAAAAAAAACTCCATATCGACTCGCACTAAACTATGTAAACTCAAAAGATACAACTTGCACTTTCTTTGCTACTTATGCCAAACAATGCTATGAGTTGATTAGTGACTTAATAGGACGAAGTAAACGCTACGAGGCCATTGATGTTCCAAACAACATGGATGAAAAGTGTCATGTTGGCACTTCACTTACATGATGACTTTGTTTCTGGAGCTTTGAAATGTCAACTTGGAAAATGGACATTCCACTGTTACAATACTGAGATTAGTCTTTCCACGACTGCGACAATGAAGGGCAAGAAAGGAAAAAAAAATTGTTTCGGCCAAGAAGAGAGCCACATGAAGTGTGGTGAAGTGACACAAGTTGTGTTTCAATGCAGTTTTTTCGCAAAATAAAAGTGATATTTCTACATGCGCCCACCAACTGTCACATGTTTTCTGCAGGGTCTTCAAGCGCTCCCTGGCTCAAGCAGTCATCCCCTCCTGCTTGAAAACTTCCACCATTATTCCTGTCCCCAAAAAGTCACCCGCCGTCCTCCTGAATGACTACCGTCCTGTTGCTCTCACGCCAGTCATCATGAAGTGCTTCGAGAGGCTGGTTCTCCAGCACATCAGGGACTGCCTTCCTCCCACTCTGGACCCCTACCAGTTTGCATACCGGGCTAACAGATCCACTGAGGACGCCATCGACACTGCTCTGCATGTTGTGCTGGGCCACCTGGAACAACAGCAGAGCTATGCAAGGATGCTCTTTGTGGTCTACAGCTCGGCATTCAACACAATCATCCCGGACATCCTCGTCGCCAAACTGGACATTCTCGGCCTCCAGGCCCTCACGCGCATCTGGATTAAGGACTTTCTGACCAACAACTTTCTGCTCGGCCCCTACACGTCCTCCACCCGTACGCTGAGCACCGGTTCCCCTCAAGGATGCGTGCTGAGCCCTCTCCTATACGCCCTCTAGACCTACGACTGCAGCCCGGCCCACGGTAACAACACCATCGTCAAGTTTGCTGACGACACGACAGTGGTCGGTCTGATCTCGGAAGGTGACGAGACAGTCTACAGAGAGGAGGTCCAGAGACTGACGGCTTGGTGCGAGGACAACAGACTGCAACTCAACATTGCAAAAACAAAGGAGATCGTCATCGACTTCAGGAGGAACAAGACGGTGCCGCCCCCCCTCTGCATCGAAGGCGTGTGTGTGGAGAGGGTCCACACGTTCAAGTTCCTGGGAGTACAGATCTCCGATGACCTTTCTTGGACACACAACACCACAGCAGTGGTAAAGAAGGTCCACCAGCGTCTGCACTTCCTGAGAGTCCTCAGGAAATTCAACCTGGACAGGAAGCTGCTGCTGGCCTTCTACCACTCGTCCATCGAGAGCCTGCTGACGTACTGTGTCTCCACCTGGTACAGCGGCTGCACTGAGGCGGACAGAGTGAGGCTCCAGAGGACAGTCAAAACAGCGCAAAGGATTATTGGCTGCCCTCTCCCCCCACTGTCGGACATCTACACCGCCCGGTGCCTCAGCAGGGCTCTCAACATCGTCAATACCCACCCAAACTCACACCTGTTAGACCTGATGCTCTCTGGCAGGCGCTACAGGTGCATCAAATCAAGGACCAATAGACTGAGAAACTTTCTTTCCAAGAGCCATCTCACACACACACACGACCACCCTTACGAAGCAGAACAGCAACGTGATGTGTTTTTATACATCCTATTCAGTATTATTTTCCATTGCACTAACTATTCTCTTATTTATCTAATTTATATATTTATCTGAATTATTGTTGTATTGCACTGGAGAGGGGAGCTCTCTAATCTCGTTGCACACTTGAGTACAATGATAATAAAGGGATTTCTGATTCTGATTTCAGTTAGGGGCGGACTTCTTGTCATGTCCCATCTCACAAAATCTCCTTATACTTGAGCACAGCGGTCCGTGGCCAAGGCACACTTCTCCAAAATGACCAATTGCGGCTCGCCTGTTTTCTGAAGCTGAGCCATGATTGGTCATTATTTGAGCCCTGAGCAACTGTGATGTCATTTTCAGTCGACACAAGTGACAAAATGGCCGCGCCCCTAAGATGACTTAAACCAGGTGGATTTTACTGCTTAACTCATGCTCTGCAAATATAAATCAGAATGCCATGTTTAGACAAGTGGGCCTGCATAGAACATATTCTTGTCAAGAAAATTTGGGGGTGATTTCCCCTTTACCAGTATCCAGCATGGAGACGAGCATTTCTTCAATGGCTAGTTGCCATTTTTATCTGCAGTGGAACTCAAACCCCTCAGACTCCAAAGACCATTTCTATACAGACTGAACACCTGCTGTTCATCATCTACCAAATCCAACATTCATCAGGCAAAACACAATCTAGTGCACATGATTGGGACCGTACCAACTAATGTGTCACTAGTTTTATTCAAATCAATCAATCAATTAGCATGCTAGTTTCTAATTTGATTCAATTTCCCACTAATAACAGTACGGCATCTGCGCTTGTCTTTTCAGCAGATAGACCTCAATTTTACCTTTATGCAGTACTCATTATCCACAGTGATGATTTTCCCGCAAAAGGAATTATAGAAGGGCTAACCTTTTATACAAAAAACAAAAAAAAAAGAACAGAGCTTTTCTCTACTTACAGGAAAGAAAAAAAAATCTTTGTAACGGGTTGAGATGGACTGAGACCCAAGACATTGACGAACCCTTCGAGTGATGGAACACCTTGCGCGGTCACCTCAACAGACGTTCTTAATGTAGAGTAATGATCCAATTAAAGTTGCTGGATTTTTGTTCTTGGACTCTGTGGTACTTTTTTGGTGGCATTTAGAGTTTAATCATTAAGAGCAGAATGAGATAAAAAAAAATAAATAAATAAAAGAGCAGAATGAGATCTTAAAGACAGTAAACCTGAGATAAACCATTTTTTTTTATCTCATTCTTTGCATGAAATGTCTTCACCTTAATCACCCTGGCCAATTGCAATTGCCTGTGGTGAGTCTTCCACACAGTCTACTACTAACTAGGTCAACTCCTCTAGTTAGATTAATAAGGTTGCACAAAAAATGTTTTTTATTCACATGAATCAATACATTTTTAAATACATGCAGAGGCTACAATGCTGACTGTCCCCTTCTGAAAGGAAGTGGTTTGTCACACGTTTCATGTTCAAAGGAAAGTAATCATTATGACTGATGAAGAAAACAAGGCAAAAAAGCCAGCGGAAACTGACAAAAGCAACAAAAGGTATGGAAGGAAAAATGTGACGGCGGTTTGCGCGAGTCTGGTGGTGGCTTTCTGTTTTATGGGGAGCAACTGGCGGAGCGAGCAAAGAAACAAGGTCGTAAAACACCTTCTTCGATAGTCGACAGCCAGAGCTTCTTTGACATTTAATTATTTCCAATACATATGCTGCGGGAAGAAGAACACCAAGCCTCGGCTTAGCTTGAAAACAGGACTAAGCATTTACTGTATCAATGACAAAGAGGCACGGGCACAAACAAGCAAGTTTTAGTCTACTCAAAAACAAATTAACGGCAGTGTATGAAACAAGGAAGTTGTGAGAACGCTGGAATGAAAGCAGTGGCTAATGCTTATGTCAAGATCATTTCGAGGGAGACACGTTCTAATGGAAAATGTTTAGTCATTCAATATTGAGTTTCAGTATTTTTTTTCAGGCAATGGTAATATTCGATTTAAAATCGAGCCAGAATAAAAACGCTTGGATTTTGATTGACAGTCTCAGTAAGGTATTCATTGAACACAGAGTATACGGAGTCCTTGCGGCTGCACTGCATCATAAACATAATTTCTTACTTCTTCTTGTACTGGCTCTAATTCAAGCACGTAGGTGTACCTAATGAAACTTTCTGAGTTTGCCAAGTACAAAGTTTCGTGAAAAAACAAAAAAAACATGACACTGATTTTCATTCAAAGTATTTGAACATGTCCCCTTTCTTCCAGTAAACTTAAGTATGTGACATCCCTGTAATTATGCAGCCGTATCAACAAAGCCTGTTTATAAATTCAATTTGCTACTTGTCACCTCCTGCATGTTGTTCTTGGAGGAAAAAAAAAAAAACAAGTCGTATGAACCGAGAGCTCTATTTCTGAAGGGTTCATCATAATACTAATTCTACAGGGAAGAGCGGAGGTGAGTAATTTCTAGAAATTTTTAAAGTTCCTGTCTGGTAGGCGTTTGTTTACAGCACATTATGATAGCTTGTTGTGTCGCAAAAAGCTGATAGCAGTGGTGATGCATATCCATGTGGGGATAAATGAAGCACAAACATGGATATTAATGGACGACCACATCAACTGATTTCCATAAAAATGGATATGGAATTTATTGTTCAGTAGCTGCAGCAAAAGCGGTGCATAAGTGTCTGTCTGTCCAGGCTGTTCGGCAAAATATGGCCAGAAATGACAAAATAGGTTCCTCTCCGTCTGCATTAACAAAGTGCCGATCACAAAGTTCAAATATCAGGTAGAAACTATAAAGAAATAAGTCTGTGGCACAGATCATCTTTTTTCGCTCAATGTGTCCGTCCAGGCTTGTGTGGTGCACACTTTTGTTGTCACGTAACCGGAGGTGGCACAAACATGGAGCATACAATCACATTGAAATTCTTGATTCATTTCGACAGTCTCTCAAACGCTGGAACAGAAATGCGCTTCACAAAAGACAGAAAACAATGCAGAGACTGAGCGAGTGCAAGCAATGTTATATAGCAGAATGTTGGTGAGGTGTGACACAATCCTGTGACAAAAGCAGTTAGTCAACCAAAGCTGAGCCAACATGACTCTTTACTGTCACACGCCATATTCTTCCTTTATCATTCTTAAAGGGACACTTATGAGTGTAACATTGCTTAGCATGTAAAAATGACGTCAGTACAAAAATGCTCTGACTCTCTTTTGGAGCTCGTCTCGTTATTTTTCCGGTTTCAGCGTCTACGTCACAGCAGGGAGGCAAGCGTAACAAAGTGCAAATGCATATTACTACTCTTGTCCACTTCAACCTGTGAAAGTATAAAAGCATTCTGCACAATAGTTTGGATTTATTGACATCAAACGTGAGCTCATGTGATCACCTCCACAAAATCAAAAATACTGTGCCAATCGATTCTCCACCTACACAGGCTGAAGCAGACAAGAGCATGAATGCGCACACAAACCCCGACTGGTTATATTTCGGACATTTAGCTCTAACTAAAGTTGTATCAATTCTCAGGAGCAAGATGGCGGCTGATAGGAGGCAGGCACATCTTTATCCCATCACCCCCCACCCCAATTGATCATGGTTTTTGGACGTTATAAGCAATGATAGTACAATGATTTCCAATAGAACGTGTATTTGTCTCTCCCAGAGACATAGTGAGAGCGGAGGGGGCGTGGCCATATTCCTCATAAAAAAAAGTAGGCGTTTTTCAAGTTGTCACTTATTTCCTAATTTCTCCAAAATGAATAGATACAAAAGATTTTTTTTTTGTTTCCTGATCAAAAAATATTTAAACTAAGCTTGTCAGTGAAAAATGGGCCATCTTGGCTGGACCGATACTTTAACTCATCAGAGGAAAGTAAGAATCGCTACATTCCGCTGACGGATGAAATTGGACTGTCAGACATGAGGATCATTGTGCATAGGGGAGATGTCGACGATCCACTATCCTCTAAATAGCCTCATACTGCATCTAATTTGCTCTGTAATGAGATCTAATGAGGGGTTACAGACCATGTGCTTGATGAATTGAAACCACTGGCTGAGAGTTTAACTTCACCTCAGTCAACCTCCTTGAGCAGGGAGCGAAGGATGAAATAAATAGGATAAGCAGAAGGGAGAGCAAAACCCTACTTGTGCTTTTATTGTCTTTTTTGGGGTTGGTTTCTGTGTAATGTTTTTAAGCACATTTGTGCCCATCTGTTCGCCCACACAAAGTCACCTGTGCAATTAACCTCGACCATTAGCCGTGAAACAAAGACCTCGCTGGGAGGAGGAGGGGGGTGCTTCCTTATGGCTAGGTGGAGAGACTGTAATGATGCTTCCTTTTAATCTCATCTCTCGCTCACTTTGAAGCACCAAAATTCAAGCTCGGTTGCCCGAACGAGTAACTGCTCAACTCGGCCTTCACCCTTCCAGTGCCGCATTGCTGTCCAGTTCTTTTATTGTCTCCCTTTCAGCCCAGTCCTTCTCAGCAGCCTTTTGGGCTGTGACAGACACACACAGGCACACACACTCAAACACACATCATTACAGGCAACACAAGTGCCCAAAGGACAGCAGTCATGCACTTGTTTGATGTGTCTTCTTTTTACCTCTCTCTAAACCCTTTTTCCTATTTCCCCCGCAGTGAAAGCAGTGAAACCTTACAAAAGCTGTGACACAACAACTTGAGAAACTTTTTCAAACAAGTCTTTAATGTGCACCTTCATTTCCAGTTCAGGTTCTTCCATCTCTTTTGAGGTCGAGACCAAGTTCAAGCATAACTTCCGCTTCTATGCTAGTCCATTACATTTGATGTGGTACGTTATATATTGACATCAATGTGCACATAGTGTACAGCAGATGCAAAAAAAAAATGTAGGAGCATTGAAGCTCAGTCAGACAGAGTGGTGGTGGTGGGGGGGGCGTTATACCAGTTTGACTTCAAATTGAGAATCAATCACCGTCTGCATATTTGTTTCAAAAGCAGTGAATGACTAAGCTCACTGGCTTCTTTGTGTAAATGAATGTTCACGGCGCCGACCTCTGGTCACTTTCCCGGCCACTGATGTAATCGGGGACTTCCAGACCAGCAAAGAGTAGCTGCGCGTCACAAGTTTTACAGGTTTCAAGTGGGTGCGTTTGCAGAAAAGAAATCAAAGCCCAAGTTCTAATTTTGTCTGTAGCTCGGAACCAGCAATGTCACCACCACCACTGATCATTAGAACTCCCTTTCCTATGAGACAAACTGCTTGCGAACAAATCTCACATTTCAGAATCGACTGTGATTGATTTTTCAATTTCTAAGGATATGGTAGCAAGACAGAACAATTAAGGAAGGAAAATGCTCTTCGCTTTATAATTGAAACAGTTTTGTTTGAGATTCTAAGGAATGAAAAGTGTGTTGATTTTTTTGAAATTATTATTATGATTATAATCATTACTATCCTGACAGCAGAGTGGTGCATGTGTTTCATGCGTCTCAGATATTGTCACCTCCACTCTGGTGCTGCCATGAGCTCTTGCATAGCACCATGATCAGAGTGGGAAAGGAGGCCGGAAGCTGCAAATGTCTGGGAGATGTGCGAGGTGGGTGGAAGGTGAAATATGTTGCTTGACATGCACCGGGTAGAGAGCGAATGACTGGTCAGTGTGTGCCCAAAGGAGGGAAATAAGAGTCATCCGAGCCCTCCTGCACAAAAAAAAAGGCTAGGAGAGGCACAGAGAAATGTTGGATGTCGACAAGGGAGAGATGAAAGTGGATTAGCCGCCGCGGCGATTTGCATTCCGTGGTGGAACGAAAGCCCATGCGATGCCCCGAATAGCTGGATGCATGAATAAGTAAACAAACAAAAACCAAAATAAACCCTCCATCTGGATGGATGCTGCCAGGTCCCTAGTGGGAAACAGTAGGGGAGGATGGAAGGCGGTAAAGTAGAGGGGGTGGGGGGTAGGGGGGCAGAAATGCATTCAATGTTGCAACCAACACACTCTCCTGGCTCCGCTATCAGCAACTTTCTCGCCCCTGAGTGTCCATATTGCTATTTCCATCCATATTTCCATGTGCTTTCAGATTCAGTAGTTCTGCCCGGTAACACCACAGCCAAACATGCCGAGGCCCCGACAGATGTTCGTTTGACATACTTTCAGGGGTCATTGTGTCAGGACGCCCAGCTGCGTCGAATCCACAACCGCACTTTTTCCAAAGGTGAAATTTCGCTCATTTTCATTCAGAAATTGCATAAGTCTTTAAAGTTGTACTTTTGTCCATATGCGTCTCTTCGTTGATTTAAAGATAAACAGAAGTGAATTTGGGGTCAGATTTTAAAACGGCTACATGTAAGTATTTCAACTGAACATTTTGTGTTGCTTGTCAATTACTGTGAAACTACAAAACTAAATTACAATACACTAGCCAATTTGCTGCTTGTTTGGGGATGACGCAAAAACTCCGCAATGACTGAGGTAGAACCTATTAATGTTTATCTTGGATCATGAAAAATAGGTTTAAAAAATATTAACTTCACTTTTTTGAGTTCCAAATGACAGCATTTGCAAGGTTTCAATTTTCACTTTGGTGCTAAGTCAACATTTGGATCTTTTATCTTGTCTTTTGATTCTGTTCTCTATTGAGTGATATTCAAGTTTCTATTCCATTTTATTCTCTCTGCAGTTGCCAAAAGCATTTTTTTTAAAATTTGTCTTCAGGGCAAGCTATAATGCCCTGATGATAAAAATGTCCTCAGTCTACAGAGAATGCCTGCAAACACAACAGTGCAAAAGTATTCCCTTAAAAGTGTCACAGAAGAAAATTCATCCAGCCTGTTGAAAATGTACAGACCATGTTTTTTTTTTTTTTTTTATTAAACCTGTATCACATTTTATGATGCTGTTGGTGCTATGGACAGGACAGGTAGCGAATTACTCGAACCACTCAGGATATTTAGATGAAAGAGATGTCTAAGCTTTTTAGACGTCTGTTAAGTCTGGCTCTTATCTCCAGGGCAGCATTCAGAATGAGTGGCACGTTTGGATAGTGAATGGCGACTTTGGGAACAGGACTCAAGATAACATCTGAACTAAAGTCCACATGTGTTGTTTGCATCTGCGAAAGGTGCTGATGTCTCTGAAAGCTCAACAGATTTGACAATGAATTCTGATGAAGGTAATTAAGTTTGATTGACTGGAAAGTGAGTGGTGGGATCCATGTGTGGGTGGAAAAATGATTAGGCACTTGATCCACCCATAAATTATTGCTATTCAAAGGGATCTTTCAGCAAGGCAGGGCACACTTATGAAAGCGTTTTGGAAAAGGCAATCGTAAGCACACTTCAATAAAAGATATCCAATTCCAGGTTGTATTTAAAAACCTTACCTTAGGTAGAAAATAGTGCTTCATTTTTATTTATAGAATCTTTACAGAAAGGTATTGATTAACAATATATTTCTCTGTTGTGATTTTAGTTGGCAGAGGTATAGAACAGCACTGCATGAACTGCCAAACTTTGGTTTTGTAATGTTTGTCCACATTTAAAGTGTGTTTTAAGGCATTTAGCCTTTCTAGGAAGCCCTGAAATGAGACCACCTTTGGCTTGAAATTTGGGGGGTTCGACAGTTTGGCAGCAACTTTCTTCTTATTTTTTCAGGTAATGATGGAATTCACCTTTACACAACTACACTTCAACTGATGAAGTATGAAGATTATAAAAATCCATCCATGGGAATTTTTGTGCTCCTTGTGAAATGCCCTAAGATGTCATGAGATGCCACCAAAGCCTCCTTAAAAAGAAAGGTATTACAGTAATTAGTGTCAGAAAAGTACATTGAAGGTCTTTATGAAAGTTACGAAGAGTCTTTGCAGCGTGGGCAAAGGCAAAATGTAAGCCATTTATTTTTAAGGGTAATGTAAAATGAGTTGGAATTAGTGTTACTGATTTGGGATCATCGGGTGTTGGATATTTAGTATAGCTCAAACCAAGAATAATTACATAAAAAATTACTCACATTTTTTTCACTGTTTCTGGAAGGGCTTGGTCATCACATTACTGAATGTGAATATTCCTTTATCCATTTTCTATAGTTTTTGCCTTCTTACGGGTTACAGGTGAGCTGGAGTGTATCCCAGCAGACTTTGGGCTACAGACGGGCAACACTCTGGACGTAAAAAGGAATAAATAAACAGCTAAAAATTCATTAGGTTAAGGAGTATCTTTATTCGACCGAGATGTAGTCAATCATTGCCAAGCTAAGGCGGCAGAATAAAAAAAAACAAGCCGTGACCTCATGTCTCGACAAGCTATCCGCGGCGTTACCGTCATTTGCCGCATATGTGTCGCCGGGGAGACACAATACGAACTTGCCGAGCGCGCACCTGCCTGTCAACGCTCGCCTATGATCAGCAAGCACGGCTGAGGCTGTGACACAGGTGCGCGCGCACTCCTTCCTGCCTACCCGCTGCTGTCAGTGTGGCACAAAGCCATCAATCTCAGACCCTCCACCTCTGTCACGGCTGACAGGAAGCCGCCAGCCACGAGCACTCAGTCAGATGCATATACATTTTGTTTTGGCACGGCACACGGAAAACACAATGAAATGTGGAAAAAATGAAAATGTGCTCCAGGACACTAAATATAAAAAGATAGACAACTGTCACAATTTTGAGTCTAAAGAAAAGGGAATGTAGGAAGAACAGAAGGCAAAGTGATGACACGCATACATGCATACTGTACACACACACACACACACATACAAATAAATATTGGAACATAAACAATATATAGAAGTATACAATTTTTATATTTTCATATCAAATTAACCTGCTGCTGAGATTGTTCGGAATAATGAACAACAATTTTGTCAAAGACTTAGATATATTTTTCTCAAAAATATCAGCTGGTGTTGTTATCTAGCAGCACGACACTTCTCTGTGTACTCTCAATGGCCCTCATTTACAAACTGTTACCAATTTTTCCACAAAACATATGTACGTAACTCTTTGAGCACAAGATTTATGATTGAGTTTTTTCATAAATAAGGCAGCATCACCTGTTTGGTGAATCCTAGACCAACTGCCTTGTACGGCTGCCAACGGTGTTGATTCATTATGGTTCGTTTTTTGTTTGCGACGTCGTTCCATACACGTCGACAAATAGTTGGGTTCCTGTTATATCTCACTCTGAATTTGCAAAGGCTGTACACGACTATTTTGTCAAGACGATCTCCTTCCTTGCTAAATCCACACAAGCGGATGAATTGCGCCGTCTTAAAAATCTACTGTTCGTTGCCGCCTTGAGCTGTGTTGCATGCTTGACATAAATTCCCAACGCCAATCAGAGATCGTGTTTGAGCAAAAAAATAAATACAAATGAATGAAAGTTGATTAAAAATAACATTGAGGCGAATATAAAAATAAACGGGTATGAGGACTTTTCAGTGAAGAATTATTTTGTTAATCATATCTATTAAATTGATGAATAACTGAACTAGAAATGAATTTGCATCAATGTGAAGCCAGAAACAATGGAAATTATTCCAGCTTTGATCAATGTAGCTGGATCATGGGGGGGGACATATTGTATATAATCAATTGAACATTTTTTTAGAATTACCCACATATCAATAATACAATACAATTTTATTTATATACCTTGTATTTGAAAACGTATTATATTACATTCATAACATGAGTCAAAAAGGAGATAGTATATTGTGATTATAAGAACATTCTCGACTATTCTCGATGCAATCTATGTAACATATCATACTGTGTGTATTACTGAATATGACGTAATAGCAGAAGAGTGACTCATTTCTCGGTGAACGTATCTCTTTATAATGGGCTCAAAGCTCTGTAAATCAGGCTATTTTAGGTCACGGTTTCAAATCCGACTCTCAAAAATGCTTTAGGGCATGTTAGCAATAAAATGAAAATATCATTAAGGAAAGTATCTATCCACAGTGTTTCATATCTATATGTGAATGGCTTGACATCGTATTGCAGCACCTTATACAGACACTCCATCGAAAAGGTCACTTAAACGTACTTTGTACGAACGCCCACAATGAAATAATTAATATGTGGAAGTGTGATATGTTCATGTCAATTAGTTATAAACATGCTGGCGCATATGAGGAAATATTAAGCAAAAAATAAATAAGTGAAAAGACAAAGCTAGATCAATTTTAGTACAAGAAATGCCTTTTTTTTCATGCTCTGAACCTTGCATTTATGCAAGCAAGCACATACAAGTTGATCCTCAAAGTGTGAAAGGTTGACAAGCAGGATGCATAAATAGGAGCATCATTGTCAACATGCCAACTGCTCTCGGTAGAGGCTCACAGGGACAGTCAGAACTCAATCGATGGGCCTCGCTGAATTAGAATATGGCGATCAGTGGCTGGGGAAAAACATGCTTTGGGTTGGATAAAAAGGATATGCAAGAGGATAATCACAAATGAGAAATGGGACATCATGGAAAAATAAACTTCTATTTTCTGGTGACGAGATCCAGGTACTCTTTGAAAAAGTTGGGGTTTTATCTGAACTTGGATGCGGTAATAGATCACGTGTTGGAAAAACAACAACTTCCAGCTGTCATGTGATCAAAGATAAAAACATGCAACATTATTCTCGCCCAAAGTTTTGTCGCAAACACTTTGGCTGAAGCATGACAATATACCCACCAAACACTCCCGACTGGAGCCTGCAAGCTTTTGCTTCCCATTTATTTGGGTGAGCTTGCATTCAAATAGTAATAATTACATAAAAAAATAAAAATAATAAACTCTGCATCTGGGGAGTCTTTGCATTTCTTTTGGTGGTAATTATACAATTTAAAAGCATCTACAGTGGAGTCTTGACTTACAAGTAACCCGTATATAGAAAGACATACGGTGTCGACTCTAACAACGCTCATAGATATATAATCTTTATCTTCTGTGAGAAACAGTAGGTATTAGTATTATGTCATATTGGCACTTTACTGCCCCCTGGTGATCATGACACGCACACCAAAAGGAGCACAATGTCGGGCGATTAATGGCATATCGATTGTTTTCAATAGAAAGATGACTTGTGATACATACTAAATATTTGAAGTTACGTCCGTAAATCAAAGGAAAACTGCATATTCAAATAGATTATTTAGTAAACTAGAGATTGGGAAGCTATAAAGAAATTATTAAACCATTGACACCATGTTCCACCAACATTCATTGACAAAGTTTCACAATTTAGCGTTGCCCATCTATATATGATACTCATTCCAAATTGGGTATCAATTGCACTATAAAATTATGTTTGCTCAAACTATATTGTTATTTTACCTGTGAAGAGAAGGCTTTTTCTCTGCAAAACTGTTTTCCAAACTTTTTTTTCCCCCCTCTTCGGTTGTTTGTTTATTCCTCTGCGCCTCATGCCAAGCTGAATTGCAGTCAAAAGTGTTTCTGGCTCTGCGGCGCTGTTCAAAGCTTAGTGGTTTCGACTGAGGTACAAAGTTGACACGCGGGTGCAGACACTTGCCCCAGACGGGGGCGCTGACCTCGCAGATGTTCGCCGAGTGTGCAGCCTAAAGGGCCTGCTGCTTCTCACAAGAGGCCTTAAGAAAAGACGGCCCAGTGGCTTGACCCCGCTCAGGCTTTTGACACATGCTCCTTGTGACACTCTATCATATGTTGCTGCACAAAATAAAACACAACCCAAAAAAGAAAAGAAGCAAAAAAAAAAAAGCAAACATCTTGTAGTGTTTTAGGCCCACCTCAAAAGTCTTATGCGACTGGGTTTGTGCGGCAGTTATTGAAATGCAAGTGATGTGATCAAGTAAATGTTGAACATCTGGTCAGTTCAAGAGACTGTGGAAATCCACTTAGTGAGAATTAAAACAAATGGGATGACTGGGTAATGGCTTCATAAGCAATTCCCAACATTAGGTCTCGTAGTCATTTACAGGGGAAACCCGTTTAGCACCATTCTTGTATCATTTATCAGTTAAGCTTGTTTAAAAAACAAAAAACAAAATAAGTATCGGAATGTATGCAGCACACATGTGACATATTATCACATTATTCCAGCAGAGAAATAATGCAAAAGTCTTTTTTCCTCTTTTGGTTTTCGAAAAAGCATCTCCCTTCCCCCAACCAAAAGCTTCTGCTAAGGAAAATTGAAATAAGCCATCATTAATTATGCAATTCATTAATCAGTTGCAAGTGAAGAGGATTTGGTTGCAATTTGTGAAATGGCATAAAATCTATCCCTTCTAAAAAAATAAATAAATAAAAAATACCCTCTTGAAATGGCATTAATCAAAACTGGATGATCTATTGAAAGGTTTTTAAGCAATAAGTTTAATCACAGCAATCAAATGGAAAGTCAGTGGCCATATGTTAATGCCATCTGCTCATACAAAAGGATTTCTGAAAGGTTATTTAGTGTTTGTAATGCCCCTATATCCGTTCACCTACTGGATGATGATGTGCTTTTAAGGTTGCACCTGATTGGTCAAAGTCAGAGAAAAGCATACAATTCCATATGAATCATATTGCAATACGTTTGGGCCACTATCGCAATGACAATATTATTTGGGACATATTGTAACTATCTATCTACCTGAAGGATTTACACTAGCCTAAAATCACCAATCCATTTTTATTATGTTTATACTACAAGTATTTTTGATCATTTAGTTATTGCTGTGCTTTGTGGCTTTTTGATTACTGTCATTGGACAGATTCAAACAATTCCCAAGACGCAATAATGAGCTGTCAGATTAAAGGGAAAAAAAACAAAAAAAAACACAATTGTTGGTTATTTTTCACTTTATATGAAAAAATGAAAAATGTTTCCTCATTTAAAAAAAAAATGTCAAGGTTTATTTTCCGGCATGCAACACATCTATATCTTCATTCCATGTTTAGTTTTTGCTTTTCTGAAACCCAAAGTCTTTTCATTTTGCACGAGACTGCAACAATATCCTGGTGTTATGCATTCAATTTATGGTGCATTGCATTTCGGCACCCTACCAACTGTCCTTGGCCTTCACAATGGAGCTGACAAAAGTAAGTTCATTTAAAGTATTAACCTAAAGGAGCTCCTCTGGAGAATTTAATGAAAGTGGTCTCAAAAGGAGCATATGGCTGTAAAAAAATAAATAAACCAACATAAAAGCAAAAAGCGACCAGAAAAAACAAACAGTCTCTAAAGTTGTGAGTACAAATTGCCTCGCTGCTGTTTAACCTCCATATTTTGCATTGCTAACGAACAAAGAAAGTGCCCTTTCTCTAATTACCTTTCATAAGTAGGCACATTATGTAAGAAAAACATGAACTATTCAAGGTTCCCCATAGAATGACAGCCTGGCACCTCTAATTCAAAAGTGCGTATACTGTATCCCCAGTGCCAAGGTCACAATGATCAGGACACTGCAACAAGGTAGCTTCTTTTTTTTTTTCCCAGAGTGGAGGACAATCCTCGCATCGCTATCTCCTGCAGGCAACGTTGCTCATGTCATCCTTATGTTTTATTCATGTGAGTCATATTATGGCATTCACAAAGTCAGATCAAAATCTGCTCTGGTAGAAATATTTAATATTATAGCTGCTTCTCTACCCTTCTCCATCTGGTTAGCCCGAATGAGAAAAGAGCGCTCGACAGACTCCTTCACACACATCCGTGTTGGATTATTAAAAGTGAAGCTTTCAAAGAGGTCACTGCTCAGGGAAAAAAAAAGGAAACAGTGTTGCATGCATCAATTATCTTGGAGGATTTGTGGCATACTGAAGACTTTCTTGTCACACTTCCCCATATGGCTGTGAGGTCATTGGCTGGAAGCTGACATTTAGTAGCTAGTGAATTGTGGAAATCCCCCCAAAAAAAGGACAAAAGAGCAGACTGACTGCTCGCAAAGGGCCTTCGGGCTTGAAATTCCCTCTCAATGTCATTGGCAGAGCTTGACACAAGCATCCCGCTCTGCTGCGCTTATTTTTCATGTCGGAGCAACTCATGCTGATCAATACACAGTTTACTGGCATTGCTTCGGGGTGGGGTGCAGCCGTGGATGCGGGGCCAGGATGAAGGAGTAATTGCAATAAGTCACCATATATATAGCCCACGTGTGCGATCTTAGACGGACGGGAATGCTCCTTCAGCGTTATGTAGCATCACAACTGGGCGACAAAGGTGGCGTGATCGCAATGCACGACATTACTGAACCACTAAGTAAAACTTGAAAGTCAGAAAGAAGCATCTGACGCCCCCCCTATTGGTCAAAGTCAAACTGCACTGTGTCTTTAAGATTGGTGCTAATTATGTGTATAGTATAGTCAAACACTTAACTGACAAATACCAAAGCCCCATATTTAAGTCATGTTATGGTCAACCATTTTGCCACAATTAATGGTTCTTTAGCTTTATTCATATGTTCAGAAATGACGACATGGTGCGGCTTTTATTTATCTTTTGAATTAAACACATGCGGGTTCGACGACGGAGGACAAAGGAGGCAAAAATAGCGGTGCCTGATATAGAAGTTGCATATTCATCACAACACACAGAGGAAGCGTCCCATGCAGGCCGAGAGGTAACTTCTACCGAAAAGAGGGAGGGCATCTTTTGACTACATTTTTGCTTCAAGAAGTCCGACATGGAGCAGAAAATGTGAAATGGAAAAACAAAAGTCATCCGAAAAACAGGAGCCTTTTTGGGAGAGCCACTCTGTATGATTAACATTTAATTTTAATTATTTACATTGCTAGCTTTGTTTGCACGAGAATGCTGCAGATTTCTGGAACTTGAAACAGAATGTAGATGTTTGTTTTTATTTTGATACCTCTGCAATGTTTGCACGGTAATGCTGTGCACTGTTGATCTATTGCTCTGGCTGCCCTACAAGGCTACACATTTCGGAAACATAGAACAGAATGTTTGTGTTTGCTTTCATACGGCTGCCACTTTTGTGCAATATTGTTCGGTGTTGTTGATCTTCTGCTCTGGCTGCATTATAAAAGATAGATATCAGAAACTTCAAACTGTGCAACTTTGAAAAGTGATTTTCATTGCTTTTACTTTATTACGGGAAATGTCTCAAACTGTCATTTTAATTCATGTCATGCTATCTAAATTTGGGACACAAATACGGAGCCAACTGTGCCTCTTGTGTTTACGTTTGATCATTTTACATAACAGCACTCAAGGATAGATTTCTCATTTAATAGACTCTTTTACGTCACTTCAAAATAAAGAAAGAAAAGGTAAGTCGTCATAGTGTGTTGTATCCTTTTTTTTAATAGAATGATTAAAAATCTAAATTGTGGTATATCGTTATCGCCATAAATAAATGGCCTGTAAAGTGATAGATTTTGTTTTTCACCCAGCACCACATGTACCATAGAAGCCGTTCGCCAAAACAATCAAGATTCCATCAATACTGATTTGAGCCCATGTTGACATTAAAAGTTATGTTACACATGCGACAAATCTGAATGGAAGCCAAGTCAAACTTCAACTGGACCATGAGGCCTTTTTATGAAGACAGTGGCCTTTTCAACAATGTGTTAATTGGTCGTATAATGTCACTGTTTCAGCATTTGCGGTGACCCCGTGTTAGCATGAAGGGACAAAAGGTTAAAACAAGCAACATGCTCATTGTTTATGAACTTTGCTACGTCTCTCCTCAAAAGCTAAGTCCCAACATGTGTGCAGATTGGTCGGATCACGTAAAAAGAAACATCTGCTTTTTATCAGGTCATCGCCCGCTGAAAACAGAGCAATTTCTAATACACACTCTCTCCCCCAAAAATAATTTGTTTCTTGGTGTTTTCAACAGAAATTAATTAGCATATGCTCTGCTCTCTCGTGGCATACGTCTTTATTAAACACACGGAGCAGGAGTTAGTGAGGAATTAAAAGCTTGGCAAATATATTGGTTAAAGGGGAGGCCAACCCAACAATTTTCTTGAAAAGAATATGTTCGACGCAGGCCGATAAGTCAAAACATGGCATTCTGATTAAAATTCCGTTCATGGAATATGAGTAAAGCAGCACAATCCACCCATCTCAGGGAGCCGCCATTTTATCACTTCAGTCAACTGAAAATGGCATGACAGTTGCTCAGGGCTCAGCAAACAGCCAATCAGGGCTGAGCTAAAAAAAAAAACAAAAACAAAATAAAAAAAAAACACGGTGAGCTGTGATTGGTCCATACCATTTTCAGTGGTCAGAAAGTAACAAAATGGCCACCCTCTGAGATGGCTACCACGACCTCTGCACTGTGAGGCCATTCCAAGTAACAGCACGCCACATAAAATTGTGTTCACTTTTTGCCTTCCTGCATTCATTGGTTTAACAGAAGTAGAATTTACAAAGTATCTCAGAAGTAGAAGAAGTGCCAAAGTCCATCTGTCAATTATGAAATCAAATGTGTAATCCCAATATGACCTGCATCACTTCTAAAGCAAGACTCCACACAAGCCTCCCACCCGCATCCCCTTTCGCTCTGCTCCCAAACTCCCTGCGTGCCCCGCCGGCGGCTTTGTGGAGAAGTGACGCACCTTTGTTCATGTCAATCAGCTTCTTCTTCTTCAGCTGGCGCTCCTGCTTCTCGCGCTCGGCTTTTTCCTTCGCCAGCCTGGCTCTCTTGATCTTCTCCTCCGTCTCCCTCTTCTTGTGGTTCTCCTTCACGGCTTCCTGATGAGGCAACACACACACACACACACACACACGCACACAAATGAATTCCGACTTCTGCCACAGCTCTTGAGTGTCATTTTCAGAAGCAGCAACTTGCCATCAGCGAAAAATTTGTATTCCGAGAAGGGTTGAAGATAAGCTGCTGGAATAAACAATAAATCATTTCAAGTATATGAGCACTTTTGGGAGGAGGGGGGAGGAATACAAGGTTATAATCTATAAGGCCTCTGCTCGAATTTACATATTTTCCAAGATGGAGGAGAGCTCATGCACAGGCAACTATAAAAGAAAATCATTTTGAAGGCATATTATTGTCACCACATCAATTAATAAACAAGCAAGCCACATATTTTTTTGTTTTTTGACAAAATTCTACTGGATGCTGTCAAGACAGATTCAGAATTTTAACTGAATATGCTCCTCTAAATTTGCTCTGAAAAGATTTTTGTACAGAAAAGTAAGTAAATAAGTAAGATAGTAAACAAGTAACAAAGTACAGTGTATATACAAATATTCAAAAACGAATTCAATAAGAGGTTTTTGTGACGTGCAACGCACGAGCAACATAAATCGTAAAACATTTTCCACCTTTAATGCTCCCCTACAACCTGAACAACACAATTGCTTATTTTTTTTTTTTTTACATTATTTACGAGAGGGAAAACACATGACTGAAATGATGGGTTTGCATAAGTCTGCACACCCCAACTGCCATGTGGCTGTGTTCAGAGCTAACCAGTCACTTTTAAAATTGTTCTAAATGAGCTGCCACCATTTGATGTACATCCGATTGACCATCACATGAATTTTATCTGCTCAAGAAGGCTTTCCTTGCTTTTGTTTTCGTTCGAGCATGAGCCTGAAGCTTTTGAGGTCACTCTGACTGCTACTTTGAACTGTTTATAACTTCCTCTACTTTGTAGAGAGCTCCAAGTTGAACTAAACAAAAACAACCCCAAAGCATGATGTTGCCAAAAGCATGCTTCATAGCAGGTATGATGTTCTTTTGGTAATGAGCAGTTTTTTGCTAGGCCAAACAAACATCTCGCTCTCACCGGGTCCGAACAAAAATCTCCTAAAAACATCAAAGAAAATTCGATGATCTGAAAAAAAATGTGAACAAAAAAACTAAAACAACACCAATAAAATCCACATTTTTTTTCCCGCAATTACTTTCCATTTTTATTTTCGTGCAGAGATAAGTAGATGGCTGTGCCCTAAATGGAAAATAATCCAGAACCTGACCATGCAGGGCTATGTAAAAGACAACTTATTTTTTACAATTTTATGATGTTTGAGAACATTTAAAGAATGAGATGTGGAGCAACATTGGGGCAAATCGTCTTGGAATTTCACAATCATTTACGATTAAAGTTAATTGTGACTGTTTTGCTAGAAATGTTAACAGTGGCTATGCTAACTTTTGTTAGACTATATTTATAAATGACAGTTAAAATGTTAAATTGTTACTTATCATGTTAATAATCTAAAGTGGGAACCGAATCCAGCTACAAGTTCCATATTTCAAGTAGATAAGCATTCAAAGCAGTAAGATGATGATTTAAAAAAAAAAAAAATTGATAAGGAGCTTTTGCAACACAAATCACATTTTGCGGGATGCTGCCACCATTCTTAGTTTAAATGAAGCGCTTGCTTTACTGCTTTCAAGTCTTAATACTTACAGAGGTCAACTTATTTTTACACGTGTGATAGACAGTTAAGGTTTTATGATCTTAGAAAAATGTTATGGAAGAAAATGGAGATGATGTGAGGCTGTGAACTATTAACATAGTTCAAAATGGTTGCTCCATGTGTCATAATGCAGAGCACCACGCCACAATGTGTGAAAAAAAGAAAAAGATAGAGGAGCAGCCGTTGTAGAGCGTCAAGCAGTCTCGGTGGAGTGAGAAGGAGATATCATCCCGCTGCTCCTTCGTGACCGGCCCAAATGTCAGGAAGGAGTCAGAGGCAGCCAGATAATCAACAGGAGCAATTCAGCCTTTACAAATGTGTCAGTTTGTTCTTGTGCCAACACAGAGGAAGATGCAACTGTGTGACCTTTGGAAGCAAACAAGAAGTGTTTGCTTCTCATCACAGAGCTGAGCTGGTGCAGACGGAGACCGCACCCACCGCGGCTACATTATGTGGATTTGATTTGACACCTCATTCATTGGATGCACCAGGACAACCTCATGATACAACAAATTGTCAATAAATTCCGCTTCACGAAGATAACAATGCTCACGTTTGATGGACACTGTCAGAAATTAGTTTTATCATACAGTACTGTGGTTGTCGTTTGAATTTATATACAACTGTAGAGATTAGATACTGTCGGTAGCTTTCTAGCTAGCAATGGCTGCCACAGTGAAAGTATTAATGAGGTTTTGTAGGCTAATGTTTTCCGATAAATTCCCTTTCTTTACTTGCATTTAACATGCTGCCGATGGATCGCATGACTGCCTATACGGCGTTGTTAAAGTTCACCATGGAGGCGCAAAATGGCCACCACATCGCACAATGTGACGCCATTCCTGAAGGACATAGTATTGTATGCAAAAAGGTTAAGGCAGCATGCTAGTATTTCATACAGTGTGTTTTCAGTTTTTTTCTAAATTGTACAATATTTATTTTTTAACCACACCAGTAAAAATACAATAATTATTTTTAATGACGGTGCTGAAATGGATTTACTACATTGCCATAAATTTAAATTGGCTATAATCTGTCATATTTATGGGAAACTGTTTGATTAATATGCACTGTCCTTGTATACTTTCAAAAATAAATAAATACAAATGCAAATAAAAAAAGTATTTTGATTCGCAAAAGGATTCATGGAATAGATTAGATTACATTGTAAAAATAGCGCTGTCTAATCAAAATGAAAAGGATATTTTGAACATATTGGTTTACTGTAAATTTGTAAAGCAGATGTTGCTTTTTAAAATAACACTTTTTTTGTAGTATAATTCTCTGTCGATGTGAATAGTCTTATCCCAATCTTTGCACTGACATTATGCGTGATGGCACTTGCCCAACCTGGCCTGCATCTCACGGCCGCATGGTCCTGATGAATGTGTGTCAGCAGCTAAGACACGGGGATTACAAGGATTGCGGCAAAAAAGCGTGGAATGAGTGGTTCATCATGCTAGTCAATAGGAGAGCTTCGACATCATGTTCAAGGACACGCAACCTTGATGTCAGTATCTCCTTGATGGTTGACAAGGGCAATGACAAACACACACACACACACAAAATCAACTGAGTATGGTTTCCGGCGACACTGTGATATATAGTCGAAATGAAGAAAAAAAACAACAACATGAATTTTGTTGCCACATGTATGAAGAAGGAAAAAAATGCACACCCTATTTCAGAAATAATTGCTGTGGGTGTTTATTTACTTGTGACAACTGTTGCATGGACACACTCAACATTGCCAATCAACTATCTCTACTGTAACTCTAATTGCCCTTTAAAGGCGTCGCCACGACATCATGTCAAAATGCATAGGTAACTTGTTTATGATACGCTATAAAAACATCTGCAAAACAATTTACATGCATCAGTGGGTGATGTTGTTTAGGTTAGCAACAAAGATCAAATGGGCGCATCAGTAAACATTTTGATAATGAGTGAAATTAAAGTGTCAATGAATTTAGGTTACTGCAGTTACTCCCATTTTTTTTTCTTGATGGGGAAAAAGAAGGTGTCCGTATGAGTAAGTCATTCATGCCGGAATTGGAACTCACATGATGATTCATGTGGGCGTGGCATCTGTCAGACAACCACCACTGTTTAAGGAAATGAGGTGGCCATGATTCATGCAATCTATTTAGTGTATAATGTACCAGTGGGCAATGGGAAAGACTTTATAAGCAGATTGGAAAGAACTAATTTAGGTGAAATCATGGGCAGCAGTCAACTCGTCCCTCCCTATTTATGTCTTCATCTAGAAAGCAATGTGTTGTGTCTGCAACACCTCATTGCATGAAAGGAAATCTGCAACAGAAAACGATTTATAAATTATGCAGATTACAGAAGAAAAAAAAAAATCCTGCCGGCAAAAGCGATCTCAAGCAAACAACTATTAGTGATTGTAAACACAATTATGCAACATCGCGACATCAGTCTAATCAAATGGAACTCGTAATTACCATCGCAATACTTCCCATTCTGACCGCTATTTTTCCCTACAATGGTCCCTTTGATGGTCCATATTTTATGTTACGGATCTTGGCAACACTATACTGTATGTTGTAGGCGACAAGTCCCGAAATAATTAGAGCAAAGACTATATTTTCCACCTTACTGAAATGTAGTATTGTCACACATATTCTACTTAGGGTGCATTGATTTAAAAATAAATATGTTTATGCTTTTGTTTTGTCTCTTGAGACATATGGTGAGATGATGAAAGTAAAATATTTACATAATGATAGCAGTTGACCGTGGAAAATATAAACTCACTGGTCCCAAGGTGGAGATGATCACAGTAGTGGCAGTCATCTAGTGAGATGATATTCTACATAATTAATATGAAAATTAACAATAAACTGGATTAGTAAATTCAAGCACCAAACACCTTTAATCGGCGCTTTTACGTAGCATTCAGATAAAGCAATGCTCCTGAAAATTCTGCACCTCAAGGTGATTTATTGATAGAATGCAACAGTGACTGTTTTTGTGTATCTAAAGGATTTATTTGAAGGATTAGAGGTTTCTAAAAGCCTAGGCAAATGCTTACACTCAGGTAGTCAGCTTGTTGCTGCAAAATGCAAACTTATTATATATCTCTATTCAAACAGTCAGACAGATGCACATAAAAGTTTACACACATGCTCCAGTCTTGTTTTGGCCGACTGTTGTGACTTAAAGTGTTATTTTTACAGTTCCGGAAAATGTGCTTGTGCTGTAAATTTGTGTTGGTCATTTCAGGCAATCGGGGGGGAAAAATGTAGGCAATTGTCTTTATTTATTTTATTCTAAAATTATTGAAGGTCTACAAAGCAACACATCAGTTGAGAGGTACACTTTTTTTTCCAAAAGAAAAAAATACAATACATTTTATGACTCAACATCGCCGGAAACAATGTTTTGGTAGTCATCACGAGAAGCTAATGTGCAGCTAGCGTCACGTAATGATGATAATGTCTTTAATATGGAAATATTTTTGATGTGGAAAGTGGAGAGAGTGCAACGGCTACTTGCAACGAATTCAAATAGAGCATTTGGCATGGTGGAAAGGATAGAGCTACATTTAACACAACTAATTTAATATGGCACCTGAAAAGTTGATATGAAAAAAAAAAGAATTGTTTTACTTGGTTTAAACCACTGCTCCACTTGCCATATAAAAAGTGTCACATTATGATAGTTTTGTTTAAAAATAAATAAAAATAAGACAATTTGGATATGCTTTTTTCTTTTCTTCTTAATACATACACAATACTATCAGGTGACGAGTCACTAAGGTGCAAAAAAAAAAATGTGATCATGCCATTCTTTGTAAAGAGCCATTTAACTCATAAAAATAAGTAGGGCAACTAATTGTAACTTGTCCATAGCGTAACTGTTTTGTTCTGTCTTTGACATTGTTCAACTTTCAGAGAGTATTTTCCTTGAAATCTTACTGGAAGGTGAATCAGTTTATATGGTATAATTAGTACACAGGACTACAGGGGAAATTTATTATAGTTTTGAGATCATTGTTACATTGGATCAAGCAGACTCCATTCAAATATCCACTTGTTTGGGTAATTCTCAGTTGCACTTTTTGCTGAAGCAAAAGTACAAAGAAAGCAGTTTGTTTTTTAGGAGGGGGGCGCGGGGGTGTCACAAGGTTAAATACAGCTACTCCGAAACATAATGGAAAAATCAGCGGTGTAGCGTTCGCATAATCCTGAAAAAAAACAAAAAAACAACACGCACCTGTGGTTGCAAAAAAAAAAAAAAACTTGATGGATGTAAATATGACGGATTGAAGAAAAGGTCAGACGTGTGGTTTAAGTATAAAGGCAAAAGATTTGTCCCTTGCGATAACCTCCCAAAGCTGCCAAAGTGATTTGTGGCCACAAATTTCCCAGAGGCCATGTTTATGACAAGTTCTGTGCCCCCTGGATCTCCTCCTGTGGGAAGAAGCGGAATGAGGTGCAAGGGGGCTGCAGTGCCAATTGCTCACACAGCTTGCTAATGTCGACGCAAAAGTAAGTAAAAGTAGCACCGGGATACCGGCCTCTTTGACGGCGATCCGAAGCGCAGCTTGTTTTTCAACCTGAGTGCTGTGCCACCTAAAGGTCGACCAAACGACCAACCCTTGTTCAAGTCAATTCCTTCAATAATTCATGAAATGCTTTGCTTGTGTGACCCCACACAGTGCGCAGTACATCTTCTTTTTACTTGTCCATTGAGGGATTATATTCCATGTAATCTCAGCCCACACTGTCACCACTATAGCTCATTTGAATTTTGACAAACTCGAAAGCGCCTGGTCTTTAAGCAGAAAATGTGTTTATTAGCCATCTGTTCCTTAAGATGTGAGCCAAGAAATGTTGCGTGGCCGTCTATGTGTGTGTGTGTGTGTGTGTGAGTGTAAAATCTTGTCGAATTGAGATATTCTATCACAGATTGTTATATTAATAGGGTATATTAAACAGTCCTGAAATATATAAACGATACAAACTCTGGCCTGATTTGTTTTAACCCTTAAAAAAGTGATTTATCCTTTTTTTCCTTTCAAGCTGTGTCCATTTCCATGTCAGTTTCTAAATGAGCCTAAAATGGCAACACAACACACAAATTGAACACGTTTGTAAGTGACAAAAAATGGACGCATTCAAAATTTATGATTCCACAATTAGTAAAATAAAATGTGTACTGAGAACACAAAGTAGTTCTTCAGTGTTTTTCCATCAATGGTATTTTATTTTTTAATTCCTCTGGACATCAAATTTAATGATTGTTTTGACATTTCAAGTATTCATTTTTACAAAATCAAATTTATGTCTTTGATTAATGCTTTTAAAACTACCCATCATTCCAGTTTGATGTGAAATTGTGAAATGTGACACAAAGGTGTGAATTTTTTCTACATTCTTTGAATGAACAACTAGCATAATAATAAACAAATCACCTATAGGACTACATTTCTACTGATTTTTATTTTTATTTTACTTGTGGCTTTACAGTGAAAGCCGTGCAGAAAAATAATGCATAAGATTTTGAAATATGTTAACATTCTGGCCTTTAAATGGTTAAATGCCACCAATATATTAATGTATGCTTTATATACAGTATTTCACAGTTACTTTATTTAAATATGGAAGAATATCAAGCTACATTTTTACACCAATTTTTAGGAACGCGACCTTTTTTGAAGGAAATTAAGCACGGATGAGGGTGACTATATAAAGGGCTTCTTATGGATAAAATATTGTGGATGTGTCCGAATATGACAGAATCATCTTCAACGCACTGGGTTTTATCATGATAATGTGTCATATTGTGAAGGAATTAGCCAGCTTTTTAATGTGAGGCTCAGCACGGAATGGGGGCATGAAGTGGATACACGGAACACAGAAATCATCATTCTAATCTGTGCGAGATGCTCAAACGTGCTACTTTGCAAACCCACTCGGGTTCTTTTGGACTTATTAGAAAGTCACTCAATTAACAAGAAAGACTGTTCGCTCATCCCAGCCCATCTGCTGTGCTTTGATAACTCATTAATGGGAAAAATCCTCATCCCCCAATGCTCCTGGTCAGGATTACACATGCAGACCCTGCCACTGCATTTCGCTTGCCTCCTGAATATGGCAGCCGCATTAAATGAACAACTTCATACTTGTGTGTGTGTGTGTGTGTGGGGGGGGTGCGTGCGTGCGGGGGTGCGTGGGTGTGTGTGTGTGTGCACTGAAATCAAATATTTCTCTGGCCGCACAGCGAGGGATGAAAGGAACATGAAACAGAGAGAAAATGAAGTTAATGGATTCTATTATCGGTTACATTTGCTTTTGTGAGGACTGCAGTGTCAACGCTGCAATGACACATGTCCATCAGGAACAAGTTTGGGCTGGACTTTGTCCCAGCAGGCCAAATTTCACATTCACATTTTTTTTTTTTTGGCTGCAGAAGAAATTATTGAAATTTCCTGTTCATTCTGTTAAGTTGAGCCACTCGGTCGGCAGTCTGTCAATCATGGACTTGGCTTGACAAAGGTACGACATGATTTTAATACCAGCTATCCACCAAAAAATATAGAAGATCTTTTATGAACCAAGAAGGATAGAAGCAGAGATGGGTTGCTTTCAGTTGCTTCCATAGCACAGCTTTAGTAAAATTGAACAAACGGTGACTGCTCCAGGGCAGTCAGCATGATGTGCAACCCCCTCATATTGTCTACGCTAAATGACTGCAGCATGTAGCGTGCCATCACTAATTGGCAAAAGAAACCACATTTCTTTTTCCATCATAAATGATTCACAATTTTCTATTTTGTCTTTCTCTGACATGCATTGTCACTGAAACATTTGTTTTCTATTTTATACTAATTTATTTTTTTCTTTTCGCATTTAATAAAATTACATAGAATCAAAGCGATAGTCCAGGATTTTTTTCCCCAGCTTTATCTATCACATATTCTAAATATGCATTGGATGCAATAGCAAATAAATCAACATAAGTGGCAAATAGGTGGAATGCTTGCAAAACTGTAATTCTATTTTGCAATTTGAAATTTCATAAAAAAAAATAATGTACAGAAGAATCATCATTCAATAGATATACAAATTCAAAAATTAAAGGAATAATAAATGGATTTTACACTTAATTAATAATGCAATAATAATTAAGCCGCTGAAAATATATATATATATATACATACATATTTATTATATAATGATTTTATTTATTTATTTTTTTTACATGAATCCATTACCTCATAGGGAAAATTCTGCCACTATATCCAGACATTTTAGTCACACTGTAACCCCATGGCCCGCTCACGTCTCCTCCCGCCTTATTCATAGCAGGGAAGTTTAAATCAGTGATAAAATATTCATATGCTGCTATTTGCTTGAGAGAATAATTTATTTTCTTGGGTGGATACCTCTTTTAGAGATGTGCAACACGGGAAGCCTTGAGGGAGCAGAGTGTTGTGTGCAGTTACACTTTGATGGTGGGGAGGGGGGATTGGAGGAGGGCAGGCGGATGAAAAGTTGGTCTCAGATGGGGATCAGAGTGAAGAGAGGAGAAGGATTCAGACAAGACGACCTTGGCGTTCTTAATGGGGAGTGAAGACGGCATGTGAGAATGCCTTGTGGATGCCATTGCTTACTTTCTGGCAATTTTGGGAGGCTGCCAAATGCCTTTGAGGAGATCACATTTATGTTTCATCTCCTCATCAATGAAGGGAATAATTGCAATGATGTACTATTTACCTTATTAAAAATGCACAACAAAGTATTTATTTTGCCTCTTCACCACCTATTATTTATTCAAATCCCAATCCTAAAACCATAGATATTTGTTTTCATCTATTTCAATTTTCCTCTCTTGTGTTGCTGCTGTAAAAAAACTGAATTTTCCCCATCAGAGAGAGAATAAAAGTTTTGTGAAATACAGATGCAATGAGGCATTTTTGGAATAAAGATAAAGATAAGATAAAGATGTCCTTTATTAGTCCCACAATGGGGAAATTTGAGAATATAATAATAATATTCGAGCCAATGATTTACAATTAATGTCAGGTGAAACCGAAGTTTAAATCATAAAAAAAAGGATTCTTAAATGCGCCATCTTCAAACAACATGTATACGCTCATACTCTTCAATTCATCTCAGAGACTGTTTATGTGCTGCCGTTTTTAGCAACAGTCTTTAATGTCTGTGCATACTGCAATGACAATTACCAAATACCTTTTTCACTCTTCGCGGACTTTACTGCTTTGAATTTATGGCAACATTGGGTTTAAATGTTTTTTTTTTTGTTTTGGTTGGAATGTGAGAGTTTGTACATGCACACAAAGCTGGAGAAAGTATAGTCATGTGAATGGAACTAGTACATTTGGAACATTATTTTGCAGCATTTCCGACTAAATTCAAGCAGCTTACAATAAGTAGCTGAGATTGATTAAATAGTGCCTTCTTTCAAGTAGTGTTTTCATATGTACAATTGTCGCCATGAAACTACATTGTGATACACATATGTGACATATGAATACAGTATAAGGTGTCACACAAAATAAACTTTCTGATATCTTTTTTACTCACCAAAAAGAGGAAGCGGAAGTTGGACAGGTCTCCGAAGAAGTCCTCCACACTGAGGACTTGCGGGTCAAAGGCGAAGTAGCTGCCCGTGTTCTCGTAGAGCTTCTGCATGTTCTTGTGCATGATGGACAACTTCTCGTACTGCTCCCGCGAATGCTTGCAGAAGCCGTGAGGGGGGACACGGTTAAGGAAAAAAAGGGAACAATGTAGACTTGATAGGTTTGTAAAACACCAAACTCACTCTTATGAATAAAATGGAGTGATAAGTAAACCCAGCAAATATAATGAACGTTGAATTTTAACATTAAATGCTACAAAGGTACAAAAAAATTATGACCCCTATTTTTAGGTAAATTCTTAAATATAAAACGCTTATGTATAACAGCACAAAACAGCTTCGCGGTTGGCTGCTAACCAGTTAGCATGAGATGCTAACGTTGTAGTTGACACTACTACTACTGTGTTTAAACATTTAGGAGTTACTTGTATGTGAAAGTATGATGCTTATTTATAATGTTACTGTCTTTGAAGAGTAATGAGTTAATCAAGTTTAAGTTACCTTTTTTTATTTTAAATTGGGATAATGATTTCAACACTAAAAGATAACTGCAAAATTTGCTACCATAACGTGGCTGTAAAAGTTAACTTCCAATGAGATTTTTACAATATTAAATGTTTTCACTCTATATTGGAAGAGGACTACCCTTTGATAAATATTTGTATCAATCAGATTTTTTTTCATTTTTATATATTAGAACTGCTATTTTGTTCAGTAAATAAATAATCCCACACTGTAAACCATAAATGAAATTATCAACATACTCAAATTATTTTACAAATAATAGTAATAGACGACGTATAATTGATAATTGATCGGACAAAACAGATAGATAGACAGACAGATAGGGCATGTTAGATAAAAGCAAAAATATGCACCGATAAAGTCAAACCTGACCTGACTAAATTTTTTTTCTTTAATGTAATAAATGCATCAAAATAATCCAAATTTCAGTGAGTTGTAATTCTTTTTACTACAGGGAGACAATGGTTCGAGGTGAAATGATGGAAATAATAAACGTGCGCATCACACTTTACTCAATGGCATATTGCAATCCGATTGAAGTTGCCATAGCATGACGTCATCGGCCACAAGATGTTTATCGGGCTTCGAGTTGGATGAATTGCATTTTGATTGCTAACAGCCAATCAGAATGACCACTGTTTAACATACTAAAATCGATCACACAAAATTCATTCAAATCATATCTAAAAAACGGGAAGACTCAGTGACTGTAACAGTAAAACAAAAATATTAAGAGTAAGTCGTTATCTTTCTGTTACGACCGAAATGTAATAACTTACTGTAACGTGTTACTTCTGCAACAAGTTACCCCCATCACTGGCCAGAACAATAACCCCCTCCATCACACTTTTGAGTGAATGGCGAGTTGATAGCCACAGCGCTGCGCCAATGGAAAGGGTGTTTTGCAGTCAGCCGCGCCAAACACTCGGCTGCGGTAGGAGCTGATTGGAGTCACTGTTCTATTGTTTCTCCCAACAACGGTGGGGTCAGGTTGTTTTGAACCTGGCCGCTCACGCCGCACTGTGTAATTTACTGAACAGGTGCGCCACTTTTCTCCTGGTGAATGGCTATTGACAGCCAACATCAGTTAAGCATTATCGCAGCAGCCACCTGACCTCGGCGAGACTAGCACTTGGACACTCAGAATACTCAAAGGGAACGGCCACAAACAATACAGGAAAGGCTCAAACATCATCACCATGATCAGCTATTACTCTAGATTTGAAGCAGGCATCAACACAAATGTAGTTCTTGACTCTATGAAACCGATGGACACAAAGGAAATGTACCTCCATCATTTTTAGCCATGTCTATCTATTGTAGAATGGTGTTAAAAAATAACAGCAATGCGAGGGAGTAAAGTTAAAACACATCTGGTATTAGATTTTAATTCCATGCATGTAAATTCATTGGGAGCATTGCAAATTCTATTTCAGCTCAAAACACCACTTTTGTAAAGTGCTTGGCATCAAAAGTGTCAGAGATGAGTTGGAGCCTATGCCAGCTGAATCTGCGCAATATGACATGCATATACGTACAAACAATTAAAACTCTAGACAATTTAGTGACTGCAGAACCTCAGAACTGTGATGCAGACTAGCTTACAACAAGGCCACCCTGCCGCCCATTACACAAAATGGAAGATTTGGATCACCTGTGAATCCTAACAGCAAGCCACTCTTTCTGAAAAGTGCTTCACATCTGTATTGCATGGCAACTTGAGAAGTGCTACTGCAGCAAGGGCCAATTGGGTTGCACTCGATGGCAATTATCTTGAGCACTGTACGTCACTGATGGTGTAATGGTGTTTTTGCTTGACTTCCATGCAGCATGGGTCCGATTTGCACTCACTAACGGTGTGACTCTGAGGGGCCTATTTTCATGCAGAGCGCAAGTGTAGCGCAAAGTGCAGTCTAACTCTGCACGTGTGGAGTTTTCTCTCTTTGGGTATTTTCGTAGATAGGCACTGTTACAGAGTATCGTGTGCGCCGTTGTGGGAATGAACATTATTACCCGTGTCTCTTTGTGTTTATGCAGACCATTATGATAGATCTTCCATCTTGCATACAAACATGAATAAACAATATGGAATATGCTCATTATCTGTATGAAGTTTATTGACTTTTGGCCAGAAAGGTATGGCTGGGGTTATTGCGATTTTGACCATTTTGATTAGATAAATGTTCAGGAATTGCGTCCTTTCTTTTTGTTTAATAACGGACATAAACCATTCACAAGTGTGCCTGTGTTGTATCTCTCTCAATCTTATATGAGCCACATACTGGATGTCAGCTTTGTTTTCATGTAGGAAAAAGGGAGTGCAAGTTTGCTGGATTAGATCCTGTGAAGGACCCTAGCACAGGATGGTACATTCCACGTGAGTGAAAAACACTCCTGCTGCCCTGGACATGATTTATCATCCCTGCTTCTATCAGGCACTTTTATTTCTTTCTTGGTACACCTCCCTTAACCTTCACTTGAAAAGTCTAGAAGAAGCAAACAGACAGTGAAGGGCAGTACTACCTAACTCCTCGTTAAAAAAGAAAAAAAAAATACTTGATGGTTGTAAAACGTACACAGTAGACCCCACCTGATTTCTGGATTTCCTCATGCATTTCAACACGAAAAAGCAAAAAGAGAGTGGTAGGAAAGCCCCTAAAAAAATATTATTGAGCGCCATTGACTTTGACCAGGGAAGGCCAACTTGAATGCTGGAAATCTGGGATAGGCTGCAGCACACCTGCGACCCATATATAATATAATATAATATATATATACTATATGTATATTATATATATATATATATATATATATATATATATATATATATGTATATTATATATATATATATATATATATATATATATATATATATATATATATATATATATATATATATATGTGTGTAAAATTGGGTTTGAGGGGCTTCCTGAGGCCCATGGGCCACCAGTTGCACATCCATGGGCTGTGTTCAGGTCAAAAACACAGCAACAACATCGAGGTAGTGGTTCCTTTTTGCTGTTTGTGGCCTCTGGCCCTTTATGTTTCTGCTCCTTCTCGGAATGTTGACTACATACGCTATCCGCACAGCATAGACACACAGACACACACACATGCTTACACACATTCACAGTGTAGTCGTCCCATGGGGGTCCGACTGGACTGAGGCTACCTTGGCTTCTTGGATTTCCACACCAAAGATATGTGATAGTGATGAGGCCTGACACACACACACACACACACACACACGTACAGTACATAGATACAACCACACATGCCTAATGACTTAGCCTTGTCTTGCGTAACTTTGCATGAATGAATTTATATTTTTATTCATATTGAGTCCAAAATGGCTCACCAATGTCCTGAAGGTAAATACAATCAATTAAAAAGTGCATTTTTCATTATATTCCCCTTTAAATGTTGACATATTTCATGTTAAATATAATGTATAGCTCCCATTTACTGTTCTTAGTCGGTCAAGTTGTTGCTTGTTGTTGAAATGGCGATTTAGCGGCATGTCCAAATTTCTGTGTTTAATCTCTTACTTTTAAATGGAACGATGGTGTGACACAGAGTTTACTATCGACATCAGTCCGACTGACTTTCAATTTCACATACCTACGGATCGTTCTTTGGCGACGGCCACCTCTGGGTAACCAAACCACCGGCTTATACTACCTATATGAATTGGCGAGTTTGTAGTGCTGCATGAAAAATGAACAGTGGGGCCAGAAGCTTCCTAAATAAATCTCTTCAACCCAGTTCCATTAATGTTTATTTAATGCTTTTCCTGTGTGCTGGCTGGGCCCTCCATCCATCGCCCCGCACTAAGCCTGCTTAGAGCATGGCTGCACCCTTTAGCCTCATGCCGAATGCCAAACATCCCCTGTGGGCCAAATTACACCAAGGCTGCCCACTGACGGCGCACGACCGAGTGACACAGGTGCACGTGAAATGGATGAACGGATGCGGGGGCACGAGCGAAAGGGTGAGAAATTCCAGGTGACTCAAGCAGCAGTGGCGATTCAAGATAGAGGAAGACAAAGGGAGCCGTTTCATTAATACGGTGCTGTTAGCCTCACATTGATGCAGATGGGTTTTGCCATATGCTGGTGTGTGTGGTCAGAAAGGGGAGCGAGGTCTGTAGGGCAGGCAGGAAAGAGGCTGACAGCGTCCAGCGTGGGGAGCACAGCGTCGACACTGGAGCTGTCACAGGAGATTAGGCAAACGGCCACATTCCGGAATTTGGGATGTGACCTGGTGCTGAACAGAACGGAAAGAGGATGCTGGTGTCCCCAATGCTGCATGCACTAGATCATGTTTCAAGGATACATAGCCTAGTTCTTGCATGTAATTAACTAGTGAGCGTGACAAGTAAATATCCACAAATGTATTTTCTTTACCGCTGTGCTGGATTTTTGTGTAGGAATTGGTATGAAAAGCTATGCATTTTAATAAAGACAGTACTTACAATTTGTGGGGTGTTTTTTTTCAATTAAGTCGAAAACAATTATGCAATATTATTTTAATTCACTATAAAAAAAACATGTATAATTTGAAACCACACCATCTTATTATAATGCTTTCTAATTACAACAAATCAGTCGAAATTATTCATTATATTGGCGTGCGAAAAAGCGACTTCAGCATGTCACGGCAATATAATTCTAAGCACAATGATTAAAATGCTGGGAAAAAAAAATTTACTAATATTTTTTATGGGATGTTCAATTAAACTCTCGTGAGAACACCATTGCCTGTTTGAATTTTTATCATGTGTTATGAACTGTAATTTTTAATTTGAGGCAAGGCAGCTTTATTTATATGGCACGTTTCATACACACGGTAACTCAATGTGCTTTACATAATTAAAAAAGAAGCTTTATTTGTGACATTTAATTACATTTGATTTTAAAACATCAATTAGAATGTCACAACCTGATTATCATACAACCTTGTGACTACTATTGACAATTAAAAATGTGCTCAAAATGCTGGAAATATGTATTATGCTGATATATTGCTTTGGATCTGAGTTTTTACCCTCAACTCAAAATATGAACATTGCGGCTGATACAATAATTCAAATGAGGCTCGTAGAGTGGAAATAATTTAATCTGTTAAAAACCTGAATGCCTCAGTGAGTCAATACTGTGCGAATTGCTGGAGTCTGTCCAAAGTCATCACAACAACTTGGATGACAATCAACCAGCGAGAAGCTCCAGTTTGACCACCCATCTGCACACAATACACACAGTGTTGGATTACAGAGGGTGCCAACGGGGTGATGGTTATTAGTAGAAGCCACCCTCTTCATGAGTTGTAATTAATGCAGAGCATTAGTGCGCTTTATGCTTCAGTCCCTCAAATGCTCAATCCTACTGTTTCCTTACGGTAATGTATTCCTACTCTGGTAACATTTGGAGCGACAATTTTGAATGGACAATTTCTTGCTGGAAAGTGGCAGAATGTTACAATTGGAATTATTTTTACCATTTGAAAATCACTCCATATACAGTACCACTGCAACGGCCTCGAAAGCAAAACTTTCCACACGTTAAAAACTGACCATGTCTACCATCAGAGCATTCACAAATTACATTGAATATGTGTACGCATGAAATGATTATGCCAAAGAGTATGAATAAATCTGGAGATGGACATTTGTGTAATATTGTAAAATAGAAATCGTATGAAATTATGACCACTGCACGTATTAATGCATTTACACTAGACAAGTACTTCTCAAACACATTCATATTCAGTTCAATTAAGTGGCCACTTTTTCCAAAGACGAGACCTTTATTGACTTTTACTATTATCGTTTGCTTCTTTCTCCATCCAAAAGACAGAGGGACCCGTTTCTCAGTGAGCTGGTCAATGTATTCCGCCGACTGAAATATTCATCCCGATTGAGAGGAAGGTTGCTTCTGCTTTAACATTCAAAGCTCCTCACTACACCACCCAGCCGCCATCGGAACAATTCAATAATGACTACATGTGATAAGGGGAAAGGGAGTATATCAATTAGATATGAGGGGATTAGAACTTTGGGAATGACCTGTTGAGTTGTGAATTTCAAACGTAGAAAACGCGAGGTTTGACTACACGCTCGACACTCGCTATAAAATGATAACCTTTTGTGCTTGTTTTCATCCATCTCACACATTGACGCCCCTAGCCTGTGCCTTCCCGCGTCATCTCCACATACCGGCACATACATGACAGTGCCAATACAACGCTTTGACTTGACAAATCTTAAAAAGGTCAAGTCTCTTGTTGCTGCCGACGCTGATTTAATCGGTAAACATCAATCCCCGCCGTCCGCGTCAGGCGTGAACCCTTCAAGTGACAAGCACTCGGGCGCCATGCGTGTCATTTAATATGTATGCCGGCTAATCTTGTAAATAACATGACGCCACTTCAAGGGTAGTGGGATTCACGCGGTATTCACAATAGACACGTCGCTATTGACTGATCATAAGACACAACACTCCTAATGAGAGGGACATATATGATCATTACGATTATCTTAAAGCGACATGATGTAGTCATCTGACCTTAAAATAACAAGCACACAATAACAAAGTCACTTAAGGAGAGTGGTGGCCCTGTTGTTGCCATGGCAACCACAGATCACCTACCTTATTGGTCGCTAATATCATTTTTCTATAACCTCACTTTTTCTTTTCTTTGACTACTGTCCACCTTAATGCGTTCACAAATACACTGGTTGCATTTACCAACGCTGCTTTAAAACGCCATTTCCTCAAACAATGGCCTCTGCTCTAATAGCTGTCTCGGTTATATTGCTTAGGTCTAGAATCTGTATGCCGCACCGCATTTCGAAGCCACTGAAAACTGCTGCGTGTTTTTTCATTAGTGTCACATGTAATTTTGTTAACTGAAATAGGTGATCAATAATACAAAGTAAAAATACCACCGCTACTAATAAGTTACTGTATAAAAATCGACTTTTTGAGAACAACAGTCATAATCATTCACAATGTAATAATAATAAATACCACTACTACTATTACTATGGCTACTACTAGCACTACTACTTAAAATTACATAAGGTCTGTATTTTAATGAGTCATTACAATGTAATAACAAAAAAATTACAACAAAATATTTATCAACAAAATATTGAATTATATTTCTAAAAATCTTCTTGTGCATACAAGCTATTTTTCAAGGACAACATTTTATTAGGTTATCTAAAGGAACCTTCCGATAACAACAGCAGCACAGCAGAACATCGTTAGTGTGCCAAATCAAATATCCAGGGTTCATATTTTCAGTTTCCAAGTTTTTCATTGAGTGCTTTTCGCTGGGTTTAAAGTCTATAAAGCAATACATTGTGATCCGACTTCCTTCATAATCAATGGTGGCCAATGTTTTCTCTTCACTGAGCCGCGGGAGCGGTGATAGAAGAAAGATGGCAAACTAAAGCGAGTCGGACACCGAGAATATAGAAAGTCTATTGATCACATTCCGGAGTGGGACCAGTGGCCCAGGAGTGCGGCTCCATTCAATAGTCTTATCATTACCGCAGCATAAACTCATTGGGCAGGTCAGCCCATGCTATTTGTCCCTTGCTCGCGCGTGTGTGTGCGTGTGTGGGCGTGTGTGGGGGTGTGTATGTGTGTGCATGGGTGGAGTTAAAAAAAAAAAAAAAAAAAAAGTAGATGATACGTTTCGATTCCTGAAGCTAATGAATCCCATTATGAGCCCACTTGCAGGACGTTTCTTGTTCCAGCTTAATGAAGTGTCCAAAGAGCAAACCGAGAAGTTAAGACGAGATGCAACACACTTTTTAAGAGTGGTAACACAACATTGATAACATTATCAATAGACACAGTGGGCTGTGAAATGAGCTGGTGGGCGTTTCTAAACAGGCTTTGGCCTATTAAGTGTAAAAAAAAGTGCAGCCTCAGGAAAAAGCTGATGCTCTTTTATATCCGTGGAGCTCAATGAACGATGGACTGGGCATGCACTTCGCTCTCATAATTGGCAGAAAGAGAGAAACTCGTCATGGGGAAATTCAAACAATAAGTGATGATGGCTAAGTAATTAGACTTAATGTACAGAGGGGATAACCTCCTCCTTTATTAGATTACATTGATGTCGGCGCCTGACAAAGATTAAGCACAAGAGGCGGAGACGAGTGGGGAAAGGAATATTGGAGCCGTCTCCGTTGGCAACACGCAGGCACGGAGGCTATTTTTAGCCAATTAATTTAAGGCTCTAAATAATTAACTGATAATTATCTGGCAATCAGGAGTGAGATAAAGCGATCACCCTGGGATTTTTCTTTGCCTACTCTTTTGGTTTTTTTTGCCTTGTGGTGTGTCACAGCAGATGGACAGAGGGCGCTGTCACAAAATCAGATGGCTGGCTTAAAAGTGAGACGTATACTCGCAGGAAGTGGATTCTGTCAATGATGAGTGCCTAATGAGTGACAGAAGACTTGCAATTGGGATGTGAAAAGACGCGTGTGCACGGCAGCTGTCTTCATGCTGACACACACACTCCCAACTAATCCATATGTAAATATAGATATTATACTTGGAAATGATTGCGCTACCATCGTGAAGAAAGCCCCATGATAGCACACAGTAAGTGTATCTCCAACGTCAAACTACACTCGAATGAAGAGCAATGAGGCTTTAGATAAGATACACTACGCCTCTGGATATGAGTCTATGGGGTATGCTGTGCAACCACTCAACATGAATTCACAAAAATGTAACAAAAAAAATATCTAATCATTCAGGTATTGGACCTTTTTTTATTTGTATTTTTTTTTTTTTTTATTAGAACCAATTCAGCCTCAGATTATTCATAATCCGTACAGATTTTGGTTTAAATCTACTGAGGTGTGTTGAATGGGTAATGAAATGACACAAGAAAGGTAACAAGATGAAATAAAATAAGATTCTGACAAAAGATTGAAGGGAACATGCATTTAAATTATATCACTTAACACTAAGGGCTCTATTCTAGAGTTTAGTATACGCCTAGTGCGAGGCTCGGTGTATATGCCTGTTTATAAACTTTAAGCTTCAGAGGGAGTCCATTTTTCACATTGTAAAGGCAGTATTTTGTTCTGTATACAATAGTTTGGAAAATAAATGTTGTGGAATGTGGCGATATCTGCACAGGATTGGACTGGACAGGGTTGTGTTAATTTTGTAGATGCACGCATCTTGCCACAGTTAAAAACCGGCATTTTGCGCAATTGTGGGTGTGAACACAGCCGCTTTGATTCGCCGCCAAAGAGCCTCCTCTTATTCCCTTTACATTTGGAGCATGACAGGCAAAGTCCTGGACCAGGCGGGAGCGGGAGAAGAAACTGATTTGCTGGTTTAGTGTTTTCATATGAAATCCAACTAAATTCTCAGGGATGTCGGCGCTCTCTCTTTCTGACTTCCTTGTTTCCTCCCTTACTTGGGCTGTATCGTATTTCAGTGCCGCTCCCGCAATGGTTTCCTCACTCCTCCTACTATTATTGACCCGTGTTCCATGGTTGTGACACGCGTCATTTGTTATAACTGTAACCATTTGTCAAAAGAAGCAAGCGAAACTGTCAATCTTGCTATCTTTCAGCACCACTGATTTCTTGTCTTAACTTTCATCTCTGCATGGCGTGTACGTCACTGTCAAGTGGTGCTAGCATCTCCAACTCAAGCAAATTACAGCTTCTTTCGATGCCTAAAATAAAGCCTTGACGCAAATCCATACATAGCCAAACAAAACAAAAGACAAAACTTAAAGAGAAACAATTAGCTTGACAATGCATTTGGCTTTTGTGCGAGCTCAGGTTGACAGGCCTACCTAGCCTACCCACTGAGCACCCTTTTATAAAATCAATGCCACCACTAAACACAACTCCCTCCTGTGGAGCGGCACCTTGTTACAGCCTCCTTCCCCTTCCACACGAGGAGGGAAAACACAGACAAACCCGTGAATTAGAGCTTCCCCAGATGCCCACCTCTCTCATCCACCCTAGCCTGCCTTCTCTCATGAAAAAGAGACAGCAGTACTGTCAGACATATAGGGGGAAAAAAAGCAGCAATTCCACATTTAAACTTTGCTTTCGCCTTCCAATTACAGTCACATTCCCTTGGACAGAAACATGGCACTGTGTGGGAAAATCATTGTTATTTGCTTGATGGGTCGATGTCTGTCATACCAAAGCGTTTTGTTGGCTTTGTGTACATGCCAAAGCAGCATCTTAACAGTGTGACCGGACCGCTGAACAACATTGTTCCTACAAAAATGCATGCACTCAGTTTATCTTAGTCACAACATGAACTGTGCAAGGATCAATGACTTTTTCATCCATCTATGTATTCATGCGTTGGGCAATTTGTTGACCTACTTTGCATGACATTGTCATGCCAGGGCCATTTAATGTAGGTGGGAAGGGTAAGAATTGGTGATCATGAATTCATGTTTTAACTGGATGTAAAGCTGATCAACTTAAGTCGATACAAGTCGGAATTGAGGTTGAGGGGGGGGCGGTTGTACTGAATGGGAACATGATCTGCAATGGCCAGTAAAACATATATGTGTACATCTAGTGGAGGTGTGATGGTACACTAATGACTAGAAGGGTGAAAAAAAAAAGATTAAATTCCGTCCAAAACCTGAAATGAAAAAAAGGATGTTTGTCGCAAATTATTTCAGTAAGATATTACCTCTAGCTGCATTGAAATTCATTCACTGACTGCGAAGTACTATTTATTTGCTTATTCAGATATGGCTTTATGTGTCCCTAAACATATTGTGGACGCGTTAGCTGATGACAGACAGAAACATGTTCGGCTTCTCTCATGCGTTTAGACTGACGGACCGACAATGGACGGACTGGTGGGGCGGAGAAAGTTACTGACGGAAGTGCAGTTAAAATAAGGAGATGGACTAACAAATTAAGGTTGGTTCAGCTTGAAAAAATGACAGACTGACAATGATGGACGGGTGCCCAGGTCGTTGATGAATGATGGAAAAGCAATATTTTGTAAATTGCGCACCATGCTTAATATATTATGATACTGTATATTATATTATTCTTATTCTTATTTGTAGTAGTGGTAGTAGGAACATGTAGAACTGATGTGCTAGAGAAAATTAACAAGTTCAGATTCAGAATGAGTGCCAAAAATTAAGAAAGTTTATTTGCATCTCTGATTAAAAAATATATAAATAAACAAACAAATAAAACGGTACAAATTTGTTGATAAATAAAATGGAATGGCTGGAAAACAACAACCAGATGGCCATTCTGATGATTCTGCGCTTCAATATAGATGATGTTTGCCTATATACCCACACCTCGAACCGATTGGATTTAATATGATTCCAGATCAATGGGGCTGATGCTCAGAGACAGTCAAACAATCCCTGAAATGATTCCACTCCACAAAAAATACACCCCCATAAAAAGTGCATTATGTGTTTTGATATTGATTCTCAATCAGTTTAGAAAGACCTGATACACTTATGAGTACATAACTGGATAAGAACGCCAGCAGCAATTACCTGCTTGCCAAAGACTGAGTCCTCGTTAAACTTTGGTGAGGTATGACAAAATAGGGCCAATCTCATTTGTCCATGCACAACTTTCGGGGTACTCACTCCTCTGTCTACATGATAGCGACTCGCACCAGAAATCAGAGGACACTCGGTTTTAGATATTATAAAAAAAAAAATATTGGAGTAATTGTTTAGAGTCGGCAAATTCGGTAAGCACTGAAAAGGAACTGATGCGACCCTGGATGTAAAATATTGCTCCCTCATTTGGTTGTGCGTCATTCAAACTCAATTAGCTATTCAATTGCCCAGCCACTTTCCATTCTATACCAAAACAATAAATATCTTTTTTATCTCATGGGTGGGCTTGATGTGAATAAGATGAAAAGAGTAGTGTTAGAAATAAAAGGCGAACAAAAAGACAATAACCGTCTGTAAAGCCGAGAAGCATGCAACTTGCGTATATCCGCTCACTCCTAATTCGCTGCCCTTTGGAAGCCTGAGGAAGAGTTACAGAGTGTCGTCGGGGCGTAGTCATTGTGAAGCAGCAGGAGCGAGATAAGAGCCCGCACGGCCGAGATGAGAGAGTGACGACAAGGAATCACGGTAATAGATGGGTGAGGGGCGACCAGCATAGTGAGCGAGATAAGGGCGCCTCATCTTTTGCAAAGTGTATCACCTTCGTGGACAGGAAGATGGAGATGAGCATTACAACTAATCTCAAATCTGCGGCGTGAAAAGACGTCCGACATTCATTTGGCCCCGACAAGCTCCTTCTTGTGATGACAAAAGCACTTCAAGCAAAAGATTACAAAGTATATTTACCCCCATGGCACAGTGTGGAATATATATTTGTGATTGCAATTAAGGCCCGGGGGGAAAAAAAAAAAATCCAGATCATCCATTGTTTTGCACGCCATTTGGGAACAAGCTCGTATCAGAGAGAATGATCATCCCACATCAGCCTTGCGTCACAGACAATACTTGAAGCCGTTGTTTCCCATGAAGCCTAATAAGCTTAAAGCTCAGTACGAGGCTTAGTATTCATTTGTGGAGAGTGAGCCCCCGTTTTGCACATAGTTCACTTGTAATATGATAAGAAGATATTGTTGAGGGATTATGTTAGCTCCCTGGAGATCTATTAGTGGATATGTTGGACTGGGTGTCTGTTGAATCATTAGCTTACTTGCTACAATATGCACATGTTCAACTATCAATACCATCACAGCATACTCCCACACATTAGCATAATATGTAGGCAGCAAAAGAAAAAAAAATAGCACTCTGGCTTTAAGAAATGAATTGGTGTGAGTGAAAAATGCTTGAATGGATGGAATTGGATAGATGCGGCATCGCAGGCTAAAGTGACAATAAATACCACAGGGACTAATCAATCTAACGAGGAATACAGTTTCAGTCAAATTGGTTCCATCAGAGTGCTTTTGTTGTATTAGCAACATAACTGAAATGGAAGGTTTTAACGGGATGGAAATGGAGAGGCAATCTCCAGAACAATTGGTCGAATGCCACCGTGTCGAACGCTATTATTAACACATTGGCACTCACCAGCCTGGCCCGCTTTACACAACTTGCTGTAGAGCCGTCACAATTGTAATGCTCTTTAGCGAGAGGAGAATACCAACAAGCCAAACAGTGTTTCTGCAAAGAGCCTAAGGGCTGGCCAGGTGAAACTCAATGCGCTTTTTTCCCCTGCTCCTGTTGGAAATCTATTAGAGACCAATAAGAACGGCAAAGTGAGAAGGTCTGAGATATTTCGGGTCAGCCTTGGAGGTTAATTGTTCAGTCGCCTGTCTGGTCAGTGAGGGGATCACGGTGTGAAACCAATCCTGAAGGCAGGGGATGAACAGGGAGGCTGGATGGCATTCGGGAGATTAGAGCACTTGATGGGAAGGTGAGGCGATGGAAGGAGCGGCGCAGAGGGGCGGGGTAGCGGGTAAGGACCATGTAGCTACAGACTTCAAATTGACACTTGCACAAGGCACATGTTGCTAATTGGCTGCAGGTGTATAGTGAGTTTGGTTATGTATTGCCAACAAGGACACTGAGCGAAACTCTTCAAATGCTGTTGACACCAAAGTTGTACGATATCAAATACTATCAGTCAACCCATTTTCTATAGTGTTCGTCCTCATTAGGGTCACATAGGAGCTGGAACAACAATCATCCACGCTCACGTTCACATCAAGAAAATTTGACGTTTTCAATGAATGTCACCTTACATCAGGATGGAATGGGCACCTGAAATGCTCAGAGTGCGGGCTGCCAGTTGAACATCGATGCCTTACACCAAGTGTGGGAAAACTACGGCCCCGGGGCCACATGCGGCCCGTTAAACGATTTAATCTGGCCCACCGAACTTGAAAAAAATTAAATTAATAAACCTTGCGAGTGTTTTTCTTTTCTAAATACTGTGTTTTTTCAAAGACATATTGTTCAAATGCTTTTGTTCACTTTCATTTAAAATTAAATGTATTTTTATTTCTCCATGAGGTGAGGTTACCAAAACACTCCATACATCTGCTCCTGGATCGACCCCTCTGTAAAATTTTAGAATCCATTGTGGCCCGCCAATTAAACAAGGTTTTCCACGCCTGCCTTACACGACGAATGTTTTTAGTACGAGCAAGGAGGACATAAAAATGCCACAACGAGAAGCCTGAGCTGAGATTCAAACTCAGAACCCGACAAGTGTGAGGCAGACATGGTAACCATTTGGGCACCGTGCTGCCTGAAAGCGCGTCCACTCGAGGGTTTAGCCGACATCTCACCTGTCACACGGGAAAGGCATCGGTTACCCGCAACACTAATGAGAACGAGCAGCACAAAAAAATGGATGGTTGGATGATTCAATTAATCAACAGCATTAAAGGCAGAAAATATTGGACACTATTGTCAAACCAGACAAAAAAATTTGATTTTCTCATTTTCTGCACCTTTATACAGAATAGAGAGTTTGAGAAAGCATTGAACTTTAGCTAGTTTTCCAAAATGTCAGTCATCACAGGCCCAAAATGCAAGTTGTGCGTAGATACAAGACCAAAAAGAATAGAAAAACATAACTCTAAAAATAGACGACGTCTTTGTGGATATGACCTCAATCTTTATAATACTGAGTTTCACAACCTATGAAAAAGCTGAAATTGTCTGTGTGGATACTTGAGATAGCCACAATATTAATATTTGACACTTAGAATGTGATTGATATTTTGTTCCACCCGTAGTTCTATGCATGGTGGTCAAACTAAATAAATACAAACAAAACAAACATCACACACGGGTTGGTAATTGTTCTGAAGAAGATCAGATGAAAACGTGGAGTGGATAATAAACATTTGGTTGTCTGTTCAGATATAGTAAAAAAAATACAAAAAAAAACATCCTCCCCCTGTGGCTATTTGCCGCCATGCCATTCCCTTTTCACCACTTCACGTTCTACATTTGTGACACACGCACACACACACGCACACACACGCATGTACGGAGGCAACAACAGTTCACCATACGGAATGTCCCTCGTCACCTTGCTGAGAGATGAACGACTTCAGCGCTGTCCTCAATCATTTTAATCACTTCTGTGGAAAAAATGCCGTGTTCTGTAATGCCTGCCAGCCATCTGATGTATACACATTTGTACAATGCCATCGCCTAAATAACCCTAAACACAATGACGAAGCCATTCTCCCACCAGGCACACCTCTGCTACTCTGGAACATGATTTTTTTTTTCTTCCCTCCATTGTCAACACCGATGTGTCTTAATGACTACAAGCTGAAAGGATGTTGACAGACTCCAGAAATGTGGGACATTTCAGACCTCAACTCGGCAAAGTGCCGTGGAATGGCATGTATACTGTCCATTGGTGTTTGGGAAGTTGAGGACAATTGATGCTTCAAATCTTTTATGATGCTGTTGACTGAGATGACACAGCAATGGATACACTCTAGTCACCTAGCTTGAGGATGTTCGTGTTCAGAGGGGGAGGCAAAAAAAAAAAGAACACACCGCATTGAACAAATCTGTTGCAACCTGACATCTGGACAAGAACACGTACGATAACAAACTTCCTATATTTATAACATGTGTGTTTCTGTTTTCTGTTTCCAGCCGCATTTCGGCAAATGTGACAAATCGGATGACAAGTTAGCGCAACAAATGCATGGCTTACATAACCACTGTGGTACTGGCTTGGCATATTTGACAATCCGGTTGATCAGGAACAAGAGAACGCAGCTAGCTTTATCAGATAGGAGCCTATATGGTCACATTAGATTATTAATTTAAATACTCGTGAGTGTAAAATTACTAAATCATCAGTCTAATTTTGTAAAATCCAGAAAGTTGAATTGTTGATCAGGGTTGCTAGACATGTTTTTCTGTTTAAGTTGGGGCATTTGCTGACTTCTTTTCAATTGATATTCAAACAGAGAAAGGAAAACATGCAGTAAGACACAGAGGCTACAAACGTTACACTGTATGTGCACAAGTATGTTTGCACAAAGCAGTCAAATCCAGATTTGTTGTGCAAATATTTAAGAACACACAAACAAATAAGACATTTTTTTTTGTGACTAGAGGGGAGGTGTTAAAACATGATTAATCTTACACTAGCACTGGTCTTTGATTTGATGTATGTTTTAATCAATAATTAATTTCAAGAAAAAGATTATGCTGCAGGAGGGGTGTGAAACCTTTTTAAAGTGTCGTAGAAAAGAAATAATGCTTTATTATATTTCAACAAAATTGGCAATTTCATTCATATAAAAATTGTAAACGTGGAAGGAAGGCAATAGAGCACATGCAAATAAAATAATCTAATTTTGAAATGGAGCATAATAAAATAACCTTGCTAGCATAGAACGAGTGCATCAAAGAAGCCTGAGGCACCAGAATTATCTTCTTCGTCCACCACAAACAAGCAGAAAATCCAATAAAAAATAATTATTCAAATTACTCACCCTAATATTTTTGGCATATCAAATGTCTTCCCTGCCTGCAGGTACAACATGGGAACATATTCAACCACATTGTGCTTAAGACCTTATCTAACGATGTTTTCCAAATTAAAAAATAAAATAAAATGCATTGCCGGTGCAAATGACACCTCGCTGGGCAGCGGCAACACGAAGCATTGCGTGCCATCCTCCAAAAGATTTCCCTGGCAGCACCTGCGTGTGTGTTATCAAGACACAGTTGGAAAGAAATGCGTTGAAATCTGATTACGCGCACAACAAGTTGAAGAATTCCTTCACTGTGGACACGTTGTCAAAGAAAAAACGAAACTGAAAGGACATTATTGAATACAAAAAAGTCGACTTGGAATGTCTATTCACACTGGTGTTAAATGTCTAATGCTCAGATGTTCTGCATACCAGGATTTTTTTTACATTATCACGTCATTTATTTAAAATTGCTCGATACAAGCTATGTAACGTGCTGGAATGTGTACAAACAACCTTGGTGTTCAAGTTACAATCCATTTTTTTTCAACAATATTTTTGTCTGACTTCTAACCAACAACAAAGGCTCCCTTGAAAGTCATGGCCCAGAATTGTGGGTGGTGAAAAAGAAAAGAAGTCCATCACAGGAGGAGATCTATGGTCTCTGAGGTTTAAAACAGTGTTCTTAGACTGGGATGGAATTCTACAAGGCATCAAGACAAAAAGCTCAGGGATCAAGCATAAATCTTCATCACAGAAAGTCAATTCAAGGTCGGCTGCTGGTTCAGGTAAGAGATGTGTCGAGCACATCGCCCTCCTTGCACCGCGACGACAGGGCTTAGACACACCATCAGTGGATGTGTGTGTACCACGGTTGGAGTCACTTTTCCATTGAACACTACCAGGTCAGCTCTACTTGCCTGGATTTCGGGCGGGGTGATTGATTTGCTACTTGAAAATACTAATAAGAAATGCAGTGATGAAAACAATGGTTCAATTAATAAATGATGAACGTTGCCATATTGTTCTGAACATTATTCTGAAGGCTTGCAAGATTTGTGCAAGTTATGGGAAGGACGCATGGTGACGCTTCAAGCATGTTTTGGTGCAGCATCGAAGGTGTTTTATTTCTGGCCAAACTCCAAATTGAAGGACCTCAGTCACACAGATGACATTCAGAGCTTTCGTGACATTGTTTGAAACTTGGATACAATTTCTTCGCTCACTTCACGTTACCATGCCTCCATCCAAACAAAAAGCACATCTCCTTAGTAACACAGCCCACCCATGCACTTGTTTGAAGGATAATTGACCAAAAAAAAAAGAAAAAAGGTATAAAGGTTGCATGCACTTTCAATCTATTAGCCGCCTTGATAAAAGGCTGCTATCTAGGAATGCAACATTTCACAAGCTTACACAATAACGATATCAAATTACGGTGCATTAACTGGGACCAGACAATCGCTCTCTTTGTTCGATATACAAGCAGCATGTTTGCAAGAACGAGACGCAGACCAGCGATTAGTTCAGATGATGTAACCTTGATAGATTTAGAGAGTGAGATGTTATCAGACCCCAAACGTGTTTGACACAATCAAGTCTTGCTTTCACATGACATCATTTGACTGCTTCATCACAAAGAGCACACGTCAGCCACTTAAAACTGCAAAGATGGCTGTCAGTATTTGCATAAGCGGGGGGGGGGCATGTTTTATTAATACAACAGTATCAACAAGGTGCGCAGTGCCAGTGCCTTTCACCGAATGAGGCGCAGCCATATGGAGTTACAAGCCTTTCGGCACATGTCATCAGCGCACAATATCCTCGGAAGGCTTCAAACTCAACAATGGGTTCACACAATTGCATCCTGGTCTTGACTGGCACAGAATGCCAGCCAATCGTCCCTCTGAAAATGGTGTCGATGAGGAGAAAAAAAAACACCCCCCAAAAACAAAGAGTGTCAAACTGAAAGCTCATGTGGTGAAAAACAGAGTTGGGGAGGGAAGAGAGAAGAAAAAGAACATTCTTTTTCAACGTGACTCTGTCCCTGGGATGCACATCATGCTGCTGCCCCCACACTGGGTTGCTCTGACAAGACACAGTCTGTGCTGCACCCCCCCTCTGGGTGATTGATGATCCTCATTTTGCCAATTAATGGAGACTCCCCTGTTGACTACAATCAGATTGCCGTTTGTAATTGTTAGTCTTTCTGACTGTCACACATTCATTTTAATTAGCAACTCGGTTCCATCTTTTCCCTCCTGCACCGGAAAATTTGCCAAGTTGAGTGCGACGTGACACACGGGTGACACGGCTCACTGTGTTCAGAAATGGCACACTTTGCGATGCTCCTTTCGAAGAAGGCGACTCATGTGTCGGCCTTAGAGCAGTATCTTGTAATCAATTAGCAAACGTGAGGCAATTAGTACACTTAATCTGCATAATGAAGCGTTTAATTGCTTCCAAGCGAGAAAAAGCAGTCGATGAGATGGTCTTATTATTGGCGCGTGAGAGCGGGCTGGAGGAGGGAGGGCCCGCAGTCACGGAGACCCAACGATCCCAGGGTCTAGTCAGTGGAGAGAACCTGTGCGAGAAATTTAGAGCGATACAAATACAGACTGCAGCAAACTCCTGTTCATTGTGGGGGATACAGACCCAGCTGCTATGAGGAGAAAATCCAAGACCATACTTTTTTTTTTTTTTTTTTTTTAAATAGTTTGACCCCCTCCTTTAATGACGTTCTTTTAACTGCAATCAAAATTGTTGGATTGTTTGTGCCCAGCACTTCACTGTCCTGTGATGCTTTAATTGGGGTTATTCGCAGGCACTCATTTCACATTATTTGGCCTGGACATCTAATTTGAAGATCAAACACCCTTCATCTCCTCATGTAGGGAGAAACAGTCGTGGCTGTCTGAATAAACCTTGTGAATACTGCCTCTGATATCTCCATTTTCTTCATGAAAAGAGCAGCGTTAGAAAACAATTACCGCTTTGTTATTTCCCCTTAGGGCCCATTGTCACCGAAGCAGTTGTACATTATTATCCCATCTTCAATGATGGCTATCAATTTAGTGCTTCTAAATGTACCTTTCTACCAGCACAAAAATGAACTCAAACAAATGCACCAGTATATTTGGAAACAATATGAGTGGGTATTAGTCTTTAAGCTATTCTGGTGCACAAACTTGAACCACCCAATCCGGTCAAAATCCTCAATGACTCGTATTTACTCGCCAATTACTCGCGCGCTCCTGGCGGTCAACCCCAGGAAAGCTACTGGACCCGACGGAATACCAGGCAAGGTCCTCAGAGCATGTGCCCACCAACTGTCACATGTTTTCTGCAGGATCTTCAACCGCTCCCTGGCTCAGGCAGTCATCCCCTCCTGCTTGAAAACTTCCACCATTATTCCTGTCCCCAAAAAGTCACCAGCCGTCCACCTGAATGACTACCGTCCTGTTGCTCTCACACCAGTCATTATGAAGTGCTTCGAGAGGCTGGTTCTCCAGCACATCAGGGACTGCCTTCCTCCCACTCTGGACCCCTACCAGTTTGCATACCGGGCTAACAGATCCACTGAGGACGCCATCGACACTGCTCTGCATGTTGTGCTGGGCCACCTGGAACGACAGCAGAGCTATGCAAGGATGCTCTTTGTGGACTACAGCTCGGCATTCAACACGATCATCCCAGACATCCTCGTCGCCAAACTGGACACTCTCGGCCTCCCTGCCCTCACACGCATCTGGATTAAGGACTTTCTGACCAACAGACCCCAGACTGTGTTGCTCGGCCCCTACACGTCCTCCACCCTCATGCTGAGCACCGGTTCCCCCCAAGGATGCGTGCTGAGCCCTCTCCTGTACGCCCTCTACACCTACGACTGCAGCCCGGCCCACGGCAACAACACCATCGTCAAGTTTGCTGACGACACGACAGTGGTCGGTCTGATCTCGGAAGGTGACGAGACAGCCTACAGAGAGGAGGTAAAGAGACTGACAACTTGGTGCAAGGACAACAGACTGCACCTTAACTCTGCTAAAACAAAGGAGATTGTCGTCGACTTCAGGAGGAACAAGACGCTGCCGCCCCCCCTCTGCATCGAAGGCGTGTGTGTGGAGAGGGTCCACACGTTCAAGTTCCTGGGAGTACAGATCTCCGATGACCTTTCTTGGACTCACAACACCACAGCAGTGGTAAAGAAGGTCCGCCAACGTCTGCACTTCCTGAGAGTCCTCAGGAAATTCAACCTGGACAGGAAGCTGCTGCTGGCCTTCTACCACTCGTCCATCGAGAGCCTGCTGACGTACTGTGTCTCCACCTGGTACAGCGGCTGCACTGAGGCGGACAGAGTGAGGCTCCAGAGGACAGTCAAAACAGCGCAAAGGATTATTGGCTGCCCTCTCCCCCCACTGTCGGACATCTACACCGCCCGGTGCCTCAGAAGGGCTCTCAACATCGTCAATGACAATACCCACCCAAACTCACACCTGTTCGACCTGTTGCCCTCTGGCAGGCGCTACAGATGCATCAAATCAAGGACCAATAGACTGAGAAACAGTTTCTTTCCGAGAGCCATCTCCATACTGAACTCTCACACACACACGAGACCACCCTAACCTCGCAAAACAGCATTGTGATGTGTTTCTATATGCCCTATTCAGTACTGAATTCCATTGCACTGTCTTCTTTATTTATCTAATTTATATATTTGTCTGTATTATTGTTGTATTGCACTGGAGAGGGGAGCCCTCTAATCTCGTTGCACACTTGAGTACAATGACAATAAAGGGATTTCTATTCTATTTCTATTCCAAATAACTCCAGTCACGTTCTTCTCCCACTTGCCTTCGAAGGGAATGATGTGCCAACAATGGGCCTGCCATTCAACTAAGTCAGGGATTTCATTTAAACATCAAATGAGAGCGAAATCATGAGCCGTGACGACGGGGAGTGGGGACGGCTGAGCAGAGCGACATGCCTGGTCTACTGCGGGATTAGACTTAAGCAACAAGTGCTCAAGGGGGGCTTTGCATCAAACCCAGGAGCCTGTGACAAATGAGGGTGGCTGGGCTTCTGTCTATTACCATCGCACTAAGCCCAGGCCCTTTGGGGAAGTAATGAGGTGCACATAGGTGCCGCTAGGTCCTTTTAGCCCGACTGGAGCATAAATAATCATCAGAGGCCTTGGCCTGCAGAGACCAAGCTGTGCAGGAGTGGATTCACTCGTGGTTGCTTGATAAAGAAACATTATGATCATCTGCATTGCTCCTTCATCAAAAGTGGAGAAGTGGATCATCCAGAATCAAACGCAGCAATAAGTTGTAGAATTTGGAAGCAAAACCGAAAAGTTCCAGAAAACATAGCACAAAGGTCAAATTCAGCGACTCCATCTCACAGAGCATTGTTTTAACAGTTGTTGCCATTTTTCATCCACCATCAGACACCACTGAGCAGATTGGGAGGCGTCGTCACTGTACAGGGAAACCAATAATCTTCTTCGTATTGACCTCACACATGACAGAGGGTAACATATCTTAGCCTAAAGGGGTGTGTGCAGATCCATAAAAAAACCCTCAGCATTAAAAGTGGCATGATCAGTTGTTGACTCGCTAACAACGGGTTAACGTCGGGCTTTGTCCCTTGTGTACTTTTTACGCTCCAGTGCCACACCCCCCTGTTACCTCATGGGAGCTACAGGACCGACCGTCGGGCTTCCTTTACTGGCTAATGGAGCTGTCACATATGGCTCGATGTCAAGAGCCCTAACAAGACACTCATTGGTGAACTCATAGAGAACATGCTCATATGGCCACAGGGCGTTGTGATGCTTCTGTGAATCTGGGTAGGTTGCACGGCAGACAAGGGAATGGCGACGGTGACGCAAAGCAGAACATGCGCACAATCCACGGGGGAAACATTTGTTCCACAGAAAATCATGGCCATAGCATTGATATTGACAAGAGTTAAAGTGTCATCAAAATAACATGTAAGAATAATAAAACGTGTTGTGACATGCAGCCATACTGGTTTGAACAAGTCCGATCACTTTGTCTAACCTTCAACTCATTGAGTTTGTTGTTCTTTTAACGACCATGGTCGAGGCATTTTGGAAGAAGCAACCAAAAGCCAAGGGAAAACCGAGGCGCATGAAGAGGTCACTCGCTGAGATTTCTGTATGACTTTGAAGCAAAGCAACGTGACGCAGATCGCATTGAATTTGCAAGTTGAACAGTGGACTAGGGTTGTTTGATTATGAAAAAAATGTTAATCACAATTATTTTAGTAATCATTGAAATCGTCATTATTCAAATTATTTATATATAACACTGCACTTAATATGTTATTACGATAAGGGCAATTTTATTATTGTTGAGAGTAATAATTGTAATTATAATTGAATTTTGATTAATTGCACGAGCACGAAAACAGCGTCTCATAAAAGTACTACTTCAATTGAAATGTCTTCATCCAAGAGCAAATAGGCATCAACGGGGCTGAATTGATTCAGGGAATCCTGAAACAAATAGACGTAAATTTTACATTGAAAATATTTCCTGATCAATCTGCACTACGTGGAAGGTCCTTGACATGAAACCAACCCAAAATAAAAAGTTACATAGTTTAAGACCAAAAAAAAAAAAAAGCTCAGTCCCTTTTTTGAACCCAATCTAAAATAATGTTTATGAAACTAGCCCCTGAAGACAGCTCTTTGCCACTCAATACGTGGCGACTGGTGTGAATGGTGTGCTGTTACGCCGGCCTTGTGGGAAATAAGATGTTAAACCAAATAGCAGGAGGCCGGTTGAGTGCATTCAGTCTCGCCGTTGAAGACGTATCGGACATGTCCTTGAATCTATCAAGGCTCGGTTGGCCCTCTCATCATCATGCTTATGGAGCCACCTCAACTAGCATTAATATTCTAGTATATCGAGTCGTCCTCTTCGCCGACATTGCTTCTCGGCATCGCAGCCTCCCCGGTGAAATAGAGCTCTCCGGGGACTCGTGCCTCAACTCCGCAGCCTTTGTGGGCACCCATTCATTCTCGCTGATCGAGATCACTAAACTGCTGAATAAACAGCCCATTCAGTCATTTGCATACATTACGGTAATGGAAAGAGAAAAATGTATCACTAAAGCCAAATGAAGTGCTTCCACCGATCTCCGCTGGATTACTCTTGCTTGGGTCTTTCCCTTTTTTTTATGTAATAGGGTCAATACCTGACTCTGATTTTCTTTGCGAAGGTTATATACGTTCACGTTCAACACACACATCACAATGTCGTGGAAAGTCTTCCCAAAGGAGTGGAAGTTTGAGCTTTGCTTCCATTTTCACTTTCTGATCGTCTCATGTGTAATTATTAGATGTGATATATTACCAAGCATTCGTATAAATCAACCTCAAATGCAAGTTGCTTGCACTTTGATTCCGATAAAATAGACTTTACAGTAATTGCAGTGCAATAAGATAAAATTCACACCAATTATGTCGCGATATGATTCACTCCAATCAAGATTCTATTTACCATAATTATGATCTGACACAATTTGCCATAATTATGATGTAATTCACCCCAATTGAAATGTGATACGATTTATCAAAATATGAAGCCAAACGATACCGCACGCTCCAATTATGATATCATACAATGAATATTCTTCAATCCAATTACGATACACAGTAGGAAATAATACAATTCTAAGAATGTATTTTAGAACTGTACAAAAGAGTGTTCTTAAAACTCTTACTTGACTACCAATCAAGTAAAAAAAAATCTTGGACGTCTTTAGCCGTCAATGGCAGTAAATGAGTTTTAATTATGTGCTATCACTACTAGATATTGTGTGACAGCTTTTGAAAATTGGCCGTCACATCACAGACATCTGTGACAATGAAATAATGCATGTACTGTATTTTTTTCCCCTAACACTAAAAGCATTGCTTCACGTATTTCAAGCTCCTTGACTCAGCCTTTGAATGAGCATATTGGTGCAAACAATCAGTATTGCATCATTCCCCCACAAAATGATGTAACTTATTGTCTTGAGTGGCAGTCTCAACAGAAATGTCAGCATACCCCTAATAAGAAGGAAAAATAAAAATCAGCTTTTTTTCCCCCCAACAGTATAAAAGCCACGACAAAACATTCTAAACTCAACAACCATCCAGTTGAAAGGAAAGTCAGATTTGTTGCAGCTCAAATGATAATTGCATGCTTGCTTTTTTTTGTTTTCACACACAGGTGATAAGAATATGTAAATGCCACACTCCGGGGAGCTAAGTGAGAGAACAGGCATGCACTTTCATCTGTTGACTCGAGTCTTGCGTGCCAATTTATCAGGACTGCAACAAAATACAATAAGGACCGCAATTAAACTACAATCGAAGGAATTCGGGCCAACATTTGGAAGCAAAACCTTCTCGAAGGCAATTCCGTACTGGCAATCACAGCAAAAGTCAGCCAAGGAAGGGTGGGAAGAATCGAAGGGGGAGCGGATGGACTCTTTTAGGTCACGACCAGACAACCTCTCGCCATTACTCTCGGGGGAGGAACTCCAGACAGTGAGGGACAGCCGTGCTGCAGTACATCTACACTTCTCGGGTTCCTCTCAATCAAACCGTCAGTTCTCCAAGGAGAGGCGTAGAATCAATACCAACATCAAGGGTGCGGGGAAGCTTTCTTTCCTGCCTGCTGCACGCCTCGCAGAGCACCATCAGGAAGGAAGCAGGTCTTTTTCTCAGTGCTTTTAATTACATAAATAGATATTTGTGCCAAGCCCTTAATGTATATATACAGGTAAGAAATAATTCACTATATTCCCTGCTGTTGAAACTGGAATGTTGTAGGTTTTTGTAGATTTTGGTAGTATGATCGTTAATCCTTGAGGATTTTTGATGAAAGTATGTCACGGAAATATTAGGATATTAAATAATATGCCTCATTTAAACTTTCTGAGATAATTTGAGTGAGAATTGCCCATATTATTAGACTGCAACGTCCTGTGATTGGTTGGCAACCAGTGCAGGATGCACTCTGCCTGTGACCGAAAGCCAGCTGAGATAGGCTCCAGCTCATCTATGACCCAAGTGATCATAAGCCAGATACAAAGTTGGTGGATGGATTGATCAGAACCCCAAAATGTTGTCTATTTTTGGGGGGTATAGTTCTCATAAGACAGTTGTCGGCAGAGCCAGTTGGCCTCGTAGTAAATCAACAAGAACATCTGCTCCAGGGTATGTATAAATGGTATGCAGTTCTTAGCTCATTAACATACACGCTAACATTATATTACTAACGCGAGGCGACCATCAAGCTAATGATTCAAGCCATTTTCATGTGTACAGCTTTTTGCTTTCTGCCTTTTAATGCTTGGTTGTCTTAGCAACAGTAACTAAAGAAGGTGGGAACAAGAAGAACTTGGAATAAAACCAAAACGTGGCAAGTGATGCTCCACTATTGATCATGCCTATAAAATACATCGATCCATTTGTCGTAAACGTATCAATTTCCTGACTCTTTTTTCCCAACTGAGCTGGCGCCTGTTGTGGAGACAACCAACTTAAATTCCCACATCCTAAGCCGGCTGCATGAAAGTCAGCCCTGGACTATCAATGACAAAAATGCAATTTCATTGAAGAAAAGCTTATTCAAGACAAGGCTAATTCTATTGTGGTGGAGATATTGAAAGAGGACAGGTATCATGAGAGAAGACGGTCATGCGGCCAGGTCAGGAGATGAAATCAGGGAGAGGAGATAGATAAGTTAGTGTGAGGGTCTGGAGCCACCATTAAAGAGTCCCCCGAGGGGACAGCCAGCCGTGGCAGACTGCAGTAAAAATAGCTGCAGGCATGATTTCACTCGAGGGAACCGGGGAAGAAGTGAGGAGGGCGATCCGATCAACATCTCACAGCACGGCAGCCAGATCCATTCTCTTACCGTCCCCCGGGTGCCACCTATCACACCAAGTGACTTTAAGTGCTTACCGGCGACGACGCAAACACAGCATGCCTCCGCCGCGCCAATGCATAGCGTGACCTCATATTCTACACGCCGTACATCCATATAAGGACGCAAACTATAACGGCAACAACTGAAAAAGGATATTGACATTTTTTCCACAAACTTATCTTGGGGGTCGTCACTTTTGGGGAAGTTCTCGATGTCGTTTTCCAGCCTCACGATGTGACGCTCCATGGTGGTCAGACTGCTTTTGAGGATTTCAGCAGAAACTGTGGAGAAAAATAGGAAAAATATTCAACATGAATTAAGCTTTCTAGCACTGGAAGTGGCATAAACATGATGTTGTGACTCCAGCGTGATCCATTTCAGGCCTAGCAAGTGATGCATAAGGAGTGTGTGTGTGTGTGTGTGTGTGTGTGTGTGTATACAGTATACGCATGTTTGTGTGTGGTGTGGCTCATTAATCAGTCTCTAATCACTGTTTGCCGCGTTGCTGCGGATTTCACAGTATTCAGATCCGCCTTTTCAAGCAGACACTTCAAACAGCGAGTCTTAAGGGATCAGATGGGACACAAGCATGGATGCATAGCCGTGTTTAGGTTGATGTTAAAAGGTTTAGGCTCATGGACGCGCGCACGCACACGCACAGACACACACATAAAGGCACACACTTTTGGAGTTAAAACAGGAAGGTGTCATTAAAGTAAGCACACTTAGTAGGATACGAGTAAAATATTTGCTTTAATCTATGTAAACACAATTGAATTGTCGCTTGAAATGATCTTCATACGCCTTGTTGATGCACCTTAATATATGCATTAGTCCACACATTGGTGGAACATTGCGAGACAGAAAGCAAAACCAATTTGTATTTCCAATCGCAATTTAAATCACACTTGTCAATATGCACTTAGTGAGCACATTATGTTGATGCAAAATAGTAAATAAGGTTCAGTTTTGATGCGCAAAGATTGTCCAGAAAATATTGTTCATTTATGGCAATAAAAGTAATATTTTCAATGAATTTGACCATTTGTAGCATCTAAAAATTTTGAAATAGTAATAGATAAAAAATAATAATTGTTAAATGTATGCTTCCCACCCACATATTAGCATAAAAATAACTGAAGATTTTTTCTAACTTCATCGATCACATTGTTAAAAAATGCAGGTATCTACTTATACATTCACAATCAATTTTATGATACCGGTAAATGTTGCAATATACCTGCATGAAAATATGATCTAATGCCAGTATACATTTATATGATGGCAACAAAATGTAACTAATGTGTCCAACTTTTATTGTAAGGTGATTTCATTAAGTAAAAATGAATTAGGCATTTGTGAACACTGATGATATGTGATCAATAGGTGATACTTATGACTTTTCTTTTTAATAGAGGAAAACTCTCTAATTAACAAATACCACCCCCCCCCTAAAAAAAAAGTAATAATAATGATATTCTTTCAATTTACTGACTAAATGCCCCTGGCCACAATTTCAGCAAATGCAGTACGATGCATTTTGCTATTGAATTGCGCTACAGAAGAGGGAGCTATACGTTATAACAATTTATAATCATAAAATGCGTAATGGCAATACACATTTTCAACATATTTCAATTCGACTATATTGTACTTTTATTAAATTCCATTCTATAAAAGATTTTATTTTATCCTAATCTATGTGTTTTACAATGAGCCCGCCCCTGTTACCTTTTCTGTAACTTGTCAAACTGTGCGGCGATAAGGCGGATCCCTCGATAAGTTATGTGACTTAACCTACCCCAACCGCCGAAGCATCTGCAAGGTTAGCCCACCCACTCCACACTGTAATTGAAGTGGGAGAGGAGAAATAAGATGGGCTGACAAGCAGGGTGGCATCAGTCACACAAAGTCAACTTGTGCTGCTGTACATGAATTCCGCATCTCGGATGCACTCTTGTTCTCATCTTCCCACAATAAAACTGAATGACAGCATTGTGGCTCACACGCACACCAGCCGAGCCTTCAGCAAAACCGCAGATGCTACCTTGAGAGGACGGCCATTTGAACATACACGTAACACACAGGCACACGCGCGGACATGGTAACAGCTCCACTGTGAAGGGTTTAGTGGCGCTGTGGCAATACAATAAAGCAAAGGGTTGAGGTCACTGGTGTTATTAGACTCCGCAGCTGGTCGGCAGGCTGCAAGCATACATTGACATGGGAGTAGCACAATGGTGTTGTATTTATTGTGCTGCTGATATTTGCTGCTGGAAAACAGAATAATGCTGTACTTTTGCTGTTGTTGTGTTCTCATCACCAACTGTGTATACTTGATTGTTTATTCATGTGTTATTACAGGTGTTATATGATTTTGTTTTCATTTCTCAATCAATAATGCATGAATTTTACAGACCTAATGTCGGAACTCTATCAAAGTGTGTATGTACAATGTAATGTGGTTTAGGATTTTCAGCTGGCTACGAAGCACTATTCAATTAGCCTGTTATTAGCCCAACTATTTATTAGCTTCCTTTCACCTGTAGATTTGATATGTATTGCGTGCGCCTCCAGTGCATTTGACTGACACTAAATCTGCTTGGTACTCCTATCATGACAGAATACAAGGAAATCAATCAAGAACTTATGTCGTCAGACACTTTGGTTCAAAGGTGGCTCTTTTTTTAAGGAATTTTTGCTCATTTCAGACATTGTACTTCAATTACCCCCCCCTTGGGAATTCACCTTATCACCACCAAGATGGGGTATACAAGCCTCCAGCTTGTTGGTTCGTGGCGTTATGTTAACACGACTGGAAAAGAAAACTGCAAGAAAGGGCCGAAAGTATCAAGGGAAAAAAAATTACAATTTGCAGGCCAAGGAAATTTTTTTTCAGCTAATCAAATTTTCACACTCTAAAATAGAATGTTTGGCGCTCGACATGCAAGGACAAAAGTGCTGTATTGGTGCTGCTGCTCTTGCAAAATGGCCACAAGACCCAGACATTAACCAGCGATTTTAGTTGTTGATTGGACTCTTTTGTTACCGCGGCTCTGAGGAAATTCATTTTGTAGTGAAGATGGGGGGGGCAACTTTTTTGATTCCTGTTTGCGGACAGAAACCCTGTAAACATGTGGACCGGACCAACTTGTATGTGGCTCTAGACTGGGCCACATCACGGGTGATAAAACATATTGATGGAAATGGCAGCAGGTCCAGGACTGGATTGTCACATGGGGTAAAAAAAAAAAAACCCTGACATGTTCTGTAAGCACTGCTAATGTGAACTCTCCCAGATTTCACACCAGCCCTCAGAAATATATCCGGATATATCCGATATTCGTCTATCCGTGTTCGATAGCACGTGTCCTCATTAGAGTCGCAAGTGAGCAGCAGCTGATCCCAGCTGAATTTGGGAAGATGCAACGTCAATCACACGGCACATATAAACAATTTAAAACCCAAACTCACAATCACACCTATGGACAATTTAGAGTGTTTGATCCGTTAGCATACATGTTTTGGATTGCAGGAGTACGGTTGGACCGTACGTTATCCCAAAGTGTCTAAAAATAGACAGTGGCACGGCTAGTGACTAGCATTGGTTCCCCCAAATAATGCAATTGCCACAATTTGGTATCTTTTTTCAGTAATTAGCCCAAACTCCAACAGTGCAGAACGTTGCCAAGCTGCGCAAGATATTCTGACATCCTATTGGGGCTGACAACTGAAAGCAAAATGCGTATAGTTCAGGCAGTCGACTGTTGGCGCCTAGATATTGAGTAATAGAACAAAGGAGAGGAGGCGAAAATACTCCGGCTATCTTGGCGCTAAATAGCAGCCTGATGACAAGCAGATGCCTTTAAAATAGTGGATATTTTACCGTGACTGACAACCCGCCGCCTCATTTTGCCGTGAAATGCACGAGAACTACGAGTACAAATTCTGCGCCAGGTAACGTGTGCCAGCTCATGGCGTAGTGGCAAGAGCGTTTGCACCAAATATGCTGCTTTAATCCTTCGCGTCAATAATATTGCCGAAAACACCGCTCTATAAATATTTATACTACTTACTTCATTTTTTTCGCGTTTTACAACCTTTACAGTTGAACAATTTCGATGTAGCTTGTGACGAATCTGAAGATAGGAAACACAAAATCACTGGAATGACATTGACCTCACGCCCACAGCTGGAATCGGGAGCCAGATCATTTGGAAGCGAGATGAACCGTAACGCGGCAGTCGACACATCACAGTAAAAGAGCCAAATCATGGTAGGACAAGAAAACCTTCCTGTGGTGATCCACGGCAAAACAACATTAGCAGGAGAGTTACAGCAAAATAAGCACTGCCTGGATTTACAACTGGTCTAAAAGGATAAGCGGTTCAGAAAAAAAAGATAAAGAACACCCTTGGATCTGGCGCTCCGCTGGGTACGGTGATGGCTCCTCGAGGTAAAAGTAAGTCATTTAAACAAAAGGTTGATGGTGTCCGACGTTGGTACGTTTTCAAAAAAATGAATTTGCAGCTTGGTATCAAATTTTGGGGAATATATGTTGTAGATAAAACATCATAAAAGTTCACTTTCTTTACTATTTTTATTTTTATTATTTTTTAAAAATTGTATGTTTCATTTTTTTTTTGACTGTGGCGTGTTATTAGGCAAACGTTCAATTTTTAACCCATTAAAACTTTTTTAAACCATAACAAAAATCGTGATCAGACGGTGTAGCGGTAGTCGGAACAAGTGAAAAAAATAAGTCTTCAAACAATGATGTAATACAGTACATCTCGGTCTAATGAGAAGACGGTAAAATGGTGTCAAAATTTTAATACCGCACAAATCCTAGGAGGTATGCCGGAAAAAAAACTGTGCAAGTTTTGCTTTCAACACAGGTGGTAAGGTGTGAAAATTCACACCACTCTCTTGGCTTTCTCCCTTTCACATCGGCACCATTCTGCCCCGATTAAGGCTTTGATAGTGTCTCTAAAGCCGGACAATTGCTAGCTCAAATTTCATCTCTCAATGTCATGTTGGTGCTCGCAGGAGTCAGGTGCATAATCTAGTCTAGAGACATTTTTTGGCCCAGGTAACGCATACAGATTCAGTTTTTCTTCATTTAACTATATTTTGAAGGTCAGATCATTTTTGGGGGTGACATACTGTGCTGAACATTTAGATTTTTAGCCTTTGTTGCCAATTAGTCTTGCTTAATGTAGCCCAGATTCTTTTGGGATATCATTAGTAAAATTACCACTGAAATAACACAGCTAGTTTCAGGGGACAAAACACGGCCATACTGTTATCTTCTGAATGCACACTTCAAGGGGATCAGAGGAAGAACAAGGAGGAATATGAGCATGTATACTATGTCTTTCCAGGCAGAGGGAAATTCCAGGGTTGTGTAACATTATTATAACGACTGCTGTCAGCAAAATCTGCCAGCGCATAGAGAACATTACTGAGAAACTCCTCAGGTTTCGAAAGAGGCACAATGAGCGAACGTACAAAAGCTGCATTCTATTTTAAGTTATCGGTTCACTACTGTGTTTTTTTTTTCACATCAGGAAAAAGGAGTTTATCCAGTTAAACGCTACAGTGTTCATGTGTGTTTATTTACATGAGAGTTGAACCCCCGTAACCCGTGTTATATGGTCATCTTCATAGCCATAGACATTTCAATGCGCAGCAATGACCCGCCTCCGCTCGACTTCAAGCTATGCTGACATTGCTGTTTATGGATGTCAGAGACTGAGAGTTTATTTCATCCACGCAAATAGTTTTACATTGATTCTCTTTCATACGAGTCAACTCTATTTCCCACAAAGGTTGCAGTGTGAGCATCAGTGTCGGTCACATGCAGTGGGAAAATAAATAAAACTTTCAAGGATATATTTTAACCATTTCTTTTTTTAAATATGAGCCATCAAACATGACAAGAAATAAAAAGCTAAATGTGTTCTTCTCAGCTGTGTTGTGTATTTGAGATGACTAATGCGTCACACCACATACTCAAAACAGACAAAATCCAAATTATCTAGACATTTACAATTGTGAGTCTTATCTGGTAATTAATTGCATTGCAGTTGCAAATTATTCTTTCTCTCATTCAATTGTGGGCAATGACTTGGGTGTTCTCCAAACACTCAACACAACCAGTCGCTCCTTTCGACAGTCGGTGGCTCGGCTCAACTCGGTGTTGACCACACATCATGCGTTGCAAATGCAAATGTTGAACGGGTTTAGCATTTCCCATTGCCAGACCAAATGTTTTCCATGGAGAAAACACATCCCACACCACGGGAAAATCACTCAGGATCTACTTTTAGAGACAGCAGACAGTTGGACATTTACTAATCAAAATGAGGGAAATGTTCAAACGATCATTTTGTGTGACTTCTACTTCTTTTCGTTAGCTGTGGCACGCTCAGGTTGTTTAATAATCATCCAATGGATTATTATTTCTTAAATATATTTCTAATTTGGATAGTCTCTCCTCTGCTGTCGACCAGTTGTTTATTGCGCTAATCCACTTACACTTGTACAAAAACATTGTCAGCCTCCACAAATGTGTCCTTACAAGGTAGAATGTTCGAGAAAGTGTGTGACAAAGTATTGCAGTGGCCGATAAAGTTGCGTGTTTCTTGCGTGTTTCACTGCAGAGGGCAAAGACTTCCCAGGGAATAGTCATCATCACCCCCAGGTCAATGTCTAAACTTTCCCATACATCCAAATATATTGTAATTGACTCCATTTGTAATTCCTCCAGAGATCTGGCGCTGGCTTGGAGCTTCGGTGGCTGCCAAAACCAATAATGTCTCACAGACATGACCTCTATTGTAAAGCTCGGAGGTGCAATACTTTTTTTGGGGGGTGGTAGTGATATTTTTGCTCATATATTTGTATTCAAATTTAAAATGACTTACTATGTCCTGCATCGGACAGTAGTCACATCCGTATTGCATAACTCAATTTTTTTTTTCCTAAAATTGAAGTAGCTATTTTACAAAGATGCATCAATGTAAAATCCACTACATTATAATTTATAGAGTTTATAATAGTTGACAGTAATTTATTTTCAGTTATTTATTTTCATCCATGCAGTAGTTTTTTGTTTATTTTTTAAGTAATTACATCTGCATTTAAAATCCTGCTGTTATTTCATGAATGCAGCTTAACGTCAGCCATTAGAGCCTTATGTTTTCAGTCTGGGGAGGAGGGGTTAACTCATTATTTTAACGTTGTTGTTTTTTATTTCTGTAAATGAAGGATTAAGGTAAATGCACATTAAAACAGGAACTAGAGCAAAAGTAAAAAGGATTGCCAATGCAATTAGCGCAGTGACAAGTGACAAATGACGGGGAATTACGATCATTTTCCACATTGTGTGGATGTCGTCCAGGTTAAAAACAACAAACACTGTGAGCCATTGTGGGATTGTATTCTTCCCTATTCATGTGTGACAACTTCTATTATTTAAAATTTCATTATTTGCAATGAGACTGTAAAACATGCTTTTTGTGACGACAACCAAATTGATTTTTTAAATGCTAAGAATATGCAGAGGTTGCCTCAATTGCCTTTTGCTGGCACACCTCATTTGCCACCTTCATGTCTGCCGTTTTGAACGTCACATGATACCAAGTAATCAGAGGGAACAATGCGGCTGCCTTGTCACCGCAACAGTATCAATTTTACTCGTGCAGACGGAGCATCTTTGATTCCAACTGAAAGGGGAGCACAATGACTTGTGTTTATCCTTTTGTCTTTTTGCACGGCTCTCCTACTGTCTGACTCCCACTCATCTCCGATTCCCGCTCAGGTGGCTCAATGAAACATTGTTGAGTGTGGCGCCTTAAGATATCTCGGAAGGAGGCGCCGTTGGACAAAGGCAACACAGGGTGATGACGATGCAGATCATGAACTAAATTAGGACATTGTAGAAAAGTATAAAAAAAGATGACAATGTCGGGGGCAAGGGCATATAGCAAATAACGAAAAGATGAAAGACGACATGTTGGTGAAGACAACACACTGGACAAAGACACGATGAAAGGCAAAACGGACACAGATAAATAAAAGAAAAGAAAAACACAGTGGCCAACTATGCAAAGTAAGATAGTGGGGAAGAGGCAAGGTTAATGAGCGGAAGGCGAAAGAGGTTGTGGAAGAAGAATAGGTAAAAAAAAAAAAAAAAGTAGTAAAAACAGTCAACTTGTAGCAGGAGGAAGGCGCTTTTGGACCTTCAAGGTAGTCACCACATCCACCCATTGATTAATAGAACATAAACGAGCTACTGTGCAAAAGCCTTGAGGTAACAGTGGCTTTGTATTTCTTAATGAATCTTTTTAGGAACATTCATTTTGACATTATAAACCAGTAAATGGGGGTAGAGGTGGGATATGTTTCATTTTCGTAGAGCGGTGTACAAGAAAAGGAAGGAAATGGTGAGAATCTAGAAAAGCGGTATTCATGTATTTTATAGAAGAGTATAAACATTACATTTCTGTTAGCGATAGGAAGTAAAACAGATTCTTGCCATTTTTTTTCTACATTACTAAACATTGTGTAAAACATGACACAAGATGTCCTTGCAAGACGAGGCAGAAACAAAAAAAAGTTGTTAATTCAAAACCACTATGTCTCTCGATGAAGAGTGCACTTGCAGTAATCCATCTATATGGTAAGAAGTCGAATCCACATCTAAAACAATTTAAGGCAGAAGCGTAAGGACAACGGGGGCTGCTTAGATAGATGTTTGCTATCTTCCAGTCGTGTCTAACTATCAAATGTCAGTTATTTTAATAAACATTACAGTCAGATATTGCAAATATGATGCCAAGAAAGGAGAAGCAGACTCGTAGCTAGGACACAAAATGAACACAAGCTTGCAGATGTACAAAAATGTAAGTAGAATGTGCATGTGTGTTTCTAACTTGCATGAGTTGAAATGAAGCAAGTCTGGCATATGCAATTTTAAAATTAGGCTAGTTTTGACTTGGACACTTAGGAATTCTTCGAGTGTGTTTCAGTTTTTAAAATACAGGCCTGCCTTAAACTGACATCAAATACATCTCAGAGATAAAGCGCTAATGTATTCCATAAAGACAATGTCAAGGACATTTGGCAAAAAAAAAAAAATGAATTAAAGCATTCCATAGGTGCCTTGATTCGAAAATATTGTCACCTTTATTTGAAAAAGTGATAATCAACACGTTGCTCAGTATTCACAGCGTCTCCTACTGTATATGTGAGTGTTTATTATCTTGTTTGTCTGCTTTCCTCTTCAGTTGTCCCTCATCGCGATGCATTCACGGCTCAACAGCTCCCTCTATGAGAGAAACTGCTGCGGCCTGACTGAAGGAGCACTTGAACCACAACTTTTGGACACTTTCCCTGGCCACATACTTCTCTTTTTATTTGTGTTCATCTCTCAGAGGTTGAGCTCACTAAATAAACAAAGTTTGGCAAGATATGTCTTGCCATTACTATGAGTAGACGTAGCCACAGATACAAAAATAATATGTGCAAACTATTATGTCTTGGAATCTCCTGTGGTTGTTTCGTGGGATAGCTCCTAAAAAAAATAAAATAAAATCTCATGCATTGGATTCTGGATTCCATGACAGCGACATCAGTTTGCCAGTACAGTGTTTTCTTTTTCTACTTACTAAGATCAACAGGGAACAGCAGCAAGCGGAATTAGGACAGTTATTTCCGTGGCAACCAAAGTACCACCATCCACACTCCCATCCTGCAACCTAATGTAAAGGCTGGCAGCCTAATTTGTCCTTGCTTTAATCACACCAGCACAGTGTCAACATTTGTCTTTAAAAATGTGCTACCATGGAGTCAAATGCTTAGTTTTTCCTGTTTTTTTATTTTATTTTATTTTTGAGGCATAGAACCAAACAGCATATTTTGCACAGTTGTGAATAACACCCAAGGTTATTACAGTTTTGGAATTTTAATTAAAGTCAGATTTTATTTTGTTTTGAGTTTTGTTTTTCTTAAATTTAGTTTTTATTATTTTCAAAGTGGCTTTTTATTAGTTTCAGTTTTCCAAAACCACTTATTTTCAGGATTAGTTTTTGTTTTGTTTTTTAAAACGGTGTTTTACTTTTGAAAAACACTACGATACGTGTTGGGCAGTAAATCGTCAACAAAAATATTTGAAAACGTTTTCATAATACAGGGTACAGTTTAACAATCCACAGACTTTGTTTTAAGCACAGTGCATAACAAGGCTTCTAAAGTTAGGTGCATGCATGCACAATAAATACAATAAGGCTTGGGTGTCTTGTTTGCCAATTAAGTGCCAACTTCTAAAGTGGATTTGTGGGTTGAATACCTGTTGCAAAATATTAAATTACAGTGCATTATTTTTTTGTGTACTGTATATATTTTTTTCATATATGAAATAAAAAAGGAATGTTTTTCTAGCTAGCGTTACATTTCAGGCTGAGTTAACAAAAGCAGGGGAGCCATTCCAGACAAAACTACACACAAAAACTTGTCATCTGCTGGATTGCGTCTCTGCGACACATTATACGAGGACTACAACTGCCAGACAATTGTGCGACCTACTCTTCTTCAAACGAAATACATTTTAGTCTTAGTTTGATAAACATAACATGTCATTTCAGTTAGTTTTCATATTTTTTAAAAGCATTTTCTTCTTTATTTTATGTCATTAAAGTAAATGTTTAATCAATTTTAGTTTTTGGAGTTATGTCATTAGTTTTTGTTTAATAAAATAAGTTTGATAACGACATTTTAATTGATGGGCTATTCATACAAGGCCATGTTCAGTTTTCCACTTTTTGAGTTTAGCAAGGCATACTGGAGCAGCAATATGTGCATGAAGCTCAAGCTCGTGAAAAAATGAAGTGACAAAAGAAGCTTATTTCAGTGTTGATGATGTGATTTTTTTAATTTAATTGATTTTTACATTTTCAATAAGAACCAAAATTGCTATTTGATATGATACACAAGTTCGGGTGAATGAAGAAACCCGGCTCTAGTCGGAAGTTACACATTCCCAATTCCCAAGTCTTCTGCAATGCATCGTTAATATTATTGATTAAAAATGAATATTTTTCCTTTCATTATCTTCAGTACACCACTGCCACAATTTCCAACCGTATATTGATTTTCTTTGTTACACACAACTAAGCCAACGCTAAAACTCAAGTCAACGGTCTTGTGCTGAGAGAGCATCTCACGCCACACGCACCCACCATGTGACCTGTTGCACTGCACTCCAATAGTCCAACAATGAGAAATGTCATGCCTCCATCAGTCTCTATTTGATTTTCACCGTCCATCAAATCTCCTCTGCATTTTCCAAATAAATCTCAGTGAACTCGGCAAATCCTGCCCATTCCTCTGATTGCCATCTCTGATTATTGTCATGGCCTTAGATGGAAATGACAAACAGCCCATTGCGCTTTGATTAGCTTTGAGTACAGCAGCGGAACTGATGAAGAGACTTCTTTCAGTTGTTCGGTCTCACCGGTTCCATCGTCGTGAGCAGATGTAATGAAATACATTGCCCCAGAAGTGGTGGAGGGTGGGGACAGGAAGACATTGAAGGGGCTCACTGACTGGAAGAGGCAAAACGGAATACAAGGCATTTGGCAGCGGCAGCGGCAATGCATTATTAATTATTTAGTCGAAGGCAAGTCTTCAATCTAAATGTTGCAAAGGTATGCCACGCCATCATCTATCCCGTGGTGCGTTCAGTGTAGCAAAGTGACGGGCTATCAGTGTCACAGCTGACAGATGACTTACAGCCAACGCGCCCCCACAACAGTGAGTGTAAATATACTGTATTGCATTAACCTTCAAATACCAGCAATCTATGCTAGCGTTGTGTTTAGTTTTGTTGCCTAGGAGGTTGACAGTGTAACTGCCACTCACATGTTCATTGTTACACCTGCAAACATGCTCTGATTGTGAGTGTGGTTCCAGATTTGATTTATTGCTGATGGAATTAATTAAATTATGCACATTTTCTTTTTCCTCAGAACGCTGAATCTCATCTGCTTCGACAATTGCAGAAATATCTGCTAGTGCCATAAGTAGATTTTTGGTTAATTATATATTTAATTATTTGTGGTCAACAAAAAAGACCCTAAGTTGCCACTACCATATCCAAGAAGATGGGTGCCCATTGCGTCGTTCAAGAGATGACTGGAGATTGAGAGGAATCGGTCGATGGCATGGCATTAAGCCAATCACTGGCAGCCCTCCAAGTTTTACTTTCTCGATTTCGATGCCTGTCAATGGCAGTGAATAAGTTTAAAAAAACAAATAGTAGGCTTATCACTTATCATCCATCTATCCATTTAATCTTTTATGAAATTTGTCATTTGATTGATTGCAGCCAGTCATACACCTGTTAGAAGCCTCACCATGCATGCGCATACAAGGGGGCAAACTGGCAAAACTGTCAGTCTCCTTTTTGTTTTATCTACTCTAAACTTAAAAATAAAGTATAACAAGTATTAAGGGAACAAGAATGCAAAGTATTTCCTCACAGAGCAAAAGGATGATTTTTGTTTTGCGGTAGGCTCCGTGGCAGGGTGTCTTGGACTTGACAATCAGCAGCAAGGGTTCATTCATTTGGATTTGGTCATTTTATAAGGAATTCAAATGCTGAAAAAAGGTGGGCACCCCCTGGCCAAGAAAAAGCATTAAAATATAGTGTTCTACACCATTACATTTGAATATTGGGGACAGCCATCATAATTGATTCAACTGTGTGAGTGTGTGACATTGAATTGTTTTTTGATGTCAATGAGACAAACGGCACTACAACATTTTATGTAGTCCTGACACTTTAGAGTCGGACTAAACGTCTGGTTCTAAAAATAAGTCACACATTTGTTGAGCTGGGAGTCAGTACCTGTTCTACTTGTGCTTGATGTTATGCCTCGACCTACATGTAAGTGCCTAAATGTGGACTTATTGCACCCCACTCCCCTCATGTCACCACCTCTAAGATAAAATTAATAACAGATGTGGAGAGATTCATATCCCTTCACAGCGATAAAAGGTCAGATCAATTCTTACAGCGAGCATATTTGTCTTCATTTAGCAAGCAGACTTCAGTGGACACCAAACCGGTCCAGAGACATATAATAAGAATTATAACATAGTGTAGGTCTTAATAAGAGCCCAATCAAGCAGTGATGAGACAAAGCAAGTGTCGTGTTAAGAACACTATCAATATGACTTTTTCAATTCAAACATTTTTTTCCCTTGTGAGTCATTTTAGGACAGTGTTTTACGAAACAGTAAAAAAAAAAAACAATAATAATAATAAAAAAAAAAAAATAAAAACATTTTGTGGATCAGAAATTGATTGACACTTGCTAATATTAACATCCATTTTGTGTATAATCGCTGTTGTTTCCAAAGATTTCACGCTATGTTACAGAGCATGTGCAAGCATCGTATTCGTCATCGCCATCATCTGCGTCTTTTTCTTCATCTTCTTTTTGTGGGACTTCCACGGATATGGCGATCGTGTGAGTTTGTGCGTTATTTTAAATATGAAAATAAAAAAAATATATACTATTATGAATGAAGTTGTGAGTCATGTTGTGTGGCTCTCTTTCTTTGAGTTTTGGGCTCAGGCTCCCAAAGTTAGCATTTTTTTCCCCTTTTCAATTTAGCATTCCTCACCATGGGGAAAATATCTGCTTCTCATTGTTCTTGCTATGTTTTTAGACAGATCATCATAAAACGTGCCACATATTTGTATTCGATCAAAATGCTATAAATCATGAAAATTAATATTAAAACTGAACATAATGTCCCACCACCATTTTTCCCCTCATTTTCTTTTCTGATATGCTACATATTTAACGTTTGCATGTCAAAGCTAGTGTGGGTTTCATTTATTTTGAACCTTACATTCATTCAGAGAACTTCACCAAAATACTTCATTTGTAAGCGGTGAGACAACATTTTAACAATGTCCCGCACTTTAACATTGAGTAGTAGACACCACGCAGTAATATTTTGCTTCTGTAGCTAAATCTGTATTCATACATGCCTTTACAAATGGAGGCTCATAAAGAGTACGGACACAAAGAAGACAATTGTAACAATTAGTCCATTTCTTCAGGTTCTACGGGCCAGAACATTTGAGAAAGAGAGCAGCAAAAGACAAACAACACTGGGGTTGTGTGTACAGTAATCATGTAGCCCAAAGGAGCCTTATCCTCGACTTCCATTTAGGCACCATTTAGAAGGGGGGCTTTTAGCTCGCAGCCAAATAGCCTATTGTAAGATTCAACAGCTCCAGGCTTGGCTGTCTCCAACATCACTGCATTGTATTATTCTCCTAATGTAGGTCACCCAAAAAAGAAAAAAAATCTGCACCTTCGAAGTACCAGCAATACGTTGGCAAAATATATCTTGAGGCGGAATTATTATCAGAAATGATTTAAGTGGATGTGTAGACAGTTCTCCTGCAGGGGGATTTCTACCGACTACAGTGCTGCTCAGGGATGGAATTCCAACTTCAGGTAGTAAATCTCGGACGGACTCTAGATTCACCTAACAAATGGTTACAAGTGAGAACATGTTAATCAAAAGATAAAGTGGAATAATATCAAAGAAACAAGTAGTGGGTGGGTAACTGGGTTCGATCTCTATGCTGACAGGGTTGCGACATTTCCGAAAATTAAATAATTCAATGCAAATTGTGTTAAAATTTAGATTTTACATACTATAAACAACTATAATAAACTATATTATAAACAAGAAGTCTGTCAAGTCGAGTCTCAAAGATACCAAGTTGAAGTCAAGTCCTTCCCGAGCTTTTGGTCAGTAAGTCGCAAGTCCTCAGACTGGCAACTCGAGTCAAGTCATATGACTCGAGTCCCCCAACTCTGCTAATTACGCCGTGAAAGGTTATGTGTAACAAATAAGCTCAAAGCATTGAACAGACCTCATTAAAAGTGAAGGATGAAGGCTTTGCAAGTGTACAGCAAAGGTTGCAAGCAATAATGGGCTTGACATGAAACATAATACCCACTGCCTGCAATTGTATTGGCAGCTCCGCCTGAGAATGGTTGCTCGTACTATTATGACTTAACACATCAACGTCGCAGAATTGCACACACAGAAAAGGCCACCTGATGATGAACACAGCAGACAGCGTCAGGGGCTTTATCTCATGGATGCCTGCAACAATCAATTCTATCCCTCCTTACCTTTGCTTCAGTGGCTGGGATAAAAACAGACCTTTCTGTGAAGGAGACGGTCTCAGCTGCTATGCGATGCCGAGGCAAAACAGAGAAAAAAAAAACAGCTTTGCCAAGACACCACAGTGTTGCAATTAACTGTAAAAGAATGCGAGCTTATGGTGGACGGTTTTTACTTCAAATATTTTTTTCTTGCGCTCAGATCATAGGACTCATGGCACTTTACGAACCTGTTGGATAGTAAGATGTTTTTAATATATGGTTGTTAGGTGGCCAACTGGTTAGCACGATGGCCTCAGAGGGTGTCAAGTTTACATGTTCTCCCCGTGCCTGCGTGGGTTTTCTTCAAGTACTCCGGTTTCCTCCCACATCCCAAAAACAATCATTTTCACATACACTATTTGTGAAGAAAAAAGGAAATATGATGAAAATATGACAATTCAAATTCATCAACAATATGAAAACGGTTCCAATATGTGCACTACTCATTTGTTATTTTTTTCTTTTTTTGTCTTGGAAAAATCAGAAGAATATTGAGTATGCAAAAGAGCCTATAGGTGATGTCAAAATAAGTGAGTCCTAGGAAATGAATAAAATGATCACCCAAGCTGCATTTAAAAAAAATAGGAATTTACTTGCAACAATGCACGGCATTTTGAACTATGTTCTTCTTCAGGCTCACAGATGAGTGTGGTCTTAAGCAGACCCTAAAAACTAATTGTGGTAAATGTTGCAATGCAGCAGGTGAATGCCTATAAATCATCAGAAACGTCTGGCGTAGTGGCAAGCATTGCCTCCAAAGAAAACCAGCAGCCAACTCCCAAGGGGGTGGTAAAAAGCCAGATGAGGCACTAGCTCCAGGCCATGACTTTAAATTATATATTGATGACAGCCCGTGATAAAAAAATGACCCAATTTAGTATCCAAAATCAATTCCCACCTGCATTGATACGCGGGGGTCGGCGAAAGCTGCACGGTTTATGACAGCATTTAAGCCACGGACACGTTTTCCCTCAAAGTGTGGTCAATACAAGCAATGAGCGAGCGGAGGAATGGAGTTATGAACAGAGGCACTTTACAGCCAATGATCTGATGCCTGTGTGGGTAAGTAACATGTATGCCAAGACGCTTGCGGCATATTGTGTGTGCCGAGAGCTTCAGAAAACTACAAGTGACTTTTTTTTTTTTTTTTTTTTTTTACAATGAGATTGCATGACAAGAGATCGTATATTTTACCATTATTTTTGATTTGCAAGATACTTGCATTTTTCTCACAATTTAAAACTGTTAGGTTAAATACGTGTGATATGAGTTGATCAAACAACATGACGATCAATAATTATACCAGTTTCCTCACTGTTTTTTTTGTCTTGTTTAAAGCAGGTGGTCTATTCTCATCCAGCCCCATATAACTGCTGGGCCAATGGCAAAACAGCTTTTTCATTACAAGTAGACACTGTCTCAGTCTTTCCCTCTTCTCACTTATGGGAGTACTGCAAACCCAATATTAAACTCTGAAACGTAACAGACAACATATTTTTAAGCATTTCTGTCTTGATACCTTAGAGTCTGTCCTTCCAGTGAATTTCAATTAGCACGGACAAAGCCAGCAGTCATCCTTGAATTATGAAATTAAAAAAAAAAAAATTAAAAACAAAAAAGACAGTTCCACTTGTGGTGGATTTGAAAATGTGAAGTGGTCCACTGAGGGGACCTTTACAAAATCACCTTGGTTTAATTAGAAAACATGTAGCTAACAATTACAATAAACAAAAACCTGTTCATACACTATCCGACCTGAGACATCACACAAGCAACAAATAAAAACAAACAAATCAAAAATAGGAAGGAGTCAGTCACTATTCGAAATCTGCGGCGCCATTGTAATGTTTCAACAGAGTCTTATCTGGAGGAGGCAGGGATCTCCCCGGAGAAAACTCAATTTCCTGCTCATTTGTACAACAATCCTTAGAATTATCTGTGTTCTTATCGGAATCTCCTGACAGACAAGCTGTAACACGTTTCTCTACGGAGTTATTAATACTACCTGGCAAACTGTCATGCCAATGAGTACTTTGTTTACATATTGGAGATCTAATTTGATATGCTATCTCTTTTGCCTAAATATCATAAATGTGTGGTAGAAACTAAAAATTGCAGTTGCAGTTCAATAAAATAGCAACAAACAAAGAAATACGCTTTCGGTACTGGAAGGGAACATCATGGTAAACCTTTTGTGACATTCTCAAAGCCATCGTTAAACTGTAGGTCAATCATCACGAGCTCCTTCCCATACTAAGGCCTTTAACCTTATCCTCTCCCACAAATCAACAATCCTGTGAAGGACGTCACAGTTGATGCATATAATCAAAGGCGAATACTTCAAAATGACACTCAGCAGTGGCGTCCCCCAGGGACAGATATTTAGCACCACTAGACTAAACTCTAACGCGCTAGACGTGACATAATCCACCAGAATACAAGACAGAACAGGAAACAAAAGTCCAAATACACATATTGGCACAGAAATCAACAATTTAGCGTCTGTAATTGTTTCAAGTGTAAAAACTGACATACTATGCACACCAAATAGATGGGAGACTAAGTTACTTATTATTCAGACTATAGTTGAAAAAAGTAGCAAATGTGGGATCAACTGTTTGATGTTATGTTATATTAGAGGAAAATGTTTGCTAGATAAAGGTAATAATAGTCTGTGGAAGAGTCTTTTTCTGAGTTTCAAGGAGGAGGGTCTCCCAACAGCCTGGTTGATTAATCTCTCTCCTGCTACAGTTGATCAGATTCGGCTATCTCCTTCCATATGGCGGGGGACCGAGGGTGCTATTTGAGGAATGGGAAGGGGGATCACTCTGCAGCAGGTTGCTTTTCAGGCTAGGCAGGTGTTGTAAATGTCCAGGAGGGAGGCGAGTGAGCCACCACTTATCTTCCGTGAGCATGTTCCCAATGTAGGGCAGAGTTTGACAGCGGTTGGCAGCAGCAGATTTGATTAAATAGGTAGGAATGCGGTGTACCGGTCGTGGCTCAAAGGGGCGATGGTAAAGACTCAACAATGGAGCTGCATGCTCAGCATGCCAGTCATTGATGAGGTACTAATGATTCTTAATAGTGGTGGTCATGTTGTGAATTCATCTGGATTTTTGGGAGGGAGAATCCTTGAGGATAGTCTCATTCATCCAGGTCAGGTTAATTGGAGGGTAAAAGATCAGTTAAAGATCAACTGCAAATGGCTTTGAAAATACAACAATTCTTATTACAACGTTTCAATTCATAGTAACGGACAAATGAAGTACAGAGAGGTTGTGGAGAAAAGAAATAAAGAAGTAATTGTTTTTTGGTCGCACCATTTATGACTGATCCACCATGAAGAGAGGAAGAAAAAAAATGGAGAAAAGAACATTCTGGAAGTCATCACTCATCCAGAGCTGGTGGAAGCTAGACAGGTCGGTTTCCTAATATTCCTCATGACAGACTGTCCTTTTCCACTGCTGACCTCCCCGATCCTTCTCCATTACTACTTCCAGGGACCCGGGATGAGTATCCCTTCGATGGCCAGTGAGGAAATTGTTTCCATTTCCAGCCATGGCTGTGAGGTTACGATGACTAATGGTTGTGTGGACATGAAGCACAAGTGACAGACTTACTGGGAAGTATATGAAGATGTGAGAAGAGAAACTTCATTTCCATTGCCATACCCGTGAGTTTGTCACATGAGGAATGTTAGGTCAAGAATAAGGTGTATACATTGAAATACTGATTTAATAATAAAATATTGTTTTCATATGTTCATTCAAAAGTGGTGTTCCGCATGGACAGGTGCTTAGCACCCTTAACTACATTGATCTAAACAAGTGACAATGCTCTCAAAAAAACAAAAATGCATTATGCAGCTACATTTCCCTCGCAATATGACGGATGGATGAGCTTGCATAATTCTTTTAATTCATCAAAATGTGAAGCCAGTGAAAAATGTTTGATCTCATGTTCACCAAATTTAAGCCATTTCTTTTGATTGATGAATTTTAATCACGTAATCAATTTTAGTTATGTCATTAAATATGTTCTTAAACAATACTTGAGTAAGTATCCAGGTCCTCAAAAGTCAACCAACTTTAAATGAGAAGCCATTAAACAAAATATTCGCCTAGCTTGCTAATCTCAGGCTTCTTTCAATATATTATGATTATTTTTTTTTTTCAACAAAAAAGTTCAAGAACACTGCGGGTTCCCAAGCAATAATATTTTAACCCAAATTGAGCCATCTGCAAGCTGCCTTCTGTTCGATAGTCTTTCTGCTTCAGCACAAGAGGAAATCGTCTCAACCCAAGGATCCCTCGCCAGTCCATTGAAACAGAAAGACAAATGATCTCTTCTGCTTTCCTGCTCATCCAGAAAAGCATTTTGTCTAAGTAATACAGCGCCAAGTACATCGATGAGTTTAAATGGAAAACGGGCGCTGCTTTATTATGCTGCAGTGCTTTGAAATGAATGTGGATAATAGATATACTCACAGCAGTATTAATATCCTCAAAGCCAACCCCCCCCACCCTCATCCCCCTCATATTCTCCATTTTCTCTCTCTCCAAGGCACCAAAGTACTTTGCCCTTGGCTATGTCTTATACTAAATAGATTTATGAGAACATTTGTGTCATATTTTCTCTTTTCACGCATTGTCAAGACAGAGTGTAACCGTGGTACTCAGCGCGCAGACTTTGCATTTGTATTGTCGGGCTGCACATATTCATCTCTGGAGTGACATTAACGAGGCAAATTGGCCAATGACACTTTGCGAGATTGGCCCGCTGATATCAAGGCGGGGTCACGGTATGAAAATATTGACTATGGTTAACATCACAGGATTATGGTCTCAATAACAGGCTACGAGGACAGAGAGAGTCAATAAAATGGTAGGGATACAATATCTCTTCATCATCATCGCCTATCCATATCGTTCCAAAAAGATAAAGTCCATTTATACATTGAATCATATGAGATGGTAGAAACAAACCTACATTTTCTGTAAAAATGAAATATGCGCCTTCCCATCAATGATTAATCAATGAATAAATGACAACACTAATTGCCTGATGAATAAAAATAAAGTCCCTGTCTCCAAAAGATGTTGGCCTCGAATTAGTTGTTGGGTGTAATGAGACAAAAGCGCCTCAATCAAAGAATCTTCCTATTTCTTACAACACAAAATAAAAAGTTAATCGTTCACGCATGCAATAATTCGTGAAACCAGGTTAAATTTCACTTTGAGGGGCTATAACGCAATTTGGGCAAGTACGTGCATTCTCAACGATCTCATGAATTATGTTGCTAAACAAAACAATGGTACTGAAGCTTATTAACAGACGCAAATTAATTAAAGTTGTGCAACATTTGGTATATAAACAGTAGTTGCCACTTTTGGCTGTTGGCAGTGAAGCTATTACTACAATACAAAATTCCAAATAAATATTAAACACGTCTCCATGGTGTAATAAAAAGTGTGTTTATAATTTACTCTTATTCTGACCCCCTCCTCCTTCCAAGAAGAAAGGGATGTTTCCTAAGGGAAAATATCACGTGCATTTTTACTTGACCAACCCCGTCTTCCAAGGTTCACGGGAAACATTATGGCAGTAGCGCACATTTATTTCCCACCAAAAACACACTGTATGGATGTTGCACCATCACTAATCACCATGCCAGGAATACCGGTACAAGCACCAAACTTTAGCCAAAGTTGAATATACTATCATCTCATTTGAAAGGAATTCAGGCAGTAAGATAAGGATGATATATAAGACCAGCTACTTGCTGGTAGATATGCTACTTACATGATCTGATTAGTCGACTAATTGCAACTACGATCGGTGGTTTGTTGACGAGCAAAATAATCGTTTGTGGCAGTCCCAGTTGAGAATTATTGTTGTGTAGCCTGCACAGATTGGGTTAGTGCTCATTAAGCTATGTTTTAATGTGACGTACAGAAAATCTAGAGTGTGTACGTGTTTTTCTAACCTCCGCCCACAAACACAGAACCTACTGCCGCCCACACCACCTCAGCTGAAACTGTCTACAACCACGAGTGCTTACAGACAACCATCTTCCAATATCAAATGATCAAACGCTCTCATCACTTAACTTCTTTTCATCAGAATAGTCCTTTTTATTTTGTTTTAAAATCCACGTTTTAAAAATGCTGTACATTTTCCCCTATATCATTAAAAAAAGAAATCCCCCCCTGACATCCGCTGCTTGAATAAATACACACCCTCTCACTATTTGTGGAAATATTGTATACTGTTAATCATTTTAACAGACAAATCCACGCATGAAACCAAGGATAGGAAAAATGTTAATGTGATTATTTGCAAAGGTGGGACTAAGAAAAAGACTGAAATACTCAATCAAACATGGAAAATAATGACTTTTCCTCTGATGAGTGAAAGGTGGTGGATTACTTGTCAAGCTCGGGAGCATTGTTAGCCCGTTGATTAAGTTGATTGAAGTGAAAATTTCACATCACATTTACTTAGTACCCCTTCCCAAAAATGGCATTGATACAAGAGGAGAGGAGCAGAAATCCAAAGCCGAAGCGAACCTTGTTTTCTCCGGTAAGGCAAGATTGGAGAGCCCAAATATTGTCCAAAGATTTAAAAAAAAAGTCGTAATTTGAATTGGTTTAAAACGAATGACATTCATTAGTTATTAATATGGTACAGAGCTGCTCAAGTCCGTTTTATCTGTCATCCTTGAATAGCTCAGAAATGGGTTTGCCGCGAGACACTTATTTCAACTGTCTTCTAATTGACTAATTCACTTCAATATGTTTTACAAAGCTGATTAGCAAAAAAAAAAAAAAAAAAGTTTTGCATTGACATAAATACACGAGGACTATTCAACCCTCCAACGCACTAGCAGGCTGCATGAGTCAATAATGTAATCAGTTGAAGAAGATGAAATGAGTAATTATGATGTTTGAATTATTTAATGAGAATGCAAATATTTGCCCAAAGCCGAACTGACTGTTATACCACAAACGACTCCATTCAACGCTATTCCTTGAATAATAGCTGTGATCAAGCCAGAATGAATTAACTAGAAATAAAGTCATTCCGCATTTTCTTAAATAGCGGCCTTCCTTAAAATCACACCTAAACATCTCGTAGTTCTTAAAAAGGAAAAAAAATGTAAATAAATGATCACTAAAAGAAAAAAAGTGCAGTAACTCACTTTACAGACACACGCAGACATCCACGAGTGAGATCAGCCTCGATCGATTCTAATACTGATCACACAGATTTTTTGCGACTTTTTCACGTTTTTTTCCTTTTTTAGATCTGCTCACCTATTTTAGTAATTGATTAATCAGTCATTCATTTTTTGGGGTTAATTTATGAATCAGGTTAAAAAAAAATCAATCCTTATTTATCGCCCTTATTATATTATTTCAAATTGACAGTTCAGAAAATCCACATACATATTAGGATTCAGCAAATGATTTGATGTGTAACGTGCTGTGTTCAGGAAATGTGTGCGTAGGTGCGTGTGTGTGTGTGTGTGAGGGGGGGGGGGGGTTACGCCACATTGCACACAGGCTGCTTTCTTGTTGGCTGCAGGCTGGTTTTTGTGATCGACAATGAAAGGCATTGCTCGACATATGCAGATCATATACTTTTCCCAGAAATTGGGCGCACCCGATTGACAGGAACGCCACAAAATTTAATACAAATTCTAGTTACAGACACTATATCACTTTCACTTGATACAATTGTGATATAATGGTAATATTGCTTTATATACTGTAATTCCAATGATGCGTTTGTAAAAATAAAAGCCTCCCCCCATAAGAGACAATTGCAACGTACCTTTGCTGGCACTCTCCACATGCTCCAGTTCATCTGGAAACCTCAAAATCTCGGGGTACGCCTCGTCACATTTCTCAGCCAAAAAATGAAGCAGAGTTGTGTTCTGACCGATCGATTTGGTATCTCGTAGCTACAAAAGAAAAGAGAAAAGAAAAGGACAGTATATCACGACCAATGTTTACATCCATTCAAGTAACAAGTGCACACAGAGGTTGAAGCAGTTTACTTTCTGGAAGGGCGAAGCACTCAATGAATGCTTTGATGAATCAAAAGCAGAGTTAGACTTGCAAAACTCTGTTTTGAAAAGATGGTCGGATGCGGCACAGTGGAAGCAGAAGCTTCGGGAGGTGCATGGGATGGAGACCTTAACTCATTCACTACCAGTCGAGTAAAAAAAAAAAAAGGATATTTGACGTCTTTTGCCGTCAATGGTAGTCTATGTTAACTGCATAGTTACAATTGATGTCATTTCAAAATAGATGAATGGCAACAGTGTAACACCTCTTTAATTGTACCGTAAGAAATGATCAAAACATACAATACATGATAGAGCGCCGAATGGTGGCAAGGAGCAAAAGAAGGGGCTTGGCTACCGAAAGTAGAACCAAATAAGTCAGAGCGCCGCTCCTCTATGGGCGGGGGTGTGCGCGGGGGCTCCCGGCGTGTCGCTGGGTCACCAGCCGCTACAGCCGCGCTGCTCTCCAACCAGCTGCCACCCCAGAGGCAACCTGGTTGAACCCGCCAGCATGCTTGTCTCAAAGATTGAAGGCATTCACTTCTAAGCACACACGGTTCCATAGCCTAAACTTTGTAACCTTCTGAGCCTTTGCACGACTCACCAGTGCTGCATCTGCCGTCGTGATAGTGATCTGTGATATTCCAACTTGTCCACTCATTCAGCAAATAAGTAAGAAGTGAATGTACTTGGACACAATATTGCCTGATAAATTGCCGACACTACTTGCAACTAATACTACTATTACTAATGCAAATGTAAAGGAAAAAAAAATAAAATATACATAAGCAAATCAAAAACATGTGAACAAACGGGGATCAGTCATGTGAAGTCCGTAGTCTATCATAAGGGTGTGTGATTGGCCAGCAGAAGCCGCAATGATTGAGTGATAAATATAAAAAAAAATAAAATAAATATATATCTATATATATATATATATATATATATATATATATATATATATATATATATATATATATATATATATACTGTAGGCCAAGTAAGACCGTTGGTAAAGCTGACCGTAACGTAAAAGTTACCTTTATTTGTTGATTGGCTGGGAGAAATCACATGGCCTCCTAGTGAGACATGTGCCGTTTATTTTAAGTATTAAAATGGTGCGGACAACACATGACAACACATGACAGTTTCTGGGTGGTTTATCATCTGGAAAAAAAAAGTATATTGTGGCAGGCCTACCACTGAATAATGTACTGATTAAAATGAAATATCTATTACCACGCTGGTCGGCTTCTCAACCACAGATCACTTTTCACCGGTGGACAGCCACTATCAGCTGAAGTAAACCCGCAGATTCAGGGAAAATATAAAAGCTTTGCACCATTTCGCAGTCGTCCTGGTGAGCACACCATTGTGCCAGTGGAAGCTCGGTCTTCACACGCAGACAACAGATACACTACATCAGTGTACAGAAAAAAGTTATGTCGTAATCATCCCCCACCGTGATTGCCAAGCTGCTCCAATGGCATGCTGGGGGAAGCTAATTAGTGCCACACAGCACTTTGTACTCGTCCTGAAAGTATCCATGCTGCAGACAGCCAGAGTTGGGTTTGCCCACACATGTGCACCTGGCCATGTGCGCAACACGCAGAACAACAGCAAGAGTAACGACAACCCACACTCGCACAAAATGGAGCCAATTCCGTGTTATCAGCAAAACACCCTCACACACAAACATGGAATGTTCATCATAAATCAGTTGCTCATTTCACATTTAATGTGTTTATTGTCATTCTCCAAGTTTCCATTATCACATGAAACTACATTAATTAGGATGGTAAACTCATATTTATGTATGTCATTGTGTATTTCTGCAATGTCACATGAGTAGGATAATGTCAAACTAAGTGATTATATCCTGATGTATTTTATTTGTGGTCAATGCAAAACAAATAAATGCCTCCGTTGAATCGAGGAAAACGGGGCTAGTAAGTGTAATCAGCTCATGGATCCTATTTTGCATTAAATACTTAACTGCAGAGCCTTTTTGAATGCAGTTGCTAGCCGAAAAAGCAGCACCAATTTATCATATTTGATATTGCGCCAATTTGGGTTAGTCAGTGGTAATTAGAGCTCAAGTAGACGCTGGCATGTAATCACTCCACAATATTGCATGTCCGGGTATGCATCTACTTTGTGTATAATCGAGGGGGAAAAAAATAAGATGGTGAAGTTACACTCTAAATGTTTTGGGGTTTTTTGGGGTGGAGCAACATTATGCCCGTACATTTCAACTTCTTATAGTAAATGTAGAAATGTATCCACGTAAATCACAATCAAAATGGATCTGCATTACTTTAAATTTACAATATCAAGCACATCTGAAAATTAGGATGATTTTTATCCACCAACAATGCCTTTAACTTTATTATCACATATTACATTCTCGTAAAATCAAGACTTATTGTTTCAAAAATATTTATTCATTGTGATCATTATTGCAAAATGTTTGATTTTTCATCATTCATGTAAAATGACATTTTTAACTAATATCATTTTGTAAATGTAATTATCATAGATTATATAATTTAATTATAAACTTAATTCAATTTAGTGTCCTTAAAATTAATTTGAAAACACACTTTTATTCTTTGGCTTTCAACTCAGCATGAGACTTGCTTTTGAGTGTTTTATTGTATTTTGTGTTTTTACGTTATCAATTTATTGTTTTAGCGGTCTTTATTTTTACATGCCTAATTTAGTTTAGTTTGTGTACCGCACGTAATTTTTTCCCTTTAACTTTTCAGCATGGCCTCAACAGTGCTGCATCGCGAACAAAACACCATTTTATATATAACAGGACAGATAACTGAGGGTGAGCTTAAAGTCCGTTCTACTTCAACTCGAACTGAACACAAATCTGTTCCACGTCTTTAATTATCAAGCAGCGCTGGCAAATTGTTATTTAATGTTGCTTGTTATTCCCTCAGTACGCCAGGGATGTTTTTGAGTAATCGAGCAGATGTTTTCATCCATTCAGCCAATATGCTGCATTAGTGCTGCACGCAACCCCAGTTCCGTTGATTACTATCATGCTTATTTAGATGGTTAATAGATGTCTTTTTTAACCATGGAAATTTTTAACAACTTATAACATTGTTTAATAATGTTATAACAATGTTATAACGATAATAATAATAATAAAATTAATTCACTCACTCTTTTAAACACTGTAAAGTAGTAATATTAAACCTACACTGCCACCTGTGGTGAGGCACGAGTGGGCGTTTTAAAATGTTCTATGTGATCAGGTTCGCTCATGAGAGATTTGTGTGTCCTTGGGAGAGGCCTGTGTTAAGTGTGTGTGTGTGTGTGTGTTTGTGTGCGCGCAACTCATTCCCATCATCAACCTCCTCCTCCCTGATGAGCCCATTAGGTACCCCAGAACTGCCGCCCAGGGGTCAATTCATCTGATTGACTCAAGTGAGAAAGAAGACTTTTTTTTTCTTCGCTTGTTCATCAATAATTGGCCAATCAGCCCCCTGAGGCTTTTACCATCCTCGACACTGATTCACGGGACGCCTACGCTGCCTACTCAATGTGGAAATTCACCTTTTTGCCACCTTGGTAGGTTTTTCAAGGTACTTTGAAAACAATGACAAGCAGTCATTTTATTTGGTAAACTATTATAAATCCTGTTATTTTTTTTTGTAAAATGCCAATTTTAACAGTAGTGTGGCATTTTTAGTTACATTAAGTCAATTTCATCGATTTACTAATTTTTCTGACGCAGTATCTAATCTAGAGACATTTTACCTGAGACCTCAGAAGACCCCAAAACTCCATCCTGAAATGCTCACCCCCAAATTAGCCATGCTTGCACAGGGCAACCACGGGCTAATTTGACCAGGCCTCTTTTTGGGGGGATTGTTGGGGAGTTTTAAATGACAGTGCTCCCTTGTAAGTACATTTAGTTCAGATGAAATGAGGGCATAAAAATGGGATTTGGTAAGCTTGCAGTGTCACTCTAAGGATGAGTTTCACTGCGCCGTGACTTTCCCTGCCTCGGTCCGCAGCGGGAAAGTCCCCCTTTGCTCACTTTTAATTATACAACTCTGAAAGTACAGCACACACTCAAGCACAAGAGGACAACCTTGACTCCAATTCTGCAATGTGACACCCACCAGGCGACGACTCAAAGAACACTTGCACAATATAAAACAAAAACGTTGGATAAAAATGCTTTTACAAAGTTGCTTGATGCTGTCAGAGTACAAACCAAAACTAAAGAAAAATTAAAACAAAACAGAAAACAAAAATCACTAAAATATCGAATTTCTAGCAGGCTTAATACCGGCACAATGATGACTTCTTGCTTCCGTATCTAAGAATCTTGAAAAATGTAGTCCTGCTAGCTTAATGCTGCAGTCGCCAATCGCTGGTTAGATCCAAGGCAAGCTGAACCTTTCGGGTAGCATTTCCCAATCTTATAATGAACTAGCTGCCGGGCCCGGGCAAAAATTATTGGATAATGGTGAGTGCATTTAATTGTTAACAGCTGTTAAACTGTCAACCAACATAGCATTAGCAATTAGCATTAGCCACAATAATAACAGAACCACCAGTAACCAGGATGACTTGCATTGTTATGTTTAGTTTTTTTTTCCGGCTGTCGGAGGCACACCTCTCCGGTTGAAGCAAACTTTGTGTAATTTCATGGCGAACAAAAGCAAGCGAGACGCGTAGGCTATCCGATGTTTTCGACTGGTCTGAATCTAATAGTCCTGAACCGATCAAATCAACATATGGTACAATTACAATAAATTGCATTCCATGTTCCTCGAAACACAGAGCGTTTATTTATTTATTTATTTTCACAAAATAGACTCATTCGTTACAACTGTGCCCAGTAATCATCTTACCTTGCAGAGGAAGTTGACGTTAAAACCAAATGTTTGGGCATTCCTGGAGCCGGCATTCATGTAGTTGCCGGCCAGCAGCACCAACTCCAGCAGCTTTCTGAAGCCTTCGCTCTTCTTCACCTCCTCGCAGGCGAAGGTCACATTCATGATGTCAGGCCGAATGTTGTTCACCTGCTCCTCGAACGTCAGCTTGAAAAGGATACCGTTGAGCCGCGGCCGCAGGAGCTTGACCGAACTCATCTGAGGATGCACGTCAGACATTCATCAATACCTTAAGCAGCAAAATGACTGTGGGATGTCAATAAAACAGAACACACTTATTAGTTATCAATATAGCTTTACAACCCTGTCAACTGTGAAAAATGAGCCGTCAAAGCCATGAAAAATCAAGACTTTCTCATCGCTATCAAACATTGTGGGCATGTGAGTCCAATGAATGCACTGAAACCACGCCTCGCTCAACCAGCAACTGCCAATTAATTGCCTCCACTACAATCTGGAAAAAAAATAGTTTACTCTGTCTAGTATCTTGCGCATGCCTCAACCAAACTACATTTTGTTGCCGTGAAAATATATCAAGTGGCTGTGAGGCTTTTCCACGCAGCGACAAATGAGGCCATGCCAGCTTGAAGCCCTTGTCCACACACTGGCTGTCAAGTATGCTGTCTGGCATGTAGGACTAAAAAAAATATATAAAAATTTAAAAAAAGGCTCCGTCTTTGGTCTTCCGCCTTCCTTTCGGTGCTGTGCGCACACTCATGCAGTCTGGTTCTCACAGCTCTAATACCTTTCTCATTGTGGCATGCGCACATTCACAGCTGACAATGAGGCGCTCAAAGGCAAAGCAAGGTAAATTTATTTATACTGTATTTAACATGCAAGGCAATTCATTGTGCTGCACGCAACCAAAAGCACAACACTAAAATGCCAAAAAAAAAAGAAAATCAGAACAAGAATATGTTCTATGCAGCCTCAGTCTTCAAAATATGAATGGAATATGAAAAGAGGAATATGAGTTCAGAAATAAATCCAGCCGATATTGTACAGCTCGAGGGACGGCCCTTTTGCCACTTGCTGTCGACTGAAAATGATATCAATGTTGCTTCGGGCTAAGATAACGACCAATAATGGCTTAGCTTCAGAAAACAGGTGAGCCGTGATTGTTCATTAACTGAGCTCTGAGCAACAGTGATGTCATTTTCATTTTCAGGTGACAGAAAGTGAGTAAACGGCCACCTCCCGAGATGGATTAAAAAGGGGCGGATTTTGTTGCTTAACGCATACTCCAGAAATGCAATACAAATCAGATTGACGCGTTTAGACTAGTGAAGGCACGTAGAACAAATTAATGCAAATAATTGGTTTGTGTCAACTTCCATTTTAAAGCATTCATAGACAAAGTCTACATCGGAAATCTTTAAATGGATTCACTAACAAAAGATGACAGAAAAGGAAAGAAATAAAAAGTGACTTTCTGAAATGTCGAAACAACCATAGAGTGAAATAGATTTTTTTAAATCAAAGGAATGTAAAAAAAAAATAAATAAGGAAAAGGCATAGTTTTAACATGGATTTATTTAGCATGCATACTTGGCTCTGACTTCAATTTTGTTGACAACTTATCGATTTGAGGGTTAAATCTACTCACAGAATTGTATGCTGAATATTTAACTCTCACATTTTACTCTGTTTATTGGGACCAAGTAGAGACTTTTGAGAATAAGACATACTCTACGAAATGTACTGTGAAGCAGAATCTTCTAATCTGCTCTAAAGCAGCACATTCTCCCAAGGGAAGTTCCATTTTCCGGTTGTAGGCATAGCTAGCTTGCTAACTACAAGTCACAATTGAGCTGGATTACTGCTGATATGCAACAAAAGGCCCTCAAGTTCGTATACTGTTAAGTGGGAGAGGTGATTCCTACCTCAGACCATTTTGGAATGGGGAAAAAACAATGCTTAACGCTAACTGTATATCACCACAAATGAGTACGACAAAGTTCCCAGTCTTTTCACAAGTAATACTCAAAAATGTCGAAAGTATTTCGAAACTAATTTCTGAAATCACTTTACAGGGTCTAAATGCAGAAGTTTAAGACAACTTTCCCTCATCTAGGAAAAGCAGTTTCATTAGAGCCGTGGCCGAGTCAGGATGAGATGTTTGTCAAACACACATACACACGCACGACTCCATCAGTTTAACTGATTCCTATACAATAAGCTTTAACGTCTCTTATTTCCCCTGAGAACTAAATAGCTGTGAAGTACGAAGCTTCTTCATCAGCGCCGGGGTATATGAGCACTAGACGGGCGAGATCATTTGGGAAGGCTGCCACCCCCACCGCTTCATTACACTTCGCTAAAAGACAAAGGCCAACAACTTTCATTGAGTTAGGAGGAGGAAATTAAGAAGATGGGAGAGCACCTTGCATGCACTCCTGGGTTCAACGTCTTTATGAAAGCGCTTAACGTGACTATCATCTTGGGAACTTGGGCAATAAAGTTGACCAAACATACACTTAAGCTCATACACGTATACCAATTTTTAGCATCTTTGAGAGGACACGCATTCCTCCAAATGGGTTTGATTGTGGGCTTTGTTTTGTCTCTATTGGCCATTTAAGAATTTGACTCACCACAATCCCAAACTGCTCCGACTCCACCAGCTCTTCATATTCACTCTTCAGTTCCGCTAGCGACGAAAGCTCGTTCTGCTCCGGCAGGTTTTTTATGAGGTTCTGCGCAAAAAAAAAAAAAAAAAGACAAACACACTTTCACCAAGTGAACTTTAAGGGGAAGCCAACCCCAACATTTTCTTTCCAAGAATGTGTTCACTGCAGGTTCACAAATCAAAACATGTTCATTCTAATTAATAGTGATTTTGGGAAATATGAGTTATGCAGTTAAACTATTTTTAGACGACTCAGGGGGTGACCATTTTGTCATTTCCACGGACTGAAAATGACATCATATGACCAATCACGGCTCACCTGTTCTCTGAAGCTGAGCCGTGATTGGTTGTTATCTGATCCCTGAGCAACTGTAATGTCATTTTCCATCGACAGACGTGACAAAATGGCCACCCCCATGAGATGGCTAAAAAAAAGGTGCCTTTTGCTGCTTAACTCATATTCCAAAAAAACAATATGAAGCAGAAACTGCAAAGAACACATTCTTGTAAAGAACATTTTTGGGTTGACTTCTCATTTAAGTTTCATGTTTTGATCACATGGTAAGTAAATGTCACATGACTTTATTACATGCAGTTCATTGTACGGTAAATTGAAAGAAATCCACCATTGTCGTCTATTGAAAACAGAACTGGATTGACGTTGTCTCAATGTGGTCCTAAAAATGTTTAAGTTGATAGTGGATCTCATCCATAATATTACAAACTTGAAAATGATCTATCATATATATGTTTTTAATGACAGCAAGGGTCTTCATTTCCTCTCTTTCTCAGCGTGAGAAAGAAAGACTTTCTCCTAAGTCTTTTTTGTGGCCCATTCAGGTACAAGCGCACTGGTGTCTTTGGCCCCTAATGATGACATCTCTGTCCTTCCCTTGGGGGACTGAGCAGTTTAAAAAGAAGGCAATGAAACAGGATTTTGTACGTCTGACAGAGAGGGAGTCCTCATTGCAAATGCGTCTGCTGACGCTCCAATTAGAGCCTTCATAATGAGACGTGTGATAATATCACTAGAAGCAGATCCAATTCCCATTCAGAGAAAAAAAAAGTATTTGTGTGAAATTGATTTGCGATTGATTGAGAATTACAAAGTAATTAAATGATAACAGGCTGCACATTTAGTCTTGTCCCCTACAGGCTTGAAAATAATTTATTCAGCGGATAATACATTGAGCTAATGTATGATAATTACTTATACAGAAAATTAAATTCATACGCAGTACCTGATGAATTCCCGAAAAACGCAGTGGGTTTATTATTGACAGAGATAGAAAATCTCATATGAATGGCAAATGTATATTTGTAATGAAGCCAATAAGTATGCAAGTATAGAAAACAACAAGTGCACAAGGTACCACGGTGCTTTGTGGCTCTTTTCCTCCATTTTAGGAGACAATACCGTGTGATTTTCGAACAGCATCTTTCATCTTGTCCAAACATTAGCATCCAAAATATTCAATCAACAGTAATCTTTTATTGAATTTCAATACATACTTGGTCTACTATTGTCTATATAGCAAGACAACACAAAGTTGTAATAGAACAATTATTTTCAGTCAGCATTTTTTTTTTGGGGGTGGGGGGGTGGTCCGTTTCTTTAGAAAAAAAAAACTGGGGACATTTTACAATGTATTTAAATCATAAATCATATTAGATGCTCATTTTTATTTCTTTCATTGTAGGTAGTGAATTCCATTTAATTTGTGACGGTTCGGGTCGGGGAGGAGGGCGTGGCAGTTCTGCTTGTTTACAGATTCGCGATCCACCCAGCCAGGCCCTCCTCCGGAGAAAGTGGGCGTCGGCTCCGGCGCACCTGCAGCTCGTTGCCGGCAATCAGCGCCGGCTTAAGAACCAGCCACGCCAGGAGTCCGACGCCGGATTATCTTGTCACCTCACGTGCCGACCTGAACCCGTCTGGTCCCGCTCCGCACGCCAGCGCCTCCGAGATCCTGCCCGGCAAGCATCCCGCCAGCGCTCTCCGCTCCGCCGTGCTTCGCGCTACCACGCCAGCCCGACTTCGCCTCCCGACGCGCCCCGCTCGACCGCACCCTCGTCCGCGCCACCCGGCACTAGCCCGTCGGCTTCATTCGACGCTGTCCTTGACGACGCCTGCCTTGTGGTGGACTCTCTCCAGCTCGCCTCCCCACTCCAGCCTTCAATAAACCCTGTTTCCCACTCACCTGTCGCTTTTGGGTCCTCCTTCCTTCCCACACGGTTCATAGAACCGCGACAGAATAATCCGGCCCAGTTAATGGACCCCGCGACCACGGACCCCCTGGGCGAAGCGCTTGCCCACCAGGGCAGCGTGCTCGAGCGCCATGATCGAATGCTGCAGGAAGTTCCGGGCTCCCTCCAGGCCATCCAACACCAGCTCTCGCACCTCTCTAACCAGGTGGGTTCACTCGCTCCCCCCCCCAACCTCCCCAGGGACGCGACCCTGGCCCCCCCGGCCGCCGCATTGCATTATGCGGGCGGTCGAGAGCCCCACGTTCCTACTCCCGAACCCTACTCCGGGGACTTGGGCTCGTGTAGCCAATTCTTACTCAGCACCTCCCTGGTTTTCGACCTCCAGCCCCACAGTTACGCTACCGAGCGGGCCAGGATCGCCTATACCATCAACCTGCTTCGCGGCCGCGCCGCCAAGTGGGCAACCGCATTGTGGGAGGCGGCGTCACCTGTGATGTCTACTTACGCGGATTTCAGCCAGGAGTTACGCCGTGTCTTCGACCACCCGGTGCAGGGGCGCGAGGCGTCCCGCCGGCTCCTCTCCCTCCGACAGGGTTCCCGCTCCGCGGCCGACTTCTCGGTGGAATTCCGCATCCTGGCCCACGAGAGCCGTTGGAACGAGCCGGCTCTCCGCGAGGCGTTTCTCAACGGGTTGACCGACGCCCTCAAGGACGAGCTGGCGATCCGTGACGAAACCACGACTCTCGAAGAACTAATCGCCCTGGCCATCAAGGTGGACCATCGGTTGCGGGACCGGCAGGCTGATCGTTTCCGACGCCCCGCCAGAGTCGCCGCCCGGGCAGCCATTCCCCGACCCGAGGTTCGCTCGCCATCGCCAGTTCAGCTATCCACCGGCGCGGAGGAGCCTATGCAGGTAGGAAGAACTACTCTGGACCCTCTGGAGCGCCAGCGCCGTCGGTCCCATCAGCTCTGCCTGTATTGCGGCCTCCCCGGCCACTTCTTGATCCATTGTCCCAGTAACCCAAAAGAGCAGGCTCGTCGCTGAGGGAGAGCCCAACGCCGAGCCTGCTGGTATCCGCTTCTGGCTCTTCTTCCCGGATGTCCATCTCCGCCCGGCTGCTGGGTCAACACACCCCCCGCTCGGTCACCGCGCTGGTCGACTCGGGGGCCGACGGCAGCTTCTTGGACCTGACCCTTGCCCGCCAGCTCGGCATCACCATGGAACCCATTCTGTCCCCCCGAAGGGTGGTCGCGCTGGACGGGAGTCTCATCGCCCGGGTCTCCCAACAGACCGCTCCCCTGACCCTCATCGTCTCGGGTAATCACCGGGAGTCCATCAGATTTTTTCTGATCCACTCTCCCCAGGTCCCCCTGGTCTTAGGTTTCCCCTGGCTCCAGACCCACAACCCCACCATCGATTGGAGGAGGTGCGTGCTGACCGGATGGAGTGAGTTCTGCCACTCCCACTGCCTGCGTTCAGCGGATCCGGCCCCTTCCTCTACGCTTCCCCCCCCCCCTCCCCCTGACGTCTCCTCCGTTCCCCCGGACTACCACGACCTGGCGCAGGTCTTCAACAAGGACCTTGCCCGTACCCTCCCCCCCATCGTCCGTACGACTGCGCCATCGACCTCCTCCCGGGGGCCCCCCTGCCCAACACCCGTCTATACAACATCTCCAGGCCAGAGAAGGAGTCCATGGAGACGTACATCCGTGAGTCGCTTGCGACCGGTCTCATCCGCCCCTCGTCTTCTCCTCTGGGCGCGGGCTTCTTTTTCGTGAAAAAGAAGGACGCCTCGCTCCGCCCCTGCATCGACTTCAAACCACTAAACCAAATAACTGTCAAAAACAAGTCTTCGCTCCCCCTCATCGACCCGTCGTTCGAACCTCTATGTGAGGCCCAGATTTTCTCAAAGTTGGACTTACGAAATGCGTACCACCTGGTCCGCATCAGGGAGGGGGACGAGTGGAAGACGGCATTCAACACACCATTGGGGCACTTCGAGTATCTGGTGATGCCTTTCGGACTTACCAACGCCCCCGCCGTCTTCCAGACCCTCATGACAGACGTTTTCCGCGACATGCTCAACCGGTTCGTGTTCATATATCTCGACGACATCCTCATATTCTCCCGCTCTCTCGCAGATCACCGCCGGCATGTCCGACTGGTCCTCCAGCGCCTCCTGGAGAACCGCCTCTACGTGAAGCCCGAGAAATGCGAGTTCCACGTCCCTTCGGTGCCCTTCCTTGGCTATATCATCGCCCGGGGGCAACTTCGCCCCGACCCGGCCAAGATCCAGGCCGTGGCGGAGTGGCCCCAGCCCACCACCCGGAAGGAGCTTCAACGTTTTCTCGGATTCGCAAATTTCTACCGCCGTTTCATCCGGGACTACAGTAAGGTCGCCAGTCCACTCACCGCGCTTACGTCCACAGCCACCACATTCCAGTGGACCCCGGCGGCCGCCCAGGCCTTCACCCACCTGAAGAAGGCCTTCACCAGCGCCCCCGTACTCCGGCACCCAGACCCCGCTCTCCAGTTCATCGTGGAGGTGGACGCCTCCGACACCGGGGCGGGGGCCGTCCTCTCCCAGCGGGATCCCGGTACCCAAGTAGTCCATCCGTGTGCCTTCTTTTCCAGGCGCCTATCCCCCGCCGAGCGAAACTACGACGTGGGCAATCGAGAACTCCTCGCGGTGGTATGGGCTCTCCAGGAGTGGCGGCACTGGCTCGAGGGCACCTCGACCCCTTTCTTGGTCTGGACCGACCACAAAAACCTGGCATACCTGCAGTCCGCCAAGAGACTCAACCCCCGCCAGGCACGCTGGAACTTGTTCTTGAGCCGTTTTAATTTTTCCCTCTCCTTCCGCCCCGGCTCGAACAATGGGAAGGCGGACGCCCTCTCACGCCCTCTCGCCCCCTGCCAGCCCTGAAGCTCCGGAGCCCATTCTTCCCTCGGCCTGTCTACTGGGGGCGGCCACCTGGGACATCGAGCAGGTCGTCCGCAACGCTCAGGAGCAGCAACCGGACCCGCGCCCAGTTCCTTCCGACCGCTTGTTCGTTCCCGACACCGTGCGGTCACAGGTACTGCAATGGGGGCACTCATCCACACTCACCTGCCACCCGGGGGTGGCACGCACTCTCCGCTTCCTCCAGCAGCGTTTCTGGTGGCCCCGGATGGCAAAGGATACCCGGGAATTCGTGCGAGCCTGCTCCGTCTGCGCCCGCGGAAAGGCCTCCCACGCGGTCCCCGCCGGCCTCCTCCAGCCCCTGCCTATCCCAAGTCGTCCCTGGTCGCACATCGCCCTAGACTTTGTCACCGGCCTCCCTCCGTCCAACGGACACACAGTCATCCTCACCCTGGTCGACAGGTTTTCCAAGTGCGTCCACTACGTCCCCCTGCCCAAGCTGCCCACCGCGCTTGAGACCGCCAAACTCATCACCCAACACGTTTTCCGACCCCACGGCATCCCGGAGGACATCGTGTCCGACCGGGGCCCCCAGTTCGCTTCACAAGTTTGGCAGGAATTCTGCAAGGCAGTCGGGGCCACCGCCAGTCTCTCCTCGGGCTACCACCCCCAATCCAACGGCCAGACGGAGCGGGCCAACCAGGACCTGGAAGCCGCCCTCCGATGCGTGGTGGCCCGCAACCCGGACTCCTGGAGTGACGCACTACCCTGGGTCGAGTACGCCCATAACTCCCTCTCCACCACGGCCACAGGTATGTCTCCCTTCATGGTTTGTTTTGGTTACCAACCACCTCTCTTCAAAGACCAGGAGCATACCGTGGCCATTCCTTCCGTGGAGGAGCACCTCCGCCGGATCCGGGGGGTGTGGGCCGAAGCGAGGGCCGCCCTCATCCGAACAGCCCAGAGGACCAAACGACTGGCTGATCGCCGTCGGTCCCCAGCCCCGGACTACGTGCCTGGCCAGATGGTGTGGCTCTCCTCACGCGACCTTCCCCTCCAAGTCGAGTCTCGTAAGCTGGCCCCTCGCTTTATCGGTCCCTTTCCCGTCGAAAGAATCATTAACCCGTGCTCTGTTCGACTCAAGCTTCCCGACTCCCTGAAAATTCACCCTACATTCCATGTCTCCCTCCTCAAACCGGTATCCTCCAGCCCTCTGAGCCCTCCAGCTGTACCCCCCCCCACCCCCCATGATAATAGACGACCACCCGGCTTACACGGTGGCAAAAGTCCTGGACGTGCGGCGCCGGGGCCGGGGCTACCAGTACCTGGTGGACTGGGAGGGCTACGGTCCGGAGGAGCGCTCCTGGATTTCCCGAAAACTGTTTTTGACCGACGCCCCCATCAGGGAGTTCTACGCACTTCACCCGGACAAGCCGGGTAGGACGCCAGGAGGCGTCCGTTAGGGGGGGGGTACTGTGACGGTTCGGGTCGGGGAGGAGGGCGTGGCAGTTCTGCTTGTTTACAGATTCGCGATCCACCCAGCCAGGCCCTCCTCCGGAGAAAGTGGGCGTCGGCTCCGGCGCACCTGCAGCTCGTTGCCGGCAATCAGCGCCGGCTTAAGAACCAGCCACGCCAGGAGTCCGACGCCGGATTATCTTGTCACCTCACGTGCCGACCTGAACCCGTCTGGTCCCGCTCCGCACGCCAGCGCCTCCGAGATCCTGCCCGGCAAGCATCCCGCCAGCGCTCTCCGCTCCGCCGTGCTTCGCGCTACCACGCCAGCCCGACTTCGCCTCCCGACGCGCCCCGCTCGACCGCACCCTCGTCCGCGCCACCCGGCACTTGCCCGTCGGCTTCATTCGACGCTGTCCTTGACGACGCCTGCCTTGTGGTGGACTCTCTCCAGCTCGCCTCCCCACTCCAGCCTTCAATAAACCCTGTTTCCCACTCACCTGTCGCTTTTGGGTCCTCCTTCCTTCCCACACGGTTCATAGAACCGCGACATAATTGAATATACTACATTTAGATTAATGTGATAGTTCATTACATTTTAGAAAACATTAAGTAATATCAAAATATAATTGTTTTTTAATTGAACTAGATTCATATTTTTTGGGTGAATATTTGTTGGAATTTTTTTATGTATAAAAACGGTCAGTTTTTTTTTAATGAAGGCACAATATTTAAGTGGTGATAATACACAGTTTTCATTGAGAATGAGATAGTAATTATTATGTTAACGTAATACAATAATAATTTAATAACGGACGAAAAACATGCTCAGTATTAATTGATGTAAATTCTACTGCACTTTGTGTTTTATTTAAATGTAGCACATACATTACCAAAATATACAAATATATATTTTTTTAATATACAGTACATGTTATTTTAGATCCTTTTCAATTGAACAGGTCTATCTACTGTAATAGAGTTCAGTGAGCGCACGCATGCACATGCACTTCCACCCCCCCAAAAAAAAAAAACCTGCCTAGCGATGATGAAGTGAAATGCAGAGTATCAATAATTAAGAAAGCCTGCCAGACTGCTTCAGTTGAGTATGTGTGAAGAACAAACGCAAGAAGACGAAGTAGCGAATAATCAAATGCTGCGTGAGCTCCTCATTCCGTTCGTCTGTTATCTTGTTAATTATAAGGAACCCCGTAGAGCTCCGTTGACACAAAGTCGGCGCCATATGTACCGCAAAGTGGGGGGACCAGGCGACGGTGCCGGGCCAGACTGCTCACCACAGGCCGCCAGACACACAAACACATACACGTAAGCACACACAGCAGCAGGAAAGACGACTGCAAGCTCACAAGCAGCAACAAACACAGACCGAAGGCCTTGGCGCCACATATCAGCACATACAGTAAGTCAAGCAATCAAAGAAGCAAACAGTAAACAACTCAATCAAAACCGTCTCCTTAAAAAAAACAAAATAAATAAGAACAAGCGGCCGGGTAAATGTGTGACAGTGAGTGATAAGTAAAAGGTGCAACTGAATGTCAACGTGTGTCATGGTACATTTATAGAATGTGAGTGTTGGGCTGTTGATTGAATTGAAAACGTTCAAGGAAACGTGATCTTTCCTGTGAATTAGGAAAGCAATTAGGAAAAAGAACGTGTGAATACACGACTGATTAACAAAGAAAAAAAATGACAATTGCAATTTATAGATCAGTAGTTCTCAATTGTTCTTCATCACTTGTGCATTTTCCTATTTTCACCAAGTCACAACTCACTTCAGACGTGAAGAATAGTAAAGAATAAGAATAGTTCAGAAACATATGTCTATTTGAAACCGAGTGCCTTTTCGAACGTGACAGGCTAAACGTGACAATCCAATGTACAAAAATGAATAAAGTCAAATCAGGGTCAAACAGAACCATACAATTTTAATCATCTTGACATTGATCTCTTATTTTAAGGAGAGTCAAATATTTTATCATGTAAATTTTAAATAAAATAATGAAAATCAAATACTTATAATAATGTGCGGGTGGTCTCGGTCCCCATTAACCGCGATAACCGGGGTATTACTGTAATATCAAAATGATGAGAAAGGCCAAAGTTCCTCGAGATCCTTTCGGAGGCCCACTGAATCGATAGGTCGTTTCTCACAGCAATACATTCTTCATTAAATCGTCTTGAATAAACTAGAGTGAGCATGACGTGACGTCGAAAGTGGATGACGTTCCTCTCCATTAACATCTATGCGGTGCCGACCACGGAGAATGCAGGGGGCTTCGTGTGTGCCATGTGCTTGACAGATGTGATCCGCTCCTTTTAATTTATTTCCATCAGCATTTGGCGAGACAAAGACACACGCTCCCATAATGTTCTCTGCCAACGCAAAGTGATGAATGTCACCACAAATTCATGTCAACGGTTTCATTTGTCTACTTTGTCAACTTGCATGCCGTTTTTACATGCTGTACATCTTAGTTTATATTAATTAAAAAAAAAAGTGATTTACTTTTCTAATGTTATGAAATTAACAGTGGTTCACTCCAGTTTAGATTTGGTTAATAAAATACAGTATAAAACCTACCCACTGTCAGTTCATAAATGGTGACGACAGTTGTTTTAAACAGATTCTTCAACTTAAGCGTTTCCAATATTTGAAATGCTCTTGAAATAAAGCACACAAATGGCCTCTTAAGCTTTATTAGTGGTTATATTTGAAACCTCACTGATATTTTAGTCAGACAAATGCATGCATTTGTTGTGTACAGTAAACAGAGTTCATATGCAGTCCCTGTTTTAGTGGGAACATATAGCCTGGCAAAGCACTCAAAACAAATTAAAACACTTTAAGCTAAAGAGTGACACAAAGTGTGACACATTCTGAAATCACATTAAATGAAATGAGAAAAGTGGTTCCAGAGAAACACTGATGGAGGGGTGGAAGAGGAATTAATTTGAAGGTTAGGCATGGAAAACCTTTTCAGACAGTGTGTGACATCACACGTCTCTTGAAACCAAACATGCACAATCTCCATTCCATGTGCACACATGAACTCTTTAAGCAAGGTGCAGTTGAGAAGGGGAATAAAAATAAAATAGAATCCGCTTTGGACGAATGTAGATGGAATTGGAAGGGAATGAAAGGGGTAAGAAAAAAAAAAACTAAATGTGAAAGGGCAAGTGTCGACTGATTGCTAATATGTTTTCCCGTGCAACAGTACATTCAGTTCAGTTGCAGCACTATGGCAACGCTGTCTGACAAACGTTCGGGATTTATATCAGCCAAGCAGGTTATGTTGCCATCACGATTTGCAGGATTACACTACTTAGAGTGCTTATAATTAAAATTTCGACCAGTTGACTATTTTTTTCTGACAAATGAATCACCTTAAGGAGGCCCAAAACTCAAATGTATTCTGCTGATCTTTATAAATTTCGGGGCTTCCCAACATTACCCCCTAATAGTCTAAAATTGGACCCCAACACCGGTGTTGAAAATAAACATGAGCCTACATGGATATATCTGTTATAACTGGACGCATGGCAAATTCCAAAGGACCCACGGGTGAAATTGAAGAGCAAGTTGGCCGTTTTGAAGGCAGTCATTTGGAAAAACTCCAGGGCTCATATTTTGATGAACTCCAACTTGAGATTTTGCCCCAATGAGCTCCAGTATGAAAGATGAGTCCTAGACAGATCTAGTGATGATAAATTGCAAAGCTTTTCTGTCTGTGTGATATATTGTGGGCAGCACATGGCGTCACATTTTCATGATCAATTTGCAATAAGACATATGCCATACGATACGGCATTAAGTGAGGAATTTATAACCTTAATAAAGCCTTAGAGGAACTCTGCGCTCAACTAAATATAGGTGTGATATTGCTAATGTCTGAATGACTAAATCACAAAACACAAGCATACAAAGTGATTTTAGAAATGCATTGGTTTGAGAGCAAACGCATGTGGCATCTGCCAGAAAATCATGTGTGTTAGTGTGAGTTATCAATCAACGACAAGGATCACTCAAGAGGACATTCGGAACTTTGGGCCATGCCCACCGTTCGCTAATGGACACTGGCTATGACGTCATTTTTATTTTTTTTAAAAAATGGTTCCCCTCGTCTCTTCATGTATCTTTCTCCCTTCCAAATAAGCATAATGTATTTAACACGCCGTCGTCAAATTAGCATTTGCAGTGCGAGAGTTGTGCACGCCGCGCCAAAATAAACCCCAATTATACCCAAGGCGAACTCTATGTCTCCTCCTTCAGCGCTAATCTAGTAGGCCCAATGCACAGCCATACTTATCGCCGTGGCCCACATGTGCACTTGTACATCATGCAAATGATGCTCAGCGACACGCCAAGCTGCTGCAATCACCTGTTGTTACAAATGAGAACAAAGTCTGGCACTGCCCTTGCCAGAACCGGCAAGCCAATGGGCATCGAGGTGTAATGATGGGAGGGCGGGAGGGGCCACAGGGAGGTGGGGGCGGTCATGCATATGGATGAGCCACGTCTGGATGATTGACAAGAGAGATAAACAATAACAACAAGTGAGACTGTTGCAACAGGCTCCCGTGAGATTTGACAGGAAAGGTTGTTGCCATGGTGAAGGTGAAGCAAGGGAAGGTGAGGCCGTAATCTCACAAGCCTTCGTTGACTCTACTGCCACGCAACCGGCGTGTTACAACTGTACACCGAGTCATCCTCCCTGATTATTATTTTTTTTCATTGTATTTTGTGACACATTTATAATCTTACAAACCCAAGAGTGGATTAACTCAGACAAGCAAGGATTAGTACAATTAAACTGGGAAGGATGATTTTAAGGCGTTAGACTGAGATCAACTTCATATGAGAGCGGTCAAAATGTCACGTTGACGCGGGATGCTGTCAGCTGAAAGCACTTATTGGTGCTAGCAACCGCAAATGTTCTCAGAACTTTTATTCTCCTCTCCATCTGGCCTGAGTGGGTTGTTTTCATGTCTTGTATGTAATTAATGTCAATGTCTACTAAATATTTTGCAGGCAGCATTGTGAGCCAGCTGTTGCCGATGGATTTTACTGTGATGGTTTCCTTGGAGACTGGAGGCAAGTCTCATTTAAAGTGACACACATTTCCCGGTGTGCTCATCAAATTATTAGCCCCAAACCAATCGTCAGACATGTTGGGATGGGATTTGCAGCCAAACGTAAAACAAAAGGGTACGGATAAAAGGTCATTAAGCGCCAATGAACGGGCCTAACGCCTCCGTTTTCAAGAGAAATCCTCAAAATGATTATCAAAATTGATGTCATGCTCAACCCACGTTCGCTGGCTGTTGTTCAGCCCATCTGTCATGTTTACCTGGTAACCATTGGAGCTTTTTTTTTTTTTTTTTAAACTTCCCAGCTAAGAGTGACTCTTAGGGGAGTTGTTATTGAGACCCTTAAAATCTGGGGAGGGCATTAAGTCACGACTGACGGGATGTCCCTTTTGCGGACGAATGGCGGGAAACTTAAAATAAACTGACCCTAAGCATCAACACGTGTTTTGTCTGTCACTGAAATTATCACTAAATACCTTACCTTTGATTGGTTGCCACGACAACCAAAATTTGCAATTTGTCTGTGTGTGTGTGTGCGTGTGTCTATTTGCATACAAACCTTTTTGTTTCTTTGCTTGTTTGATTTTTTTTGTCTTTTCTGTTACATGTCAGTGATATGATTTATTTAGAGACTATTTCAAAAACAGTCAGTTCTGGTTTGGGTCTGTTATGCCGGATGGAGAGTCGTATAGGGCGAAAGATCGGTGGAAGGTTGACAGTTTAATGTCTCGTGTTGGACTGGATTATCTTTGATTTATCTACCACTGGCTTACGAAACCCACACAATGTTTTATATTTTATTTAATGATTGGATGTTGGAGTTAAAGAGATGATTGTAATTATTGATTGTAAATAAGTATGGGATATCTATGTTTTATTTTTCATTCTACATGAGTTGTGGTTGTTTATCAGAGTAGGTGCTGTGAATGCTGAAAATGCGTGTGCCGTAGTCGTCAATGAGGGTCTGTCCAATCCGAAAATAGTGGTGGTGGACGCTACTTCCGTGATGATGGAAGGGTGGTTAAAATAACAGTGACGGACTGGATGATGGACCTAAAATAGCGGTGACAATTTAGTGAACAATGAACGATTTCAGTATTGTTTCAGCCTGAAATAATGACAGACTGACGATGACAGAGAGGTTGCCCGCCCGCTGCCGAATGACGGGCCGGCAAAATTTATCGTGTTTAAAATACATAAATTGTTTCTACTATACATATTTGAAAAAATAAACTGGGTTTCAAGACATATTGAAGCAAAATGTTATTGTTTTACATCATAAAAATCTGGCATTTGAACAAGGGGTGTGTAGACTTTTGATATCCACCATATAAAGACACAAATGCTGAACAATAATTATTTTCCTCCTAACTCCGGTCATCAAAAGTTTTATGGATTGAAGGTACTGATTGAAGTAAGTGTGAGACGCTTCTCTCCTCTTCATTTTGCACAAAACTTTTGAAATCTTGGTCTTTTATAGCTGCGTCGTGCAAGTCATTAGCCTTTCCGTTTAAAAGGGAGACAAGGGGGGTCATATAAAATGCATTGGCAAACATTAAACATTAAGAGGCCACTCTGATATCCTACAAAACAAGCCCCAGGGCAACATCATTCACTGACAAGGATTAGCTCGCCAAACACACACACATGCCAAAAGCGGGGCGCGCTTAAACATTTAGTGACGAGTCCCCCATGTCGGCTCCATCAGATGGTTCAGTCTGGGTCAGGATGAGGGTAAACTATCTTTGCGTGGCAGTCGTCAAAGTCTTTTCTGCTTGTGCATCACGTGTTTGCATTCATTTGACATAACTTTGAAAATTGAGCTGCTGTGATTCATGCTACAGCTGTTTGATTATACGCTGGCTCTCGCTCGCTGAGGTCAATCAAGAGATGAGCATTGATGTGACGGGGAAATATCTGAAACGAACCACGTTTGGGCAAGAGGGACGCTCTGATCACAGGGATGCAATGTCACGGGAGCTGTTGCTTGATTTCTAAGATGCATGCAGAAAGCTCATTTGACGGATTTGACTATGAAATCACAAACAGGTGAGGATTAAGCCTTGATTCATGGAGTTGATTTTCACTGATTCAAACTAAGTGCATTATTATCAGAATTATTTAATTCTGAGACTTGACCATAAAATGGTGCCAACCAAAAATTAAGTGCCAGTTATCGTTTGTCTGAGTGGACAGTGTCAATTTCAGCTTCAGACAATTTATCATTACACTCTAGTGAGTAGGGCAGCACCTGCCTCACAGTCAAAAGGTCCCATGCTCAAATTCCATCTTTTTGTCTTATTTGTTAAAACTGTCAGTTCAAATGTAACAGAAGAATATTAGTAAAATGATCTGTGCAAAAAAAAAAGATCTTTCTCTCACCCCAACTTATCTACCTCTTAATTAAATGTTTTAAGAAACCACCGTACCCAAGGAAGAACAGTGATTTATTATTTTTTTTTTTAAATATATATATTAAGGCAGTGATCCCCAAACCAATGCCTTTTATTCTTTTTTATGTGAAGACACATTTTATAGGATAGGGCATAAAACCAAATAAAGAAAATATCACTCAGCATATGCAATTCTTCTAAAATGTCTCCAATGTTTCTCTCAAGCACACAGATATTGTCCGCATATTATTGGACAATAATCGAAAGACGTTTAGTGAAGCATCACTTTGCATCGCTGCCCTTGTTGTTCCATTTGGCGGTCTTGCTACCGCTGGTATGAATCAAAAGGCTAGCGGCTTTTTTTTTTTCCTTTTTTTTTTTTTGGCGACTTCATCTTGTTTCTGCCAGCACTGCTTTGGTGATAAAAGGCGATTCCATGAGTAATCAGTGGAAGAATCGATTCTGAAAACATTTGTTATTGACAGGCATATTTCAAATAGATGACACTATGATTGCAGTAAGACTCAACAGATTAGTCTCACTACCAATGTAACGTCTCTGGCTAACGTCATGTTGACGATGCTAATGGTAACTTTGGTTCTCTAGCGCTGCACTTTCATAATCACGTATGAATGAATGTTGGAGAATTGGGCTCGTGCACGTGAGTGAGAGGGTGTGGTTTTCGTCAGCGACTCGCCAGAAAATGGGTGGTTAATAGTGAAGTGTGGCTACAGGTAGGGCTGGGCGATAAACCGAAAATTTACCGTTACCGAAATGTATTACAGTGACCGACATCATTTTGCCCATGTTGGTAAATTCGGTGTCTAAAAAAAAAAGAAAAAGTCTTTTCTGTCTGCGGCTATGTTCATGCCTCTTTAAGACGGCTACAGCGCTTCTAGTCACATGACTCATGCGCTGTAGAAGAATGTAAACAGAAGACGCGTTCGTAGCTGGCGATTCAAATTCTGAAGCGGCTGACACGGCTGCAGACGAAGTAACGTTAGTTGAAATTGTTCCTGTCGCGCTTGTCCCGAAAAGAAATTGGACATCTGTCGTTTGGAAATGTTTTGGGTTCCATAAAGACGATGTTTGAGCAAAAGAACATGAACTACAAAGTGCGTCGTAAGCACCTGAAACAGAGCGTCCAACCTTTTCTTTTTCACCACTCACAACACAACCATGCTGTTGACCTGGAGCTTGTGCTAAAAGTTCAAAGTGAGAAGCAAGGTTGGACAAGTGACAACAGCCCACTAACGGAGGCGACACCATACCAGAGAACGTCTCAGAGGTGGACACGATAGCCTAGCACATAGCTAAAGATAGAGCTCCTCTAGTTACAGTGGAGCGCACAGGATTTAAACGCCTCATAAACGTAGCCGACAAAAGGTACGAAAATATTTGCCGCAAACAGCACTTCCCGATATGGACTACATCGGGACGGGAGCGGAGACATGTCAAGCATTTTGCATCCACATCCGACTTGTGGTCGAGTCGCAACATGGATCCCTGTTTGAGCCTGAATGTGCATTACATAGACGACAAGTGGCAACCGCGCACCAGAGTACTCGAGACGGCACATTTTCCTGATGAAGCACACTTGCTTATTTGGCATTGGCATTCCATTGACATTTTATTTAGCATTTTGTTTACAGGCGACTAGCTCCTCTGCACATGGCATTATTTATATTGTTTACAAGATACCTTTTCACAAATCTAGGCCTTTGCAAATGGCATTACAGCATCTCGGCACAATATATTTGCTGAAAAAGTCATGCAAAGCAAGCTATTTTGAATGTTTATTCAAATGATTTTTGGACTTTTATTTTTCATTGAAAGGAATGTGTACCAGTTGGTCAATAAAAAGCAGTTAATATGCATTTCCTGCATTTATTTTGATTTTGGTCCTCAGGGGGAATTTATCGCACATTTATCGTTATCGAGGTAAAAGTGCCCAATTTATCGCAATATTGATTTTAGGTCATATCGCCCAGCCCTAGCTACAGGTGAATCTTACCAGCAGTTTTAAACCTGCAATAATAATACATGTGACTATTATTGTGTTCTTTTGGCAAGAATTGGTCATTATCGTCAGTTATGTTTTCTTTCTCCTCGGGCATATAAGCACAAGGAGCAGGAGGTACTTTTGAGGGAAACAGAGACGCAGTGCAGAAAATAATGAAATGACAGCAAGGTCATGTGCATGGCCATGCCATGAATAAAAACAATGGGAGAGGGAGGCCATACAATGCAAGCGATTCCCTGAAACACAAACACCAACGCCTCACGATCGTTATTCCGCCAATGAATAATGACAGACCGTCGGACTGATACCACATTTCCCACTTTACCATCACGTTGCCAGGTATGATGTTATGTATGTAAGCTGTTCATTTGATAGAGATGATCTGATACACAGGGGTGACCCCCTGTCCACCGACACGGTGAATCTTGTCGACAAATGAGATATGAGGGGTGCGCAGGACTGCAGACAAATGTCTGCCAGTTTGCCTACACAGCATACGCACCAACCTTACGCATATTTATCGCTTGGATGATAAATGACACAATTTGGCTGTGAGCACCCGGGGCAGAGGGCATAATTGACACATTCTTTCCATTTTCATGCAGTGTAAATATGTTTGCAGGCAAGCTGGACGGGGAAGGATGGCAAAGGAGGTCCGGGGGTGTGTGGCGGGGGAGCATGTGTGGAATTGCAGGGATTCAAATGGAGTTTGGATGAATGGCGAGCACCCGAGAGTCTGTCTGGCAGCATTCAGGCATGGGTACATCATCTTGGAGGCATTGATGGGCCCTAATGCAGAATAAGGAGAGCCAATCAACTCCTATCTATCCATTCTGCCAGGGTGACACATTGTCGGGGTACTTCAAGGCCAATGCACTGCCACATTCTGCTGACAAATCATTACATTAGACATGTCGCCAGAGAAGAAGGATAATAAGATTGAGTTCCAGAGTTTTAGATGCATTATGAACACTCCTTTGCTTCCTTGATTCCTTCCATTGGAGCTATCCCTTCCATTAATCAGTTTCGCAGGCTGGCTTGTCAGAGAGCTGATGGCGGTTACCCTCGCCGCAATATAACAAGCAAGAGTTTTGAATTTAACAGACACGGGTAAAGATTGATTTTGTTAGGTTTTCCCAAATGATAAATTGTCGATTATTTACCCGAGCTTATTATTAACTCCAGTGGATCATGTGAGTGGACCGTGTTGTCGCAATTACTTTTTAATGAATAAATTTGACTCATAGAAAACATGTTTTGGGTTACTTTATATTTTTTTATTTTGGTTGATTTCTTTTTCTTGTGGAATGGATGTTAATAGAATATTACGGCCAAATATTAAAATACAGCTACACATGCTAAGTTTGCTGTAAGGTAACTCTCAAAAAATGACAATGTGCTTGGACTTGTTATGACAGGAATCCGAAAAATTCTAATTCGGCGTTTTATCTATATATATACTACGTGAGTGTGCGTGCCTGTGTGTCTGCATTTGTGATTCCATGTAATCCCACCAATTCTGTCATTACAGTTTGATAGCAGGCAGGACATTTTGCAGCCTTTGTAAAGAAAGAGATTTGTTGCAACCAGTGTATCTAAAATTATTTGCGAATGTTTTGATTAGGTGTCCTCATTGTGGCCTAAATGAGTGTTCAGGAGAACACAACAAGCAATAAAGATGGAAACATTTGAAGAGGCATGGTAGGAGTATCTGGCATCTTTCCATGGTACATGGTTACAGATAAATTGTCTTTCACCTTTGCAAAGCAGTCTCATACTGTTCAATCTTTATTTTCTGCTCGATTAGCAGCAAATTAGGATGGCCGAGTGGTCTAAGGCGCCGCGTTCAGGACCCAGTCTCCCCAGGAGGCCTGGGTGCGAATCTCGAATTTCCCCATTGTGGGACTAATAAAGGCATTATAAAAAAAAAAAAAAAAAAATTAAAGGTTATCAGAAGTCAACAAAGACCCAATAGGGGTGCTCTGCGGATAGGCTCAGATTAAACCTATTGACAGTCTGACGCGCACAATGATGCATCTTTACCCCACATGCACACTTCAGTCGAGTTCGGAGATGCCAAAAACACAAAAAGGGAGCAAAAAGAAGTAGCCTTTAGTGAGCTCATCAATCATACTTTAAGACAAAAGGCTGCAGGAAAAGAGGGTGGGGTTGCGGAGACTTTGCCAAGCTCTGTCCTTCATCACCCATTATGAGGCAATGAATGTGGGGTCTCCACGGTCCAGCGGACAATGAGGAGACCGGCTTGTGCCAAACGCAGATCATAGCACATTTTAAATGGGGGTCACCAAGCTCGTGGCGACCAGCCACCATTTGTTTCCACTCTCTGGGGTTTCACATTAAGTAGAAATAGTTAAAGGAGACGTGTTTTCATAATTCCCAGGTGTCTTAATAACATGGCTGTGACTTGTTTTTATCAAAATAGTCCAAAAATTAATGATAAACTTTAGATTTTTTTTTTTTTAAACACTCGCTGAACTTGGCCTATTTGCAGGGTGATATTTTCTCATACAAATGTTCCACTGCTCACGTGACACACTCTTTTGCAAGGTCAACACCATTCCATAACTTTGAGATGACCATAGCAAGGGCATTGTCGGCGGGAGGAGAAGCTCAGAGGGTGGAGAAAATAGTGAGTGCACATAAAGGCAGGAAAAGAATTATCATGGAGGCAGCACTTCATCGCAAATCTGCCAAATTAATCCGTGGATCCGTGCATGTGGCACAAATGTGACGTCACAAATTGGAAAAGCAGCAAGCTCAGAGAAATGCTAGCAAAAGGACATATTTAGTTGTCCAATTTCACTGTGGAATAGCGCACTAGTTGTACGCAAGCAACAACAAAAAAAGTAAACATCATTGTCGTCACAGTTATTTTATTTGATGCTGATTGTTTTTTTTCAACATTTGGTCTTACCTTGATATTTAATGTGATGGAAGCCCTGATTCTAAAACTTATAGTAACTCTTAGTAAAAGTGTATGTGGGGGAGAAAAGGCGTGGACACACTGACGAATATCCGCCTTACCTGTATGAGTGACTCGCTTAGTCGCTCCTCGTCCACCTGAAGCACGATTTCTCGGATCTCTTCATAAGGCAGGCGGAATGAGCCCAAGAAAATTGCTGTGGAGACGGAGAGAAAGAAAAGGAGAAGGAGACAATTTCCTTTTTGCTCTGTTGGCCCATTGGTTTCAAAGAGACATTTTAGCACGTTCCAAAAACAAAATGAGAAAAGAGCTAACGTGTCACTCCTGAGAACAAAGTCCTGCCACAGAACAGCATGTGGAAATGTCAGAGCAAAACACTGACTATTACAGTTGATAGTTGAAAAAGTGAAGTTATTGTGTATTACAAACAAAACATAGAACTGAAATGAGGCTTGTTTGTGAGCGATAACACTTCAAATGCCGAAGGGAATACCATCGTTTCTTCAGATAATCACTAGGGGCATTGTTAACTTGCCTAAATAAACACCTGATCTTTAAAAATGACAAGTTATTTATTTGTCAGCTTGTGCATAACACAGGTTGACAACAACGTGCCATTTTTGAAGTCCTTTGTAGAGTGGACCGCTGCTTACTCGTGGTTTGGTACCCGCAGATTCACATATTCACTTAATTTTTTCAATATATATGTTTTTAGGGGGCTCTCCAATGATATCCCCCGGTTTAGGAAAATGCATTTTGTTTCTCAGGCTTGAAAAAAAAAAGTAATGCATGGATGTTTTTTGATAGTCTCTCATTAATGATGACCTGCTGGCTATTGTGGTGACTTTCACCTCGACTCCAACACGGAGACCCTAAATATTTATATAGCCGATTCAAGCGGCTCCATTAGAAGACTGTACGGCAAACAAGCTTTAATTTCACACCGCAAGTCGCAAAGCCAAACGTCCGTGGAGGGATCCAAACCTCTTGTTGCTTCACATTTCACCGAGCGATGGCATTGGCAAAACTGAGCATTGTCACAGCCGCGAACGCGTGACACCTGTGTCGCCCATATGTTGGGAGCATATGTCAGGTTTGCGTGTCTTCATCAGACCTTGATAATTTGCCAAACGGCTTCATCCGTTGGAAGGGAAGACAAAATGTACTGCAAAAATAATGTGGACATAAGGTGGCATGTTTTCTTTTTTTTGTAGTACACCTTACAATGCTTCCTTCCACAGTAAAACAAAAGAGAGCCTACGGGACATGAGGGAAATACACCATTAACTGAACAATTTAGGCCCCAGGAAATTCAAATTGCTAACATGTAGCCCGAGGGCACACTTGCGTGGAGAATCTATTTTCCACATGCTAAAAGACGGATAGTGTGCACAATCTATAGATGCTTGTGGTGACGGTTAACAACGGCCAAAAACAAGATCCTAAAGGGCAGAGTAAAAACACCATCAACAGTGAGCCCTGTTTGACAACATTTGATCTGAATTGTTCATGGATGCAAAAAAAAAAAAATCAGCAATAAAGGTTATGATTGAAAACATGGGCATATACTTACATAGATTCTGCGCTGTCTTAGCGTCCAAAATGCGAAGCTCCTTTGCTTTCTTCTTAAACTGTGTCATTCTGTCGTCAACCTCGTCTTTTGTATCCTTCCTCACTATCGGGACGGGGAGAAGAAATATATTGCATTAGTATCTTTTATAAAATATTCTAACAGGCCTCAACTCAAGGTAAATTGCATTTCCCCCTCGCAGAGTTTGTGAGCACACAAATACAACACAAAAGCTGGAGCTACTTGACATTGGGTGAAGTATAGAACAATGAGGGGGCTAGCCAGAGGACCTTTCATATGCTCAATTGTCTCAGTGTGCCATCGTGGAGTTCATTTTCAGAGAGGCTTCTCTTGTTTTCTCTTTGGAGTGTGCAAACTCGCCAGGGCCAAGCAAATGATCGCATGTGTTGGCAGAAATGCAGAACAAGGATAACAACAGTTTGACTGTCCTGTCAGGCTGCTTTTTTAGTAACGTCTTGACACATTGATGGACAATACGCATGACAATCATGATAGAGGCACCACTAATTTGGTTGTGATGTCACTAAGTGATAAAACACAATTTATGGTTCATTCTTGGTGGTGGTCATAGTGCTTGGAGTTTACTTGGTGCCTGTTGGGGAATTGTTGAATAGACTAGATCAGACATGGGCAAACTACGGCCCGGGGGCCAAATGCGGCCCATTAAACGTTTTAATTCAGCCCTCCGAACTTGAAAAAGAATTAAACAAATGAAGCATGTTAATGTTTTATTTTTTCTGTAATTCTGATGTGTGCCCTCTCAAAGACATATATTCTGTTGTATATCTTTTCTTCCTTTTCATTTAAACTTAAAGGATGTTTTTCCGATATACTTTAATACTTTTTTGCATATTTTTTCTCCAATGAGGTGAGGTTACCAAAACACTCCATCCATCTGCTCCTGGTTCGGCCCTAGAACCCATTGTGGCCCACGGATCAAAAAGTTTGCCCACCCTTGAACTAGATAATATTGGTTAAAATCTATCATCTAGAAGATAGAAGAAGCATGGCAGAACTGAACTCATTTAATTCTAAGACAGTAATTTATCAGAAGCCATTGACGTTTGATTTACTAAGACAACAACTTCAAAGGAAAGTTGACCTTTCTCAACTCAACCTGATGTGAAAAGAGTGGCATGCATAAAGTCAATCACCTTGAATTAAAGGCTGAAATGAAATGATAAAAAATATTTTTTAGACGGAACGTCTAATGCTCAGCATACATGAATTTCTATTTTTTTACCAAATAGTTTTAGTCGACACAACCAACAAAGCACGGACTACACAATCGCCATTCGTAATCTTCTATTTAGGCATTATTTGTGTGCTATACTGTACGCCACTGCTCTCGTAAAGTTAACTTTTGGTAAAAAGTATGGTGAATTACACATCCAGTAAAAGTAACCCAATTTGAATAATTACATTCAATTCATTTTGGAAGCAACTTGCCCAACACTGCCAACGATATCTTGGATGAATAAAAAAAGTGACGTTTGCATTTTACAGCGACACAATGTAATCCCAAAAGAGTGCTCCTCTGCATCTACTTGTGGGAACGGCGGCAGATTTTGTTGACAATCCTAACAACTGCTCAGCAAGAAGAGGAAGGGTCTCCCAGGAGGAGTCTCCCAAGAAATGAAGAACAAACAACATGTTCCCTGAGCGCCATGCGTCTCGTGTTTGAAGAAACAATCAAAGAGGAAGCATCTCCTGGGCAGCCAGATGAAGCAGCGCTGAAGGCACCTGCGTCGCTCCAACGCCTCGCTGTCAACACGTGACGTGAGAGAGGGGAGCATTTACACAAATCAGTCGTGCTAAAAGGCATGCACATGCGCTATTACACTTTGTGTGTAATTGTGTGCCGACTACTACATTACCAGCAGGCCCTATTTGGCTTCCGAACCTGATTGCTTGACATTATTGTAAGCCCCTAAAGTACCTCGTTCATCACTGCAATGGTTATGTCTAACCAAAGGTATTACACTGTGCGCTTTGCAAAACATCTTCTGAAGTGGTGAACACTTACCATCATAAACTACAGGAAACAGTTAATAACAGTGTCCAAATGGCCACGCTGTGCCCATAAATTTGGAGACAGTGTGAGAAAATTGTCCATCTATTCACGCATGTGCAGTTAGTTAATATGCAGATTTATTTAGATAAAAAAAAAGTTCATTGATGCTGACCAAGTTCACACTTGTTGGTGATAATGTACAAATGCTGGTTTACCAACCGACGTTAACTCCATAAGAAGAAAACAGAAGACCCACACCAACGATGTGTGTGAGAGTGGGATGACAAAAGACGACGATGATTGGCTAATTGGAAAATCGACAACTATGGTACGCAGTGAGCAATGGTGAAGAGGAATATCTGTGCTTACTTTCACCCAAATATATCTGGTTTGCTACAGGAGACAATTTTAGCATTTTAGCATGGAAAATGTGTAAATTCTTAATTGTCTTTAGATTGTGCCCATACATCCATTTTGGGATCCACTCTGCCACTAAAATGCAAATTTAAAACGTTTCACTTGCTGCATATATTTTCAAAGCCTTAATCAGTAATACAGTCCAAAAGGGAGGACACGTGAATATTAACTGCAAATTGATTTACAGTGTGCACCCGCAAATGTTCTGCTAGATGCCATCGTGCTCCTCAACTGGACGTCTGTTCCTGAAAATAATCAGAAATAAAGTTGAAACTTCCCCAAATTGTTTGTGTATTGGCCAAAACGCGCATACCCACCCAAGTATTACTGTGCCAGCGTGCTTAACCCGTCCCATAGTGACGACCCGTAACATCCGACCAACGTCATTGCCAATATCTGAACGTGTTGGACAAGTTGCCCAGTGGCTACAATATAATACTGCGACAACAAAACCATCCCTCTTGTACAGATTTATATTTGGTAAAATAATCCCTAAAATAATCCAGACAGAAATTGTGTGGAAAAGGACGATTTGTGTTGTGCACAATGTTGTATCGACTCAAAAGGCCAACTGCTGTTCTGCTTCTGTTAATCAGATAAACAGCATGGGATAATTTCAATTTAACGTTACCGCAAGAAAACTGTGTGTTAACATTTTTGGGTGCAAAAAGATAAGGCATTTTAAATCCTGTTTTAAATACCAGTTATTAGTAAGTCTTAATCAAGGAGTCTCACAGAGCTCAGCAGAGCTAATTTATGGTCAAAAATGGCCCCCCGAGGCAGTCACGTTTAACAATTATTTTATTTTATTTTTTTATTGGCCGTGCACATTTGAGATAACAAAACATGTTTTAATAAATTCACTATCCTGATCTTTTTTTTTTTTTTTTTCAAATATTCATATAAAATCTAAGACAACAGAATGATCCAAAGTAACTCCAAACAAGCACATTGGGAGAATTCTCAAGTGAGTGTAACTCTAAACATCCTATTAGCTGCAGGGGAGGTAAAATCGTTCCCCCATGCCAAAACATAGTCACCAAATTAACAAGGATTACGTTGTGAAAATAAATGAACGCGACAGCAAAAACATATTTGGCTTATTCAGGATGAATTGGCATCACTGTTACGCCTTGTGGGTCTTGGATTGAGGTTTTCCCTTTAGACTTTTTGTGATTACAAGAGTTCTCCAGCACTCCGACGTTCAGCATGTTCTGTTGGCCCGCACTCAGCATCCTGATCGCCTTCCATGTGGCGTCTCCCACAAGACGGCCATTAAAACACAAGGCATTACCAAGCTAAACAGCACCACATGTTCACTTCCGGACGCCACTGGATACCACGGTGGGAGTGGGGATTGAGAATAACCAAAGAGATGACGCGTTTTATACAGAGTGACACAGATTGGATATGTGGGCTTTAAAGTTGGCCTGCAAACTTGCATTTAGCGTGCATGTACAATATTTTCTTTGACGCTGTATAAAAAAAAATAATAATAAATCACTCATGAATCGCAAAGGTCGTCTTCTTAATTTTGTATAGAGCAGCCAAATCACATGCAGTATTTTCTACCTTACAGAGCAGTTGCTATCCTACTTATGTTTAAAGTGACACTGACAATAAACAAATAGGTGTTACTCGGAGCAATTCTGGACACAGGTTTGGTGAAAAATAAATTCAAAGGAGATTGTTCCACATGTGCGCACATAATTACACAGAATTATGTTGACTAGATCAATATTGACAAGAGAAAGTGCCACCTCTCACTTACACACTTCTTTTCTTCCGCAGTGGGGGGTTTGCAATGGCTCTATCGTCAAAGTGCTGGTTTAGTCGTTCTCGACCATAAAGAAAATACGTTAAGAGATTGGATGAGCTCCCTCCGAATGTTCTCAAATCCGGTTCCAGTGCCAGAGTTGAGCAGAGCAGAAGCGTAAATGTAGCACAACTTCCCAGAGCTGATGTCATGTTGCTGCTACTTAGATTGCAAACTAATTGAGAGAAACTGAAGACTGTGTGGTCCATCAACTGTCTGAACAAAAGATCCCAAGGGTGGATTTTTAGCATGACGACTCCTTGCACATCTGGTCGGAATAAAGCTTGACAAACCTCACATTAGCCCAGACAGCTTGCTTCAAAACGACAAGGGGGTAATTTTACCCAAATGGCCGACACAATTACAGCATCCAAGTCCAGCAGAACTCCATCGGGATTTGCTAGAAGATGATATTTGATCATGAAGCTACTGCTACGACAAAAGGCAAATGATGTTATCATGTCAATGAACAAACAGCTTCGGCATGTCTCATGCTGTTTTAGTCCGTCAAAATAACAGTTGGAGTAGATCATATAATTAGGAGTGACATGATATGGGATACCGAGTGACTATATTCCCGGGTTTTCCTGGAACCTCTTGAGGAATTAAAGTTGGACTTGTATTTTTGTAAATGGAGAATCTCGGCGCTGTGCTTTGTCTTTATGACCCAAGGTGAACAACATGATGAACGCAGGAGGGAGGAAAAACTATCAACTGTCATCATCATCATGTTCAATGCCTGATAAAGAAAACATCCATTTAGAGTCCCCGAATCATACTTAAGGATGAAGACAAACATTCAGATCAGTGAGTACAAAACAATTTTAGCTCAGTGTAGTCTATTCTAAGCGCTTCTGTTTTTAATCTTGAGACAAAACTAATATTACATGCTAAAATGAGGACTACTGCTATTCCATCACCATGTAAGGATTACATCTTAATGCTTTTTCTTTGGCTTTCTGTGGCACTAAATCCAAAAGGCTTGGTCAAAACGAGGGGTTGTGATCCAGATGCTGGAAATGACTGCTATACAATTACATTTTGTTATCTTTATTTGACATTTCGTAATAGATTGTGTAACGAGAATAAAATGTCAATCAGTGCCGATTGAGGATTCAAGTGAGCATGGAAATGTGAGTATTACATCCAAATATTTGACAATTAACAAAATCTGGTAAAACTGGTGTGTGAATGGTCCAAAGAAAAAAAAGAAAATCCAAAGCCCATAGTGTATGGCGTCGCAATGAGTGTCGTGTGATGGCAAGCTGCTTCGTCAAGTTGTAAGTGGCAAGCAGTCACCAGCGTACTGAATAGTACTTCACAGTTCTAGATTAAATTTGCAAATAAGTCAAGCATATCAAGATCCGGTCCTCAAGGGCCTCTGTCCGGGCTGTTTTCCATCTCTCGCTATTGCAACACGTCTGATTGAAATGATAAGTTCATCATATACGCCCTCTACACCTACGACTGCAGCCCGGCCCACGGCAACAACACCATCGTCAAGTTTGCTGACGACGCGACAGTGGTCGGTCTGATCTCGGAAGGTGACGAGACAGCCTACAGAGAGGAGGTCCAGAGACTGACGGCTTGGTGCGAGGACAACAGACTGCAACTCAACATTGCAAAAACAAAGGAGATCGTCATCGACTTCAGGAGGAACAAGACGGTGCCGCCCCCCCTCTGCATCGAAGGCGTGTGTGTGGAGAGGGTCCACACGTTCAAGTTCCTGGGAGTACAGATCTCCGATGACCTTTCTTGGACACACAACACCACAGCAGTGGTAAAGAAGGTCCACCAGCGTCTGCACTTCCTGAGAGTCCTCAGGAAATTCAACCTGGACAGGAAGCTGCTGCTGGCCTTCTACCACTCGTCCATCGAGAGCCTGCTGACGTACTGTGTCTCCACCTGGTACAGCGGCTGCACTGAGGCGGACAGAGTGAGGCTCCAGAGGACAGTCAAAACAGCGCAAAGGATTATTGGCTGCCCTCTCCCCTCACTGTCGGACATCTACACCGCCCGGTGCCTCAGCAGGGCTCTCAATATCGTCAATACCCACCCAAACTCACACCTGTTCGACCTGATGCCCTCTGGCAGGCGCTACAGGTGCATCAAATCAAGGACCAATAGACTGAGAAACAGTTTCTTTCCAAGAGCCATCTCCATTCTACACTCTCACACACACACACGACCACCCTTACCTTGCAGTATCCTATTCAGTATTATTGCAGTACAATGACAATGAAGGGATTTCTGATTCTGATTCTGATCAGCAAGTTCTGAAGAAGCATGATAACGATCGTGATCATTTGAATCAGGCAGGACAGCGGCCCTTGAGGACTGAGTTTGAATCCCCCTGAAAGAAGTGAATGTGAGGCTTTGTAAAGCTCTTTGGGCCTCCACCACATCATGTATGATGTAGATACACTGGCATATAAGTGCACGCCATTTAACATTTTAATCAATTTACATTTTTCACCGGTTGGACTATGGCATATTTTTGGGGTGTGAAAAGCGCAAGATAAAAATACATTTTATTTGCCACTTGCTGAATTTAACACAAATGAGGAGTCTGGTGCGAGTCTATACTCTAGTAAAATGTCATGTAAAACAATGGCTGTCCTTTTTTATTTTTTTTTTAATGACCACAGTTCAACAACTTATCCCATAGGAAATAAAATAATGGAACTATAATGAATCAGCATTATAGTTCCTTTATTTCCTATGGCAGAAATTGTTTTAAAAAAAAAAGAAGAAATTGGAGGTCAACAGGCATTCCTGAGCAGATTATACGTTTCAGGTTCCACTTTATTATGATGTAAAGCGTCTGTATTCATATGCCGGAGTAATATTGCTGTGATATTCTCAAGGCAATAAAATGTGAATTGACACACAGAAAACATATTTACCCCTAAGTGAGAAAATGAGTCTTAAGGCGAAATGCACAACAATGTCAGGCAAATAGAACAATTTCTTGAATCCATAACCCTGAGCATTGTCAGTGACCCTCATCTTTTAACAAGGGCGTTTTAATCTGCCTTGCATCTAAACACGCTGCTTGTGTGCTGTCAGTCAGAGGCAAGGGAGTGTGGGAAGGCTCTGACTCTGCCTCTCAAATTGGACGTGCTCCTGGGGCAGCGAATGGATTGATCCCGGCAGCCAATGAACTGCTCGCCGCTTGTGCCAAGGCATCGCACCGCGACCCGAGTGCTCTTGAGCGCTGCTGGGAAAGGAGCTCGCTCACTGGCGCTGAAGGCTGCCGCCGGTGTCTGTTAAGACCCGGCCATGCCTTTAAGCATTCAGTAGACAATATTGCGCAGGGTTCATACCACCAGGAGGGGATGACGGAGAGTGATTTAACGCTAAGGATATTCTTTGGACAGATGGATGGATTACACATATCCCAAAGGTCTCTATTAAAGGAATTGGTCTGGTGCAAAAGGCAAAAATAGAGAGATGTTTCAAGGTGTCAACATTAGGTTGCGTGCGTGAGTTTGGTTCACCGAAATTAATCTGAATATGTTTAGTACATGGGGTTCCATTCTTGTGAGAGTTTATTTTAAAATTCATTCACTACCAGCCCAGGTAAAATGAATGCACATTTTGGCGTCAATATTTGTCAATGGTAATGAACGAGTTAAGTATAATGGTAGTCTTATATAAGTGTGTTATAACAATTATACCAAAATATAGTATGAATTGGGTTATGGTAAGTGTTTAAAATGATAATGCCGTTGGGCTATAAATGCACAGAGAAGAAGGGTTAATCAACTCTGTTGATATGTCAAAAGAGGATGTGTGGCTTGAAAAATGAACGAGCGGCTGCATCATCATATTTTTACGTTGACAGGCTGTGAAAAAAAATGTGCCCTAATTACGCCTTACATGTCTGAAGAAAAATAAACATGATATGTACACTGCAATAGGACATCACAAATGGTTTTGTTGATGATAAATCTGACACAAAAATACGATGAGGTCAAACATCTATTTTTTGATTGTCTGTCTGAACTTATCTTTCACTTTAAAGGCTACTGTTCATCTCATATGACTTGTGGCAGGAAAATACTGAACCACCTTTTTTAGAATGTCGAACGTGACCTTTAGACTTTGTGACGAAAAAAAAAAATCCTTTCCTCCTTTGAGGTTTATCTGACAGAGTTGAATTTTGTACTTTTGGCAGATGATAGAAAATCTGCCCTCTCTTGACCCCACGTACTTTCGTTCTCTGTTTTGGGAAGCGGCCCAGCTGCTTTCCAATTTGTCTTATAGTCTATTAGAGGAGATAAAAATAGGATGTTCCTTTCAAGACAAACAGTCGACATTTGTATTTGCATTGACAGAACATGCAATTACACGAGGTTCACATTAAAAATACATGGCCTAAATTTACTATTAATTAACGCATATATATTGCTTATTATGCGGCACGGTGGGCGACTGGTTAGCACGATGGCCTCACAGAGCAGAGGTGCAGGGTAAATGCTGGAATGTTTTGCAACGTTGGAATAGTCGATATTCGAAAGTCCACAGCAGTATTAAAAGTGGACTCTATGTTACCATGCCTTTAGGTTTTATTTTATTTTTTTTTTTTAAATGCATTAACGTATTACCTCCTCCTCCTCCTCCTCCTCTCGGGAAGGTTAACCGATAGGTTGATCCAATTTGTCTGCCGAGGCGTGAAAGGACTTAATAAATACTTCACATTTCTACTCTGTATGTTGGAAAATGTCAAGGTTTCTGAGAGATGAGGACAGGAGGAGGGGGTAAAATGACTTTTTTTTCCCTTTCAGGCAGATCCAATCCACGCTTGTTAGCGCCAACAGGTTTATCCTTGGCAATCAACATGAGGACAGACACATACAGTACGCTATAATTCCAAGTCTCTTTGCCTCCGCAAAAAAAAAAAAATGATGATTGAAGCTCAAGGCGACTTGCTCCCTGTCACTCGGTGATTCTTTTGAGGATTTCTAGTGAATTGAGTATGTCAAAGCCTGCAGGTTTTGCTTGAAGATCCATGAAGAACGCCATTCAAATCCTAGAGTCACAGTCGGTGAGTATCTCCACTTCTCTTGGAGCATGTGTCTCTCGCTTTTTCCTCCCAATATCAACGTTGGTATTTTAAATTAGATTAAACTGTAGGTTTGGCACTCCTAATTATTTAAAGTTTAAATTAGCAGCTATTTAAATCAGTGCTACATTGTCACTGTCCACCACAAACTTCATGAATCCACTTTATTGTGACTTTTACACGATGATGACGTGTTGCTGAACGTCCAAGAAAGATGTGATAGTAACAAGAATCTCCATTTAAGAATTTGGAGACAATGAAGACAAGAGTGGAAGCAGAACTGCTGCCCACAACAAGCACAGATGAACTGTACACAACATTGTCCAGTGACGGTAAATCAGAGTTAACTAGGATGGCAATTGGTGTTAAAGATGTCGCCACCTAACCTAAAATCATCCATGATATCATGCAGGAAACTTGCTCTCTGCACATGTATCCATCTGAATGACTGTTCACATACTTTGGTGCCGCTGTTTTGCGCGTTAACAAAGTTCAAATAAGCTCAGCAGTTTGCTATTTGATTATTTTAAATGATCATTCCCATTTCAGTTTTTTTGTTTTCCTGATAAGAAAATAAAGGAAGCCATTTGGGGTACAACTGTTCACTTGTCTCAATTCCATGCAGACAATGAAGGTTCAATTGTTCCTTGGTGATGGATGGATGATGAATATGATTTTAAAAATCGCTCATTCTCTTAACATGCACTGGGACTGACTGGAGACCAGTCCAGGGTTCAGTCCAATTTTACTAGAAGGCCGCTGGATGGGTGGGAAAAGAGACATCTACTTAATCGTCTCAAGTGAATCGCTCAGCAGCCAACTTAATTGAATTATGGTGTCCCTAATTCAGCTACTAACAAGTAACTGTCTTGAATCATGGCTTCGGTCAAGGTTTTCTTCCTATCAGAAATTCTGCCACATTTTCAGTGAATAGTGTCTGAATTTCCCAGCAAATACGTGTGCATTGAGCCAAGTAAACATTATTCAGCCTGGACAGCTTTTTACTGACTGCTTTAAAGACTTCAATGATTGTCCACTTGTCTTTACCCCATAAGACCCAAACAGAGAGTGCACTCCATAAAATGAGTCACACATGACAAGCCTGGCATCCAGTCACACCCAAATCAGAATCTCAGCATTACTAACACCAGGTGTCCAAAATGATTTGTCACTCAATGGATGGATAAAGCCTCACAGACGGCAATGCACACTTTAAATAAGTCGGTGTCAGTGCTGATCAGAAGCAAGAGCACCAGCTTTGGCCACTGTGAGCTGTTGACGAGGTAGTGCTGGATGAAAGGGAGCAACCCGTGTGGGCAAACTCAAGCCCAGTGGCATGTGAACTCCCTCTAATTTATTTAGCCACATGCATAAACAGACACACTCTGGCACTCATTTTGACACAAGCCTTTCCACTTCGCTGTCCCACTGGTACGCATCTAACCAGGCTGGACTCAAACAACATCTACAAACAAGGATGTATGCAGTATGTAAATCAACATATGGGAATTAACCTAAAAAGAGTCTTGAATCAACATGTCTCAAAGCAACTTTTTAGTGGGTCACTGCCGGAGTAAAATGCGGTATTTTATTTATTGTCAAGCAGGCACACATTTTCAAGGGCTTTTTGATTCATCTTTATCCAAATGGAAACACACCTGTTGGGCTGACGACAATGAATATATGCAGAGGGTTGACAAATGTATTCAATCCCAAGTTTTTTTTTTTTACTACAGCTGCCCCAAATTAACAGCATTGGTAATGACCAAAATGCGTTCTTGCGTCCATAATAGTTAATTGACCGCAATGTAGGAGATTTTCAATTTGTAATGCTAAAAGATAATTAGTGATATCATTTAGTTTATAAATGCATTGTTCTTCTAAACACACAGTAGAGAACAATGGTACTTGATTGTAGTGTGAAATGATTTATTTACCTCTATTCGTGAATGTAAAAAAAAAAAAAAAAAAAAAATTAATCAAGCATAACTTTTAAACGCATTATGCTTAATTAATGAATGTCTCCACTTTGCCGACAATGGCCCAATGAAATGGAATTAGTCCACTTTATTGCACTTCTGAATGGTCTCTGAGTCTTCTGGTGGTGGTCTAATACATTTGTTACGGACTGTATATGTCGATGTTATGGAAATGTGTGGCGTATTTTCTGTAACGTTAGGTGTCCAATCAGGGTGTTAAATTTGTCTTTGCCAAAAACCAATTGGCAACAAATAATAATGACACGTGGCGCTTCAATTCTTCTGCCTAATGTTGGGTTAGTCAAACTGTGAAGTTCTTAATTCAACACTGACATGACCAGCTTTCACTTGCATGGCCACTTGCAAGAAAAAATAAAAATAAAAAAGACATTTAAAAATATAACGCACGCCACCATGGTAAACATGCTGAGTGTCTGTTTCAACAAGTCATGAATTAACCTTAACATTATAGTTCCATATATTGCTCAAAATATATCCAGTGGAAGCTCCAAAGTCAGACTACTTTAAAGCTTGTTTTTCCCATCAAAACTTTAGATTTCCAATATGGCATAAAGATGCCAAACGATAACTTTTTCTCAGAGCCAAATTCTTTTGCAGGTAGGTGGACTTCACCTCCAAAGCCCCTTCCCAAGATTACCAACCATATTTTTATTATGAGTATCTTTATTAGTTGTGTGCCTCAGGGTCCTTGTTCATTTCTTCGGGGGCAAACAAAAGGAGGCGAAGCAGTCCCTCCCACCCATCTCCGACAGCCCAGTACTTATCTGACTCCTTTCCTGTGGCACATGCCTTCACACTGGCCTTCCTCCTGGATTCAAAACTCTTCATTTGAACTAATTGCACAAACTAATTTCTTTTTCTTCATGTCTCGGCATTTCTGCCTGTTTTGTTCTCGGCGGGATCGTAAAAACGTTTGGAAACGTGCTTTAATAAGGCTGCCTTGTGAGGATTTGGGGCCTTTAATGGACACGGGGCTTGTTTGATAAGTCTCCACTTCATCACCACCTTTATTAATTAAAGTTTATATTACATTAGAAACAAAGTTAAAGCTATTTGCACCCCCATTAATGGGTTCATGTAACTGCATATCTATGGCAAATTAATTGGCATCTCGCTTCCCCTACTGCAATTACAAAATGCTCACCGAATAGATTTTAGAAAGCGCCTATCATTGCATTAGCGATGAAATCCTCTCAGGTGAAACAAAAAAATATATATATATAAATATAATTTTACTGTGATATTAGAAAACTATGTTGTAATTACTCCAAGGTAGCGGAATGTAGCAGGCCTCAAGAAAGTCACAAAAACTAAACAAAAGGGGAAACGTTAGCTCCTCCTGATTGCCTTGGGAGAGGTCATTGCATTCAAAAGAGCCCTTCTTAAGTTCAACTTTACATGAACTTAGTTGAATGTGTTTTATACTGCAGTTAATTGAAGTATTCAAGGCGAAACGTAGTTTCTGATCTGCTAAGAATGAGTTTCCACACACACACACATAGCACATCTAAAATGGTTAAATTATATGTCATAGGATGTTAATACAAAATTAAAAAAAGACAAATACAACATATCAAGACTCACTTGTTTGTATCAAAATGGCTACATATGAGAACAATATATTCCCTACCCATATGGCGTGTGTGTACAGTATGTGTAAAAAAAGGTTATAATGTGGGAGGAGCTGTTCATGAGGCAACAGAGGAGATAGGATGTCAGACATAATGAACATACTAACATATAAGTGTAATTTAAGCGCACAGTACTGACAATGTGGTTGTGCAGAAAACAAAAAATAACACTCCCACTGAACGTGTCGCACAACACAACACATGCTGTATAAAGGAGGATTAAGAATATGCTTAGAACAACCAGCAAAAAAATTCCTTCGTTTACATCAGAGTATTGAACGTGGTTGATTAAATTCACGTGCCGAGTGTATGGATAACAATGGTGAGCTCTGTTTATTCCACTATTTCCACCAGCCATTTCGCAATGTTAGTGCACTGCAGTGAGTGCAGTTGCCAGGTGGGCATGAGCGGTCGTGCTCTAGAGTGGTTTAGATGCTATTTTGCCGGCATGAGTTTCGGTGTTAGCCTTGGTCGCTTTGAGTCCCACTCTGACCCACTATCCAATAGGGTTCCACAACAATATCAAATTTGGATTTTAAATTGGAGAGTGATTTTCAATTGGAACAGAAACAGCACTTAGAAACAGTAAAGCGCAACATCTTGGCTGGATTACTATAGGGCACTTTATTTTGGAGTTAGCCAGTCTTCACTCAAGCGTCTCCGATTGGTCCAAAATACTGTTGCTCCCCTCGGAAATGGAGGTAGTAGAAGGGAGCACATCATCAATTGTGGCCTCCCTTCACAAACACACATTTGTTCTAATAGCTTTCTTGGATTCTTGGATACGATCTCAATGGAAGACATTTATTTTCGAAAAATTTCTCAAAACTGCCCATAAGCGCCACACTCCAGCAATGTTGGTTTGCAACTTAAACACAGTGTTTTGTTCTAAGACGTGCTAAAGACAGCTAATATGGCACAATATTTGCAAAGTATGCAAATTATTTTTGAAGTAAATCAAACAACTGAGTTAAAATATTTAACTGAGTTAATTTTTTTTGGATTAATCACCTGAGTTAATGCTTTAATTTTGACAGCCCTAATTTTTATTATTTGGCTTTTAACTCGGCATGAATGAGACTTAGTGTTATTTTAGTGTTTTATAGTGTTTGCTCTTTTTCATGTTTTTAAATGGCTAACCAGGCTTTTTCAATGTCTGAAATTTACTTTATGCTTGTGTTTTATTTTCAATAAAATTAAAATTAAGTTGAGTTGGTGCTGGACCCATGTCCACTCTAGAAATAAATGGAGTGACTTTAAAAGAGTTCCACAAGCAGGGAAAGTTGCAGTAATGCAGAGTAAAAAAAAACAGACTGCCGTCTCGCATGCGCTTCTTGAGTATACACATGTAGATGAGTTTATCATCTGTGGCTCAGGTTGATGGGCACCTTGCAGGGGGCTACGACTGAGCGGTCCTTCAGTAGGCAGCATGCACTTAGCCTAGATTAAAAGACACCAGCACCAGCTTTGGAAGTCATGTCACCCCTGTGTTTACTCCTTGTCGGGGCACCAATAAAGCACGAGGCACTGCTAAGATGGCCGTCTATTGTGTTTCTGTCTTCCTTTGTGTGTTTGACGAATGAAGTGTATAGCCATGCAGGGTGGGAAACCAGATTGGAAGGGGGTGGTGGGTGGCACAATGATAGCAGGTGCACTAGGATGGTTAATATTTGCACACCGGCTTCTGAGGCAAAAAAGCAACTCCGCTGGAAGAGGGGAAAAAAAAAAAAGGGGTGGCAATCTTCGCATAAATGCCTCTTTTAGCGTCATAAATCCGCAGCTCACTTTGCAATCCTGCCCCCATCCCTCTTCTTCTTCGCCCTGAAAATCCTCTCAATGCGACACAATTGCTAAGATGCATCTTGGTGACATTGTGGAGGTCGTGACAAATCCTCTGGTGTGAATGTGCGCTATTGTGAACACTCCAACCCCCACCAGTCACACTTCACTTTTAGCCACACTTTCACACTGATGGATGTTTCAGCAAAGCGGAACTTTTTACGTTGAGGCTGCGGGCAAATGGATTGTGTTAACATACAATGGACAAGTAAACACAGGTCACGGTCAGGCCAACATTTCACAATAAATCAAACCCCCCAGACATCAAATCCGAACAAAACAAATATTATTTGCACTCACATCCAGAACAATATACTTTTTCATTTCGGTCCTGAGTATGACAATTTTTAAGTGTTCTGTAAAGCGTTGTTACAGCTGCAGCCGTGGTGAAAGAATTATATAAATGAGGATGAGTTGAGTTTCGGTGAAATCAAAGAAAAATGTTTGCTGCTCGTATACATGACAAGTGAACAACAGTGTTTGAGTACTTGACTTTTAAAGTAGGAACAACTAGGGATGCCCCAATTCAATCACGTCATCAGAAATCGCAGCAGGCCGGGTAGTTTTTAGCTGATCAGGACAAAATAATTGGTTTTCTTCTTTTTTTTAATACATTTTATAGACCACAAAAGGCGATTGCAATTGGAGTTTCCTCACAAAGTGCCATTGCCAGTCACTGGTGTTGCATTTATAGATTTGTTGTGGATCTGTGGAAATGTCTAAATATTTTTTTGATCAAGGTACTTGTAAAACATGTATTGTTTTATATTAGCACTGTACATGAAGTGAGTTCCATGCTACAAAGACACTAATCCCACCAATGCATATCGTAGTGCTTGTTCAAAACTGTCGTTATTGCAGAAAAAAAAAAAGGTGATGTGGCCAAGTCTCGAGCATGCGAAGTGTTAGCTTCACCCCTCGCCATCCCCAACCTCTCTGCTTTGTGGTTAAACGGAAGAAATGAAAGCTTAATCTGTTGAGATGGAAAATCCATGGCTGGCATCCTGGGTATATGAGGCGCATTAATACGATGGCAACAAAGCAGCAAGGTAAATATTGTCACAAGGTTCAACTAATGCATCAAGATTAACCAAAGAAAAGGCAGTCTGCCCAAATTATTGTTTTACTAACAACAGAAATATGCACACCTAGATAAGTGTCGCAAAGAAACCAATCCCATGTTTTGTGCGTTGCAGCTCCAGCTGTCGTGATATGCGCTATATAAATAAAATTGTATTGTATTGTATTGTATTGTATAACACCTTGAGAGTCTTGATTTCAAGACGAAACCAACACATTATCTGCGGTTGTCATTTAGCCTACACAACTGATATGGGAACCCTTCCAAGGTCAACAATCTTATGTGATGTCGCCTGGGAAGCAATGAGGAAATACGTGCATGTCGGTGTAATGACTAATTGACAATTCAGCGCATTCACATCAGAGCTATAGCTGTGATGATTTCACTTGAGTCTATGGAGATGACATGGAGGCAGATGGCCGGAGAGCACTGTTGACATATCCACAGTTAGCAGCTCAATTTGGCTGACCTTTTCCTCCCGACTGGTCACAGGGTTGGTGCGGATCCATGTAGGACTGATCACAGACTGAGAATCATTGGCAACGTGGTTCCCTTTGGTCAGGGATGAGAAGGAGAAACTTGAAATTGTCTGCTGTCACGGAGCACTAAATGGTAAATTTAAGCAGCAGGATACAGAGGTGCACTTGCTACAACAGCGAGAGCTTGAATCGATAGCAGACGGGCATCTCCTAAGATTTCACCGGGCCAAAAGAAAATCTATGTGAAGTAGGTAAGAATTGGCAGGTGAGGGGGACCAGCTTGGTCAATACACAAGGCCACTGGCCCAAGGCAACAATCTGACTCCAGCTGTGAGACAAGACCACAGGCCAGTGTTAAACTTTCATTGTGTCGGCCAATGGCTCTCCCACTGCTTCCTCCGCTTGCCACTCAGCGCGACATTCACCTCCTCTTCAGTGAAAACCCCCACCCACTTGATGAAAAATCAATCTGTGAGCTGGACCAGCTGGCATAGTCGCCCGAGGCAGGAGAAAAGACTCTGCAGTCTAGATTTTTCCATGCTAAACTGTGCCAGGGTATCATTTGCAAACTAAGTCAGTCACTTCGACAACTTTGGATACCAGTGCTAAAACTGAGAATATTGCATACAGACACGCAGATTGTAGACTCATCATATAAGAAATACCAAAGTGAAATGTCCTACTGACAGTAGTAAATATGATCCATCCATCCATGAGTCAGGGCAAAAGGAACAAACTGATTGCCAATCACAGTGCAATTGTGAAGGTCCTGGGTGGGAATTCATAACGCAAAAGCTTCACAAAAGTCGATGACGATGCCTGGATAAAAAGTCCACCGCCCCACCCCATCCATTTTCAACAGCCAATCAAGTTCAAGGTCCAGGGAAGCTGGGGTCTATCCCATCTGATTTAGGACAAGGCGAAGATTATTCCATGGCCTAGTCTACAGGGCCCACAGAGACAAACAATCACCCACAGTCAAATCCACACCTGTTCACAATTTAGATCACAAACAGGTACCGATATACTCCAAAGTTGACATAATTATAATATGACCACAGTGAAAAAATATAGAGCAAAAGTCATTTCTTAGCCCCCCCAGTGACAAAAGACAAATCTACAGTTGGATATTAACCCCCGAATAATAAATGAGGAATGGCACCCTGAGGTCTTCATTGAATATTTTCCGGACTCATTTTTGTTGACAATGATGGATGTCGGCCAAAATGGAGTCCTCAACTAACTCATTATTCATATTTCATCAGGCGCTACGTGTGACTTGGTTGTTATTGATTGATAAGATGATGAGTTTTTGTTGTGAAGCATAATGGTAAGACGTTTGACACATTCTGGTCATGTTTGATAAATTAGACCTGTCTCTTTGACAAAAGTGGAACAAAGACATTTAAATACTTACATAACGTGGCATCAGCTCCTCATTGTTTGCACACATGACTTTGGCACAGACCAGCTTTGCCCGCTAGTCCAGTTGCTGACTGTATATATAATCGGGAAATCGGGTTGCGATCAAGCACACAGTGAAAATAAACTATAGGCCTTTTGAAAGAAATGACCAATTTCACACAAATTGATACTAAACTCGATACAACAGACAGTAAAATCCTCAATATTTATTTTTTATTTCAAATACTTACAAGGCCAGGTATGAGCACGATGTACACACTGGCTGATTTCAAGCACAGTTTAGTTTTTTTTTTTTCTTTTTATCTTTTAAATCTGTACAGCCAAAATCGCTGAACGTACATCACTTATAATGTCCAAAAACTGTGCTGAATTGGCAACAAAATGTACATGGCCACCTTCGCTTATGCCCAATTCAATCTCTAAAAAAATCACAACAATAAGTGTCTCCATAAGCACTCACGATAGGAGAATGTGGAAATAAGTAGCTTGCCTTATTTTTCTAGTGTGTACCTCTTTTATACTTTGCTAATAATATTAAATGTGATTCATATAACAAACAAAAAAAACAGCCGGGTTAAGGAGTAGCAGTGTTGCCGGCGGCGACAAGAAGCCCAAGACCCCGGTTAGAGGAAACCAGAGCCCGGATATGAAGCCTGAGTTTGTGCCGTTAGCCTCAGATACGTGTTAGAGAGACGAATGGTGGGTCGAGGTCACGGTAATAAAAACACATCAACGTGGAGAACCCCTTGGAATTTTTATTGGTGGATATTTTCAACTGATACTTATCAGCCATTTGGAGAAGGGGTTCCATGACGAGCAGATAAAAAACTAAAAAATCAATCAATGTTTGTCTGAATTAGGGTCACTGGAGAGAGGTGAGGTACACACTGGACTGGTCGCCTGCCAACTGCAGTGTGCAAACAGGAAAACAAACATTCAACGTGGCATTGGTGGTTTAGAATCTTCAGTAAACCTCAGAAGGTTACATGAACATGATTCCTTTTGAAAAGACCACAACTGTGTGAGAAAAACAAAGGCCATTTCACCCAGTGAAGTTTGCAACATCTTCCAAGTGTTTATGGTGCATGGTAAGCTGCTCAGCGACAGTGGCTTCTCTTTGTAAATGGAAATGTCATTCCAAATGGGTGAACAGACTTAAGAATATGGCAGGGAACTTGTTTCAGACACCATTCCTGTGGGCAAGCAACACTAAGCGCGTTACTAGAGTAAGACGATTTGGAAGGGGGGGAAGTCACTCAAGGAAATAAGTCAGATCACAATGCCTGGGAGCACTTTAAGGACATGTCAGATATGCACAATGCGGCGCTGATCATGGCGCACGGCGGTGCTGATCTCTTTAAAACGCTGCTCTGCGAGCGTGACTGCAGCGCTCTCTGCATCTTCATTCATGGGATTAAACGCGGCACGAGGTGCCGCTTTAATTCCGCAACTTTTGTCGTGAGCTGTAAGAATGGTGCTTGGTGTGAGGTGTGCATGTGTGTGCGAAAGCTCCAATTTTAAATACATGCTTGGAAGGAAAGAGGTTAATGTAGCAGGTCTCTAGGGTGTTTGATACTGCAATCAACTTAAGGGTAGATGTACCCTTGTTCTGCAAGGTGAACACAATTGAATACTAGAAGCAATCATAAGAAAGAGGAAATGAGAATATAGAACACACATTACATTGAAGGAGGAAAAGACAATGTCATCACTCGGACCAATATTTCCCCCAAGATGCGCGCAGGAGCAATTGCGCACTGCTCTCACCCTCTCAGGCGCACACCACGCACACACATTACATTTCCACACTCATTCCTTGATGTCCACCCCAGTTGAATCTACACGTAGGACACCACGCCGTTCCTACTTTCCTTACAATGTCAGTAGTGCGACCGAGGACACGCACTCAGTTGTTCTACGTGAGTGTGAAGCACACACGTTCACCCACACTCACCACGGACGTGCCGCTGCAGACGAACGAACCGCTCTATTCAGGAAATCCAAACATGGGCGTAATCTAGAACACCTTAAATAAATGTTTGGGTGTTTTATTAAATGACATGATTTGCAATTATTTATGAGTGGGACCAAACTTGATGCAGATTGTATTGAGACTCAATTAATTATGCTTAAGATAACCTGAATTATCAAATAATTATAATAAAAAAGGAACAAAGTAGGTCAGATTTTATTTGTGTCACAAATATCGATTCTATTTTTGTCTTCATGATATCTCAGGTTTTAAAGATAAAGATAAAGATGTCCTTTATCAGTCCCACAATGGGGAAATTTGAGGTGTTACAGCAGCAAAGATATAGATCACACAGAGTCGGCGGCGTAATGTAGCCGTTAATGTATAACATTAGCAGCAGACATTCATAAAAAGCATGCAAATATACACAGTATAAACGTATCTAAGTGTAAGGAAACACTCCTAATGCCTGTCCATTATACGGAGGGGGAAACGCTGTAATGATAAAAACTACTGAATGATTGAAAATACTGCAATGATAGAAAATACTGCAATGATAAAAGTACTGTAATAGTAAAAGTACCGCAATGATAGGAAATTTCTGCAGTGATAGAAGTACTGTTATAAGAATACTGTAATGGTAAACAAAATACATCATTGGTCAATATTTAAGTACACCCTTGGCTGAAAGTACAGTAGTAGTATATATTGCATCCTAGGACTGCACAATTGCACTAATGCCCTCCCGTTTGTAGGCCTGACCCAATGTTCTTGTTAAAAAGTCTGACAGCAGTTGGCAGGAAGGAGCGGCGAAATCTCTCTTTGGTACAGTGAGGGTGTAACAGTCTATCACTGAAGGAGCTGTGGAGTGTTCTCAGAATGTCATTGAGTGGGTGGGCTGAGTTGTCCAGCATTGATGACAGTTTTGCCGTCATCCTCCTGCCCCCCACTGAGTCCACAGAGTCCAGGGAGCAGCCCAGGACAGAGATGGCCCTCCTCACTAGTTTGTCCAGTCTCTTTTTGTCCCGGCCCGAGATGCCTCCTGCCCAGGAGACCCCTCCATAGAAGATGAAACCATCGAGTCATAGAAGTTCCTGAGGAGTGTTCCCCGAATGCCAAAGGACCTCAGCCTCCTGAGTAGGAAGAGTCTGCTCTGACCCTTCCTATAGAGAGCGTCTGTGTTGTCGCTCCAGTCCAGTTTATTGTTCAGATGAACACCCAGGTACTTGTAAGTTGAGACCTTCTCAACGTTTGTTCCCTGGATATTCACTGGTGCAGGTGTGACACCGGTTTGACCGCCGTGTGTATGTCTAATGTTGCTCACCGTGGTCCGAGGGATGCTCAGGGGAGTTTGTTTGAATGTGCAGACGCATGGAAAATTAGAGGGAACATTGACGAGGACAAATGTCAAGCATGTATGTAGTCATGCTTTTATTTCCACTTTCCCATACAGCCGCACTTTGATATGGACATGTTCGAAATCACTCAAATGATTTTTGAACTGATTTTAGATTATGTGGGGGGTCCAACACCAAGGACATAAAAATATACAGAATTTGCCAAAACCTTCAGGGCAAACCCACCTTTAAGTGTGACAAAACATTTGAATTCCAACCACCTTCCTGCATGTGTTGATGAGGGACCCCAATTCTACCATCCAGCAAGCATCAAAGGTTAACTAACTGTCCCTGTTTTGCGTTTTTATTCTTCTCCAACTGTTTTTGTAAGAATATATCAGGCTGACTATATTCAGTAAGACTCATCGTGCATGAGTGTTTCTGTATGTTATCCAATTAATTGTGTTTGACTTAATTTGTCTCCCGAAACTTCACGGTTCCATTGTTTCCGTTCTAAAAGCAAAATGTGAAAAAAATGTTAGTTATTGTCTGCACAGTTAAAAAGTTGACTGTCAAGCAATGTAAACGTTTTGCTTACACATCTCATTGTGTTGATGTATGTGTTATGATTATGTTTGGGGATATTGTTTCATAATTGTTTTGAAAATAGCTGACTCTGTACTTTAGTAGAATGTTATATTAAACAGAACATAAGGTTAATATACATACTCACTGTAAACATATAGATATTTGCCAACTAGCTGAACGAAATGTCCTCAATAATAAACGCAATGATTCTGGAAAGAAGGCAAACCAATGAAAAGGAGACCATCTTGTCTTTTCCTTTGTACAATACGGCCCAAATGTTAATCTCTCCCTATTCTTTAAACCGCCGATCACCTTGAAGTGACACAGCAAGATAAAAAAGAAACCTCATCAACCTGCCGACCAGGGCAAGTAATGACAATAGACCATGAATAAATATTGTCCCACCTGATTAAACTGGGAAAACGGGGTCCGAAACAAAAAGTGGCGAATGGTGGATGTGAATGTAGGCCGTGTGTTAGTCGAAGGTTAGATGGCTAGCGGGATAAGAATGCAGCACAAGCCAGCCGCGGGGGAGGCGTACGAGGCCTCCTGTGAGTTCTGAAAGCAACAGACGTGCCCTTGGTGTCACCGATCTGACATCGCACGGCCTCCACAACCAGGGTCACTGCTAACTACACGACAACGGAGCAAGAAAGGTTCCATCGAGGTATTTAAAGTCAATTTCAAAAGTCTGACTATTCAAAGGCGATGCAAATGAGCTCTTGGTGAACAGATTTTAATCCGGTATGGTTTTCAAGAAAAAGTGTCGTGTTGTTGCATCGATTTGTACTGTACACAAAACTACTGCTTATCTTTACTGCTGTCTATTGATCCAGTGAGTGGGCAAGAGGGGTGCGGTAATCACTGTATGAATGCACACATGATAATGTCATCTGGCCGCTCAGGAGGAAAAACCCAACATAAGGTATTTGTCTAGGTTTCCCTTCTCTTTAACGTGTACATGTATCATCCCATCGACATACGTTTATATCACACCATATGCCTTCAATGAACAACTGCATATACATGATAATAAAATAGAACACACATGGATGAGTTAAGCATTAATGACATACGAATAGCTAAGAATAAAAATAGCAAAATAAGTGCAATAGTTTATTTCTTTTTTTTCATACCACATGTTAATGGTTGCGGTGTTCTCAAAACTGGGAAGAAACAGCAGGAAAATGGTAATGGTTATTTTGGAAGAACAGGCTATCAAGGCACTATTTATTCTGAACTAAGTCAACTTTGGTGCATCTCTGACTTGTGCTGCTGCTGTGCTCTTTGTTCATTTAATGGCTTCCACATCAGATGGGGCTTTTTATAGTAGTGGGAGCACACCATTTAATGTTCCTCAAAACAAGTTAGAAACAAAGTGAAAGGAGGGATTGAAATGTCCGTGCTGAAAAGTGTATTTTACTGCAAAGCTAAGGATTGACAATATAACAACTGATCAATTGATTGTTTAGAATTTGATCATCACATTTTCAGTCTCAACTAATTTGCTCTTGAAAGAAAACCAAAAACAAAGCATTAATTCATCTTGAGCTCCGGCTATATTCTGACAATCTCATGTTCAGTCCAATTTTGCCTGCAACAACATATTGGTGACAAATATGGAGCTGACTTCACACCACTACCCACGTTTCTCGCCACCAGTCCCATGCTCCCGCTGGTAGGAATATTTTAAGACGAGTGCAGACCGGAATAGCCCAGACTACTGAGGCTAACCACTATTGCAATCCATACCCATCTTTATTTTCAGATCTTGAACCCTTGCAGACACATGAAGACTGTCTCCATGTTAGCAGAATATATTTTTGCTGCTCCACAGAACAATAAAATCTTGCGACGGCAGTGGCCGAGCTTGACGAAAGTCCTCTGTAATTGTGCTGACTAGACCAACAGCCGCCCAAAACTTGTGATTAAAAGATAGTCGACTAGTGACTAGTTGCTGACTAGCTTGGAGTCCACTAAGCCCACAATTGCTCTCATTGGCATCTCTGCATGATCAGTGGAGTGTATAGCCACAGGATCCTGTTTGTGCATATGGGTTGCATGATGACCAGAACATTGTACTGAGTATTCGATCATCCAGCACACACCGCCACCCCGTGTCGTATCCATGATTTTATAAGCAGGATTTCCAGGTTATTTTTCTTTCTACACAGAGGAGTGATATATTTTATCGAAAGATACTGTATAGTAGCATACAGCAGGCTTACAGTATGCGATGACATGGTCCGTCTGCAAGCGGTGCCACCCAAGCAGATGGCCTCTGCTGGGAACTGGTGGGGGAGTCGAGACGAGAGCAGCGCACTGGAAGTGTCAGGCCATGTCCCTGGAATCCCATCGCTTTCCGCTACACTGATCCCAACCACCGTACACCTGCTCTGCTCTCTAGGCCTCTTTCAAACCTCACTTGTAAGACAGAATTGAAGATTTAAGGAAGGTGTGCAGAGGGGACCAAACATCCTTTTGTACTTGAGCCTCAATTTTGAGTGAAAGCAAGGAGAATTATTTTCGGAAAATAACACGCGGGAGCTTTTCTCACTGAATGCAATGATGGTAAATGCATGGCAGATCAGGTCACAGTAGAACTGGAGGCCATCTGCCAACTAATGCTGGATTGCGGTTATGAGACATCCGATTCCCTGATGGCAAAGAGCAACTCACTCCGAAGAGTGAATAGCTAACATTTGTTGGCCTGTTTGTCTTCTTATTCCCATCCAATTTTATTTTGTTTTCATAGACACGCAGTGTTGTCGTCTCATAGAATTTGCTTTTTATACCTGCCTGTTTACAGACACATGAAGTTGAGAGCTATTGCTTCAATTCCCTGTTTAGGATTAGTTTGCACTTTTCTTACGCAAAGACTAAATATTCTCCAAATACAAATATGGATGATGACCGGGCAGTTATGGAAAAATAATCACGATAATTTTGATTGATATTGAAATCATGACCAATAAAAATGTTCATGTTTGTTCATTTCAAAATATTTTTAATTATCAATTTTTGCATAATCATCATAATTTATTATTATTATTATTATTATTATTATTGATGAGAAACAGTTCAGATAATTGATGGATGACTAATTTATTTATTAAACAATTAAAACTATTCAAAACTACCATCATAGCCTCATGCACATTCATCCCTGCTCATTAAACATTTTATTCTTGACCACTGTATTCTTTTTGTCCAAGACAGAATTACTGTGAAAATATCATAAATTTGCTGCATTGCATCTTTGCACACATGTATAGCATGAATAAGCGTGTCACTTATTTCTTTGTCATAATTGTTTTATTTTTATTTTCACAGGTGTTGGGACACTAGGCTAACATGGCTAACCATATTTTGGACCAAATCATGTGGAAATTGTGTGTTGGTACAAGAAGAAAAATACATTGAATCCTAGAAAAGACTACTTTAAATATAAATTGAAAAAACAGCCAGAAAATAAATTAGTAAAGAAACATAAGAATATATTCGAATCATAGCAACGAAAAAAAAAAAAATACCGTCTGTTCCTGCTGTGCATGCATAGAATACATTGAGGTATTTCGAGTTGAACAGCAAAGTTGTGATGGAGCTCTAATAATATAACTTGTTTTTCACGGATTGTGAAGAACACGTGTCTTTGAGTATTGTTACATTTCCTTGTCTGTAGGTGTTCTTACAGCGTGTGTGAATATTCATTATTTGAAGGAATATTACTCCTGGATGTCTATTCAAAGCATGTCAATAGGATTTACATTGATTTTAGCATAAGTATAGACAACATTTTTAAATTCAGGACTTTCTTGTATTTAAATACCCAATGTGCGCATTTATTTTTGTTGCGTTTAGGTTTTACAGTAAACTCCAACTGGGGTGTCATTAAACAGTTTAAAGCGTGCTCAGGGAGGGCAGAATCACATAACATCACGTGCTTGTGTCACTAGTAACATGTGCATTTGGGTACTTTCACAGCATCCCGAACTTGCAAAAACACCTCGTTTGTTTTTCTTCGATGATGTTTGTCAAATCAAGAGAAGACAAAATCGAAACCACAAATACATTTTCATTAAAAGCCCAGCTCTATGTAGAACACACATCTCTTTTTAATGCCTTCCATATCTGTTGTTTTTTGTTGTACGTTCTTCTGCTATGTGGAGAAAACCTTGCCCAAAATTTATAGCCGAAAATAGTCGTTCATAAAAGAGTAAGAACTTTAAAAAAAAAAAAAAAAAGTTGGTTCGTAAAGTAGCCTATTTTCCTGCTTTCTTTATTTATTTCTCTTTATATATTTGTTTTAGGGATAACTTTGTGTCCGGGTTTGAAAAAACTGCTGAGACACACTAGCCCATTAGCTTGTTAGCTTGCAATCTCTTGCCAAAAGTGTCAAACCTACCCTGTAAAAAATAAATAAATAAATAAATAAAAACCTGCACTTCAAACTCCTAACAGCTTCAAACCTGGAAATATGGCCTTGCAAAACTACACACTTGCCCTCCATATATAACCCAGATGTCGGGCAATGTGTTTATTATAACTGGCCTAAGAGTGAACTAATATGTGACAAAATATAGTTTATGACTTCAACTCACAGAGGCCCGCTTGCTTTTCTTGCTTGTTGGATCAGCATTCACCTCAGCTACGTCTCCCGCTCACAGGTCCACAGCTTTGGGATCAATTTAGAGCCGGTGTAATTGCCTCACAACTATTGTAGCATCATTAGGCCAGGAGTTCCAAGATGGCATTTGCCGTGAAAAGAAAGGGCATGGCTAACAGCTTCTCCATACCTCCAAAGGTTACTTTTAATCATCCAATGAGGGATTCCACATGGCCACCCGATTCCTGCTTTAATTTTACTCCCCGCTTTCGGGAAAGGCATCGTTGTATCTGGCAGGAAACACCACTAATTAAGGGGTGGGTTTGTTTGTTTGTTTTGGAATAATTTGAAACAAAGATGTCAGATTAGAAAATAGACTGAAATCTTTCTTGGCTGTAAAATGGTCTGAGTGGGTCCTTAGGTAGCGGGTGAGTCAAGTCATCAAAGATGCTTTGAATGATGATCAAATAGCAGCCAAAAGATTTGATGTAAAATGTAAACTCAAAACGGCATCAATCATCCTCCCACTTGCTAAAGAGTGATGACTGTTTCGAAGAGGTGTCTTTGCTCCACTGGCAACAAAACAAAAGTGTTTGGGGCAGAGCATCAAACTGCCAAACTGAAATGAAGAAAGCTGTAATTCCTTTTTTTTTAACCCTGTCAGTGCATAAGATATGACGTGATTGTCTGTGATGAGTTCCTTTTTTTTTTTTGCATGTGTCTCTCTTTTCAGTCCCTCGCCTCTTCCACACAAAGCCGCTTTTTTGCACAAGACCAAAAAAGCCCCATGGGCAATTCTTTCATAAATGCATAAATGAGGGGCAAATTATTATGCACAGTGTCAGATTTTCTGAAAGTGCAGCCAGACGCACAATCAGCAGCAGGGTTCCTATTTTTTTCTGACTTCATTATTTCCTTTAGGAGTGAATACAAGCTGGTGCAGACAAGATGACAGTCGAACAATTTGTCGCCAACGCTACATTTTGGTGTATTGCCCTCCCCTCCCCTCTCCTCCATTGAATTTCCAGCTGACAGTGGTTAAGAACGACACACATCACACGGACATTTAATCTAGGCCAGGGATCTATTAAAATTTCAAAAAGTCCTGCACTCACGAGGGAGGCGCAATGAAAACAATTCAAACGGATATGGAATGCCCACGGGCCCCTGCTGCGCCTTCCTTGATGGCCATCACTATAAAGACTGGACGGCATGGAAAACGCCACAAACTGGAGAGTTTACTCTACTTTGTGTATGCAATACAGTATACAGTCACATCTAACGGCAACACTTTTAAGTAGACATTTGGAAGAGTAATACCAATTGTATTGACATTTTCTCTTCTGCTTATACTTGGAGTCTCTTTAAACCGTGGGAACCCAAAGCCTACCGGTAGTTAACTTCAAAGGAAAGCCATTAGATGGCACATAAGGTCAGTTTCTTGCTCAAGAACACTTCGACATGGTCACAAGGGGTGGGGAGCAAACTCACAACCGCTGGGTTGGGAGACGACAACTCCTCCACTGATCCATGTCGCCCCTTGTTTGTCCTTGATTTCATACAGAATTCTTTGCTGTGCATTTTTTCCCATTAAATTCCGGGCTTTTTGGTCTGACATTTTGAATACCAAACAATGTTACAAATAGCCTACAATTGAACCATCCACTTTTTTTATCAAGTTGGTTGGGGGAAAACACACCAGAGTCCTGATGGCGACAAGGTGGTTACACCATTGAGTCTTAAGTCTGTTTAGTTCTTATTTTACCCAGCAAGGAGCTGCCATTTTCAACCTTGCTGGGCAAGCACATCTTGTGGAGAGCCCCACTGGTGGTGATGATTTACCCTCATTGGAGCAAAGACATCACATTGATTTGCTGTGTATTAAGGGACAAAGCATGGTGCTTGCCCACTAATGGAAGGATCCACAGCCACTGACCACAGGAGCAATTCCAGGAGCAATTCCAGCAGCGTGTGGATTGGAGGCCTGGCCGGAGGATGAAAAAGCCCACACGGACGTGTCAGGCTTGGGTGTAACGTCCTGTTCTATAGGTGACATAGTGATCACCGATAGCAACAGGGTGTTATTTAGGTTGAGCCTGTGCTATTTGTCAGGCGACAATCTCAGTGGCTACAACATACCCTGGTGGGGGACAACAAAGATAATTACCTTACAACATCCAATAACCTCGCATTGCCTTGTCTGTCGTTCCAAACCATGTTGGTAGGTTTCATTAATAAAAAAAAAATGAAAATACCTTAAATGACCATAAATTTTGGTGACTCAAAATACACACAAAAGTATTTTATAAATGTCACACTTTTGGGAAGAAGAATGATTATATATATATATATATATATATATATATATATATAAATAAACATAGAATGATAACTAAAATAAGTCACAGAGATTGGAGGGTGCTTTGGCACGTTCCGTTCCAATCATACAATCGTGCGTGCAATGTATCAAATAAATACAGATTCTCTTTTCTCGAAAAAAGCAATGGGCAAACTACGGCACGGGGGCCAAATGTGGCCCATTAAACGTTTTAACCCGGCCCTCTGAACTTGAAAAAAATTTGACAAATAAACCGTGTTAATATTTTTTTTCTTTAATTCTTATGTGTGCCCTCTCTAAAACGGATAATTTGTAGTATTTCTTTTGTTCATTTTCATTTAAAATTAAAGCATGTTTTTACAATATCCTTATGTATTTTTTTTTTCTCCAATGAGGTGAGGTTACCAAAACACTCCATCCATCTGCTCATGGTTCGGCACTAGAAACCAATGTGGCCTATGAATCAAAATTTTTGCCCACCAACAATGAGTCTTTTAATCCAAGACTGATTAATCATTCTGACTTTGATATAGACGATTGCTAATCAGTGAAAATTGACCCAGAAATACTATCTGTGCATGGACAACGAATAACATGTAAAGGTTAAGAAAGCAAATGTCATTGGGGTTAATCGTGAGGTACTGCTTCGGCTACGGCTTCTGTCACGTGGACAAACTCACCGTACAAATAAATGACCATTAATGACAATATCCACCAAACCAAAAACAGCGTGACACTACTAAATAATGACTCACGTTTGTTTCGAATTTGCCTGTGACATTTGAAAAGCAGTGTCAAATCGAGGAGCGTCCCCGGGGTGGCGGTGCCTGCTTACGATAGCTTGAAAAGTCTATATGGAGGCAGCTCCGTGGGAGTGTGTGCATACAATTTGCGTGTCACTACTAATGAGCGGTAAGTGTGTAGGACGGACGAGTTATCAAGCATCACTCTGGACAGTAAATCTCATGTTCGTCGGCTGTGATGGCACCTGTTTAATCACACATTTAATAAATTTTTACCTTTGCTGTTGAAAACTGTAATCGTAGGGACTTAATGAACATTTGATTACAGTACAAATGTTAACTTCGGAGACAGCGCAACTAGTGGGTTGTAGTCGGGTCAGTCAGGCGCTGTATGTGGCTGATGGAATAAAAACCAAAGGGCTAATGGCCAGCGGTCACTCCAACTTGTGCTGCCGAGCCTCTCAACCTCTCTAACGACAGGTCCATAACAACCAAACGGCAGATCTGGTACTTCAACTAGTAGGAAATGAAATCAGTATGCTCGGAACTGTTGCGTTTTATTAATCACAGAAACCTGGCTACACGCTCAGATTCCCGACGCTTCAGTGCAGCTGTACTTGAGGCTAACCGCAACTGCTGCTCGTCTTAATAGATCAAAATCAGTGGAGAGAAGCGAGGGCAGCAGCACAAAGTGCAGTTTCATTGCTAGATTATTATGTCCAATAATGGAAGACAACAACTAACGACAACTATATTGCTGACTGGCGACGCTAGTGTAGATAAGTGGTCCTGACATTTTTTTGATGGGAAACAATGGAACACAAACGGCCATGCTCATTAAGTGTGGATATGATGAGTGATATTTTTAATACTTTTTTTAAATCTGATGCTTGAAAATATCTGCACATGAAAATGCTCTTTAGCCCTAAAATCTTTGGGGTCCTGTCTTTAGTAAAGTAAAGTAAATCATTTTGTGAGTGATTTCGTCTTTGACGCATAAATATTGAACATATCGCAGGTGTTCAGAAGAATCCTCCAAAATCATCACTTTTTAGGAGACTCCAAAACTACCATGTTTTTAAGCATTAACATTGCATCATCAAAGACTCGAAAATTTAATTTAATTTAATTTAATTTAGGTCACTAATTTGTAAAAAGCACATGTTAGCACTGACCAATAATTTAGTTTTGTGGAAAATTATTAAATTCACCAAATTGTGAGGTCAGCGATACATAAAATTTTTTTTAAAAAAGTCGTGTGCAGTCATACTGTAATGTCCAAGACAATATTTTGAAAATATAAAATTTCTAAAAAATTGTTCAGGAAGTGAATTTCCATAGGTTGGCAGCTCAGTGAATGTCACGTTGGGCACACCTGTGCAACGTGTGCAAAAGGTAAGTTAGAGCACTGCTATGTATGTATGATTCCTTTTTTTTTTCCCTACAATCACTCTTACAATACTCAGTTGTAGGGCTGGGCGATAAACCGAAAATTCACCGTTACCGAAATTTATTACAATGGCCGACATCAATTTGCCCATGTTGGTAAATTTGGTGTTTAAAAAAAAAAGGAAAAGAAAAGTCTTTTTCAACTGTGGCTATGTTCATGCCCCTTTAAGACGGCGACAGCTGTAGTCACGTGACTCCACCCATCAGAACAAGAAAGAGTACAGACGACGCGGTCGTAGCTGGCGATTCAAATCCAGAAGCGGCTGAAGACGAAGTAACTTTAGTTGAAGTTGTTCCTGATGCGCTTCTCCCGAAAAGAAATTCGTCGTTTAGAAATGTTTTGGGTTCCATAAAGACGATGTTTGAGCAAAAGAACACGAACTACAAAGTGCGTCGTAAGCACCCAAAACAGCGCGTCCAATCTTTTCTTTTTCACCACCCACAACACAACCATGCTGTGCTAAAAGTTCAAAGTGAGAAGCAAGGTTCGACAAGTGACAACAGCCTATAACGGAGGCGACACCATACGAGAGAACGTCTAAGGGGTGGACGCGATAGCCTAGCACAGCCGTGGGCAAACTACGGCCCAGGGGCCACATGTGGCCCGTTAAACGTTGGAATCCGGCCCCCCCAAATATCGTTAGAGGTAAAATTGCTCAATTTCTCGCGATATTGATTTGAGGTCATATCGCCTAGCCCTACTCAGTTGATGATTTCTTCATTTGACCCCAAAGTGTTGGTGGACTAAAGCCACACAAATCTTATGAAAACACTAAGGGTACTATTTCCGTGACGAGCATGAATAATGCTAGGCGGTGTAACTGTGCGAAGGTGAGCTCCAACTGCAGACAAGCACGGGTAAGAATATCTGCAAAGGGGGGGCTGTGCCGTTGTGAGAGTGGCCATGGCTGAATCCAATCATGCCCAATCAAAGTGGATCCTTTCATTCCCTTTCAACGTGGCACTTTAGTTGCGCACTTGAGTCTCGCCACTGGCCACTCCACACCGTCGATCGTCCGTGTGCACCACGATAGCTGTGCTGCCCAGTGGAGCACGTTTAAAAAAATTGAATGCAATGATTCAAAGGGGTAGATTGACTTTCTGCCACCAAATCGTCGCCACGCCTGGCATTCACAAGACGGACCATTTAATGTACCGGCCCACACAGCTTCGCAGAAACTAGTCAGCCAAATTGGCAAACACATACAGCGAATGTCACGCGGAAACGAAAATCAGTATCCACCGCTGTTTGCACCATGGCGCAGATGGGCTGTCTCTAGAAATTGAGCTGTGTTGCTTTTAGCTGCTGACCAGTCCTGATTGCCGCTCACCAAAATTCACTGAGTCCCGGTTACCTAAAGCCCTAATGAGGACAGTTTCCTAAAGGTTTCCTTGACTGCTAATCTGCCTGGCAACAGAAGTTAAAAAAAAAATGGCTATTTTTCTTGGTCTTTCCCATTATTGCTTTGAAAGCTAGCCACAATGAATCAAAAGACTCATGAATGCAAACCCTCCTTCCCTCCAAAGAAGGAATACAACTAAATAAAGCTTGTTTGCATCTAATTGTTGGCATTACTCTTCCTGTCTCATGGTTGCTGTTGTAATTGGCATTAGCATGAAAAGAAGGTCAACAAAGCTGCACTTGCTGGTGGCCACAGCATTTGATTGGCCACATTCATGTCCTAATTATCACAGAAAGAAAACACACGCACACACATCACACGCTGACCCACTGGGCTCACATAGCTCACAACACACATCCGCACATTGATTTTAGATGAAAAGAATCTTGCAAATAACATGAAGTGTTTCGAGCCCCACACAGTTAGCTGGTGACCACTCGTTATGCGTCACAGTGGCGATGGACATAATACATTCCTTATTCAGAGGAGAACAACCTGCCTGTGGCTTTTAATTGGGAACGTGAGCAGGTATTGGCAATGCATCAGATAGAGAGGCTTGATGGTAATTTCGAGAGGTCTGATATGAATTCCAGGGGGTCCGCTCAATCCGCTTTGTTGTGCTTATTAGTGGTCCGAAGAGATAACAGATTGTATCTTAATTGGAAACCCCAGCAGAGGACTTGGTGACCATATTGTAAAATGATCCACGCACACCTGACTTGGTATTTTCCAAGATAATTGATCGACAACAACACAATTAAAGGAAATATACCAGATTAAGTGTTAATGGTAGACACTCATTTGAGGTTTTAATTTTTATGTACCTGCAGTTACATTTCATTTTAATATACAGTATTTGAATACTCAAATGAATGACAATTAGCAGTGGCCCAGTAGTCATATTCAATACTTTTCATGTCAGTGTTGAAATAAATTTCAGCTTTTGATGGGTTTAAACATTGCAATGTTTGCCAATTCAAAAGGATAACTCAATAATTAGTAAGAGTATGGCATTTATTGGCGAGGAAATCCTGTATGTAACCATTTTAGAGTCCCGCCCCAAACAGCAAAACACCAAGCAATTATCAAAAAAGAAAACCTCAAAATGTGTCAATAGATTTGAGTGTGAAAATTGCCACGTTAAAGATGTTTTCTAAAATATTTTAGCAAATGACAAAAAGATGAATAAGACACATTGTGTCTTTATACGGAGTTGACGTGTGTCAATATAGAGTGATTTTTAGACTTGTGTTATAAATGGAGTGTCTCAGGTCGGGAGAAATAAACGTCTTCAAATAGGCAATGGTGGCTTTCCATGGGAAGAAAAAAAGGACAATCACTAAAAATGTCCCTTCATATGCCGACATTTACCATTCAATTACTACACGCAATCCACAAAATAGAATACTAAGATTTGAGAAGCATCATTTGGATTAAAAAATAAATCAATTTTGGATGCATTAACCTGGGTGGGAGTGAGAATCAGCCAAATATGGGACAGATAAAAGTGTTGTAGTGTAGGTTGTCATATTCTAATAAGAAGTCTAACATGAGTTTGCAAATGTGGCCAATAGCTCCATTTATAACATGTTAATAAGGTAATAAGATGTGACAGTGATTACTCAAGCAGGTACGTACGTAGCCAAAGCACATTTCAAAGTGTTTGCTTCCAAACGTACAGCAGTAAGAGAATAAAATCTAAAAGGGTACTTTTTTTTGTTTCTTCCACATTACCCAACATCCTGTTTTCAAACAAGAGTTTAGCCTTTCCTTCAGCTAACTGTTATTTTAAGACAGACATAAAAGGACCAAAAAGAGAAAGAATGCTATTTCTTCAAAAATAGAACCCGTGAACCCCCCCAAAAAAAACATCTTCTCATGGAGACTCAGTTCAAATATTCAACACAGTCATAACATGAAGACACATTTCAGGCATGTCTATGATTAACACAAACCCAGTGAGCCTGGAGCACACACATATCCCCTCCAATAAACACTCATGCATCCCCATGCAGTCATTGGCCTTTAGCACATTGCCCCCTACTGGCACCACTGGAAGAAGAACAGGACAACAATCACTATTTCTTTTAAATGGACCAAAAGATGAATTAGATGCTGATTAATAATCAATTTAAAACAAGAAATAAATGCATACATATGTATTTATGCATTACAAAATATGTATATTCATTATTTTTTGTGTACATTAGTAATGTATTTTCCCACTCTAAACCACAAACACATGATTATTTCACACATACTTTTTTGTTATTAACTCACTTCATTGTTTAAATATTCAACAAGGAAAGAGGGAGTATTGCTCATTATCTTGTTGCGCTATTCGAATATCTGCATCGTAAATGTGGAGTTTCCCATCTTTTGGTATTTTTATAGACAGGTGTTGTTAGAAAAGGGTGTTCACGCAGTTGTGGGAGAGAACACAGCCGACTTGTTTTAAGGAAAATAAAAGCAGCTCCACTATGAAGTGGGCACTCGGAGACTGCCTTATACCACGATTTCTACGATTTTCTACGATTTTCTTTTGAACACAGGGGAGTTTCACAAAATATAATCAAGATGATGATGATCATGCATTCGATTAATTTATTTCAGAGGCCGATTAGCTAGCAAATCTTCCCCACAGTGCAGAGGTCGATGTCTTGAATACGGGCTCCAGCCTTCCTTTGTGGAGCATGCATGCTCTCCCCAGGTCTGTGTTGGTTTCCTTCGGGTACTCTGGTTATTTCCCACATTTCGAAAAAATGTGCATGCTAGGTAAATTGAACACTCAAAATTGTACATGGGTGTGATTTTGAGTATGAATGCTTGTTCGTCTTAAGCATTCCCTGCAATTGGCTGGTATCCAATTGTTGTGAGGATAAGCAATTCGGAATACCGATGAAGGGATGGATAGATTCGGAGGTTTAGATCCACACCATTATCATATGTCTAAATGAAATACGATGACATCCACCACACTCATCAGCGGAGCACAAAATCCGGCTACCTGCGTTTAGATCTAATTCACCAAAATCACGTTATACCACCTTCACCATGTCTAAAGTCCAGTCTACCTTCTGTCAATAATTTGTCGGGTGCGTAATACAAGATGCCCTCGGTCTGCTGGAATGCCCAGAAAGGCAAGGTAGGATCCTAAAAATCTCAATCAGTAAATTAGACAAGCAACATAAAAATGAAAATGTGCCTGTTTTAACGCCAGAAGCATGTGCGCCTGTCAATAAGAATAAGAATAGAGCAAGTCCCATTACAAATCCATGAAAAGTCCTGCATCCAATTCGGACAATGTACTAAAATCAAGAAACATGGAAATGGAGCTAGCTTGTCGTGCCGATGTGGCTAGATTGACTTTGTGGTTGTCAGGTCTTTAAACGTGTGACGTGTCTGACGTGGGAGTGAGAAAAAGAAAAGGGAAAAAAAAAAGAAAAACCTCCACCATGTCATTAGTGAAATCAATGTGGCAGAGCTCTCCTTTGACAATTCCAACTCACTGTCGCTCACATGCTGGTATCAGCGCCCACCTGTGTCTAAGTACGTATCACAACCCCCGGGGGAGGGGGTTGCATCGGATCGCACGGAGTTCCGCCGCCACCATCGGAGGACAAAGCGGCCCTCTCTGCTCTGTTGTGGGGCCTTCAGTGCGTCTCTAATAATCCACCCAGCATGTGTTTATCTTTGTTGGACCAGGTTGTGTGGGGGTGGCGGCCGAGAACAAGGAAGGCAAAGCAGACGAGCTCCTGCCAGCCCGAGTGTGAGGAGCCTGCAAATCCAGAGGGACCGGCGTCTTTTGTGCAAGCGTGTCTTTGCGTCAGCTTGTGTGGTTTGATGAGGCTGATGTGAATCACATGCCGCCTTCGCCATTGAACAATCAACAGCACCGATCGAGGGGGGATTTTTAGAAGGTGCACTTGTTACACCGAGGCACTCCAAGTTTATGATCCATGGAATGAGTCACCGGTCCAAAAAGCCAGCCAATCAATATTAGTTATAGATGAGTAATATATTAAGAGGAACATCCATAACAAATTGCATTGGTCGGATCTGTTGAAGGTCTGAGCTCTACGGGGTGACGTACAACAAGGAATTTAGGGTGTGAGTGAAGGGAAAAAAAATCATTATATCTAGATGGATTATTTGTACGTTTATGGGATAAAGCATTTTTTTATGAAAAATGACTCAACCAATATCGCATTATCTTACAATTTTGGTGGTGCATGGTGCTGATGAAAGCAGTACCAGTGATATAAACTACTGTAAGAATCAGGGGCATTGGCAAAAATCCACATACAGTGGACCCACACTATTATAATAGCCGAAATCTGAGCATAATCGACAGCCATTAGAAAAGTACTGAAGATGAAAATAAATAAATAAATAAATAAATAATAATTATAATAATATTCATAGTGTTCCAAACAAAAGCTAAAATAAACAAACAAATAGATACATATATAAATGAATAAATCAAATCAAATAAAAATAAATAAATACCTCGAGAGGATAAGCAGCTTGGCTAAAGGATGGATTGATGGGTAAATAAATAAAAACACAAATCAGCCAAATGCTGAGTCTGTGGGTGCCAAACCTCAAGTAGGCAAAGTTTAATGAATCGTGACCAACCAGTTTGCCATGCAGTTCGTTAGTTGTCAGCAACTCCACCATGTTCCTAGCGAGTGTTTTCATTTTGCATATGTACTGTCATGATTAAAAAATATTAAAGTTGTGGGTCGAGATTTTGTGGTAAAAGCATTTCCTGATACATATATCCATTGCAAGTCGCTTAATGAGTTTTTCTGTATTCATCTTGTTTTGTTTTTTGTTTTGTTTTCAATGTTTTTCCAAAACATTTGAATAAGATGGTAAATGATTTAGAAAATATATATGCTATGACTGCTGTGATTGTAGTCCAAAGAGACATATTACTTGACTTTATATCCACTGGTACGTGAATCGAGGAAAAGATGCGGCTCCACAATTAGTTCTTCACTTGAACTTCAATTGAATCAATTCATCACTAATAACATCAAAAATAATGTGATGATTGCATTGCCTTTTTTCATTGATTGTTATCTGAAATTATGAAAAATGAAGCAAACTATAACTTCTCATTTCTGTTTGTCTGCGTATCTTTTTCCCTTACATTAGCATTGCATACAATATGGAATTTAATCACAAATGAAGGACATAGGCAGGAGGTGAGTACAATCCTTTGCTAATCCAAATATTAAGATTGTTCAGCTTTGGTGGAGGTACCATTCTAGCTCTCAAGTGAAGTCTCTCTTGGGCTACATTGTGACATCTTCTGTTAATTACATCCCACTAGGAACCGACACCATCACAGGCACACGTGCGCCGACACGCAGGGAAACTTACAGCAAACGACTGGGGTGTATCGCACAGGCCGTTGATTGAGTGAAGAAGTGCAGTACAGGAGGAGAAGAGCGGCGAATGAGTCATTTAGAGACACTGAAGTCATTGTGAGACTGGCCTGAGGTCAAATAACTCCCCACACCTTTAATGAACAAATCCACCCAACATGTTGAGAGAGATTCATGGGTGCCAGTGCCCAGCCTGACCAACGTCTGACTGTTCTACGTCACATGACAAGGTTTTGAGAGAAACACCATCAATTCATTGATCAATCACACTGGAAAAAAAATGTTTTTTTTTTGTGGGAAAGCAGTTGTGTTGTTTATACTTATGTCTCTAAATTGGACGACAATACAAGGGTTGCCAAGTTCTGTGAATTTGTAATTCTATGTTGAAAAATGCATGGAAGTCAATTTTCACATCAGCCCGATTTTAAAGAATTTGGTAGATTGCCCATCTTAAAATGTTGTCTTGACCTTTTGAGTTCACCCAGTGCTGGAGTCGTTCCCCACTCATGATGTGTTGTTTTTTTTTTGTTTTCCCTCTTAACGAGATCATTTGTATAATGATGTTTCCAACTTTGCAGGATTAGTTTGAGAAGAGCATGACGGCATGACATGGAAAGGTCAATAAAGGCATGCTTGGTTCTGTATAATGTGGAGGAATCTGACAGAGCCCTGACCTCAATCCCATCAAACACCTAAGAAATGAATTTGAGCAGAGGCAGGCTGTCTTTCAGCTCCAAAATCAGCATTCTCTGACCCAACAAATGTTTTGTTTTCTGGGTGAAAAATAAATTCGGAAGACTTTCCAGAATAATGTAAAAGATTACTGCACAATGGCGCTGCTCATCTTAATTTGGGTTCAGTTTTGTGTCGCAAAATCACACAGATCGTTCATTAGAACTGTACCATTTTATCTGTCAGTTCTAATCATGTAGAGGAATCACTGATTTAAAAAAAATGGGAAATTAAGTTTTAAGTTGGGCAATTTGAATATATTTTGTTGTTTAGTTTTACTGTTGTGAATGTGATATTTAGAAATAAGAGTTTACAGAATTAAATGGATTAATTACATTTTGTCCCCCCAACTTAACGATATAAGTAAAGACAACTCAGACTATTGATTTGGAGCAAATTGGCATATTAATGCCAATAATTTATATTTTTAAGTTGGTGAACCCAAATTACTATTTCAGCTCCAAAAACATACAAGTTGTGTTTTTTTTATACGGTGGCAATGAAGGTTATGAATGACCCATCTCAACTAATGAGCAATTAGCTAGAGACTTATGCTAGCCGCATGAAGCAAGTACCTCATACGATAGTATTCCCGTAGTTAGACTCCCAGCAAGACCTCCAAGCCTCATCAGACAGTTAAGCACCTTAACTGCAACAGTTGGCTCGATTTCAGTATTACTAGGCTTGGTAAAAAATATGCAACGACACCCAATCAGTCAGTAGGTTTTTCTGCCTGATGTGATTGAAATGAAAATCAAAGCATATCAATGCGCTCAGGTTAATTGGCCTTACACAGTACATTTGTGGAGACTCTCCATTCCCGGGGATGCCTGTGGCCTGTGCAAACTTTAATTAGTGGGTTTTACCTCTGCCAGAGAGGGATTGGCGGAGAGTCGGAAGAGGTGAAAAGAAAGGTCAAGGAGAGCGAGAACACTTTAATGCAAATCTGAGCGTACAAAGTATGATTTGTCTCGTCTTTAAAAGTCTCCTACTTAACAATCATCGGCCACTGCTGGATGGCTACTTTCCATGCGGCAAATCATTAATTCATGGACATGGACTCAGTCAGCTCTCATACGTCGATGTGGGCTCATATTTCAGTGTAAATGATGCATTGATGATGCATGCAATGAAGCCATATCTCAGTGGACAGCCTACCTGCCCGAAGAGGATTTTAGTATGAGCATCAGTGCACATACATACAGTACCAATAGACATAACTTGACAATGAACTTTGCATGTTTACTTGCTTGTACAGCTCGACAGCTTTCAATTTTCGACATTCTGTTTGTTTATGGGGCAAAGAGCAGGCCACGGGCAGACAACGCATCACAGCAGAAAGCAAAATATTGTTCCACCTTTAACATCAGGCATGTCCAAAATGTCTGCAAAGTTCATCAGATTTCTCGGGTGGGCACCGTGGAGTTAATAAAGTATGGTCAAAAGGACAAAACCAAGGAGCGAAAGCCGCACAAACAGAAATACCCTGAAGGTATCTGCACGGCAACAACAAAAACAGAGTACCCTGCATGCTAAATGTATTTTATTTAAAAACAGGCACTGAAAAGGAAAACAGACAACAAGCCCAGAACTCTTGTAGACCATGAAATACAGATGCATGGATACTGCAGTAAGAAAATGATCAAGGATAAAGACGAGGGGACTGACAGGAGGGGAAAGTCAACAAAGCAAAGACAAAAATAAGATATCAGAAAAGAGAACATTACCACTCGGAAATAAAAATAAATGCAAGAAAAAGTTCAAACCTAGAAGGCAACTTGCGGCATTGCTCATAAATGGAATTCAGCTTTGTTTACAGCCAATATAAAGAAATCAGTTTGTGACATATTTTTGGACTGAACATTTCCTCCACTCAATCTCTTTCGCAAAGAGTTTATCAAAGTACTTTTTATCTGTTCATCCAACACCATTGCCATCAATCATAATCATTTATTTGGAAACGAGTTGTTCAGAATAACCGACCTCATCTTTCCAGATTTACGTCTCGAGGCAAAGAGACGCGAAGCAGAAAGTGGGTGCCCCTCGCAATGCATCATTCAAGGCAATAACAACAAGGCATTATCATATTGCTAGCTTAGCGGCATTTCAGTTACAGGAACCTAATGAGTAAGTTTGGTAACATTTCCACAACATGCTGAGCAGGGACAAATTCAAACCGGAGGACCTTTGAGAACACCGACCTTTACAAAGGGAAAAACTTCCTCGCATGTTAAGGGAAGAGCAAACGCATTGAAGAGATTGCATTTCAATGCGGGACGAGGGTGAATTTGACCGTGTCAGTCGTTGGCAACAACGTAAGGAAGATTCCGGTTTTTACTGTGTTGATGCTCGTCATTTGTCCTCAGAACAAAGTGAATATGGTCCGACGTCGTATTAGTTTCGGTAGCCAGTGCATTTTATACACTGCCACTACCCATGTTGAACAGAACGAAAATCAAGAGGACATGCGGGTTTCGGACGGCAATATACCACACGTTCACATGATGACGCATTTGACAAAAAGTGGCCTCTCTGACAACCAGAAACGCTCTCACAATTCCAATATTTCCGGGCCATACAATTTCCCTCTGTCAAACAGCAATTTGTTTTGTTCATTCCAAGGTGACGGTGAATCACAATTTGTAATCACATTGGTCTGTCCACCTCACTCACCTTTTTTTTTTTTGTGTATCTGTGAAGTAATTTACCTCGCCGTGGTTTGAAAAGTCATGATTGTTTATATTCAAAGAGAGCCCATCCTGAACACACTCCATACTTGATTGTTTACCTATCTAGCAGGTGACATCACCGTTGTTCTTTTCCCCCCCAACACTCCTTCTGTCTATCCTCGATCCCATTCCTCTCGCCACAAACAAATTCTAGCAAAGAGGCTCAACGACAAATCAAACGTAATACCATGTAGCAAACTCAGCAGGCGACTGGGTTTCTGGCTGTCTATTTGGTAAAGGGGTGAGTCACAAGAGAAATAAGGATTGTGCGCACCTTTCTGATAGTATGGAAATCACGAGACAAAGCACTTTTAAAGGGGTCAACATGAAACAACAAGTTGGCAAAAGTTCAAAATTGCGGATATGATTGATTTCTCAATTGAAAAGATGAAAAAGATGAACAAAAACAAAAGGGCAGTGGGAAAACAGTCCATCTGTCAACTAAAGTTGCAATATTATATTGTCATGTTGCAAGGAAATCAAAGAAAATACTGAAGGCAGAAATAATAAAAAACGGAAGCACTGCTGCCGTTCAGATTGGACTATTTTGATTATGAGTGACAATAAACCAACATTTAGCTACGCATTCCCACAAAAATATGAAATTTCAATATACAGCATCCAACCATCTGATCAGCTTCTCCTCGCAAGGGTCGGCGGGGGTGCTGGAGCCTGTCCCAGCAATCTTTGGGCAGTAGGCAGGTTCTACCCTGGACTGGTTGCTAGCCAATCGCAGGGCACACAAAAACAAACCATCTGCTCACACTCACACCTAGGGACAATTTAGAGAGTCCAATCAACCTGACATGTATGTTTTTGGAATGTGGGAGGAAACCGGAGTACCTGGAGAAAACCCACGCAGGCACGGGGAGAGCAAGAAACTCCACTTAGGAAGGGCCGGAGCAGGAATCGAACCCTGCAACAATGCACTGTGAGGCGGGCCTGCTAACCAATTGTACATTGCGTCGCCCAACATACTCTATATTCAAAAAAAAAAACAAAAAAAAACACTTTTGTATTTTTAAGTAGTCATATTAAAAGGCACTTTCTCTACATTGATTAATTTATGAAAATTGATTTCAATTGCCTGCAAACTGTTTCTTTGACTTGAGACAGAAGCATGACTCAGCAACGTCTTCAACAGCTTAACTTTCCACAAATGTTCCTCTTTCCTCCATGCATCACTCAAAACTGGTCAATCAAGCGCAGCAGTGCATCCATCAAGTATATCCTCTAAAAATGGCGCCGATGTTCTTGTACTTGTGAGCTGCATTAAATATGTGCTCCGTAGTCTGCTGTCTGGGACCATGGCGGGGGAAGTTAATGAAGCTTCACTGGGGCTTTTCAATATGTGAAGCTCCCGTGACATTGTCCTTTTTCAACAGGCACGTCTCATTGCTAATAAGCATCAAATAAAAAAGTAGGCTGCTGGGCAAACATCGGAGACACTGGAAGAAGCATGTGAAAACATGTCGTGACCCTCTAATTTCAATGTAAATATCACTTGTGAATAAAACATAACGGTTTCTGGTTGTTATTGTCCCTTTCTTATGCCGGATAGTACATGCAGTGACATTATTATACGGTAAATGTCATGCAATGGAAGGGGAAAATGGTAAGATGTTCCAAGTGTTGATGCAAAAGTATAAAACAACCACGCTGAAGACATAGGACAAATGTAAATGTAACATTTCTCCATCAAATTAAATCATGTTAATCACATGGACATAGAAGATATTTTCAGTTTTGTTTGGAGCTACAGTTTAATAACATTGAAAAGCAAAATAAATAAATACATGTAAAATATGATTGTGCTTATTAACTTGAGTTGAATGACCGTATCTTTACACTCGCTTAAAATGTGACGAGTTGTGATCCTATGTGAATGCATTCTGTCCGCTAACAAAAACAATTATGCCCTTCCAATGATTTTAGCTCAAATATGGACAACATGCAGAATAAAGGTACAAGTGTGAAAACAACAGTGAAAAACACGGCAAATCACAAAATATTAACATGTTAGATACACTCATACAAAGGTGCCTTATATAACTTTACGTCATTAGAATTAAAATGTTACGATTCATTCTAATTTAAACATTTATTCATTCATATTGTTCTTCAATTTTGTTGGAACTTAATGATGAACTTTTTTTTTTTTTTACTGGTACTGTAAACATCCCATCTGTTGTCCGGGCCAGAATTCCGAACTCCATCTGTTGGTTTAATGTTAACATGCCAAGTAATCCAGCACCATTATTCAAAATGTCCTCTTGATCATTTCCTGCTTCTGGACCAGAACCAAATCAAGTGGGAATGCATCAATTTAAATCTTGAAATAGGGCCGGACAATCACTCAAAATGTAATTGTAATTTCCATTATGGCTTCTCTCGATTTTGAAAAACGCTACTATTTATCAAAAATGTCCTGAACAGTATTTGGTCAGGAAGGGGTTCCACGAAAGAGAAACCAATACACTATGGGTGGCGTAAACCACCAACGGCTCTTTGGTCAAGCTAATTCGTCATTGCCATGTAAGGGTTAAAGATGCACGACAAACAAAAAAAAAAATCAAATTAACAAAAACGACATGCAGGCTATTGTACTTCTGCCCTGCTGCTGTGCAGTAGCTCAGCTGTATTAAAATCCGTAGTCTCTATCTCGCTGCAGCGGTCCACTTCACAAAAATTGCCAAGCCAGGACTGCAGCATGAGCAGAAAAAGATGACACATCCAAAACAGTTTGTTTAACCGCGTCTTAAGGATCACAAGGGGAGGGGAAAGAAAAGGGCAACATACAAGGGATATTTATTTTTAAAGAGACAAGATTCTGATGACTGAATTAGAGTAACAGAAGGGCAGTAAATGCGCACGGGGGGTGCAGACATGGGAGGCTGTCGGCGGCAGGTATCAAAGGCAGCTAATATTCAGAGGGCTAAAGTTAAAGTGCACTGTGAAAGCCAGAATGGCTCTCATCTGAGAGGAGAAGATTAAAATCAGTGGGACATCACAGCAAGGCAATATGAAGCTGGAATTAGAGCAAATCTCACTCTCCCTCCCTCCCACAGGCACACGCACGCACACATATATAGATATAAGGTCTTTGACAATAAAGCAATTACTTGTCAATATTTAAGAGCCCCATCTCCACTCACATGTGAGTTAGTAAAAAAAAAAGATGAGCAGGTTTGAGAACTGATCGCTGAGATAATCACAGCGGGCCAAACAGAGAGAAATGAACATCAGGCCGTTTTGTGTTTTATTGAGACAAATGTCTCCTCCCTGCGCCAGTAATTAATGGCCTCTCCTCCAAAATGAGGAAAATGCTACCAGTTGGACTCTTTTGTTTGTTAAAATGAGATAAAAACCCATTAAGCCATTTTGAAATAACAACGGCCATTTAATCCGGTTTCTGTGATTTACTAGTTGGAGTCAAGGTCTTCAGCCATCAAAATAATTAAGCAAAGGGAATGGGGGCTATCTTTCAGCGACAATGGGAGACACTTGACAGGATGAGTATGTGGTAAAATGCCAATTGTGGTCATGTTTGTGGGAATCGGATAATAAACAATCAGCTGGACAGAGAGCGATGTGGCTGTTTCTCTAGAATAGAAGCTGGCCGGGACTTCCGACGAATATCAGCATGTCCAAAGAGTTTGGTGTCACCAACAAGATGAGAGTTGAGGGCCTTATTTATTACTGCAATTAAACACGGACAACCCATCCATCCTTTTTCTAAAAAGCTCGTCCCAATTAGGGTTATAGGTGAGCAGGTGCCTATCCCAGCGAACGTTAGGCAAGCGTGAGCTTTTGTTGGGAGTGTAGGCGGTTATTAAAAGTGTAATGCTGTGTTTACTACATTTATGACAGCAGACTGTAACAAAGCACAGAAGCTAAATTTGTGTAACATGACAAGGTTGCACTTTTGTTTTTGACTGGAGATAGAGATCTTTTGCAAAACTGGATATTTGTGAATAAATAAAGGTTTAACAGGATGAATGCATTTTAAGTGACTATTAGTTTGGCAGTTTGTGAACAAACATGTTGCAGCTTTGAGTTGTAGGTTTCTTTCTTTCTTCTTCAGCCCCCCCAGAGTGTGAGGTTACCGGGCATCATGTTGGGTTCATAGCACGCTTGAGTGCGTTTGATATCGTGGCCCGATCGGTCTGATGTTAACAGAGTTATTAGGAGGCTTATTAGCTGAGGTCCGCGATGCAGCTAAACCAACCCTCCCCCCGCCGATTTCATCATTACCGCCATTCTGGCAAGGTCATTAGCGGGGATCTGCTGGTGACAGTCTTGAGGTGTAGTGTGTTTATGGTGGTAGGGATGTCAGTGCGAAGACAAGGACAGAAGGATTGCATCCACCTCACGTGCATCTCCATGTGATGGAGTACACTACAGTAGCTGCATAAACATGTTTTATCGTTGAAGATGGTGCAACACCAAATTTAGCTTCCTGTTTGCTAACTTGGCCATCTTGGCCTGCTTCCTACATTGGTATTGAATGCACATCTGGTACTCTGTGGGACAGTATTGCAGTAACATATTTGCATGAAGCCATTTTCTAGAAGATTGGTCTTCAATAGTGCCGCGGGTGAGACAGGTACAACCAGCCAATCACAGGGCACAGATAGACAGAAAAGAATCCACACTTACTTTCACACCAATGGAAAAGTTACGCTGACGTCAGATTACGCAAATGTAGCCTGATTTTGACGTGAGAGTGTCGGAACTCGTGTAGTGCGACATATTCAACAATTAGTCGCCTGGTGTCCGAAGCGCGTCATGTCAGAATTTCTGACCTGCTGCATAGCATGGCATGTCTTGTGTTATTCTACAATTGGTTTATCAGTATTGATCAACAATCAGATGAAGTGAAACGGCTTGCTACAACGCTCTAGCGCCCTTTCCTGCCCAAGTTATCTCGGGGGGCACAAGTGCAGGTCGAAACAGGTGTTATGCCAATGTAGTTGCCCCCACCTCCCAAAACAGGTATCGAGTGAAAGTGGTGAGACATTACTACGGTTGTTTTCATTTAAAGACACAAAGGACACACTTTTGTGTTCATTGATTTTCAATTTATTAACAAGGTTTCGGGGGAAAAAAGTGCTTGCATTTAACGATCAATAGCTACGTGGGGAAGCAAATGAAAATCAAGTACTTACTCGCATTCCGCAGTCGACTCAGGGTGCGTTCAATGACCGCACAGTAGGCCATCTCAAATTTTCATGGAAAAATTCATTCAATGCGCCAAACAGCAATGACTAGTATGTGAGCGCATTGCAGGGGGTACATGGAAAAAAATTATAATTTATTTGCCAGATCAATAAGCTCTGGCACAGACGCACCAAAATCAGAAAAGCCACGTGATAACTCAAGTGTTTCATTAGAGTTCAGAAGACTGGGTAACACATGAATATCAAAAATGTACATTTTTAAAGTGGTTTTCCCCCTTAAAAATTTCAAGTTGTATTTTCTACATTGAAGTTCTAACCTGAACTCATCATCACAAGCTGATTCAATTTCAATGACAGCAAACGATCCAGGCTTGAATTAATTGTGCTCTCTATTGGTCGCTGCCAAGCAAGGCAATTTATCACTGGCTTCAGCTTCCAGATGTAGCAACTCCACACCAGAACCTTATTTATACTGAATGTTTGATCATATTTGTTTTTAACGATCAAAAATATGAAGGGATTTATCATAGCCACCCCTAATAGACGTAAGAGGGTAATTGTCAGAATGTGGGCTGTAAACTAAAGAGACATAAACCTGCCAGTTCCCCAAGCACAACAATGAATGAACTACATGAGGCTGTCTGCGAACACAGCTGTTTAGTGTCTGGAGAATTTACAGCTACGTGGGAGCGGATTAATGATGTTTGCAAGAAGAAGGGAAGAATACAAACAGTCTGGTGGTGGCACTGTGTGGGTGTGGCTTAATGATAAGAAGAAATTGCCAAGCGCAGCAAGGAAAGGAGCGACAGCAAAGATTCGGTAACCTCTGACGACGAAATCGGCGACCGCGGCTGAAGATTAGCTTGTTTACACAAGCGCAATTCATGACGGGCCCTTTGCAAGTCCGGAAAACCAAAGTGAGTATTTCAAGCAGGTGAGAAGGGTTCTGACAAGGACAGTCTCATCTCCTCTATGAATTATGCATCATCCTAGGTGAAGGGAGGAAAGGATGAAATGTGCCTCGCAACATCAACGAGCCCTCATAATGAAGGCTTAAAAGTCTGATGAGATGTATTTATGGCTACAACCTTACCGGCATCCCTAAAAGCGTGTATGTGATAAATACTCATTATTGTCAAAGACGCATAATGAATACACCAGGCATAATGCGGGGGATTTCAGTTTCAATCCGTCAAAGCATTGTATAAGGGAGCCTTGTCCATCAACCGTTGATGTGAGGCAACCGAGGAAACATTTCAGGGGCTACAAAGTTTACCAGCATCCATCTTATTCCAAATTGAAGTGCAAAAGTTCCAGCTGAATGGATTGCCTTTCAAATGCAGCGGGCCATGGCAACACGCGTTCAATCCTGGAGTGAATCTGATTTGATCCCGAGAGCCGCACAAAGGCAAAACCCACTGATTGATAAAGCCAAGCCAAGCCGGGAGGAGGGGAGGAGGGGGGAGTCAATGAAGAAGAAGAGTGTCAAGAAGGAAAGCAATGCTGGTGAGGGAAAAAAAAAAGAAGTAAAATAAAAGAAAGAGAGAGAAAGCAAGAGTAACAAACTCTTTCAATAAGACACGGCCAGGGTGTTCTAAAAGGACCATTTCACGTATTGTACAAAGGTTGAAAAGATGAGAGCAAATAGAGATGAGAGGCACCGATAATGTGCCGTGAGTCGGCGGTCACCATTTTTCGATCTCTGAGCATCTGATGGTGTCAAAGGTGACAAAAAATGATTTCCATCGCTTACTCAGAGAGCAAAACACGGCTCCGTTCACTAAGCGATGACTGCTATCGGAAGCCTCTAAAACACAGCACAAAAAGCTTGGAAGATGAATGCAACAAGTGATATCATTACATTACGTTCCACGTTCTGAAAAAGCAACACGGCTGTTCACCTATTGGCAGAGAAAATAAAGGTCAGATGGGATAGGTTCCAGTTCACAAAGTGGAATAAATGGCTGACGGATGGACATTCAGCCATATTGACGAATCAGAATTGACATGGACGCACATTTCGATGCATTTCATCCATTTGGTTCAACGGAAAAATATCAGCATGAAAAAAAAAAGGTTCAATATTTATTTAATTATAACAACGAGCCCTAGAGTGGCAAGAAAGGTGAGTATAAATGTGATTGATGATGATAATCACAGTCTCTCACTCGCGTACACAATTTAAAGGGGTATTAAAAATGCTACGTGTTTCGCCCCTTAGGGTTTCATCGGGCTACTAATAAACACACACTGTCACTCATGCACTTTTTATCTCTCTCTCTCGCTCTCTCTCTCTACCTCTACCTTTTTTTCTGGTTACAAGACAAATGTTAGTAAACATGATTGATTCTTGAATCAATACCAAGTTGCAAACAATTGTGAAGTCGAATGAAATGTATATGATATTTTGAACTTTATGAAAAAAATGAAGAAAGGCGGCACGGTGTACGATTGGTTAGCTCGCCCGCCTCACAGTGCATTGATGCAGGGTTTGATTCCGGCTCCGACCTCCCTCTGTGGAGTTTGTATGCTCTCCCTATGCCCTTCGTGGGTTTCCTCCAGGTTCTCCGGTTTCCTCCCACAATCCAAAAACATGCATGATTGGACACTCTAAATTACCCCTAGGTGTGAGTGTGAGTCTCTGTGTGCCCTGCGATTGGCTGGCAAACAGTTCAGGGTGTTCCCCGCCTACTGCCCAAAGACAGCTGGGATAGGCTCCAGCAACCCTTGTGAGGAGAAGCAGCTTAGATAATGGATGGATGGAGAAATGAAGAAACTGAAAAGTGGAACGTACAAACGTATTTGGCTTTTGCCTTGTTGGAAGGGTAACCTCTTTCCATGTCTCAGGTGTTTTTCAGGCTCCAACCGGGTTTCTTCCAAAATCCATCCATCTTGCCATCAACTCTATCCTCCCTGTCCTTGCTGAATGAAAGCAGCTCCAAATCATGATGCCGCCACCACCGTGTTTTATAGTGAGGCAGGTGTTTTCAGGGTGAAATGCAGTGTTACTTTTACGCCAAAGAATAATGTTTTGCATTACCCCTACCAGTCAAATTAAAATCCACAGTCAAGCCGCACCTTTGTATTTAGCTGCATGGTTCAAAATCTAGGGAAAAAGTAGCGGCTTATAGTCCGGAAAAATACAATAATTTAGATTCCTGTGAATCACACCTGACAGCAATTCTCTCCGCAATTGATTCTGTCATTTTGAACAGGAAGAAAATGACGATTTTAGCTGTGCAACCCATCTGAGAATCGGATTGGTTCCACTCATTATAAGTGAGAGACAAAAAAAAACAAAACGAAGGGTTGTTGTGTCAATTTAGACACTTCTACTCACAATAAAGATCAGAAAAATTACGGATTGTCATTGTTTGTTTCATTCCTTTGAGTTGTAACCCTCCGAAATGTGCCTTCAACAGATGTATTTTTTGCACCATGAACGGGGGGGCAGCTCTGCAGGGAATGCATTTCCACCTGCTTGCCTCATCCTTTGTGATACACAACAACACACGCCAATTGGGCATAAATACCAACCTCTAAGATCACACATGTTTTTTTTTCTTTTCTTTCAACGTGAATGGTTTATCGCACTGGAAAACAAGATACAACTGTTAAGTCAGCTTTTTACTGTTGAATCAGCAGAAACACGACGCCTCCAAGAGGCTGATGTTACAAAAGGAGCCTCGTGTGTCACACATTTTGACACATTTTCGGCATTTCCCGCACAAAGCCACCCTGGCTGGCTCTAGCGCCTCTCGTGTGGGTTCCATATAAAACATTAAAGAGCATTTTTCATTCATGAGAAAATCATGTTTTGTTTTAACAATCCCGGCATGAGAGATGATGCAGGGAGGTTGCTGCAGGGGTAATTGATAAGGATCCAGCAAAGGTAACTCCCATGGGAAATGCTGGATCATAAATTCTTACCCTGCCAGCGGGAATAAGGCCTATCTTTGAAGCTTTTTAAATCCTAATGGTAGGAATAAAAATTTTAATAAAGTATATAAGAGGTCATTTAAAGCAAAATTAAAACGATGTTTCCATATTGAGCTGTTGGAAATTATTCCCTCATCTTTTTGTTTTCGCTCGTTCGTTAGTTAGTAAAAACCTCGTTAGGAAAAGTGGAACGGGCCAAGAACCAATTAAATTTAATAGCATTTGTTGAGTAACCGAAGAAAACACTCGTAAGCCTAAAAAGGCCTGAGCTGAGATTTGAACAGATGTGTGAACGACTAAAATACCGTGCTGCCACAAAAATGTGTTTTATCTAAAACACAAATATATTGGGGAGTAAAGGCAAAATGTGGAGCGACATGCTTTTTTTTCCAAACAGCATCAATAAGTGCTAACAAGAGGTATTCAATTCTACCATTCGGCAGGGCAAGTTGCAGGGCACATTGCAGATCGTGTTTCTTGACTATTAAAGTGACAATTACTTTATAACCTTGCAAGCACAGCACACCCATTGTTGGAGGTCCTTATGAGTGGGAATCATTTTGAGAACATGGCAACAAATGTACACATTTTTTTGTTTGTTTTTTTTTTTTTCTTTTTTGTTACATATGTGTACATTTGATTTGTTTCCCTATTTTTTTTTTCACACCCACAATGTATTTCCTCAATATCAAAACTTATGGCATCTTATGCTGTTAATGCTGATTAACAAAATTGGCAACAATATTGACAGCGAACTTCAATTTGGCGGAGCAATTCTTGAGCGCTTGCGTCAAGCTATTACCACTCCCAGCTGAAGCGTATAATAATTTAAACCGATAAGCTAAGTTGTGTGAACGGATCGACATGGTAAACCAAAGACCCTGCTTTTAGGTAAAACAAACTGCAACCTTGTGAGAGGCAGATACAAAAAGATATCTCTACAAGTAGACAGTCAAGTATCAATTTAAGAAAAAGGTTTCTGACAGATATACTCCAGTGAAATATGGCTGGTGGTCTTGTCCCTGCCACTTTATTAAGCCTCGCTACAGCCTACTCACTTTTCATCTGTATTAAGTCAGGATATCACCCTGCGGGTATCCAACCATATTTCAGAGATATATAGAAAAAAAGATTGATCTGCTTTGTGTGAAAACTTGCGGGCTGTAAGAAAACCATTGTTGTCCAAAAAGACATTGGGTGTATGGCTAGGGCTGAAGGATTGGGTATAGTTATGTCCGCATAGCCTGACAGAGCTCACATTTGACTGCTCAGCACTTGACAGGGCTTGAACTTCTCCCTCCACTGCTGCTAAAATTACCGGAGTGAACTACATACACACAAACACTGTCAAAGGAGGGGGATAACACACATCACATCACCATGAGGGGAGAAAGGGCTTCCACATACACAATTCCATACATAAACAAAGCCTCTCGGAACAGTTTTGTAGTTATCCATCAGCAACTTAGGAAGTCTTGGTAAGACAAACTAACAAGGACAGCATACGTTTCACATACTTTGCAAATATTGTGCCAAATTAGCTGTCTACAGCCCATCTCAGAACAAAACACTGTGTTTAAGTTACCACTGGGGCTTGCAAACCAACACTGCTGGAGTGTGGCGCTTGTGGGCAGTTTTGAGAAATGTTTCGAAAATAAATGTCTGCCTCTCCATTTAGATCGTATTCAAGAATCCAAGAAAGATGTTAGAACAGTCTTTGAATTAAATATACTTCATATTTGGTGATTTTGCATCAATTCCAAGATATTATTCAAGTAAATATCTGTTATAAGCTTCGCCAAAAATAGTAGTTGAAAAATGTAATTAATCATGATTAATCATGGAATTTTTTCTGATTAAAAAAAAATGAATCACTTGACAGCACACACACACACGACTCGGGTCAAAACATCCCTTTTACCCCCCCCCCCCCAAAAGAAAAAAAAAGAAAAATAATCTAAAACAAAAAGAACAACTACATTGTGCAGTCACATTGAGACAAAACTCATATTAACACCCTGCAGCATGTGCATTGCTATCCTTAATTGGTCAAAAGCTTTAAAATTAATGGCAAACTGCGACTGTTGAGATTAATATTTCAGGGGAAAAAAAGTGTCATGGAATCAAAGTGTTATTAATTAAGCTAGGCGAGTCCTGCGTGGGCGAGTGGAAGAAAAGTGAAAAGGTGAGGCAACACCTCCTTTCTTACCTTTGCTCTGAGACGAGAAACAGTGGGAGAGCTGAGCAAACAGGTCGGGATTCTCAAACTTCTCCTCTTTCACTTTGATCCAGATGCAATTTTCCGCCATTTCCTGTGGCACTATCTGCAGGAACACGAGGATTCCATTATCAGCCAAATCAGAGATCACATAAAACTGCCACTCAAACAAAGTCTCGCGGCATATTGTGTGTTTTCTATATGCGAACACACTCAGTCCCATGTCCTTGTTTTTGACTGGATTCACTCCGCAAGACCCAAAGCCCAATTCTGATGGAACACGTGAAACAACAAACATGTGCAGACACCCAACTACAATGGGCAGACATCAGGTCTTTTTTTAAGAACCTACCATTTGTTATTTTTTGAGAAATTCAAATATTTGTTTGTTGTTTTTTTTTTTGGTACTTTGGGAAAGTCGTGGGCAACATTCTGGCCTGGTCACCAGTCAATCGCAGGGCACATATCTGATTCAATATCCTTTTTTTTTTTTTTAAGTTGCTACAAACTATGGCTCAGAGATAGTGGCGCAAGCACCAGGTTGCCCCCAAGGATGGTCTAAAAATAGCTTACCTGTTATGGGACATTGTGATTTTCTAGGTTGAAATGATCATTTGAAAATGTGAACAATTGCAGAGATGTAAAAGAATATAGAGTTATAAATTGATATTTAACTGTTTCCCTAATTTTTGCGTAAAAAGCCTAACCATGATCAGCGTCTTTGCATAATAAACAGTTAATAAGAAGAGCAGTACATACAGTATAATACCAACACTATCAAAGGTAACTTGCGCATACGTGTTATTTCAGAAGTGTGCATCGAACAGATAACTCTCAGCATTAATCTATACCCAAGAAGTAGCACTCGGGCTTAAAAAAGTGGTGACCGCGCCATAAAGCAGATCCAAATTGAGCCACTTGAGATCTGAATTGTGTTCCTTCAACCAGCAGTATCAACCCAGCCTGAGCAGCGGGTTGGGAAACAAAAAGACCAAGAAAACAACAGCAACAAATTTGATTGTATAATAGATTGCCATGGATACGGTAAAACCAGTGCTTTCTCACTAATAACAAGCATTATTCGTCTTGATAGAATTTCCCCCTTTCTGAAATGTAGTCCTAAAGTAAGAATAAAACAAGAGAAATAAGTCAATATCATATCAGAAGAAAAACAAGCACAGTCCCCTTGTTTGAAGGTATTTTATCTTGCTGATGTTTATGTTTTTTGCAGTGCGCTGTATGTGGTACTGATACGTTTGCCCAAAGGGCGCATGGCACTATGAAACTATTCTTGAAAATATGGTGTTACAATATTGATGGAAATAGAAACTTATGAGAAAAACAAACAAAAAAATGCCTAAAAGGCAGTACGTTCACCACTATTAGATAAATAACCATTGAGCTGTAAAATGACCATCCTCTATTGTACTTACAATTATTTTATCCTTCAGTCACATCAATTTGCAGTTGTGACGAGTACAGGACTCTACTTGTTCCGACTATATATATGACAAACGCATTACGCATGTATCTGTTTCAATCCAAGATGTAATTGTGGCTTTAATTACACCACCAAGACTTGCGCATTGGCATGCTACACATTTTTTTTTTCTCACTCCAATTACTTGTGACTGCTAAAGCAGTGACACCACATCACGGCAAACTGGGAGGGGTACTGAAATTATATGGAGAAAAATGTGTACTATTAAATCAATTTCTGATGTCAGCAGCAATGTCACTTTAACTACTGTATCTACTAATGGGCCAAACGATAGTACAGGATACGTGGAGTTATGCTTTCGTAATTGCATACAACTTACTTTCCAAAGTCGTTTGATTCGTGCTGTGGCAGGACAAACTGTGGATGGAACTCTTATGAAAAATGACTTCAACTTTATACAACTAATTCACATTTGCCGCCGGCACCCGTGCACTTGCATTCTACGAAGGCAGGAGACTGTTTTGCCTGTCAAAACAATAGATTGTTTGTCCTCCGGTGCTTATGAATTTCATTTGCATTACCAAACCAGACTTCGTGCAAAGCAAAGGTATTTTTCAACGCACGCCACAACTACTGAACATAGACTAATAAGAGTGACATGATCAAAAATAGATGAAACTTTATAAATAAGGAAGCCTTAGCTGAGAAGACCCAATTGCTAGTTTCCTATTGCTATCACACCATAAAACATTATACCAGTGTTATTTTATGTATAGGAATCCAAAATACATTTGCATACATGGCTTTTTAAAAAGGTCATCTGAAGTGCAACATAATCTGAAGAAATTGTGATATCGAATGTGACACTGGGCTAGAGTTAAAAACGTAGCCGCAGCTTTAGAGGAAGGTACAATGGCAGAGTATAGAGTCAAAAAAAGAAAAGAAAAAAAAAAGAACTCCATTAATTAACATTAAGCAAACGTTAAAAAGCAAACTTTTGAAATGGTTATTCCAATGAGATGGCATGCAAATATAACTCAGTGTTGATTCAATTATGCTCACAATTTGCCATTCTGAGGGCCTTTGAGGGGAAAGGATTGTTTACTGTTGGATACTTGGGACCGCTTCTTCAGTGCTGACTTGATGAGAAGCTTTAGAATGCATCTCATTTTTTATATTGAAGCTTTTATTAAGTTAGATGACCTCATCAGTCATACAGTGTTTGTACAGAGAAACCAAAATCTGATGGTGGACCGCTCATTCACATTGTGACCTCGTGATTTCGACAGGAGACGATGGAATTCCTTCCACTCATCATGGAAATAGAAATAACTAAGTTAACAACTTTGATGACATCTAAAGGCCTGACGCACAAAAGAAGATTTTTGTCGGCCTGAATGGTGAATCTCTTCACGTTAAAACCAAATGCAGCTTATTTTTTAATGTGTATTCTGTTGTTACCGTTATTTTTTATGTACATTCTGTGGGGGCCAAATATTGCATTCGTGTCACTTAAGCTGTATTGTTCTGAGTCACATTTCCTGTGAAATGGTTATCATCACACTTATGCTTTCTCTGTCATCCCTTGTACACTTCTGTGGTGTTCAAGTGGCACAGAGAAAAAACACCCAAAAAGCAAAAAGTAAAACAAAGTTGTGGAGTTAATGTGTTAAATGCTCAATTGAGTTGGATATTTTCAACATCCTGTACAAGCATTCGGGTGACTGAATCGAGGTGATACAACTCCGGCTTCTATTATTCATGATTTAAAGTGCAGTGAGTTTCCTCGGAGCATACCTTGTTCCAGTTGACTCTCTTCATCACCGTCTCAGGTTTGTAAACCTTCTTGGCCTGAAGTCCATACGGCAGTTTGATGACAGGAAGTGAAGGAGGTGGAGGAGGCGCACCCGGGCCACCGAAGAAAGGCGGAGGGGGTGGAGGCCCGCACCCGGGCGGCGGCGGTGGTGGTGGAGGCCCCCCGCCCGGAGGAGGAGGTGGTGGCGGAGGCGGTGGAGCGCTGGCATGGCCAGGCAGAGGAGGCGGCGGTGGTGGAGGACAGCCGCCCGGGGGAGGCGGTGGAGGAGGAGGGGGAGGCGGAGGGGGAGCCGTGGCACCTCCCGGTTGCGGCGGCGGAGGTGGCGCTCCGGGCACAGATGGACCAGCTGTAATCTGTGAGAAGAAAGGGATGTCTTTTTTTTTCTTCATTTTAATCAAGATGCCAAAGACGTTTCTGTTACCTGCTCCAAAGCTTTATTGTGTTGCCAAAAAGATTTAAAGACTTACATCTTTGTTTTCTTTTGGGAAAAAAAACGTTTTATCTCTGCCTGCGCGGCCTTAAAATATGCAATTACCGGACCTCACCACTGCAGCTGACGCTAAAAAGAAGTAACACAGTCCCTCAGCATGTCTCCACTGTCACTTTCAGCACATAAACACAGAGTAGAAATGCCAATCGCGAATAAAAAGAAAATATGCAAATCTGGCAATTATGGACACCCAAACACGGGCATGGGGTGAGCTTCTCAGCTTATTAGACGTGTGCATTGCCCAAACCGATTCACCCTTATGAGCATCCTCCAAAGTCAATTTGCCTAGAATAAGATTGGCACCTTTTTCAAAGATACGGTGATTCATTACATCACAGCTGATTGTTTATTTGGGCTAAAATTAGAGCTCTTCTCTGTGACAATACAGATTTGACGATTATGTGTCTGTCAATCTCAAATCCTCTGCGGCCCATTTCAGTGCTCGGCTCTTTCAGTGCTGATATAAGCAAATGGAAGGAAATTAACTGCTAAATTAAGAGTGAGCTCGGTTTCCATATTGATGGCGGGTTTATATGAAAGGGGTCTGGATTCATACTGTGGACTGAATGAGGAGGTCAGTGTGGCAGGTAATTAACTCTGAATGCTGTGTGATTAAATATTGTGTCCCAATCTCATCTCTGATATTCAATTCAATTGTGACGTGATTACTTTATGAAAATTGCACTCAACGAGCAGGAAATGTGGGTGGTAAAAACATTACAGCCTGTTAGCGATTGCATTTGAGTCTGGTTTTTCACTTTTCGTATCTGCAAGAACAGAGGGTTCAACGGTCCTGTCGGATGAGGTTAACAACAGGGTACGGAAAAGGAATATCTCATTATGCAGTTTAAGAAACCAAGCTCCGTTTTTGCATAATCAATGCGTATATTGAGAGGTATGTATAACTTGACTCATTATTGCTGCTAAACAAAAACAAAAAAATACAAATTGAAACTTTTGGTTGAAACAAAATGTGAGAGATTAAGTTTCATGAAACAAAAAAGGTTTCGGAGTATTAGTGCAACTCATCATAGTTTATAGTTTTTGGTTTCATTTAAAATACACTCAACATTTTCACCCATGAGCCACATTTCAATGCGTATTGCGTTTGTGGATGGTTGCAGCACCACACTAGTGAACAGGGACAAGCACGGCAGTGGTTTAAGTAACAATAAAATTGAAATTGAATATACTGTCTCAAAATTGAAGCGTTAACAAAAGATTAATTTAGTATTTTTTTTTATGCAATGAAATATTGGAACTCAGTTAACTTTGTTTTTTTTCATCAAAAATATTTTGCACATGACGCCAGAGCCACCTTAACTGGCTCCTCTCTGAGGGGAGTAGCAGCGGTGAAAGTCGGAGTTCCTACTCGATGCCCAATCTTCGGAGCCTCAACTTTTCTCTAAGGGAGATTATTAAACCCTTTTTCGACTGAGGACCATGGTCTCAGATTTGGAGGTGCTCATTTCACCTCAACCATTTCACCCTCGGCTGTAACCGGCTCCAGTGAGAGTTGAAGATCGCGGCTTGATGAAGCCAACAGTATATCACATCATCTGCAAAAAGATGAGGCGCAAGACTGAAGCCACCAAACTGGAAACCCTCAACGCCTCGACTGCATCTAGAAATTCTGTCCATAAAGGTTATTATGCACAGAATTGGTGACGAAGGTCAGTCTTGACGGAGCCCATCAAAACCCCAAAACACATTACTGGTTGGGTGAACTGCCATGCACCCTCGAGTGCCCTGCCAAAGGTGAAGAGCTGGTCCACTGTTCCACGAAAACCACCCAGCTCCTCCTGAATCTGAGAATCAACTTCCTGACGGGCGCTCTTCTCCAGCGACCCTGAATAGATTGAGGAGTGTGATTTCTCTGTAGTTGGAACACACGCTCCAGTCCCCCTTCTAGAAAAGAGGGACAACCACATCGGTCCCCCAATCCAGAGGCACCCGGCCCCAATGTCCATGTGAGGTTGTAGAGGGATGTCAACCAGGACAGTCCCACAACATCCAGAGCCTTTCGGATTCTGGGCAGATCTCATCCACACCTGGGGCTTTGTCACAGAGAAGTTTTTTTTTTTTTTTTACTACCTCGGTAAATTCAACCACAGAGATACGAGAGCCCACATCAGAGTCCCCAGACTCTGATTTCTCAAAGAAAGGCGTGTCAGTGGAATTATACAGTGACCCATGTGTCTAGTTTCACAGCTGCATGTCTGATGTTGATAACAAACTGATCCACGTCAATATCAGGAGTTTATTGGCGCCAAACACAGTTACTTTAATAAAAAAGTGAATGCAAGAAATGTCAAAATGGACTCATCGTTAAATATGGCGGATAGGTCTTAATGCACTCACTCGATGAGTCTCCTTCTCATGCTTAGTTACCTTTATTATTCTTTAAAAAACAAAAAAAAACATCTTATGTCCCATTTGAAATGCCTTTTGAGATTCGGTGTTCAAATGTTGGCGTTTGTAGGCTAAATAAAAAAAGATGTTGACTGGCCAAAATGACACAAGTGACAGACTGCAGTCTGTCATTTCCCTGCATTTCTTCATAGTCTACAATATTTGGTTTTTTTTTGTTGTTATTCCACTTTAGACTCTATTGCCATTTGACATAAATTGGAATGCACTGTAAACATTGATTATTACTCCAAACAATATTCTTGTCTGGACATTGACTATCTTCCACAATGACAATGGGTTTGCAGTAGCCATTAGGATATGGCTATAAACAAGATAAAATGGAAAAAGAAGAAGAAAAGGGCACATGAACAAGTCCGACAAGCATAATCAACTTTTTCACTTGATTATGATTTTAAAAATAACAAACAAACCGACGGTTGGATACATTATCGGGTGTTTAATAGGCCACCCACCTTGGCGTCAGATTCCCTGATGAGTCTCTGAGCCTCTTTGAGCTTGTCACTTTCAATAGTTAACTGCAGATGCCAAACACACACACACACACACACATCCATGTAGTAGCCACAGCGCAAGCATGAGGGAGCAAACAAACAGAGGTACACATGGAAGGAGGGTTAGCAAGACAGAGAAGAAGACTAGTATGCTACACACCGTACGACATTCAGTACACCGAGCAGGCAAGGGTCAAAGAGGACGCAACTTAAACAGTCCCAGTGCATCACACGTTCCTTTTTGCCATCAATGAGCTTCTTTGATGTGCACGAGGCAGAGTGTAGTGTTTCTTTAGGCCTCCAAAGTAGACGTAATACATCATGTCATCTACAGTATCTTCAAAGGAAAATCAACATGAAAAAGGAGAAGTAAGATCCCGGCATGCTCCTTCAAAATGCTTCCTCCATTTTCTTTTTGGTTCTTTTTGGCATTGTGAAAAATACATTTCAGTGTTTTAGATGCGTGGAAGTCCTTTTTGTGATGTGAATGATTGTGTTTGAAGATGCACCCCTGAGACCACGAGTTGTTTACAAAGTGGTTCATGGATGAGTTGCTCATATCTTTAATCATCGCGGCATAAATAGAGAATTGTCAACTATTTACATTGTTCTTCCACTTTCATGCAAGACTCTTCGGAGCACTCTTTGGATTGGCCTACGGTTTTCAGATCGCCTGCCTCTGAAAGGGATGCCTCATTGTTTCACCTCAGCCTTCTGTCCCTGAACTATAAGTCCGGCCTTTGCCCTTCCTGCTTTATGTTTGCCTGTCTCTGTGGCTTTTGGTGTTATATTGCAAAATTGCAGTGAGTGGATTGTGGAACAGTCCATGCGCAGGCCCGGGACCACTTCTGAGTCAACGGAGATTCTTACCAAAGACTGCCGTGGTCTGGTGTGCTACCTTTGCGTTCTACACTTACCCGTGACACTTGTATTACGTCTAAAGTTGGCAACTTTGTGGGTCAACTTAATATCCCAAATTTGTATCGATATTACAAACAGGAAAAAAATAGTAAAAGGACAGCATGAAACTACTTTTGGTTTTTACACAGAACCAAGCAAAGATAGGATATTGCCGGAACTGCGTGCACTTTCATGTAGCAATGCAGCAACCCGTGATGAGATACGTTGATGAAGTCAGTCTGCCTAAAAGAGTGCTCTGACAACGAGTGGTTTTTAACACAGCAGGATGAGAGAAACTGACTCCACACCCTGTCCCGGCAAAATGGCGTGTGAAGTCAAGTATGACTTTTTACATTTCTTTTTTAAATCCTCTCCCCACAAGTGTTACCCTGCCTCTGTTATGGCTTTGACACTCTCACATGACACTCTTCACACTCCCAGTCAGTGTTGTTCATACAAAACATTGAATAAAGGCAAATAAATCCTGGCTTACAGAAGCAGTATTGAATGAGAATTCATTTTACAGTAACAGAGACAGGTCATTTATGCAAAAGACTTTATTTGATTCAAATATTTGATGTGCTTTAAATCCTAGTTGGACACCCAAAAACGAATAAACAACTTTAACTAAGCAAGGTTACGCCATTCTTGGCAAAGGCCAATACTTGAATGCAAGTGATACATTTAAAGGGAAATGTTTGGGAGAACGCAACATAAATATTTTATTCTGATGAGGTTTTACCAGATTTTTTTTTTTTTGTATTGCATCGTGAATGTGTTTGAAATAAAAGAAAATAACAAAATTCTAGCCTGAGTACGGGCCGGGGTCAACCACTGTAGACCACACCAGCTCCTCCCGGGGGCCGATTGAGGTCAGCTACGAGTCTGTCAGCTTGTTAAAAGCTATTAATGGGATGGCGCCGAGTTCCGCTGCGTACCACTGCACTGCTACATTATTCATAACAGCTCCAGCCCAATTGCAGTGAATAGCTTCCTTCTGCTACGCTACGAGCAAAAGGCTTCGGGAAGGGGGGGATGATTCCCTACTTGTTGTGATTCCCGTGTCCCTTTGTTGATGTTTACAGGCGGAGGCACTACTCCACTCAATTGGGGGATAATCAAAAAGGCACATCAAACAGGCTGCTTGTTACAATGCCAAAGTTCCTGGTAGAGCGACGCTCATTAAATGTGCCTGGTTGTGGCAAACAAGGTGAGCGGAAGCGACTCGGGCATGCATGTGTTTTAATATCTGACAGGCTGTCTCTTCGGATGAAAGGTTAGGGTTTGCTTCCACTTCATTCTTAAAAAATAATGACTTAAAAAAAAAAAAACGTGCCTGTGATGGCAGGATGGCTTTGATGGAACGAGCCGAACGCGGGATTTAAATGGTCTGCGCTTGCAACGTCAATGGCTTTAGCGGCGCACTGTCAAACGCGGATGAAGGCAACAAAATACACTCACAATCATCAGAGAGGTTGTTGTTGTGTTCACCGCTAAGGCTTGGAGAGGTGCGTGCGGGTAAAATCAAGAACGCCACTTGGTTGGCGCTTACTGCCGTTGCATAATTAAACGACACGTCCAAACCGACATGGGGATGTACGGGCCTTAGGAAGACTTTCCGGAACTTTCATTTTAATTGTTTTGTGTGTATGGTTATGATACTCAGATCCCCTTGACATAATATTTTTGAATGAATATTAATTGATTGAATAAATGCACACAACTACCCTTGCCTTGTAGAACTGCTACAAAATGTGTTTTATAAATTTAATTTAATATTTATTTATTATTTAATTGTTTAATCTTCAATTAATTCCATTGATACATTCAATAAAATGATTTGTTATATTGCACTGGAGAGGCGAGCTACAATACAAAGACAGTAAATGGCATTCTGATTCAGAATGTGATTCTGAATTATATTTTAATAGCTTTACATTAAAGTTGAACTGATTCACTCCAAATCAATATCAAGAGAGTTGAAATGATGATTTACTGTGTTCGGATTATAGTTTTTTGGTCTATTAGTATGGGCAGTTTAGGTCATGCAAGGGCTTGTTCCCTGTGAAGTACCATGCAAATTCCTTGCAAAACTGAAGATATAATTAAGTATCTAATGATACATTCACTAACATTTTATTCAGCATCTGAGCTTTCCCTGCAGGGTTTTAATTTCATGAGTTGCGTATGTAAACCTCTCCAGATGTAACGTTTCTCTGAAGGATCTGTCATACAAATGAGTAAGCAAGGCTTTGACTTCTTGCGAATGCACCTTTTTTCCTTCAAAAGACAACCATGCCTTTGTTCTAGAAAAGAGCGTTTGAAACAAAAAGGGGACGCAAGTAGAAGCTTCAGGTTGAGGGTGATGTCATTAAAAGGGGCGGGCAGTAATCAGGAAGTGAGAGAACGACGAGCCAGCTTGAGCGTGATGGTGTCGTTGGTGTGCAGCCATGCTTTCATCTTTCAATATTGGCTTACATTAAATTCCATTACTGCTCTTTCCTCTCAAGACGCCGCTAAAATGTTTGCAATTGGGTTAAAATGGCAAAGTCGTTTTCTGTACTCAGAATTGGAGGTTTTGCGAAGGAAGAAATGTTTTCAAGGGTGGTAAAAAAAGAAATGCAATCCACTTCCAACATAATAAAATTACGTCGGAAAAGCTTCAATGCCGACACTCAGGCACATTAAGAGCTCCAACTTAAGGAGATTGACCCGTTATTCAATCACATGTTCCCACAACCACTTAGAGAACACTGTGAGATGTGCGAAAATCGCTCCACCTGGTTGAAAAGTTGAGTCCAAAAATGACCTTAGGTAGTTTAGTTTTTTTTGTTGTGGATATACCTGAGACTCCAGGGCCTGGATCTTCCCCTCCAACTCTTTGATTCGCTCCTCTTTCTTTTGAGACTCAGCCTGCGCCTCCTGCCGTGCGCTGAACTCCTCGTCAAACTGTAAGAAAGAGGACACAAATATGTCAACGTGTGCACACTGATGAAAACATTGCGGCGGAGGATGGCGAGCGGCGGGGCGTCTCTGGAGAGCGGCCTCCGGGCACATCAACAAACGCCAAAAACCAAGGCGTTCTATTCGCGGTCTTCATCACCCGGGAGTCCTGTTGTCCTTTATCTTTGTTTCAGGCCTGGCTTTCATACATGTTGATGGATTTAACCTTTGCACAAAACCAAGACATGTCAGCGCAATGACTTCATAGACCCAGCAGGATGCACGCACTGGGCTGGTAAGACGTTACGCCTAAGAAAAAAAAAGAAAAAAAAGAAAAGAAACAGCCGGAAGCTCTTCGGTGTCACCATGGTGCGCTTTAAAAATAAATTCTAATCGTATGCATTAACTTTTGACCTCACTTAGCATCAATTCCTATTACAGTGGAAAGGCCAAAGAGAAAAAAAATGGGAGTTTGGCCAAATGCATTAAATGTGGGACAAATTCTCAGATTGTCAGTGCACCTCACTTGAAATCATCTCAGTCAGGATCAAAAGGTAAATTATGCATAATTCAATTTTTAAGCGATTTTTGCAACACAAGAGAAAAAGATGAATATCCATCCATCCATTATCTGAGCCGCTTTTCCTCACTTGGTCCGCGGGTGTGCTGGAGCCTATCCTAGCTGTCAACTGGCAATAGGCGGGGTACACCCGCTTGCCAGCCAATCGCAGGGCACACATAGACAAACAACCATCCGCTCCCACAATTATACCGAGGGGCAATTTAGAGTGTCCTATCAACCCGCAACGCATGTATGTGGGAGGAAACGGGAATTCCCGGGGAAAACCCACGCAGGCACGGGGAGAACATGCAAACTCCACACAGGAAGGCCAGAGCTGGAATCGAACCCTGCACCTCTTAACTGTGAGGCTGATGTGCTAACCAGTCTTCCACCGTGCCACCCAAGATGAATATCCATCATGTTATTAAATTATCGTTATAACTATCTTTGGGCTTTTTTTTGTTTTTTTTACATGTCAGATTTTTCTGTATGTACAGCACTTTGTATCCAGCTATGGTTTAAAAGTGCTCAATAAGCAAAGTTCAGTTGAGTACCGTTTTAAATATAATTAATCTCAATGGATTATTTTGGGGGGGATTGAAACGAGAACAAATCGGAAGTCGACCAGCATAATGAAACATATTACATTCGATTTCCACTGTACCAGCAATGAAATGTGCATTAAGGAGGCCTCTCTCGGAGCAAAGACGCATCAAAACACCGGCACTAAACTTAAGTGCAGCCCAGTACTGTGCACAAATCAGAACCTCGCCATTGATTCTTGTAATGCTGATACGGATCATGTAGCGTCGCAGCCAGGTATTGATTAAAGCATGGAAAATCGATAGCTTGTCTGGGAGCAGTGCGGAAGAAAAGACTTTCCTGATAGGACTCGGCCAAGCAAGGGGCCTGTTGAAGTGATTAATGCCTCACCTTTTTGGAGTACTCGGCAGCTTTCTGCTCGCTCTCTTCAACTTTGGATTTGTCTACACACTGATCTGCAAGACAGCATACAAACACACACACATCAATACATTACACGTGCATTTCCGTGCATTATTACTTTTTCTCCCCTTGCCTCTGCCAAAGAACGTTTTTTTCTTTCTTTTATTGACATTTATTTGTTTCTGAGAAGGATAAAAAAAACAAACTCATGAATTCATCTCAAATCTTGGTTTAAGTAGTTTGTGGGTTTATGTGACAGTATCAGCCCCTTTTTGAAACACAATGGATACCACTAATCATCTACATTTTTCCAGCGTACTGTCAATTAAGTTGTTTGGATTGTGATGTAATGAGAGATAGATAAATAGATTTAACATTTGTAGAATACCATTCCATTAGCTGGGAAAGTGAACAGGTATAGCTTGTCATATCTCCTGCACGTGTGATTGTCACAGTGGGTGTTTTCAAGTACACAACAATAATTATCACCTGAAAGTGTTTGTGTGTGCGTGTGCGCGCGTGTTCTAGGATCGAAATACCGCACACTATGTGTTTCCAAATAACTCATTTGCTTCCTTGGAGGACAAATTCTCATTCGATTGCATATCTGTCAAAGAAATAGTTCTGTTTATGGAAGAAGAAACCCCCTGATGTGAAAACTCATAAAAAAATAATAATTGTAAAATAAATAAATAAAAAACACGACAAAGAAGACACATCGGTGGTTCATGTGTCGTTTAGTGTAGGTTGATATCATTGCAAATATTCTTTTAGTCAGTCGTACCTCAGTAAAGGACGCAAGGAGTTTTATTTGAAGTCAAACTTTTAATGAATCTTTGTGGCAGAGTCAGAACTGTTAAGGTAGAATACAGAAACAACGGCATTATATAATTTGGCCAGCACAATAAGATAAAAAGTTATATCACGGACTCTCTGCCTGTATTTGAAGTTGAAATATGTTGGACTCTAATCCTTTATCCTGAAATGACTATAAGAAATTGGACTTTTTTTTTATCAATTTCAAAACCATCATCTATAGAAGCCAATTCCCACCAGTAAAAAACAGTAAATAAATAGAAAATCACTGGTAGAATGGATCTCCACTTACGGAAGTTTTTTTTTTTTTTTTTCAATCGTTAGTTCATTGTGCCGGCCTCACTCATTGCTGTTACAAAGTTGCCCCAGGCCCCACCCCTCAACTCATTTATCAAATCGGTGTCAAATCACCTATCCCGTCACATTCAGATTAACTTCATGACCTCGCAAACATTGATGCAACACAACTACTCGCTCCAGTTTACAAAAATGGTATTCAGTACGGTACGCTCAAAGTTTGTTCCCCGACTAAGAAGGAAGTGTTACCAATCAAATGGGTGAAGTCCACATCCAATCGGCGACTGCAGCCAAAGTCGGGGTCCATCCCGCTTCGATGCAGGACCACCTGAGAGACGCATTCTTCGATCACCTTGTAGTACTGAGGCCTGGCAGGTCACAAAGCATAAAGCAGAACAATTACAGGGGATATGATAGACACAAACCCGACACGACTAATTAAATGTAAATTAGTCCCTCGTCTGAACTCCAGGTCACAAAATGCCAAGTTGGGGGGAAAAAAATGGAGAAAATAGCCAAGCGCCTTGTTAAATTTGATCACTTGTTTCACTCCTGTCATGAAATGAGCAGATAATAAGCGGACCGAGGCCGAGAGTGTGCTTGTGTGTCCATTTCAAGGTGACAACAGGCCCTCTCGTGTAATTTGCAATCATCTTTGCCAATTAGAGCCACCATAAAAAAAGATATGTAAATCTAATCAGTGTAATGTGTGTAATTGAAAGCACAATGACCAGGAAAACATGTCAGCTAGTTAGAAGTTAGCGCGGTTATCCAGCTGCGTGGTTGTGTGTGTGTGAGTGTGAGTGCGGCGGCGGAACGGGCCGGCAAACGTGACCTTTTTGGCGGTGAAACTATCAACTTTAATTGCTTGTGACATTTAGCAAATAGATTGCCATTTAAGATGAGTTCCTAACTGAGAAATAATGATTTAATAAGCTCCACTATGACCTCGGGTTCATTTTTAAATTCTCAGGGCAAAGAGTTTGTATTTCTGTGAATTACAAAAGCTATCTTCAATATTGAATATGGAAATAAAACGTATTTACAGTTTGAAATTGGAAAACGTGCAAAATGGTAAAAGTTAAATAGGTTGATGTGACAATGATGCTATTTTCAAAATAGTCTATACAGTATGTTAAAAAGATTTCATAATATATTTACTATGGTTTATACTAATATGCTTGTGTCTATATGAGATTTTATTATTGTTTAATTAATGTCATATTATGAATTGTAATTTGGCATTTGTGTTTGCATTTATTTACATGTCACTTTTTTTTTATTAAAGTTGTCCTTTTGTGTAGTTCAGTATTTTATGTTACACAATTAACTATGAGGAAATATGTTTAATTATTTTCATTGTATCAGTTTAATATTTAACCATCAGATATATGTATTCACATTATTACGATTTGTAATATTCTAAATTTTTTGCTTGACATATTTAATTTATGTTTATTCGAGAGGAATCCAAAGAAGGAATAGGTGGTCTAAATACAAATTATTACTTTGTTTAAATACAAATAGGTTACATATATATATATATATACATATATGCGTAGGTTGTTTATATTGTTAACAGGTTTTATTTCTACAATTTATTTCTTATGTGTCACATATATTTATTTTTCACTTCCATTGTTATTATTTTATTGTACGATTATCTGTTTAAAATTAAGAACAAAATATGTTCAACATACATTTCAGGGCTCACAGAAAAGGATTCCACATTGCAACTTGTCGATCCTAATTTGAATTTTGTGCCTCATGCAGACACACTGAAAAAGCAAAACTGTGAGTGGGTGTTTAAGCGGTACAACGCACTAATATCATATAGGCGCACGAAGTTGGAGGCGGAAGTGTAGTTATTCGATTGAGAGCACTGGAAAATGGCAGAAGCTTGGAAGCGTTTCACATTGAAACGCAAGGCGAGTAACGTGATGTGGAACTTTAACTGACTCAATTCATGTCAATGTATCTTACTAATATGAAATTAGCCCCACGGAAGGCAAGGTCTCTGTTAATTATGACTACCGGCTTATTACCAATGTGACAAGTTTAATAGAGTATATGCCTGCGAAAATAATTCCATCATACAGGGTGCTTATAAGTTTTGAACAATGTAGGCACAGCATGTGTTGTTGTCCAAGTGCTGATGAAGTCAAATAAAGGGAGTATGTTTTTCCTCTCAAGGCGTCTTTTCACGGCTCACCGCTTAGCTTCTTCTATTGTATGTTGGGTGTTTGAAAAAAAAAATGGTATATTACCATTGGTGGAATGAGGGTGGCGCTAATTTACAGAATGTCAACATGACTTAGGAATTTTGATGCCAGACTGAGATCTAATTTTAAACAATAGAAGCTGCACCTGAGTATAAATTGCAGGACCAGCGACACTATGAAAAAAGTGCTTATAATTTATAAGCAGAGAAATCCAAATATTGGATTATTTGATAGAACTTTCAGTATGATACTGAAATACTAAAATATTCAATGATTCCATCCCTCTAACGCCGCCGTTATATTGTCAGATTTGTATTGTTAAATAAAACTGGCTTAAGTTTAACGAGCAAACATTCTTCCAATAAATTACCAATTTGCTTGATTAGCAAAAATGTGCCTCAAATATAAGTGTTATTTTGAACCTTGCATTTATAAATAAAAACTTTCAGTCAAGCATTTAGACTAATTAACAAAACAAATTGGAGTTCCAGCAAAATGTCGAATGAGTTGTCACCTTGTGGGAAGACAAATCACTTTTGTGAATACAAACCTGTGAGAGCACAACAGCCAAAGTAAAAGAAAAAAAAGAAAAAAAAACATGCTCTAATTTAAAACAACGACAAAAAAAGAGGCTTGGAATGCCATTCTTTAGAGCTTGAGCTGGCAGTTTCGCCCACTCGTGATTGGATGAAGCTAGCGAGTGTCGCCTTGCTTGGCTTAAGCGCGGTGCCGCTCAGCTTACAACTGTCACCCGCGTAGCCGGCGTTATTATCTCAATAAGCCGCCCTATTTTGCCGCCATCCTCCATCTTCCGCCACCGCCAGGGGGCCGCAGTGACGGCGAGAGTGACCCAGAACTGTCAGGCCCCTTTACGGTGGGCAGGGCCGGGCTCCAAAAAAGCAAGCATATGTCCCGCTGCATCCCTCCCCACCTCTTCCTTTTTTGACTGTGGCACCTCCAGTTCTTCCAATCGCTGCCGAGCGTCATCCCAGCCACTTGATCCAGCTCTGCTCCACATAGCCAATGTAATCCCCATATCGGCGTGCTCCAAAAGAGCACATCTGCTCTATATTTACAGGGCGGGTTTGATGTGCTCCCATTCATTAGGCTTGCACTGAGAGATTAATTATCAAAAATAAACCGAGCCCCTGAGGGAAGAGGAACAACTCACAGCAATGACAGTCGACACGGTACTTCAATGCTTTAGGCCAAATTTAGAAGATTCCCAAATACATATACAGTACCACCGTTAACATTCAAACTGCTTTTACGCAACTTGTATCGAATCTAATCGACCCAAATAATCACTCGTCGTTATGCAGTATAAAATTTACACCTCAAACCGGCTCCTTCTGTTTTCACAAAACATCATTGATTGTACCACTTGGTGTTTAATACCAAAACATGCTCCGCTCCCTGCTTAAAGAATGACATGGATTCTGACATTTACTGTGGACTGAAGTTTTACATTAAAAACTTTTTAATAAAAAAATCGAAAAACTCAGTGAATCAAAAGTCAAATAAATACAATATAAAAATTATAGAGATGGGTATTTTTATTATTATTATTATTATTATTCATTTGTTAATATTATTAGGATTACTATCAGTAATTTTAGCAGCGGTAAGTGTTTTTATTCTAAACATTATTATTTTCATTACAGCAAAAATGCATTCAACAATTAATTCTTGAATTCCAAATAAAATATATTATATAAGATTGTTCAACCATTAGCATTGAATCGTGAAAGAGAGCAAGCCATTTTCAACAGTGTAGATTGGTCAATAATATTTAAAAGTGACACCCCTGCGTGGGTTTTCTCTGCAGTTGTGTTAATAAACTTCTGAGCCATTGTTTAACTTAAACGCCTCCAATTCCCGAATTTAGCCTCTCAAGAGTAATCATTCTCATTTTTGCAGTCCTTCGTGAAAGACGACTGATTAGCTTGAGTGTTTAATCAAATTAAGGCAATTGCAAACAATTGCTTTTACGTTCGAAACCAAAGACTAAACCAGAAACTGAACTGGTTTCAAAAAGGTTGGTGAGTACATCAATACGTCTTGTGTAATAATACTTGTTCTTTTTAATCACCAAATGATAGATTAACTAAATAAGTGGTTACTAAACAGTAATCTAAGGAAATCTGGCATTGTAATACACTTTAAACTAAAATAATTTTCGAGCTGATTATTCGATTAATCGATGGAATAACTCGTAGAATAATCTAAAATGATCTACGGTGACAGCCTCAATCAACTTATCTTAAAATCATTTTTTAAGTATTTCACCTCACAGTTGCAAATGACTTCTTATTGCTGACATGGAGAGATGTACACGTCCACTAAATCCAAGGTGGAAGTCTCTGTGGCTTTTTAATGTGACTCCCTTTCACTTGCTTCCTCCTTATAGATGAGCAATACATTATTTATAACTCCAAGGGTAGACCAACTTGTCTATGATAAATTCATCTCTCTCCTCTCATCATCTCCTCACTTTCCGACATTCTTTTTACAAGTCTGCTGTCTGCAAAAAAGCCTGACGCAGCAGTGAAGTCATCAGCGTCACTCCACTCGCGCAGTGACTGGCACGTTTTCTCTCGCAAGGTAAAAGTTGAACACTTTAGCAGCATTTAAGAATTTCATGTTGATAAAGACCCATCAGAGCACTATTTTAGAGTGACCACCTCCTGGTTTGTTACATAATAGTCACTGGCAACATGTGGCATTCTCAACAGCAGGGGTCATCAATTCTGTTCCCCCGAGGGCCGGTGTCGTGCCTAATTTCCATCGCTCGCTCAAATAATCAGGATCGTTATCTAGCTTCTGCAGACCTTTCTGATTATCTGATCATTTGAATCAGATGTGTTGCAGCAGGGGGAGATGGAAAATAGGCAGGACACCGGCTCATGGCTAGACATCGAGACAACAGTCAGGTTGACATGGGGCCATGTATTCGGATTGCAGCCCCTAAAGTGGAGTTGAGAGTGGAGGCCACTATTTGAGGAGGTACATTTTTTTAGTAGAGGTCATCAAGGAAAGCAGATGTTTGTTTTGGGGAAAGAGGCATTTACACTGTATTTAAATGGGCATTGATTCAAACAATTCATTGAGGCATGGCTTCTATTTGAGCGGAAGCCTCTATTTGACAAAGTTTGCTACCTTAGCAGACGTCACAGAAACGTCTGCTTGAGGTGAGGCATACATTTTTTATTGCTTTACAGAAGTGTCTGCTCCACATTTCAAAGTGTCAATGTCCAACTTACCTGATGTAGTAATCATTCCGGATGAGCAACAGGTGCTGCAAGATGGACAGGAAGTAGGCCTCGGAGCCCGTGTCCTTCACCATGTTGGATAAGAGATGATACACCTCATTCATGTCAGTGGAAGGGAGCGAAGTTAAAGGAAACAATCGAGCGACGAAAATCAGCCTCAATTCATGTATCCTAACACCTTTTTCTGAACACCATTCAAATGCACAGCTTGATGCGTTCTTGTTTTCTTTTCACACCTCCGCTTCCTGACAGGCATCATAGGGTGAAAGCAAACACAGATGTGATTCTTCTTATCAGTTCCCTCCGGGGAGCTGAAAAGCCTGATAACAGCTAACTTAAAGGATGGAAATAAAGGAATAAAATAATTCCCTCTGGTTTACCTGTCACTCTGATGCTTTCAAAGTCGAAAAAAAAAAATTAATTAGATGACGAAAAAGTGTGAACATTTTAAGGCGAGCGCGACGGGCAGAGGTGCTCGTTTGCAGAACAACAATTATACTGAGAGTCACTTTTGTGATTGAAACTGGCATTCACTTCACGGCAAAGGAAAGGAAAGAAAAAAAAAAAAGAAACTCAGGTTATTAAATTTGCAAAAGGTATTGATTATGTGTCTTCTGTCAGCCTGCCCCAGAAGGGAGCGCTGACGGCTCCGACATCTAAAGCACACACTTCACATGTCTCAATCTGCAATGCTCTTCATTCTTCAATCACTTTCTGAATATGACTCTTACATATTCTCCTCTTTATACTGCATTAAACGGTTTAATAAATATATATAAACACTATTCAATATTTGATGCGCGCTCATCAAACTTCCAATAGCCTTTAGGAAGTTAAAGAGTTCCATTGAATACGATTCAAGCACGACCTCGTTGTTTATGCACGAAAAAGGATCTCCCTGTGGAACCTCCTTCTGTTTGAAAAAAAAAATGCAATAAGCTTCTCGAACATGTCTTAGAAATGTGAAAACAGACAACAAGATGAAAATCTGCCATCTCAATATGAATTCCACCACTTAAAATATTTACAAGAGGCAAGTGATGAGTTGACATTTTCCCTTTTCATGAAATGTAGCGGCACGTATTCTTGCATCCGCGTCAGGAAAAGCTAAATATCTTTTAAAATGGCAATTTATGTTGTAACGACAACAACTATTAACAAGTTATTGGAAATGTAGCCGTGTAACCCTCAAACAATCGAAATATGAGCCAAATGAAGTGTCAAGTCTGCGTGACCTATGCATGTAGCTTTTGAGACAGGAACTTAAAAATGGCCACACATTAAAAAGGAAATGAGACGTTAAGCTTGTCAAATTGATGTCGATCCAGGCGATTAACTGAGGCACGGCGTTTATTAGAGCAGAGGCCACCATTTTAGGAACAGGAATGTGTCTAATGCAGATGATTTTTTTTTTTCTGTAAATGGACACTCACGTTCACTAAAAACTGCAAATAGCATTGTGACACTGGTCAACACATTGTTAAAATATTTTTTTAATCAGAGATAAAAGTAAACGTCACTACTTATTTTGGGGGATTTTCTGTTGTGTTTGTATTCTCTAGCACATCAGGTTTTCATCATAAAACATACGGAATATAGTAATAATTAAGAAGCAAAGGGTTAGGTTCAGCCAAAGTATAAATTGTGCAAGCTTGTATAAAACAAAAATGAAAATATCACGAAAACCTGAAAAAGTAAAGATTTCTTTTTTTTTTTATTTACTTTTTCAACCAGCATCCTAAATATGTTCCAGAACACAAATCTATGATGAAAATTTGCCGTTGACCAGTCTTTAAAGGTAATTAAATAATTAATGGTCAATAACGTGTGTTGCGGGAACTAGAGGAGTTAGTTTACTATAATTATTTGTCAAACGTCATCACCATCTTAGGGCACATGACCATTTATGGAAAAATCAATACTGAGTTTCAATACTTGCACCAATTGTGTTTGAGCTGGTATTTGCCACTTTTTTTAAGCGAATCATAATAATACATATCAAGGTTGTTGAGAGGCAGACATGGGAATAAAGGATCCTTGCAAGTACTGTCTATATTTCCTAACTTGTATTAGCTGAACATGAGGCCTGGGAGAATTACCAGTCCTGTGAGATTCAATTATGGCCTCGCTTGTGCAACATTGGAGAGGACATAAGAAGGAGCTCAAAGACTGGGAAAGTATCCAAGTAGCTCTATCTATCACTAAGCTGCAGACATAGACCCAATGTGGAATGCCAATCCATTCACTGACCCCTCTTCTCGCTGGCCAAATAATGAATAAACATGAGTGGCAGTGGCAGTGGGATGTAGGCCAGTCAGTGGTTGGGTCAATCAATCACCATTCCGCTACTTAATATTTATGAGCATCCTGCAGTCACCTCCTTGGCACCGGGACCCGAGCCGGACACAGACGGGAACGGCTTGTGCGGGTCAATAATCATGGAAAAACAACAGGCACGCTCAGGTAAGAAGGAGTACCACCGGTGTGGTGTTATTGTGTAGGCAGAGGGGCTGCCGAGGCATTTAGAGTGATACCCTGAAGCGCCCGATCAATACGCCACATTGTCCTTGGAAACAAACATTGGGCCATCTCATTTGTGAACCCGCTCAAGCACATCATTAATCCAAGTGGGCTTTCCCCCCCCCCCTCTCACACACACACGCACACACACACGTTTCACCTGAGTGTGTCAACATAAAGTGTCACTCACTGCAGCGCTTTGTGTCAGTGGGACAAGTGTGGGATTTGATGGGATTTGAAAAAAAAAGGCTGCGGACATCTGCATAACAATGTCAGGTGTCTGGAATGTCGCCTCCCAGTCCCACTCATTCATATATAGCCCCAGAGAAGATTGGTGAATTATTAAACAGCTTGCTGAGGAAGTTTCTGACTCTGGATTGAATTAGTGCCAATTTATTAACTTCCAAGCGGGTTCCAGTGGGGGAAAGGAGGAGGACAGCTACAAACAAAGAGAAGCATCTTCAATATTTTGGAGTGGCAAAATGTCCTACAGTAATTTGAACTACGGCTAGAATGTAATTTCATTTTAATGATGTTGTTACTGGAAGTCGTAGTAGTAATAGTAGTAGTAGCAGTATTAATAGTAGCGCTGTGCTGCGGTGTTGTTATAGTTAGTAGTAGTCAAATAGTAGCAGTAGTGTGTGCTGTGAAATTTTGGTTAGCTGTAACAGCGGTGGTAGTTTTGTTGTTGAAAGAAAAAAAATAGTAACATAGTCGTTAAGGGAAGCACTGTAGTACATTGTTGTTGCGTGTGATAGTTGCATCATTTTGTTAAGCCTGTATCCCATCGAGGGGGGGGGGCAAATGTTTGTGAGAGTTCATAAAGGTAGAGAATGCTCGTAGAAGTAGCATATTCTTTGGACTAGTCATTAAAAAGAACATAGTTGTTGTTTGATGTTGTTTGTAATGGTAGTAGTAGCAGCACTAATAGTTGTTGTTATTAAGTAGTAAAGAAACAAAAAGTTACTTGAATTGTTGTTAGGACTTGGACAAATTTGTTGCTGTTGCTTTTAGTAGTGTTGTTTTTTTGTAGTATGATGTTAGTCGTAGTAATTGTTGGTCATCTCAGAAGTGGTAGCATTGTTGTATTTAGCACGTGAATTCAACAACTATGAGTTGAGTCACGAGTCACCCCGCACAGAAAAACAAATATACGGAGATGTAGAGAAATGAAAAAGTAATGTGAGGAGGTGGAAGGTGAAGAACACGCGAATATTTGCCCAACCGGCACTGGCAGACGTGAGGGAGCTTAATATTGTGGACAAGATCCTCAAATCCCTCTCTAATGAAGCACATCGCGAGGGAACTTTAGTCAATCAAAGTCATCATGTTGACTCATGGCTTGCTGCTACATCAGCACAAGTGGTCATCCATATAATTCTCACAGTGGGACCAAAAGGACAGGATTGGAAGGGGGAAAGGATATTCCATCTCGGCCCGAATGTCATCCAGGCGATGGGAGAGTTCGATGGAGTCCTCCTCCTTGTTCTCATTGAACACTTTCAGCTGAATGTCCAGCTCTTCCGTTTCTTTGAGCTCCTGGAATGAGTTGGATGAATAGTTAGTGCTTTCGATTTTTAATTTTGTCCAAAAAATGATGACTGTTAGATGGATGGATTGACGATTTTAATGAACCCTCTGGGCTCTATGCCAGCAGCCATTTGTGTCCATCTCACTTCCCTTTTTTAATGTACACGTTAGAATTTGTGTTCATTTGATTTTGATTTGTTCAAGTTGATTTCCTTTGTCAATTTGTTACTTCATCATTTGTCATCTGTTGGATGAGAGGGAAATGTTATTTTATAACCTGTGCTTTGCACAAACACACCGGAATTCAAGCGGTTAAAAATATTAATAGTAAATGGATATTTTATACTAATGACTGAACTGATGATACTTAAAAACTTGAGAGTAATTGATTGACTAGGTTCGTACTTGGACAAAAAATAAATTAAAAAATGGACACGAGCGGAAACAATCGTGCAATTGAAGACACGAGCGATAAGGTAAAAGTAATGTTAATAAACACTGAGTCCAGGCTGGATGCCACCTCAGTCAGTAAGTGATCCCAGTTCCCCATGATAGACCTTTTAGAAAACGAAGGCCATCGGTAGTGGTGACGTAAAAAATATTACTAGTTCTAATGCAATGGCCTCTGCAGAGAACTTAGCAAAACACTTCACAAAAAACGCTAACACTGAGAATAGTACAAATGCTTTAACACCTGTTCCATTCACGGGACACAGTGGGAGCTCTCGCTTAAAATGCCAGCAGTGGCGCTGAAAGCAAGAGACATGGCCAAATGAAGCCTAATTTCTGCAGGTGTCGACCATCCGGCGTCATGTTTTAAGGCCCATCTGTCTGAAGCAACGCGGGTTCAGAAGAAGGGGGCATGACGGCTTATGGAGACACAGCAGAGGGAATAATAAACGCACTCACGACTAGAAGAACACACAAGTTCTTTTTGGATTTGTTTAATTAATTATGTATTTATTTTTAGTTTTGACCTTTCTTCAGAAATTTGGTGGAAATTAGTTATAGTTGTTAGCAGTGACAGAGCTAAATGATGTTGATAATTGATAACTGACATTTCCAAGTCAGACTAACACAACAGGGTAACAGAAGAGAAGGAACGAAGCAGTGGGTTTTGAATCTTGAAAAGGAATATATCTATCTATCTATCTATATATATATATATATATATATATATATGAGTAAATTGTTTGACGTCAACACCACATATAAAATCATGGGGGCTTCTTCACAAGTCCAAAATGACACATTGGATTTTAATGTATGCGAAATAATGCAAAGCAATGCTGCCATATGACATTTTGATAACTCACAGGCAGGATCTTTTTGAGGCCACATCTTAGGAACTCATTTCTCAGATGTATCCGGAAGTCCAAGTCATCCGGAGAGGTAACCAGCGCGTTGATGAGCTGCATGCAAGCAACCTGGGGAGTGTGCAAATACAAAACACACGGACAGATTCTAACAAAATGACGGGAAAAAAAATCATGTTATTCTGGTATAGTTCTTGGTTTGTGACGGATTTCAGGGGGTTCAAACTGCTCATGTTATGTTTCTGTTTTAGAACTACTATCAATGCCACTGGTAAAAGAAAAGAAGCAGTCGATAGAAAGTGAAAGGAGGAGAACACAAAAGAAGGTGAAAAGTCTGCAGCCTGGATGTGCATTATTAATGGATTTATTGGAAAGGAAAAAGTCCGCATGTGTTGGGTGTATGCCGGGGTTACTTGGAAATCGCTGATCAATTCTAATGAGCAGTGAGGTGTTTTAAGGGAGAAGACCACGGATGAGGCGGTTTTCCTTGGACAGCCAATCGATAGTGTGCTGAAGAATTCCCATGGATGCTGCTCGCTGTCTTTGGAAAACCTTGACCTGAACTATTGGCTTGGATGCGCTGCTAAGAAGTCAAAACAAATGATTACCCTTAGCTGATGATATCGTCCATTCGAACCACATCATTCGGCAGTCACTCTCTGAAGGATTTCAAAAGACCTCATTTTACTTTGTTGGGTAGATTCTGTTGTTGGGTAGATAAATAAGATTGCCCAGCTCACATTGCACACGACCCCTTTGGGCATGTTGTCATGAGACAGACATTCCAATCACAGATGTCAGAAGTGACTGCGTTGAATGAATATGGAAGCAGGTTCAGTGTTGACGGACAAACGTAAATGAAGCAATAAATAGTTGGAACGACGCAGTGTGTTGATTAGCAATGTTATATTTGAGTAGTTATCTATTTATTTTTTCATACTAGTGCGTTTTTACTGAGGTGGTACGGGGGGGGACTGGTTAGCACGATGGCTTTACAGTGCAAAAGTGCAGGATTCCATTCGTGCTCTGGGAAAAAAAAAATATATATAAAAAAAAAAAAAAAAAAAAATATATATATATATATATATATATATATATATATATATATACACACACACACACACACACAACGTCTTTTATATTTGGGTAACCCTATTTAAGTTAAGAATTCAGCAGTGTTGACTATAAGCCACCATAAATAAAATAAAATAAACGGCTTACAATTTGCATGCAGAAATTTGACGCTTTACCGAATCCACCAGTGAGAGCACATAAAAGAACCTCAAGCCCAAAACCTTCTCGGAGTTCATGTGAGTGAAAAAAGCAAGTCGCAAAGCTCATGAAAAATTCTGTTTCTTCACTCGCATACGCATCAAGCCTCAAACATAGCTCAGCCGTATGCAGTGCCGTGCAGTTGGGGTGGTTTGAAGAGGAAAATATGCAGTTTACAGATGGAGAACTATAACACTGACTTTCAAAACACTGCTACAGTGTTGCCTTTGTGGTTTTTAAAGAAAACATTGTTGGCGTCTACCACACTAGATTGAATAACCAAATCTTTCGTGGTTCTCTTTGATCACGTTATTGGGTTTCATGATCTATTACTAGAATGGGTTAAGATCTGCTATTTCCAGGCGACGTCCAGTCCAAATTTGAATTGACAGCTGCATGTATTGCTGAGTGACGATATCTGGCTTTCTTAGCACTTTTCACTACTTAGCCTTTCTCCTGGGATTCTGGTCTGTTGGAGAACAAGGGGGGACTCGGCTGGTCAAAAGGCCCTTCGGTGAAGCTGAACACTGATCTTTTACGCGTGACACAACGGCCACCACGAGCAATGTGGAGCTTCTCAGTGTGCTGTAATTCTTCATCCTTTGTGTACTTGGAATGAAGAATGTCAGACCTTTCATTAAGACATGTGGGAACTGTTTCATTTTCAACTATAAATAATGTGAACAATCTTTTTGTCATAAACGTTTAAATGCAAAAGACCAGCTTCATCCATCCATCCATCCTCTCTCTCTCTCTCTCTTTATCTCTCTCTCTCTCTCTCTCCCCCTCTCCCTCTCCCCCCATTTCATGAGTAATTTACGACTAAAGATAATCAGAAATCTGGAGTGAGTAGATTCCTTTCCTTTGCTGTTTATTTTTCCCTTCTTTCTACTGGAGTACACTTGTGAAAACATGAAGAAGAGCGCTCTTTTGTTGCCCTTTCAAACCAAGGCCTTCTGAGACATTGAGGGGGGGGGGATATAAAGGAAATGTTTGTAAAATGCTAGCAAAGTAGGAGAAAAAATGAGCTGGTGAAGATGTTTGTTAAAAAAAAAAAAAAAAAAAAAAAAGAAAGGACCTTGGGGGGAAAAAAATTGGGAACTCAAGGAAGTCAGCGTTTTTAATTAAAGCAGCAGTGGCGATGAAGTTCTAGGCGTCATATTTAATATTGCCCAGCAATCACATCTCATCGTGTGCCAGAGGAGCTGTCGGCTTGACAAGAGGACGTGAAGACGTCATCGCTGTCATTTTCGTTAGTGCTCTTAAAAATGGTCTCCATGACAAAATCAAACTTGAGAGGCTGAAACGACATGGTGCCCGCTTCCTAGTGCCTTGAAAAAATGCCACAAAAATCCTACGTAGAGGATCTACACCGTGCTATTCGTTGGTCCTGATCACTGATGACATCAATTTGTATATATGAATATACATAACACAATAACAATTCAAGGAGGGTCTTCCTGCCTGAAAGTTAATTTAAACATCTTATATATATATATATATATATATATATATATATATATATATACAGTTCTGTTAACTTTCTAATTAAATTATCCAAATCAAATGTATCCTTTGAAATTAATATCTGCCCCAGTTTCCTCTCAACAAAGCAACACAGCTTAATTTTGTCATATAACTGGCATTATGATGTCTTCTGACACTCCCCAGAGGAGGCGTACTGTGCACTTTGAAAACTGCTGCGCTTTCTCATATGAAGAGGAGCTTGACTTCCGAAGAATTTCCAAATTAATTTTGATGTAAAAAAATGTGTTAAATAAAATAAATCCCTATACAACTTTGCATTGTGGGAGACTTCATATAATGTCAAATCAGTGTCATACAAATTTGTATTTCTTTGGCAGCATTATTTGTAAAATACATAAATGGCACGATTAATGATGATTTTCTTCCCCTAAAACATTAGCCCAATTCTGAGGTAGTATTATACACGGGTGTTAATGAAACAAACAAAAAAAACAAGTCACTTTGTATAGACAGTCACCAATGCCTCGACAGTACCGAGGCACCTCAGCAACAATAGTTGATGCCAACGTGGTGGGAAGGCAAACTTCAAACAATACCTTCCAACAACAAGATATACGGATATTAATGCCCAGGTAATCTTTTATTTTGAAATGTTCTGCAGTTGCGTGTCGTGCCATGACTTGTTTTTGAGATCCTAAGGCATTGCCAAGAAAAACTATTCCTACTTTCTTCCGACTTTAACGACACAACGGTGTGACGGAGTGGCTCCGTCAAGTGCAGCGAGGACGCTTCCATCAACGTAAATCAGCGCACACACGTACCACAAACCTGTTTTCCCACATGTCCCGCTCCCCATCCGCCAATTCCGTCTGTCTGCATTTATATTATTGGTCATGTATCACGGTAGTCTTGGGTGCACACTGCCCAACCATCTTCCACATGTGGTTGAATGATTTTATTTTTTCTTTAATTGTTAATATTATTAATTTATTATATATATATATATATATATATATATATATATATATATATATATATATATATATAAAAGGCACCCATCAGCCGTCTCTTGGGCAGAAAAGCGCACCCATTTTGCATGTAAGGATGCTAGCTAAAAAAAAAAAATGCTTAATTGCACTAAAACTGAGTTATATGGCGCCTGTGGCCAGCGTTGAGGAGAGGATGAGAGCTCTTAGGTTACTTCTCAAGGGCAGTTTATTACACGTAAATGACTCTGCACACTTTGATTCTGACAGCCTGACACAGTTGCCGTTCCTGCTGATGACTTTTGAACAAACCAGTCTTTGTCTAACGTTCTGTTTTAGCCGGTGAAATCGCTAAATGTCACACCACTTTGTGAACCTTGCAATACCTATCTTGGCATGCTCATTAGGTGGGTAACCCCACAACAGCAGCACTCAACAATAAAATCAAAAACGCCATCATATGCTATCTGTTTCTACAGCCTGTTATAAATAAACAAATAACATGTTAGTTTAACCCAGTTTAATCACGTGCAACGGATGTATATGTTCAAATAAAGTAGATCCAAAAGATCATCAAAATCAACCATCATGTTTTATTTTAAAGTGTGTAGTGAGACTCTTATGAAAGCATTAAAAATATGTACTTTCACAAATGTGGCCAGATCATAATAATGGCTATCAGGGTACCATATTATACAGTGTCACAGAGTAATGGGTGGGGAGGCGTATTCTCTACAGGTGTGTATTATACACAGGATTTCACTAATAACACATTTTTTTACATTTATTCAGATACTACTCAACTGATTATTAAATATATTAACGTGTGAAGATCACTACATGTGTTTACTTCCATTAAATGATCAAAATCAAGTGTATTTTCTCTCAGTTGAGGTTTACCAAATTTTGATAAAAATCTATGATAAAAATCGGATGAAGTGTGTCAAGCACAAACAAAGAAAATTACAATGGAAAAACAGTGCAGTGACCAAAATAATGGATTCATGATACAACTGTAATCTGATCAGGTCAGATTTTGAAAAAGATATTATTTGGGAATAAACTATAGTCGTGGTTTAAAATAAGACGATACAAATGGGGGAAAAGTGTATCCAGCGGCAGTTTGTCAAAAGCAGTGTGTGTGTGTGTTTGTATATAGGAATCCTAACCTGAAGCTGTTGGGCATCGTGGTTCTCCAGTCCTTCCACAATTGGAGCGAATCTCTCTTTATTATTCTGCTCCGCAGCAATTGTCATGGCGGCCAGAATCTTATCCAGGCTGAAGAAGAGACCACAAGAGACGGATGGCTGGGTGTTAACAATCACTTTTATCACCTCACTGACAGGGCATTGACTCACAATTTTCAGGCATATTTTGAGTTGACCACCGTTTTAGTTCAAAGCAACCTTTGCGCTCACACGTATTGTTTGAAACTAGTTGTGCAGAATCTCAATTTGTACTTATCATACTTTGTCCACATTCAAGTATAATGCAGGCAAATACGCGTATGCTTGAGTTGACTTGTTAGAGTGTGTGATTTAGAGGATTTCTGAGCAGAGAAAAGGTACAACCCATTGCAGTTGACCAGCAGACTAATGTGCAAATATACTTCATTAGAATGTAAGCAAATTAGAGCTCAAGGCAGCTTGTCCAAACAGAAAGGCGCCCATTTTCGCCGTGAAACAAAAACACACTAATGGGAGTAAATTAACTGACTTTTATAGTCATGCTTGTATTTTTAAAACTAACCCAAAGCAGCTGCTTTCTCAGCAAGGGTGATAACATGTTTGACCGATAGTTACAAGTTTTGGGTAAAAGTGACAAAGTCATGAACAGAGGTTAGGGACTCACAAGCAGGCATTCAGCAAAGCTTTGAAGTCACTTGAAAGGATGCTTCAAAACAGGCCAGATAGATCTGCTTAAGTTGTCGCGGTCTCTCTCGATGCTGTCAGCTAAACGCGCGCCGCCGTCACGCCATTGGCTGGCAGCCGGGAGACAACTCAACTCGCGTTGCTGTCACTTGCTACAAGGTAACTAGCATCATGCCAACGAGACCCCCCATAGGGAACCCAACATATTCCCTGCGTGGTACTTAACATTTACACTTTATTTCCATTTAAGTATAGCGAACATTATCTGCAGTTGTGTCACAGAAATAAGTCGGAATCCACGTAATATGGTCCATGGTAATGAAAAGTTTAACTTTCGACTAGAGTGCCAATGGAAAAAAGACAAAACAAAATGATTCAACTTTTGCACATTAATTCGCATCATGCAGACTACAGTTGTTCTTTGATGCTGGATCGAAAGTCCCAAACAAATCAGGGACACTGTCATTCAGCTACTCTTCGCAACGATTGAGCTGCGAGACATCAGTGTGAAAAGCGTGAACGTATGCAGCTTGTCTAAAAGCTTAAAGCCTCTTTGGAGGGTCAGACATGCGTGGCGCGACGCTGAACTGAATTTGCAGGTTTGGCGTTGCATATAAACTGACGCTGGGGATGTCATTGCTATTCTGGTTGAGCTCTGCGGGAAACAAAAAAAATATATATATATTCTAAATGCAATTGAAAAGATACGAGTCCGTGGCGAACGACAGTGAGTAGATCAACACTGTAAAGGCAGCCGACTGCATCGCTTGCCCAAGTGAAGCAGCCCACTCCAATGCATCGTGAGCCGATCTGCAAAAATTGCGGGGTGGGCACTCAGTGGGAGACCACTGAGGTAGCTGCAGATATTATGGAGTTTTTTTTTTACATTATCCTTCCAGTTTATTGTCCCAGGAACACCGCCGAGCATGTAAACACAGCAGGTATGGAGCACATCTTCCTCATATTCTTTTGTCAAATGAAACAATTTTGAAATGGAGTTGTGCTCATTCCTCATTGACAGGAATTTCCACTGACGCGTCAAGCGGTTTTATTTATGTATTTGTTTAATAAAAACTGAAAGGCCACATATTTTACAACTGAGGGATTTCACACGACATGATTTGATCAAACCAACGGAAGGCAACAGCAAACCCTTGTGAGAGCAACCGTTTACAGTGTCAACAAACAAGGAAGATAAACAGTGTGCCGTTGCTGTTGTTTGCACAGCGATCTGAGCTGAGAAAACCATTAAAATGAAAAAGAGGTTCGGGTCAAGTCGCGGAGGAGAGGACGTTGACAATGTGGAATCAATGTACTGCAGAGGTCACTGAGTCAGTTGTTTATTGGCGCTATTTCCTCTTTTTCTCCCGCTCTTGGATATGGATCAGTGCAGTTCACCTGATTGCCACCTGAAGTGTGTCAAAAAATGACATTCTATCCATTTTGTTCATGCAACTTGGGTGCAAGCCATATCAATCTGCATTGTTCCAAATGAACTCGCCGCTACGTTGGTTATGGTGCGAGAATCATCACGAGATCATCAGATGGATCAGGTGCGGCCATTGTTATCTGCCTCTCGTGCTGACAAGTCAGTGAAGCCAAAAAGGTTGTGCTTACAAACCTTTTTTACTGGGAGCACTCTTGAGACCAATAAGTGACTCACATGTGAGGGGAAGCCATTTTGGTGATTCATAAAAAGGAACCAATGTCAAGGGGAAATGTCAAAGCAATCAAATGATTCAGACAAAAAGACAACAATTGGACTGAACGCATCCTTGATTTGACAGTTGTGACGCAACAACATGGCAAACGTGTCAGAAGTACGAAAAACATCAATTGTTGTTGTAGAACTTCAAGCAGTTTTCAAGAGGGGAAACATAACTTTTTTTTTTTTAACCCTTAGATGCATGAGTGAGTGGACCCTACACTCTTCCCACAAGTGGGTCAAAAATGACCCATATTAGAATCAATGTGTTTCTATTCCATTTTGGTGACAAATAATCATGTGTATAATAACTACTATTATATTTAGGACCACACAAAAATGATCTCATGTTTGAAATATTAATATTTTTTACTTTTTAACATCTTTGAAAAAGAAAATTACCCAGCCAACCTATACAAAAATATGCTGTCCGTGTTTGTCTGCAAGTGTGTGCACGTGCGTGTGTGTGTAGGCGTGTGTCTGTTTGTGTGTGTGTATGTTTGTGTGTAAACTGTCCAGTCATTGATCATTCCTCCCTCTTTTGCCTTCTTGTCTAATCATTGTATGGAGTTCAGACAAACGACCCATTTACGGATGTGATCATTGCACATTTTCACATATTACATTTAACTTTGCGATCTTTGTTACTTGGGCAGATCTGACACCCTTTTCTCTTTGGATGGCCCTGGCTGCTTCTATTTTGTGGCTGGGTTGTGGATTTTGTCACCGCGCACTTTTCCATCTCTACAAAAATCGGGGTTTGTAGTTTGATGCAGCCTTCCAGTCAACTCTTGTGTGGTGTGACAAGCTCCTTTGACAGCTTTTTGAGGAAGAGATTTCATTGAGTTCATTGATGATGCCGCTCTTAAAATCTGGGTGCTGAACTGTGAAAACAGTGTCGGCATTCAGGGTGGCGATGGAAATTATGTTGTACCACAGCACCATGGGTCACCTCTGTGTTTGTTTGGCGCTTGCAGTTGTAATTGCCAACAATCTGGCCAATGGCGTCGACACCTCCTTTCGTCTTGCTGTAAAATGTAATCACTTCTGTTTTTTTTCTTTCTGCTATTTTCATCCACTACCTTGCCGTGGTGCATCTTGCTCTGGAGCACAACAGCTTTTATTTTCTTTCTGACATAGCTGACCATTGTCTGTCATTGAATTCAAACTCTGTTTGGAATGTCCATGGACTTGGAAGGCTTCATCAGCTCTTGCTGTGTAAAATAATCTTCCTGAGGGGTGGCACTTCTGATATCGTCTGTGTAGTTCACAATTAATTTATTGCTGCCAGCCAAAGTTGATAAGAATCAAAGGCTCCCATTGGATTTCATAGAAAATGCATGCGGGTCATTTTTGACCCACTTATGGAAGTTTGGGGTAGTAATACAAAAACTGTAATTTCTTAAAATGTATAAAAGGTAAGTTAAAAATGTGAATGGCATTATGTCAAAAACATGTTTTTTGAGGAATACCTGGAGTATGAAACGACCCAAAAATTTCAGTGCGAAGAAAACTACGTCACCGGGTCATTTTTGACCCACTCATGCATCTAAGTGTTAAAGGAGGAAACTCTTTTGGGTCTCAAGGTTTGCGTTCAGCCATGTTATGTAGAGGGTATTTATGCAAATAGAGATGAGTGTGGTTCAAGGAAAAACAGAATCTCCACTTCAGAGGCATTGCGTTTAGTGTCAGAGTCCACTGTGCTGTCAAACTCCAGAATGTTACGTCTAGAAGAGAAAGACAGATAAAAACCGAGATGTTCGTTTGAATGTGTCTTTCCTCTGGGCCTTGTTATGTTGAACTAACCCTTTCCACAGCGTGTGAAATGATGAGAAACATCTTGTTATCGATTACTTGAGACGGGACGGGCGATCAGGTGTTCGTCCTTACATGTTTTCCTCGCCGATGATACAGAAGGCCGACAGGATCTTGACAGTCTCGGTCATCATGCCGGTCTGTTTGGGGTCGATGGATCGGGCCAGTAACAACAGGCTGCGCTCATCTCCCAGGATTCTTTGCAGCCCATACTGTCAAATGGTGAAAGCAAGGAGATGGATGAAGGGAAAAATAATTCCGGTGGGTGCAAATTAAGCAGAGCTTTCAAAGATGTCAAATTTTACTCGAACAAAGCTTCAAGTATGTATGTCCAACTTTAATAAACTGTATTCCTTCAAATAACAACCAGGGAAATGAGGTAGAGCATTTATTTCTATCAAAGTTTTGTCTTCATTAGAGTAAAACTAGAGTCTATACGACTGGAGGCTTGAGAAAACTAATAACCTAACTAACACTGAGGAAAAAATGAAGATGATGATGAATGCATTCAATTGAGGACAGAACTACAGGGACAATCACTTTTCTGTAACCTTTTTAGTCTTCTCACCACTAAAGGTTCGAGTGACCACCGGTGGGGATTAGGAGCAGGAACAGCAATTGGTCACAGAGCCTTGAAATGTGTGCCACGATATGAGAAATGAACAAGACCTTCCCAAAATGGATAATTAATTGATCTGCGAGTGGAGTGGAAATGGTAAATGGTAAAATTAGCTCCTCCATAGCAGCCCATTATCTCAGACGGCATCATCCACCAGAGGAAACCAGATTGAAATTCAACAGGAGGGAAAAGGGACTTTTTTAATGCACAATAAAGCCTAGTGCACCACTAATATATATATATATATATATATATATATATGTAAAGATAACAGCGGGATTGTGAAAAAGTTACTGTAGATGCTGGTGTTTTGGTTAGCAACTGAAATGTGCTCAACAGTTAGAGGCTTACAGATTATATTTTTAATTTAGTGATTTATAATTATATTTTTTCAAATTAATGCATGAAAAAATAGCTTAGAATATTATATACAAACCTTGTTGTTCATGAAAGCCTTCAAGCATTGAATAAGTTTATGCTGATTCCGTTTATCAATGTTCTCTTGCCTAGGAAAAAAAAAAAAATTATTAAAAGGAGTATGCTTTTCATCAAAGTAAAAAGATTTTGCTGGTCTACACTCACTGTTTCTTATCCAGGAGCTTCTCCAGTGCATCCAGAAGAAGTCCAAGACCCTCATGACCAAAGTTATTAACCCAACTGTGAAAACACAAAATATCCAGTCAGTATTATTGACACAGTCTTGGCAGTGAAAGACATTTTAATACATTGAATTAAACATAAAATATTGGTTTAACCCTCAAGAGAACCAGACATTCAAACAAATGTCACAGGTTCGGCACATTTGGATAACTGGACTCGTGTAATGCGTTTTAATTCCCGACACAACCCGAGCCGCGCAACACAGTCGTGGCCTCCCTGACACTGAATACAGTTACAATTCAAACTACACCCATTTAGGAGCAAATGAACACACATCCATCTTCACTAGAGTTCCCATCACTGAGCTGTTTGTATCCAGCCACTCTCGCGGCGTGCCGCTATGTTCCCATGCCCAAAATTGAGCAATGCGAGAAAGATAACACTATAATCGATAACGGATCGCGAGAGATAATTGCCTATAAACCACAGCATATCGGGAGACGGCAAATGATCCAGTGCAGATGAACCTGTTTGTGTAAGGAGGCGAGGAGGAGGGATTGTGGTGGTGGAGTCGCGGGGGGTCGGCTGTGTGGTCACAGCCAGATGATGCCATTAGCATCGCTTGTTTCTCAGACCCCCGAGTGTCAATAAACACAAAATGCAAGGAGCAATTTCCTGACGTTACAGAGTGCCAGTCAATGATTTATCCCACATTTTCGACAATCATTGGGAATAATAATGGTACGAGCATTAAAGCCATTAGTATTGACTCGCCATGTCGAGGGAGGCCCGCGATTAAGATGGAGATGATGCTGCCTGAGGCGATTGTTTAACTTGCGCTGAGGTATTACTTTGATCGGTGACTAAATTAGCTCATGCTATAACCCCCACCTGTCAATGTACTTAACGCAAAAACCCAAAAGTTATTACGGGAATGTGTAACAGAAGCACACACATTCGAGGGAACAGCTTTGCCTTTGCTCACAGATTTACATACAACAGAAAAAAGATAAAAGGCACGTTTGGCGATTGCTTGTCTAAGTCAGGTATGGAATTTTGGACCAGGAACATCAGGTATAAAAAGATGAGGCCAACTGTTCATTTCAAAATCTATTTGAAAACAATGATTGTGCATCTCACATGGGGTGTGGTATTACTTTTTAGACAGTTCCTAAGTGTTGGGCATGTCAGCATCCAGTCGGTCCGGTCCTTTATTTATTTTTTCTTTTAGTGACACGAAATCGTTTGACTTCTTATTTATGGTTTGAACAAGCCATAACCTTACTTTCTTTTGACATCTGCATTTTTTTTTGTTATTAATAGCAATTTCTCTATCGCGTGTAGCTCCTGTTGTGTCTGACCGTATTTTGTTCTGCCCAGGAACATACAAGCCATCATCTATTGAATCTTCAATACTTCCATCCGGCATCTGGCCATACAAAGATGGCAGCACAGAGCAACTCGGTGAAGTGCAGAATAACAAAGCAGTCGACTATGTTTGTGATCCAGAAGTGGTGGAGGTGAAAGAGAAACAAAGGAGACATGGTTGAAGGCTCACAGTTTGACAAATTCACTGTTTACGCATCTTTCTCATGATGGTGTTATCAGTTTTTAGGGAGCACGGTAATGGGACTAATATTTGCGCAGATAAATGCTGTTTATTAGATGGCGTACATGAAATGGCATCTTATGAATTCTGGCTGCATTCCTCTTAGGTTGTGGTTATTATTTGACTACATGTTCCTCATTTCCAAAGCAAACAGAAAGACTACCTGATACTGTTCATATCAACATGCTCGATCGTATAGAACAGCACAACCGAGTTTAAGAAGCCTATACAAATCGAAATATTCGTGTGCAGAATGATAGCAAGCAAGTTCATTTTGGTGGTGACAACAATGTTGCCCAAATAAACAAAGCTCATCTGTAATCAGTAGATGTAAACAACTACATTTGCACAAATTCTTTCAATTAGATTAAACAACTCCAATTCTAATTGATTTATTTGGAGTGGTTGGTGCACCAATAATATGTCCACACTAGGAAATAGAACACTTCCCTTTATCCAGTTTGCAAGTTAAATTGTATTACAAGCACCATGTTTATATTTTAGAATTGTTTTCTATGATGTGTTATTTAATGAGAAGTAGGTGGGGAGACAGTTTATGGGAAGCATTTATTTCTTCCGGATTATGTTTCAATTGAACTCCTTCAATTGCCCCCCTGAGGGAATTGTTCGGTGCCACATAACGCCAACAGCAAACGGCACGATGAGTTGCAGCTTGAAACCGAACGCCATCAGTGTCTGCTTCAGCAATTTAGCATGTCGAACATGTCGCTACATTACGTCGGCACGGTGAATATCGTCAATGCACCTTCAGAGTAACACATTATTTATAGTAGTTGTGCGTTCTTGCGAAGAGTTGAATCAGAAATATAATAGTGAAGAAAAACGTGTACATATTTAATACAAATGTAACACTTTCAACATCAGCCCACCCACACACCCAAAAAGTGCAAATTATTCTATCAACAGAATAGAGCAAAGTGAAGTCAGAGACAAGCAGCGCAAGTAGCAAATGACTTTGTGATTGCACCACTGGAAGTAATTGTTGGTTGTCTGTAATGTATTTGCAAGTAATGTTCCCTTCTGGAGGTCAGAAGCGGGCGGAACATATCACTGATCAACACCATAGTTAATTTGGCTGAAAAATAGGCCTTCACTCTAATGACATATGAGTCTGACATTTAGATGAAGTAATTACTGTACACTTTAAATTGCAGGATTTAATTCCTTGAAAAAAAAAAAAAGGTTATTTATTTGACAAAATTGAAGTGATTTCAATAGTCCTCATACTTCTTTGCTTGAGTCATAATAATAATGATTCAACACATTTCACGTCCTTCATAGGTTCCACTGTCGGGCAGCTCTCATGCGACATCAAGTCCTGACAACAATGCGACGTATATAAATTCATTTAGCCATCCATTACTGTTCGCACAAGAGAAAGGGACAGAAAGGCGGCTTGAGCTAGAAAACTAGAAGGCATCACTTTTGAGCCCTGTGAAGGACATAACTCCTTTTCACTGCTTTGTTTAATATATTATACAAATTGATGAATGGATGCACAAAAGCACTATGCTACGATAAACTGAACATGGATGAATTAATTACGAATGTCTCGCAGACATCTATTGAGGGACTACGGTGACAACTGAAGCTGTTCATGTGTGTGACTATCTCTCACACTTGGTGTCTTGTCTGACTGAACTCATTAAACCGCCCATGGTCACATGGAGCTGAGGAAAGGGAGGGCCGGGGGGTATAAACCCAGCAAATAGTAGTTTTATAGTAGCCATTTGATTCGACATCGATCATGATCGGCCAATTTCCGTGGAAAAGTACGTGATCATCATGTCGATCAACACCTTTCATTGGCAACCACAAACAAAAAAAATCATCACCTGTAGCTCATGCTTTGCAGCCCGCAGCCAACTAGAGACCAGCCTGTGTAAAGTGTACAGCAGAGTTGCCAAACATACGGGCCGCGGGCTGGATCAGGGCCACAAACAGGTTTAATTCGCCCCATGAGAAGATTTGGAAATGTATCTAAAAATAAGTGAATACACCGAGTGAATAAACAGCTGCCCCAAATTCACCAAGTGTCCGATGTTAATTGTAAACAAGTAAGATATAACTATGAACCTATTTCACTACTCCTTTGCCAAATCCTGATATCTTTAATTTTTTGTGGAACATTTCAATTAAGTAGAACACCTATAAAAATTTCACTCAAATTAGTTATCTTGATATTTATGAGCAATACACAGATGAACAATACAATTTGTCCAAGCAATTGGGCTGGATATCATTTAACACACAAACCTGAAGTCATGGTATAGTTGAAGGGAAAAAACTGTACTACATAAATCCAACAAAAATGTGTTAAATATGACACATTCAACTACGGGCTACACAAACACACATGACAAGGATTATAACTTCATTTATTAAATGCATTTCCCCACACAATGCATTCTGGGTGTGCAAATTAGGTAGATGTGACATACCAGCGCCTACGGTGACGTTAGAGTTCGTACAGGCAAAGTGTTGGCGCCTTCCATGTTTGTGAATGTCACAAAAACAAGTTATTTCAAAGCACATGCATCACCTTTGATGGCTGGCACCAACGTCTGTCAGCTGAGCTTCGACTTATTATGGCAGTTTAAGTGCTATTCAATTTGGAACAAGCTAATAATTGCTGAAGTGACAGAAAGTGGACAACTGCTCTTGGGTTTACATGAGTATTCATCTTCGTTGCTCAGCGCAGGTAAAAGCCTTCGATCGTCGCAAATAAATTGGAAATTCGGCTCAGTCTTTTTTTAAATTTTCTTTTTTAACAGTTTAACACAGCGCTACAGTTTTACACATAACATTTTTTGTGAGTTTCTTTTTCTCCTGTCATTGACACTAATAGTATGTCATTATGTGGGTGCCACGTAAAAAGTAGCTCGTAAATTTTGCACTTAAGCAGCACGAATCAAAAATGCCTACATGAAAAGGGAAAATAGAATAACAGGCTGGAAAATTGTCTGGGGAAAACCAAGTGAAAAACATGGCAGCTGAAGAGAAGAGACTGAAAACAGTAGGCAGCCGACGCTTCGGGCGAGTCCATCTGTGGGAGGCTGTTCGGATTCTGCATGCCGCACACCTGTGCGGGACTGCCTGCGAGATAAAGCCCTCAGCACAAAGGCCCCGGAGCCACCTGTGCTGCCAAACAGGTGTGCAGCATCGCCAGTTAAACTATTAGACAAACACAAGCCTGTGGGAGCAAATTAGCAGACTGCCCAAACACACAGGAACAGGAAGAAAAGTCATGCTAAGCAGTCATGTTAAAAAACAACCAATTAATGATAATGTTGTTGTTTATTGTATTTATGTCCAGAGGTACCTTGAAGTTCCAAAGCCCAAGAAGTTTTACAATTTGGGGTTAGGGCAAAATTTAGATTAAAAATATGTGCCAAACGTTTGGGAGTTTGAACCGTCACAATGACACGCGATGTGTCAGCGAATCCAATTTTTGGGGTGCTGCTGCAATCCATAAGCACACGCACGAGATCTCATTTCATCGAGAGAAAAAGGGGTAACTCGTGTGTTTTACATTCTTGCATGATAAATTACCATATCGCACTAGCCACTAGCATGCTATCCATAATGTTCCAGAAGTATCATATAACAGAGTGTGGTTTAATGCCAAGGTGTCACTGAATCTAGACTGTATGTGCGGCATACTTGAAAATTATGTACAGTAGTAATATTCACTTAATTCAATTTCCTCGTCTCCCACCAACTTTACTTCAGCGAGTTATTGCAGCACTGGGTCTACATTATACCCATGCCAGGTATGATGGACTCCAGTATCCATTTTGTTTTGCATTTAATTCAGATAAAAATGATGGCCACATCCAAATCCTGTAACACGACTTTCAGAAATGTGTAGAATATTTGTTCAAGGGTAGATTTTTTTGTCTTATTTCACTATTAGAAAAGCATGACAGTAGTACACTGCCTTCCAAGTCGCACTCATTTTCACCGGGAGATAACAAACCGTATAAGGTTACATTAACATAGAGGAACCAGAACAGCCACAAACAAAAGTGTGCTGTGATCCATGACAATCAAGACCATTCATATTAATTAGAAGGTGCAATACCCCGAGCCCTGAATATTACAAACTCCATCATGCTGCATATCATGGTTGGTTGACTGGAACCTTCAGTATTTATTATCAGATCTCATTATTAAGGCACGACAGAAATTTATTATTTTAGACCATTGCCGATTTTTGGCAGAAATAAACCACTATTACCAATTACGTAATCGGTTGATTAATTTAAAATATATACATATGTAATGCATAAAATAAAATCCCCCATTGCATTAAAATGGGTGTCAATTATACACACGGTACAATGCATTTAGATAATGAAGTTATAAGGACATTAATCAATGTCATATATGTGTGTGGGTTAACAGTAGTTGAGTGGGTGTCAATTTTAACATATTTAGAATATTTGATTTATGTGGCACAATGTTTTTATTTATTTATTTTTTTTTATTTTTAAACCAAAATGTAACTTTAGTTTGAGTGTCAATATTATTTGGGGAAATTTGCAACAAAATAGATTGTTTTTACCCAAGTAGTTGATTAATAATAACAATAATAATAATAAGAAGAAGAATAACAATAATAATAATAATAATAATAATGATAATAATATAATAGATTCTAAAACAAATCACCACAAATACTGTAGGTTAAATAGTAGGCCATCCTGCTGCTATATGTATTTACTATAACTGTACATAGATTAAACTCCAGCAGTTGCATCAAACCTCCAGTGGGGATATTGTAATCATGAATAATCTTTCCGATGCCCTCACGAACCCCGGAGTAACTGCCTCGCCGCAGGAGGTGATTGCTTCATAAAGCAGAGCGCACCTTACATGCTTGGGGGTCATGTGAAAATACCCACAGGAACAGCCCGGTCTCACGTAGTATATCCATTCCGTAGCAACTGGCCTTTCCAAGTGGGAACGCTGACTTAAATTCCCCGTGAGGCATCGGGTCAGAGGAGTTTGCCTTCACTGTCCCACTGACATTCAGAAGGGGTTAATTTGGTTTTCACAATAAAATATCTTGGAAGCGCATCCCTTGCATATGAGCCAATAAGATTGTTTTATTTAAATTAAGCCAGGCTTGACATGTAAGTGGGCGTAGGCTATAATAACGACAACTCAAGTATGTCCCATCTCAATTTCTTGGTTGAGAAGGCAGAAATGTTAGCCGGAACACTAATGAGTGTTAGGACCTGCAAAGTAGTGAAAGTGAGTGTAGAACACAATAATGCATTTTAATTACATATGCTGACACACGTAGTTAATAGATGGTGTGGTTGTGTTATTAGAGCAAATAGTTTTTCAATGAGAACAGGTCACTGTTGAGTCTTTGTTGCTATTAATTTAACACAGCCTTAACATTGACTGGTACAAACATTAAGATAATGTAATTGTTCCTTTGGGAACACCATGCCACAATCAAGAATTGTTGCAGTTATTTCACGTGTCCATCATTGATTCACACGCTGTCTCCAGCAGTTGGCCAGAAAATAAGAAAATTTCCCAGAGGTAGTGGGAGCAAATTTCAAACTAAGTAGCCTATTCATTGTGGAAAAAGCGAGGCAAGTGGTAACAATAAGGAAACATGTTTGTAAAACACAGTTGGTGAGTCTCTAATGACCCCTGGAGTTGAGCTAAAACAAATGATGGCATTTTCATATCTGTTCTGAACGAGAAACAGAGAGAGTACATACATCAGTCGTGATCACGATAAATTTAATGACCTGCTGCACAGCAGTTCGAAGAGCATGTGGAATATCCTTGAATAAAATCAGTGGCTTATGGGTAAAACCATAATGGAAGTGCAGATTGAAGAAGCCCCCGCCCACACAGTGTTTAACAGATGCTTGGAAACAAAAGCAAAGTTGTGCTTTTGACCACAGATGTGATATAATAATTCATGTTTTGATCCTTTTAATTTGAGTTTGCGTGTCCCATTACTCTGACGCCTAACATAGCTCACTATGCGTATACAAAATGGAACCGCTAAGATCAAACCCAGTCCAAATTGAATGAATGACATTTTATCAACGTCAGTTAGTACACCATTGTGGGTTTTTTCATCCATCCATTTTTAGCTCAAACCAGTCCAAGCTGACATTGAGCAAAAAGCACAGCCACGATGGATGTAACAATTCAGGCAAGCACCGATTCCAGTCGATGTTCATTTCCCGACCTACCGACCTACCAATAAACTTATAAATAATAAAAGACGTACTTGAAAACATATTCCACTTTTTGGGACACCAATCCATTTTTTTATGTAAAGGGGACTGAAATAATATAAATAAAATTGGGGAAATTAACTCTACTAAAGAAAATTAAAATAAGCACTTGAATTGACTTTCATTTTTTTTTTTATTTAACCGTAATACAAAACGTTTTGGTTTGCTTCTCTAGTATGAATAATATAGTCTACAAATTCAAAATGTGCTATCAGCCTGAAAAAAAAAAACGATTAGGAGGATCAGATTGTAACAGCTTACAAATATATGACGTCAGAAGTTAGGTTTTTCCATTTTTATCATTTCAACACGGCTACTGTGGGCCGACGCCAACAAGTGAGTAGCAAACATTTCTCGTCCAGAGTCACACAGAGAAGAGGAGAGAGAGAGAGAGAGAAAGCGAGAGAGAGAGAAAACTCTCTCACTCTCTTGACAACCCCCACAAACAAACACTAAGATAAATCCCCCAAATTTGAGGAACTAACCTGACGGGGTTACTGGTGAGAGAAACCCGGAGCGATTCCAGGCAACTGAGCAGCTTTTCTTCAGTGATACCAGAACGAAGCTCATGGACATATTCCTGGGACGAGAGCGTACTTTCGTGCTTGCTGTTCCTCAGTCCTCCCTGGAAGCAAAACACATAAAACTCACATGAAGATGCCATAAAATAAAGCCAGCACCTTAAGTCTTTTTCTTCAAGTCATATGAATTACTGGTGAATTGTTGGACATATGATGCTTGCTTTTAGAGGCTTAAGCACACAACAGATTAACGAATACACGAAAAATCTGGGAACTTGTATGTTTCTTTTGAACCGACGGACTGATTGAATCTGTTCTTATTGCAGTTTTTCAGCATCAAATTTGTGAAAACTATCTTCATCTCATTTTTTTTAGGGGGGGGGGGGTAAATTACTACTTTCAAGTCACATTCAAAGGAAGTTGAGTCAAAGTACCATAGAGAAACAAATAACATCATTAGATATGCTTGGAACGTGACTGCTCAGCAAAATCATATGCACTGTGTTGATCCCCAAACCTCTTTTCCAACAAAGTGAACTGTGCTAATAGGCACTTTTGCAAGTAGTGAGATAGCTCATTTATTTGGATTAAAGTGCGCATGCTGCTCTCCCGCAATGCATAATCAAGGTTAAGAAATCACTTTTTTTTTTTTTTTCTGAAAGCTAAAACCAGAATCAGCCCTTGGTTGCGGAAAAACAATTCAAATGATACTTGTGTGTGTCAATTCCTGCAGCTTTTCACACCCGTGATCAAAATCCATAACATTTTGCGCTAAAAGACAACTTCATCATCGGCCTATGACAGTAAACTAACTCAGTGTCAGTAAAAGCAAAAAAAATATATGTGGTGCACTCGCAGGGAAATAGGAGGTCTTCTGGCCTGGTTGTCACCCAGGGAGAGGAAGAAAAAGTAGGTGCAGTCATTACGGGGGCCAAATCAATAAAAAGCAGACTAAACGTGCTGCACAGTGGCTCTCCGCAGGAAGGGTCAGAGCACACTGTTCTATCTTGGGACTCTCGGCTCATTTTATTATGCGCAACAAACTCCCAACAGATTCGGTTGGGCTGAAAAGCTTGAAGCAGGTAGAAAACAAAAGCCGAATTCAACCTTCATCCTCACTGATAAGCTCTAAATATTAAATGAAGCACGGAAGATGTATTATATGACACTGAAGAAAACCTTGAGCAATCTGAATAAGGAGAGGTAAAATAATTAATTCCATTAGTCCCGCAAACAGTGGCCATGTGGGTATGTAATTATTATTAATATTATTATTATTATTATTATTATCAACTGCTGATGAGGTCTCCTTGTGCAAATGTCCATTTGTAATCAAATTATGAGTTTAAAAAAAAAATAATAGAAGAATTATGGCGCCTACTGCCTAGAGATGGCTGGGATAGGCTGAGGAAAAGCGGCTTCGATAATGGACTGCTGGATGTTAAAAGACTGCAGTCAAAGTAGGTACACAATATTGCGCTAACAAAGGTTGGCATAAATACTGCACTGTTAAATAATGAAGGAATGAGGTACTTGAGGACATAGAGGTCCATAATCACACACAATACTGTTCATATATAGTGATAGCATACATAGAGAAAAAAAATTAAAATGGGAAACTAAAGAAATAACACAGCGAGGTGCTATACTTGTATTTAGTTAGATAAGCAAACCTTCAGAGGTCTTTGTGAAACATGACCTTCAAATAATTAATTATTCAACGGGAAAAGGGAAGTACACAATGCTACTAGATACTTGGGCGAGTATGACATTTTGGGAAAATGTGTGATTTAATGAAAAATGATGAGATTTAATTACATCCTTTGTGGCGCAAATTATTTCTAAAATGTTAATTGTTGCAGATGGGCACAACAAGGTATAGAATATGGGGCATTTTAATCTTAAAGGAGAGTCAGATAACGTCCACCAGGATTGATGTCACTAAAGCTATATTTCCAATCCAAACTACAAATTTCACCCTTTGAAGTCATCCCCCCAGGAGTCTTCTCTGCCACACCTTTATGCACTCTTGGAAAAAAATTACATGCATTCAGGTCGGGCGAGTACGGAGGTTGTTCCAGCACGGCAATATTTTTTTTCGGCCAGGAAGTGTGGGACACTCAAGGCAGTGTGGTGTTGGTGAAGCAGTCACGAGTTGTTCTGCCATAACTTTTATCTTCTCATGCACTGAATGAAACACTGCAGAATGTCTTTGGAGACGAGCTGGTTGAGTGAATGGCGCATATTATCGTGAAGTTTTCATCCGTAATTGAACAGAATGTGAATTTCTAACTGGATGTATGACAGAATTCAAACTGCAGCAAAAGCAGAGGTGTGATTTTATTTTTCACAAAAGCATGATCATCTATCCATCTATTTTCTTTAGGGGCATGTCTAAATTCATTAGGATTGTATATGAGTCTGCTAACAATACACTCAATGATAGCAAGAAAAGTTGAAAATGAGTCCAAACTTCAACTCCACAAAAACAAACACTAAGGTTGGTGCCGAACATCAACAACTGAGGTCCAAAGACAAATTCAGTCCTGGCCTCGGTTATAACAATGTAATGTACTTAATAACAAAACGACTCCAACAACCAAAATCATGTGCAGCCGAGCAGAGAAATGGTAAAGCATTTTAATTTTGCGTCCCATAAACATTTCCGGATGTCACTACTTTCACATCAACAGAAAGGAAACTGAAAAGTCAACGTTTTCCACCACTTTATCGCCACCTATCTTTTCATCTCTGAGGCCTGGCCTTCACCAAAGGCTCTTTCTGACCTCTGGAAACAAAACAGTGACCGTAAACCACCCTTTCACAACCCTGTCCCACATAAGAAGAGTCCTGGGACCATATCAACATTACACTGCCACTCAGGCGGCAGAAATACAATCTGAGCAAAAAGACGCTGGCTACTGGGAAATAGAGTTGTGCCCCGAAGGCGCACGAGAAACGGTCAGCCAGAGCTTTAAACAAAAGAGACCCCCGAGAGAAGGTTAAAGAGAGAACAGTCAGAAGGAGATTCAAAGAAAGCGTATGCAGGGTGGGCAGATATACGGAGCAGCATGGGAGTGGAAGTTCTACACTCGTGGACAAACACACACACACACACACACACACTCTGCCTTTTGACCACAGTTGAGAGGCTCATCTCCTGTCGCTTATTGAATCCCCTATTTGTCGATAACAGTATTTCCTGCCAAAGAAAATAGTGCGGGGAGCAATTACTTTAGGGAGCCTGTCAATTTCATTTTGGTGGGTCAGGGCAAGATTGAGGCTCATTCTGTCTTCCTCCATCACGGTCGCCCTTCTGCATGGCGCAGGGTATGACAGTGAACGCCGCTCTCACTGGAGGGCAGGGCAGGGAGACAATGCCAAGGCGACTGCACCTCAACATGTCATCTTCACCTGTAATGAGCCCATAACAAGCTGGCAGCGCACTCAGTGCCCAGTGCTCGGCACACTCGGGCAAACTGATGGATGCATTATTCAGCCTCTCTGTCAGCTTACCGGAAAAACCAGATGGCGACAATGTGTCCGGCCTGGAAGCTGCGGCAGTCGGCCTTCGCCTCATCTATTCTTACCATGTGTGCTATTTCATTAAGACGACATTTTCTCTCATTTAGACATACAATGGAACTTTTACAGTGCCGAATAACAAGGCGAGTCGCTCAGATTTGAAGGATTTTAGGAGACAATGGAAATGGAGCAAAGGAGCTGCGAACAATTGGATGCTTGTGATTGCAACGTGGCTCGTTTTGGGTCGCAATGAGGAGAGCTTCTCTCTCTTTTTTTTTTTTTTTTTGCAAAATATATACTAGAAGGACAACTTTGCCTGTTTCACTGCATTTATTACTGTATATCCATCTGGAAAATATTGCCCAACAGGGATATCATGTACTAAATGCTCCATTCATTTGTCCATTTATCGGTCCATTAATTTCCTGACACATTTGCTTTTTCTGATCATTATATTGCCTCAGTGCTCTAATTATGATAAGTACATCTTGTATATATTTCTAATTCCAAAGAGTGTCCCCGTGGTCTTAAAATAAAGCATTGATACAATCTGACTAATTAGTACATACCAAGATATTAGACAATAAGAGAATTGTGTTACGTCTCCTTTTCACAAGGCGTTGGAAGATGAGTAGAGGCTAAAGATGGCTGATGAAAAAAATGAGACTCTATCCAAGACAAGCTTACATGTCTTGGGAAACACTAACATGAAAATGCAGATTTTCAAATGTAAACAGGTCAGACTTTTGGAGCCTATCCCAGCCATCTTGGGTTGGCTGGGCACACACAGACGAACATTCATCCTCTCTCACCTCATACCTAGGGGCAATTTAGACGGTCCAATAAACCTGCCATGCACGTTTTTTTGGAATGTGGGAGGAAACCAGCGTACCCGGTGAAAAGTTGAGCATGCAAACTCCACACAGGAATGCCGGAGCCAGAATCGATCCCCGCACCTCTGAACTGTGAGGACATTGCACTAACCAGTCATCCACCGTGCAGACCAATATGAATAAAAATAATATTTATGTAATATTAACCATCAATCACAAATGATCTGACACACAGGTACCAGATGGAGAATATTCCACCCTGGAAATGCAAGTTGGAGAGAACCCGAACGCTAGGTAAAAACGAGGCACTGGAAGTTATCCTACCGTATTTGAGGTCCTGACATATTAAAGAAACAAGTGATCTTTTAGCACATTAAGCGCAATCGAGATTTGGCTGAGCGTCCGTGGCAGCGATGGTAAAGGTCAACGGGAACACGGATCAGTTAAGATGGCGACTGGCCGGACAATGACTTTTCCTGAGCTTCCCGACCGACTTTAAAGGACAGAGACCTGCCACCAGAAGATAAGACATTTCATCTCGCCACCAGAGCACATGGCTCCCAGCTCAGTGGGGGGAATTTCCCAGCAGACCACGCAACCACGCCGTTCTTTCTCCAATCATTGCATTTTCTTTTCCAACACTGTCATATCTGCCTGACAGTTTCTCATTCTGTCCACTGTGAGGTGTTTTTGAACCCTGGGTGACAGCGGTCCATCTAAACCGTACCAGCAGCTCTTTCCTCTCTATTTATATTCCTGTTGCCATTTCGCTAACCCGCAAAAAAAGAAAAATGCACAGAGCGGTTTGTTGTGTTACGGCAGGACGGCTCGCCGATAACGCCGATGCAATTAGGCAACCAACGTTTTCTCAATAATCAGGCTGTTGGTGTTACGCCACACCGCCACTGAGCTGAGAAGGAGGGATGCGGGGGAAAAAAACAAAAAAGAAAACAATGAGATACAGATACATGAAACAATGCCGTTTTGACATCATAAGTCATTGTTTGTGCATATAATGTGTCTTTTGTGTCATCCCAGAGGTGTAGACAAGCACAAATCGAAAGATATTACAGATGTCCATCCCTATTTATTTAAAGAAGAAAGGGTTGTGACTACCTCATAAAGGCGATCCCCTGACGGGAAGGTGCATACATCTCCTGTATTTATTTGTCATATGCCAATTCCACAATCTCCAACTAATCCAAACCTTTGACGGTGAATTTAGACGTTTTGTTCACATGAGGCGAGAAGTGTTTGCTCTGTGATGGTCTCAAATTTACTTGTCAAGTAAGAAAAGACTACTTTCAAGCAATTCCATTTAACTACATCCTTTCAGCCTCCATAATCACATCCTGACAGCCAAAAAGGCGGCATTATAAATAGAAAACTGTGTATTTTTTAATATTATGCTTTTGAACCATTTCCATGTCAATGTGTCGATTTGTCAACAAAGCAATCGCTGGCTTTATTATGATGTGTGGTGACTATTATTAGCATAAGTAAACATGATAAACGTGATAAGAAATACAGTATATAACATTTAGGGCTCGAGAATGCAGTGAGAAGATTCTCTTGAAAACACGTCATTTCTTTGTCTTGATTAGCCATCCATCCATTTTTTATCGTGCTTGTTGTCATTTGGTCACGGGCAAGCCGGAGGCTATCTGGTTTGAAGTGGCCATTTTGGACATTTTTCGTGGATCTTTCAAAATTGGAGTTGTCCTTGATTGCTACCAAATTTGAACCGCATTAACAAGACAGATGGGCAGTGCTGAATTGCAACGAACGTGAGTTTGATGACTCGCCATAAACCACAAAATTATAAATAATTCATCTCCACAAGGTCAGATCTTGAATGGATGCAATAACTCTGTCCGGAGCACTAACTTTTGAAAAGAGGGAAATTTAGGGCCGCTTCATTGCCGCTTTATTCTCGTAGTTGAGCCTTTCATCTTGTAAAGTCTTAATTTGGTCAAGGTTAACCTGTTTGAGTTACGTCCACCTTGACCCGGCCTCTTTCCCTTGCATCCGGCTCTCAAAAGGACATGCCCTCTATTCTCACTTTCACAATTTCACTTTGCCCTGACCCACACAAGACAGTTCAAGCTTTTGGCAAAAACACACACACACACACACACACACACACAAAGCACAACAAACATGTCCGGCCCAACTGGCTGCGACCCAGATGTGGCCAAGGAGAGGGCACACCAATAGACCCCGTCAGCAAGCTTCTCTGGCTTTAATCCCACTCGCGCTTGACCTTCAGTGGTGCACCAGAATCACTTTTTGAAAACAGCATCTCAAATACCGTATGTCCAACAGGAGAGGAGTTTAATGTCGTGTGTTTTGTTGTATAGAACTTAACGTATTATAACAGATAGCTGAACACTAAAGAAAAAGAGAAATACAGTACAACCTCAAAAGACTTTTGGAACTTATTCCGAAAGGAGAAGAAGACTCAACAAGGGCTGTTATGAGAAGAAGATGGGAAGAGAAAAATGTACATGAAGTAAGCGGAATCCCATTAAACGCATGACGTCACATTATGTTGTCAAAGTTGAAGAGCAGTATCCTGTTATTTTTAGTTACGTCCATTTTGTTTTTACATTTTAAGTAACTGTGGTTCACCTATTTTTTAATTTGACAATTAACAATTTAAATATGGTACATGTGACTTTGCCTCTGTAGTTGATCAAGGTTACATTATATGATGGCCGCAATTTAACCATGAACTAAAATTTAATGACATTTAAATAGTTTTGACCAGAAAACTATCACATTTAGAGCTTTTAACTATGAAAATAACAGTTTAAGTCCACCAAATCACTTCATTATTTCTTACTATATTATCTAGAGCACATTGCATAGAGTTAATAACAAACCAATTTCAAGTGAGCTTTTGTTGCACAAATGTATTTACATCCTTATCTCTACATATGAATTGATTTTCTATGCAGAAATGTGTCATGAGGATGTGACACGGTGTGAAAGCGCATCAAAAAAAAAAAAATGATTGCATTTTGTATAAATTGAGGAGATGTGACGGCTGCACCGGGCTGCAGCCCGGGACTGTTGACTGAAGGGAATTAATGAGCACCGAGACAACTGTTGCATTGTGGGTAGAGCCGGTGTCAGGTTTTGACAGAAATAATATAAGATTAGATTTATCTCGTTCTGCCGCATTGTTTTCCATCGTGATTGAGTCGCGAAATTCAATGAAAGACCAGTGGAGCACTCGAGATATTTGTCGTGAGAATCTCATAAGTTTCTGCAAGTAGAGTGATTGTTTCAAAAAGTCTGACAAATGTGCTACATTACAAACAATGACCACCAATGCCTAATATTGTGAAATCAATGTCTGACATGAGGCAATGCCATAGCCATGGAATGGCACATTGTCATCTTTTTGTGGCCGTACCTATGGGGAATGGTTGTGTGGGGAATGCTTCTAAGCACTTCTGCAGTACTTACTGTCTGTGCTGAATTTCAATGCCCTCCCTATAAAAGATAGAAGCAGCTCACTGTCAGGTAGGAGAGAACAGGGAGGCGGTCGGGACAGGGGGAGTAGCGTAAATAAAATTGAGTGAACACTTCCTGCGGAGAGATGTGTTTATTTGTAGCGGTGTGACAAAATGAAATACTTGGACCGACTGACTCTAGAGATGAGCGAAGGGAAATATTTTAATATGAAAACAACACAACAATATAACGCGCGGTGGAGCCTCCCAAGTCAAACACAATTTGTTACATGAAGCTGTTTTTTTCACTTTGGAAATAATCTAAGACGTTGTTATTGACTCACCAAAACCAGAAAAAAAAGAAAAAGTGAAACACGCTTGTTTTCTTTTGCTGAAGTGTTTGGTGTAAGAGGTTTGGCAGATAAATGGATAAAAAGTGACCTAGATAATAGAAATCAGTATGAGCAATTAAACAACGTAAAATCGAACCTGTTGAAGATAACTCACGGGGTTCCCCAAGGGTCTGTTCTTGGTCCCAAATTGTTTATACTATATATCAATGATATCTGCTGTTTCTCTAAAGCACTTAAATTCTATTTGCTGATGATACAACATAATATTGTTCCAGGAAAAAATCTTCAGACTACTGTGGAAAATGAATCAAATGTGTTAAAAAAGTGGTTTGATGCAAATGAATTGTCTTTGAATTTGAATAAGACAAAGTTCAGAATTTGGCAGCTGTCAAATTAAACACCAGGTCAAGATTATTGTCGACTCTGTTCAAATCGAAAGAGTAAATTCAATTTCTTCCCGTTGTTAAAGATTATAATAAAATTATGCTGGAAATCACAAATGGAAAATGTTCATCTAGAATTATAGGAATCCTTAATAAAATCAAGGACATTCTCAAGAAGGAATCATTGAACACATTGTAGTCGTGATTATGACTGCCATACATGAACTACGGTGTGGAGAAATGGGGAAATACATGTAAAACAAATACACAGCCTATCTATAAAATTCAAAAGAGAGCTATATGAATAATCAACCATTCAAGTTATCTAGAAACAACCAATCCTTTATTAATCAAATTAAACACTCTTGAATTTCACGAATTATTATAAAATTTAAAAACACTCAGATAATGTACAAAGCATGCAATAAGCAACTTTGCCATAGCATTCAGAAATGGTTTGAAATTAAACAGGATTGCTAGTATGATTTTAACAAAATTAAAGATAAGAACTAACATCAAGCAAATGTGTGTCTGTTAAGGGTGTTCATCAAGTATAAATATGAATATCATATACAAGTATATACACATTTAGTTATCATGTGAATCTGGTCCAGAAGTATATATTCTACGATGGCATAATTCTTTGTATATAAATAATCTACCAGTAATATAATTTGATATGTGAGCGAAGGGGTAGGACAAGATAGTACAACACAAGACAACTTTATTCATTAAGCGCATTTCACAACAGCTGGAGCTGTAACAAAGCGCTTGTATAGTACAACTTCCAAATCCCTTTGAACATGTAAACTGAGTTAGATCTATGATATTTGTTTTCTCTTTCTGTCTTCCAATTTTTGTTTTTGTCTTGTAATGTGTTTATATGTTCAATAAAATCAATCAATCAAAAATGTCCCCTCTTTTTTTGTGCATGTGTACATTTTGAGACCTGTTTCCCAATAAATTGGATTGAACTCGCTTGTTTGATTAATCGGGATTTCACTATTACAGATCACATTATGAGTGGAATGGGATCTGAAGATTTGACAACAATACATTTACGAGCAAATATGTATCTGTCTTCTGCCGACTCAACCAAAAGTCAAATCGTAGCATTTTGACTTACTCGAATTGCATTTCCACCAATGCATGAATCAATCATTATGTTGTCCTGAAAGTAGCTCTAAAAGATAAAAACAACGCATGTTCAATTGTTTTCCGAGTATCAAGTGAGTGGAAAGCATCTCATCTCTCCCCTTGACAGTCTTATAGTGTCATGGCACCAGGGGTAAGAATAAGTGAACTGTTCAGCAGGTTAAGTCACACAGGATCTCATTTAGGTTTTGACTTTGGTCTCGGCTGCATTGATTGCAACGCAAAGGCTTAATGAACTCCTGCCTCCAGCTCTGGGAACCTGGATATGAAAGCCAAGAGCTATACGTCTACACAGAAAGTTTGGAGGAGGACGATGAAGCGGATTTGCTCGCAGGGAAAACAACACTCAAACAATGACTTAATGAGTACACATACTGACTGGCCTCAAATATGACGCCTATAATACGCACCTTTGTCCTTCGTCTATCCTCTTCATCCAGCATTAAAATCATAAAGTCATATAAGACATTCCTTAGATGTTACTTCCACTTTTCCAATTATTGTTAGTTGCAAACCCTTTGAATCATGCTGGTCCACCATCTACTGGACTTTGACCCACGTATATACACTGTCAGTAGTAAAGTTACTTAATTAATTCTTTTTGATGTCACAAATCCAAATCCTGGCACTGCTGCAGAAGAATACTTGTGAAGTTTTTCCGTGCATTATAATGGACTGCACGAATGTAACCTCAGAATTTCCTTGGAATTGGCAGGAACCGAGCTTTGACATGGAATGCATATACCGGAAGATCATTTGGGAAGGACTGCAAGTGATTCAACCTTCCCTTTGTTGTTTTAGCGCTCTCCTCTTGATAGAACTTTAACGCCAACCAAATATTGGATCTGACTGCTATGCCAAAGTCAAGTCGATCCAGTGACAACTGACAAGCTGAAGGGTTGAAGTAATTTTCTGTCCTTGCAAACACACATAGTTGGCAGTAGAAACGTTGTTTTGCAGCACAAATGTGCAACTTCACAACTGGAGCAAGTCGTGTCGACAGTGTAAATTCACAGCAAGAGGAGGGCTTGCATTCAAAGAAATAACGACACCAAAGGTACCGGCGAACACTCATTTTGTGCTCATCCTCTGTAATTGCAGAAGCGCCTGCCAAAAATTGTGTAATAAATTACAAAGAGGAGGAATAAAATGCAGGTTGACTGAGGACAAAAAGTGGGCTCAGGTAAACAGGCAGGAACATTAATGATGTTCAACCGCTGCCCAGGTTCTCCGGGTAGATTCGGGTGATGGGGACACGCGTGATTTACGACAGGGGCGGTCCTGGGAGAATGGCGGTGGGTCTTGCCAGGAGCAGAATGGCTTTGTGCGGGTGTTTGTGACGGAATATCTAAACCTCGGCTTGGATTAGGAAATGAGAGGAGGTAAGCAAGGTTGAAATATGAATTCATGGACACGCAAATAACTAGATATTTACATGTAATAGCCCACAAAGGAAGATCCGAATTTCATTGTCAGATGTGGTCATTTATTTCAAAGCGGACAGTTTGCATCTGCTCCGCCTATACGTATGTATAACAACACCTCTCTTCTTGGCTGTCGGCACCATAAATAGGATTTCTGATTGTCTGATGCGAGACCGTCAGAATTGGAAAAAAAAAAAAAAAGATCGAAGAAATGTCTTCTCATGAAAAAGCCACACTGGGAGATTATCGTCTCATCATGCAGACAGTGATTCTAACACATCAGGGTCACAGAGGTGATTTGTACTGGAAGACATTTGTGTGAGTGTGTGTTGGCGTGTGTGTGGGGGTGTGTGTGGGGGTGTGTGTGTCTGTGTGTGTGTGTGATATGTATTACAGAATAAAGAGGATATGGAAGAAAAAAAGTCTAACCAATGCAAATTTATGCTTCTTACTTTCTACAGTCAATAAAAAGCCATATTCACGTCTTTCACCACACTAATTAAGTAGAGGGTTTCCTCGCCGCTCCAAAAGTGTGGTTCTGTGCTGTGACCGAGTTTCGCCCTGTTTACCTCTGCTTGTGTATTTCCCATGGCTTTGAGCGCCAGACGCACCGACTTATACTATATACACACTATTACGTGTGGATATACACATTCTGTGGCATTTTCGCCACAGAAACACAAAATAACGTGAAAATGCGGCAGAGAAATCAATGAATTGAAGTTAGGCTCGCGTTGCAAGTGACAACGTAAGCTGGCTGCCGGCGGCTTCACTTCTACCTACAGCGAGTCTGCAATATTATCAGTTCATGCATATCCTGTAAAAGACTGTGGCCAGACGCTATGCATATAAGTAATAAGTACTCGCTGTCGTCAAAAGTCCAAGATTCCTTGAGGGAAAAAGCATGTGCAGGAGACAAACCAATATTCCTTTTAATGGAGGAATTCTAATACGCGTTTAAAAGACCAAATACTCAAGTTTGCAAAGGAACACACCAGTGGTCTTATCCAAGAGTTTTAGCATATTATATTATATTATATATTTTATCATATTCACTTATTTTCAAGGGTTATTGGCAAGACTTGACTTGGCCTACTAACAAACGTAAAATATAAGCGCAGTCTGCCATAAGAAAACTCCACAAACACTGTGAACACACTTTGCTGCAAGTTATACGAGGCATGACAGTCACAGCTGGACTGTACTCCTCACGTCCATAGTCAGCGGGCCATTGGTTCAGCCAATGACGGCTGTGAGGTGCACCCAGGCCAGCAAGAGAGTTCAACGCCAGACCTTGGCTTAAATCAAGATTAATTAGAAAAAAATTACCATGAAGTGAGTACAGCGTTAATTGGAGCTGCGGGAAGAAATTGCCTAACTCTGCTACGTTGACCACAAAAATTGGTCGACACGAGACTGTCTGTCTCAAAATCATGTATCGTTATATAAGTTAAAGCTTCCCCGGCTAACTTAGCTCAGCATAGCTTACCCTAAAGTGCGTCAGTGATCGAATGTAAGTGTGAAGTGATGTGATTATTGTGGAAAATCTGTACAACAAAAATATATAGAGCAGTCAAGGGAATAATCGATAGGAAAATCAATTCTGAAAAGATTAATTAGTAACACTCCAAGCTTTAATAGACATAAATTTTAGTAAACTTGACGGTTTTTAGTAGAGGTGTCCTTATCATTGTTAGACATTTAAAAAAAAAAACATCCATCAAATGGGGGATGTATGGGGTGGGATTACCCAAATAAATCGATTGCATATATGATTCTAAAAAGAGCCGTGATGGCAAAGGAAAACATTTTGAATTGGACAATGGTGGGGCCCCTTGCAAAATTATTTAAGAATCTGAACTATACTGTACATTATATTATGAAACGTTTGTATTCGAAATACAGTCTAAATCAAACTTTATGTTCCTCGTTTAACAAATCGATATTTGCCAATTTTTCTCTGAGACAAAAAATAAACACCATCAACTGTATCTTTTCAAGCCGTGCTTTCTTCCTTGTCTGTCCCCACACACAATATCTGACAGGTATGACCTTTTGGCAGTGCTGGTAGCAGCCACTTGGGCCATGAGACGCTAGACCTGGATTACTCGCCATCTCTGAGGATGGTGGCACCTTGTGTGGGTGCACATAGAGAGGATTTCTCCAGCGTGGCCCAAAGGCCCACTGTGAAAAATAGAACACCTAATGCCTTAAGATCGAGCCATTTATCAAAGATGAGAGAAAGACCTGGATACTTTGTGCGCTGAATTCCCTCCCAGATTCTCCATTCAGGTCGGAGATGCAGAAACAACTCACTTATTGGAGAGTAATAAAAGCGAGATGGGGAGTTTTATTATTACCGCTGTAAAAATGTAATATTCCTACACTTTCTCCCCCAGAAGAGTGTCTAGCCATTTTACAACCATCCCTATGCTTGAGATCTTTCATGTTCAGAACAGGGATATCACAGGCTCAACTCTTGAATACATACGGAGCTTCTTCAGCATCGCGGTGCTTACATTGGCCGCCTCGTGAATGACAATTACAGGGAGACCACTGAGAATAGCAGAATGGGGACAAAGAAAAAAAAATACCCTGGGAAACAGTCGCCATGCCAACCAGGCGCAAAGCAGCCGGACCAGTTAACCTATCCAGTGAACTGCTACACCCTAGGGTACCGCTTGGTAATGACATCTTTTCCGGCACATCTTCAGCTCCATCCCACTACTCCTTTCTGTGTTGATCTTGCCGGGTCACTGAGGTATGCTTGGGTTGGGAGATGCCGCTCAGTGTGTACTCATGCCAAAACATTGTAGGACAAACTCAGCCAGTGTTGTCTTTTTCATTTATTCAGATTGCACTTGAACAAGCAACAGGCAAGCATGATACTGGGAGGAAGCCGTCTACTGGAAATATTACTCGCTTAAAGGTCACACATCATGGGAGATCTACTGGGATGGGAAAACATGGAAATGTGGGAAGACCTGAGGAACGAGAGATGTTGATGTGTCACAAACACAATGTCAGACAATTACCATATTTTTTGCACCATAAGGCATGCTTCGAATTCGACAATTTGATGAAAAAACAGAGCACCATTTGTAATCCAGTATGCCTTATGGATGGGATGGATGTTGGATTTTCAGTTTGTCACTTTTAATTAAAATTCCATCCTATGACGCGTTCTCATTCTCAATCATATCTAATCACTAACAGACGTTTTCATCATACCGGAACTCTAAGTACTTCTTGTTTCATTGATTCATTTCTGAATCATTGCAAATGTTGTGCTATCAGCCTAATGATACGGTCAGACTGAATGCAAGTTGAGCTTTTCTGTTGGCACATTTCTAATGTTACGATGCGGGACAATATTATTGCAGTCTGCGGGACAACCGTCGTTTAGTTGCACTACGGACAAATGCATGCGAGACTTGGTATGAACCTAGCATAATAGCGCTAAATCTATCAAAGAAATAAACGGTACAATTAGAATCAACTGTTTGACATGCCATGCTTCATAAAGATCATGTGCCTTGTCATCCGGTTAGTGGATAGCAATGGCTATTTGTCTAAATGTACCCTTCCCCTCTAAAATGACAATTTTGTAGTAATGACAAATGTTGCCAGTGGGAGACTTTAACAATTGTTGAAGCCACCTGGTCCATCTGACCATGAAGTTCTTGAGGCATTAAGCAAAATGAAGTCATAATTAAACTATAATGTCAGAGAGGCTACATAAACAAGCCAAGAAGAGAAAGCAAACGCTCAGTTTAAGTAATTAGCGCCAACACACTGCGATGCTGTTTCATGTGCCCAAATGCATCTGTTTGCTTAAGTGACTGAGCATTGCATCAGGCATGCAGATTGTGTTTGTGCTTTTGTGTGTGCCCATGTGTGTTCTGTGGCTATGCCAACGGGCTCTTAGACGCTGGGGGGCAAAACGCTCTTTGAGAACAGGATTTAGCTGTGGCGTAGGTGCTTCAAAGCAGCAGAGTCTGCGGCTGTGATTGTGTGCACATGTGCATGTGCGATGTAATGACTTTTTCATGGATAAGCTCGATGCTACACCGAAGAGTTCATTGGACGAGCTTGCCACGTCAGTGCCACACCGCGGCTGCACATGCATCATTGCAGGGGTATAAAATTGAGGTAGCAAATCATGACATCCTATCGTAAGTGTCTTTAGTAAATTCCATACTATGTGTTTGATGGAAACATATATCACATTTTGTTAACAGGGTGGCAGAAATGAGTGTTTGGTTTTAAATTTCACATTGCTGTTCTGGCATCATGGAATTCTTTTTTGGTAGAATTCTGATACTATCCCGGAAGGCAGACAATTTCTTTTTGTCCCCCCATTCCCTAGCCAGTCAACCAAGACAACAACAAGGAAAATAGGCGTGCAATTTTGAGCTTTTACAGGCAGTGTAAAAAGGGTTAGTTTCTGTCTGCTTTGAATTTGTGTTCAGAACGAACTTCTGGCAACTAGACATGCATCAAGATGAGTTGAGAGTTCATCATTTCATCGGAAAATTAGTTCTCTAAATTTGTGCAGTGACAGGGACTGAATTCTATGATTTTCCAGGAGAGAACGTTTTCTACGCCGCCTGGAGACTGAAAAGGGATGAGAGTGAAATGAAGGACTCTGCCAAGACGCCAAGCATAAAATTTCATCAACCAGAAGACTTTGCTGCTCGAGGCTCTTTCCTCATGGCAAACAGAAGAAGCAGGCGAGCGCTACATCAGGTAGAGGAATACATTTATAAAGGGTGATGCTCTTCCTTTAACCCCAATATTTGGCAAAAAGTGAGAAGAAAACACATTACAAGAACTACAATCAATAGTGCCGTTGTCCAGGCCATGCAGACAACTACATCAAGAGCAACATCACTTAGCGGTAACATTAGCCGGTGAAGCGATGACAGACGTGCTGCTGATGCAATCAGGCGCTAGTGAACACCACAGCCTTGCTTTGAATTCATCTTTCACGGGTCACGAGCAGCACACTACACAAGCCAAGCTCAAAGTCAATATTAATGAGAGGAGACACGGTCCAAATGGAGCTGGTGACAGCACGCCCAATAGCCGCCTTCCTCGCCACTATCTACCCATCAGCCGGCGAGCGAGGCCGCGCCAGAGATGAGGTTTCAAACAAATGCGGCAAGCGTGTATGACTTGCCTGTCGCGGCATCTACAAATACCTCAGAGAGTTGTCACAATAATGGAATTTTTGTTTGGAGGGATGGTGGGAGAAGTGGAGGACGGAGCAGATAAACAGGAATACGGGCTAAGCTGTCAGCGCAGATATGAATTGGGACGGAAGATTATCAAATCCAATCCTACAACTGGTGAGAAGACATCATTGGAATTATTACCGCATCAATTGTGCGTGGCGAGGTAATTAATAAACATTAATGATAAACTGGGATTTGATTTTTCTGCTTGTTTCTTGGCAGAGAACCTATTAAACATTGAAAGACCTGAATTTTTGTAAAAATGCGCCACATAAGTCATAAAACTTAAAAAAGTAAAAAAATAGATGATCATTCATGATTCCCGCATGTTATAATACCGAATGAGACTTCAGTATTGTGAGCATCCAAAGCAAAGAGGACTTTAGAAAACTGAAATGGTCCTTGGAAAGGAGAAGAACCACTTGTAATTAAAAGGACCAACTCCACAAGGGAGTTGGCTTTTTCTTTGGCTTTTTGGGAGCCAAAGATAAAAAGTAGACGAAACACAGATCTGATTGGTTGGAACAGATCATCCAATTTTTTTATGCACATTTTTTGACTGGCCGTGACGTTTTTAATTCGCCCATCAATCAATGACACTTTTACCGTTTGATCAGTTTCACAGTGCACTCGGTTCTCCTATTGTTGTCTTAGTTTGTGTTTTGGCTTGGAAACACCACTCCATTTTGGACATAGTTGGGTATAGTTGTCAGGGTCTTCAGAGTTTTGGATTACACTGAGAAAAGACAATTATAGGAAGCGAAATAACCACTAGCACAGCAGGTTATTAAAATGATCATTGTGAAGCAAAAAAAGATATATTTGCAACGGTCACTCTGTGAGAACCGTGCGTCCTTACGCCTTCAAAGATATACAGTAGATGCCAAAGTCCCATGTCCATCAATACAGTCTCAGACTGCTGAATAATTTCAACGTCCCACCTTACAGTATTTAGTGATATATTTTTTTTCTATTGCATGTTATGAAAGCAGCTACATTGTTACTAAAAATAACGGTTTTAACATTTAGTCTGCTACTGTACACTGATTGCCATTCAATGTGTTGGGATATCAAACAAAATTTCTCACTGAGATTCAGTTATAATAGTACGGACATTGCTTTGGGTTTCATTATACTCTAAACTTCAAACAATCTATCCAGTAAATGGCTAGTTAGCAGTCTACATAATCACTCAGTTCTAGATGAAGTCACGTGGATGAAGAAATAAAATAAATTGCAATGCCCAATTAAAATCAGTAGCAGAAGCACTGACCAAAGTTTAATATCCTAAGTATATCACTTCACATGTTCATATTTCATAAAAAGTTTCACAAAAAGCAGATGTTGGAAAAAGAAGACGTGATGTATAATTAATACAGAGCAATGCTTTGCTTCCCAATGAAAGTGTAGTTCCTCAAGTCGCCATCCCACACGTAAAACAACATTTTACCAAGTGTAGGCACCGTTGACTCCCTTTTGACACTTTTGGTCACATGATATTTAGAGCTTAAAGGTATTTAAAATTTGAGGTTTGTGATTTGCTGATGGAGAAATTTCATCCTTATCATTGGCGCGTAAGGCTTTGTGAATGATTAGCAAGCGAAAAAGGTGCGCACAGCTTGCTGTGCGCCACCGACAGCAATAACAGGCGTGACATCTGCGGCTTCTATAATCATCACCTCTGAAAAAAAATAGGTGCATCCACATTCGAAGCAGGACGTAACATTAGCTCAGTCAGCCTAAGACAATCATCACATTCATAGGCCAACAATGGAAGCAAGTGCTGTGGTAAATTGGGCCCATATAAGCCTCATAAAACATTCCGGATAATGCCCGACTGCTTATTGGGCAGACATAATGAGCTTTATCGCATTGTAAATGCACACACAATTGGCCCTGTTTGGTAAAATACAACAAATGCACACATGCAGCGAGGTGTGAAGTGTCTCTTAGAACAGTGGAAGGGCGTTCACTCAAGGAGGATTTAAACACTGTTGAAGATAAGCACAATTAAAGTCGAGCTTCCAGTAATCGCTTCATGACCTTTTTTTTTTTTTAAACCTATCGACAGCATTTGGCATTTTTAATGAAGACTTGCAGGAATTAGTGACATCTCAGAGCTTGAATCTATTTTTCATCAAGAGTCAAGTGTTCCCTAGTGGAACCCTAACAAGCCACCTGAACTTCTCAGTGGCAACACACACATTGACAACTGTTAATTTCATGAATATTTTATTTTATTTTATTTTATTTTTTTACGCAGAAGGAGAAAATTACAATAGAAACTGAACAAGTGCATGAATATTAATATCATACTTAGCAAAAGAACAGGACTTGACCTTCACTTCCAGTGCAGTTGTTTGTTGACAGGGAAGTGGGACGGATTTGAGATGAGAGGGTTGGGGTAGGAATTAATGTCTGTTTAATATTGGATTGCACTAAGGTACTCTTGTCGAATGCAGGGCATGAAAAACAACTCAATGACACAAAATAATGGAATAGAGGCAGCCAAACAAAGTGCTTTAGAAACAAAGGCATGTCAAGACTTTATATTTTAGACGATTCAATCTAAAATAATGTATGCAACTATCTTAATTTGGAAAGCAAACCAAATTTTGGGGGATTTATTTTTTATTTATTTATACACAATAAATCATATTCATAAGCACACAATGTGCAAACTACATACTGATGGGAAGAACGAAAACACATCCGACTTTTGCTTTGTCAATCTGAGGTAATACTTTTGTCATTGTTCGGAAAACACAGGGATCTAAAGCATTTTTATATGAGTTGTTTAATGTATTTACTGCAAACATAAAAAAAAACACAAATTATTGTAGAGTAGTATTTCCATGTCAAAAATGGCAATATTATGAGCCACATGTGTGAAAAGAAGACAGATGGTTGCAAGGTAGCAGTTCTCTTGAGACTTGTCACCGTGTTCCGGTATATGAGCCCATAAAAGGCGACACACGCCTATCAGCATCAAAGTTTCTTAAACTTCATGACCTCCCCACCAGCAGCGTAATGACATTTAGCCAATAACATACACACGCCCACACATACGTATACATATATATATATATACATATATATATATATACATATACATATATATATATATATATATATATATATATATATATATAAACCGAATTTGTAGGAAAGCCATGGGTGTAAATCAATGCCTTCCCACCTCTGCAGCTGCTGCTCTCATTTCTTATTCACGCGTCTGCATCATAATAGAGTATATGAGACGAGCTGATGTGCAGGTATGCACGTTCGACTGCCAAAAACCTAGCTTGGGAGATCAAATGAAGAACGAGAAGACACACAAACACAATACAATACTCACAAACACAATATATACTCTAAAACTCAACCCAGCGACGCGTGGTTCACTTAGGATTGTTGCTGACAAATGCTAGAATTTTCCTTTAATGTTTACATGCAATGCAAAGTATGAGTACGGTGTATCTAAGTGTGCATACGTACATCAGTGAATATGTAAGCGGTGATAATACGCGTGCATGTGCGTGTGCGTGCGAGTGCGCGTGTAGACATGATATGAAGTGAGGGGTTTGGCGAGTGGCTCTTCATATAGTCTGTGACTGCCCTCTAGAGGCAAACTGCATGAAGAACAGTAGAATGAAGTCTCAATAAAACAGCAGTTTCAATAGAGGCCCTCAATTGAATTTCAGAAACATCAACAGATACGAAAGAAAATATCAACAATTCTAAAGATTGTCAACTAAATGTTTATTTCTATATTGAAATGGAGGGGACAACACAGTGGTCAGGAGAAAATTTCCCACAGGTTGGTGTACAACGCCACTTGCCATAAATCAGCTGGCTTAAGTTCACCCTTGACCCTACAAAGGACAAGCACTATAGAAAATGGATGGATGAAATTCAAGTCATAATAAAAAATGTCTGTGTATATTTTTAAACAAAGCATCCATAAAGTATGAAAATTACACCGGCTACACTTAATGGCAACCAAAGATAAAAACGCAGTTATGTGAAAATATATGACGTGATAAACAATCAGAACATTTTCTGATTTTCTCAAATGTGAACACGACTTGGCTGCCTTGCACACAATCACTGACTCGCTCCTGAATAAACCATTATGATTGGTCTACTCGTGTCATGAGAGATGTGACTGGTATGTGTGTATTTCCTGCATGCATACATTTACTACCCTAATGATCAGAAAAGACTTGCATGCATATTTACAATTTTTTTTCAACATTATTGGCAACTCAGATGAGCCAACAAAATGCATCACCCATGACATTAACTAGAATATTTTTTTTGGCAGCGAGCTAAATCATACCTCATATTCATACATGTGTTCGCACAACAAATCAACCAAACCTAATGTATGCAAATCTAGACAATAATAATATCAATATTGAAGTGGCGCCCACCGTGTGACCGAGGTCGCTGTTACGATTATGCAAAAACTATTGCGAGTAACACAACAAATTCACAACCGGCCATGATGGCAGCATGAATTCAGGCTTGTCGTGTGATTACTCAACAGTCGCAAAACTACAATTACGCGTCTTTCAGCCCGTGCCATTGACTGAATTGGTCCATTTCCCGCAAAACCGCACAAAGTGAAGTCGTGAGCAAGCAATGGCACATGTTGACAAAGAACGCAGCCTATTGATAGCATTGGAAAGCGGGTACGTGCACAACACAGCCATTCCATCACGGCGAAGACGGAAGGAAGTAACATCCAGCGCTATTCCCCATAGGTTAAACAATAGCGGGCCAAGTGCCTTGCCGCTGCACATCAAAAAACAAAAAGACAGCACCGCATGAGTCTTTGAATGAGCTCTTGAAAGGAAACAGTCTGTTTCCTGTCAAGGTGAACATCCTGAAATTATGAGCATTATTTACCACGCTAACACGCAGAGGAGAGCGGTGCAAAACGCACAAGGAAATTTGTTTTGGAGTGAGGATGTTACGGCGGCGGGGAAGTGAAACATAACCATTTGTGAGTGTGCAGTATATCCTACGAGGACACCTTTTCTGGCCGCCCTGGCTCTTAACACGGGTTATATGGAAGGTCAGCTAGATGCTTGGGCTCTCTCTGTTCTGGTAAAAAGAAGAATCAGCTTATTAAAAAATGAGCTTCGGAGAAAGCATCGGCGCTCCACCTCCCGCTCTAGCAAGCTAATTAGATAGTTGGGCCAGTAGCCGGTGTCAATGGGGGGAAACAACATATTTCACCCTGTCAGCTTCTACCGTTGACCCCGGCTCAACTTTGCAGAGTCTGTGCCCTGAAATGCCAGAGTGAAATCAGCTTCTTCTGAATAACTATGAGGCGGTGTCATCAATTAGCCTATGGGTTAGCTGGATGATTCACAAAAGAAGAGACCCATTTAGATCCAGGAACGTGAATGCACCATTTGAGTGTTCTATTGTAATACCATAGTTATACGAACATGGGTTAATATTAACCGGGTAATTTATCAATCAGGGCATGGCTAAGTCCTGTTTTTACACCCTCGAATATGAAACTTTTTTTGACAATGTATACGTTACAGTCTGGCGGCATTTTTTTAACTTTAGGGTGGGTTTGTCTTTGAAAAGAAATTCCAAAAGGAGCTGCAAAGTATAAGCTAGTGAGTTCATTATTGAAGTCTTTTAAAACAGGCTGATGTCTCGTTTGATTTAAATGTCAAAACCTAAGGAGCATTTGACGGTTGTTTATATTCTCTGTCCAACAAGTGGCGTGGATCCACAATGTTTTTATTCCATCCAAAATACAATGAAGCATCTTTATACTTTTTGAGAGCAACGACATTTTGAAAATAAATATCTTGAAATGTCTTGTTACATGAATACACGATTCATTCAGAATTTTAACTTTGCATTGATGGATATGATAATTTGAATTGAATACAGTAATTACTGTAGATTCCTTCCCATTGGTATTTAACTCATCTTGCCTTCCGGACGCAATCACAGCTGACGATCGTTGCTTCACTCCCACCAAAGTGCCAAATGCAGAGGGTCTCTATAACAGCCTTCAATCACTGATTGCCTTCTGGTACGGCATTTTTGACTCCCCCATAATCACAAGTGTATGATTATGGCATTAGGGTGCATTTGTCACATCCGAATTTGCAATCAAGAAATTGGCATCGGGGGATCGATACGATGCAGCACCTCATCAGATGGCGGAGAGGGCGGCAGAGATGCTGTGCGGGAGGGAGAGGAGGAGGAGGCTTCGGATCAATTAGGAAGCAACAGCCACGTCCAGACGCTACATTTAATCTTCTAATGCATCGGCGCTAAAGCGTGGAGAGCGACTTTTGGCAGCATCAAGGAGAAATCGATCCTTTCAGCACATCCCGACGCCGGTGTGCGCTGTGCCACTTCAACAGCATTCCGCATGTAATGAATGGAGAGAGCCAAGAGCTGCGTCATGCTGTTTCATTGCACTGATATGTCGAGCGGACCAAGCTTGACTAAGTCTTTGATGATCGTGGAAGGTTTTTCAACTTAGAAGATTTGTGTACAGTATATTGAGGAGGACCTAAGTTTAGCCGCGGAATGTTAGCGAGAGTCACAAAGACACTTCACCACATGTTTTTGTTCTGTAGAGTGGATGTTAAAAAACTCAAGCGACACAAACAACAGTGGTATCGCTTTTGTTTGACGATTCATATTTTACAAATTGCAACGCCGACTTACATGCCAGCAGACCTGCAGTCAGAGTGCAATTATTCAAGATAAAATCATTTATTTATAAGGGTGATGATTCAAACTGATTTTAAATCATATTTTAAATTTTCGGACCACCGTCGGCGGTTTATTTTCTGCTGTAACTATTAAAGGGGAAGACGACGAGAAAAATCGCATGACCAAACTCAGAAACCAGGTGAATCTTGATTGGCCATTACCTGAGCCCTGAGTAACTGTGGTTTAATTTTCAGTCAACAGCAAGTAGCAAACTGGCCGCCCCTTGAGATGGAAAAAAAAAGATTTGGATGGAGTGGATTTTGCTGCTTAATTCATATTCCATAAACGTAACATGAATCACAATGTTGTGATTAAACTAGTGGGGCTCAATAGAACATATTGGAGAGAAATTTTGACCATGGGAAACTTAAAAAAAAATGTTGAGTGGTGAATTACTACGATTTTCCAGTCCAGAAAAAGTGAAAAACCTGCATAAAATTCAAACTAATAGGTTAAGTTTAGCACAGTATGGACGGGTACAAATCACGGCTTGGGCATCACTTATCCACTTTGTAAAGAGCAATGGTTCCGTATTACTTTGCTCGGCGCTACATGACTTAGTTGCGAGTGGTCAGTTTTCCACTTCAAAAATCATCTAACTATAAATAGCACAATGACAAACATTGAAACAAGTCAGTCATAACGTCACTTTTCAAAAGCCTTACGCGCCGAGCTGGTCAGTGAGTTAGTGACCTGGACTTTTAGGCTACTGGTTAACGCAACTCTAAACCTGGGAACGGTGGATGGATGGGTTCGACCCTCATGTAGAACTGCGCCGGACGACCATCGCCACATTGGTGCCATGGCCTGGATTGGGTGTTTTTGGTGGGAGTCAGTTATTTTTATACTTCTCATAACTTTGGCCAAAGACAGAAATAATTCTGTACCACGCCATAGTGAACTACCCCAACATATATAGCTTTGTGCAAACATGGCCGCAGCGCCTACCAAGGAGTCCTTATCAGAGCTGTCCATGCGGACTGTGTGGCTCATTCAATTAATCAGGCATCACTTAAAGCAGCAGGCTTGGTGACAGGGGACCAAATCACAGGCAGGAGAGGGGGGAAAAAAGCCATTCCTGACATTCCCATTCTGCGTCCCATGCACTAATGCACTGTGGCAACATTCTAACTATCCAATTCCAAGACCTGGACCCCCACGGCTTACACAGTCCCACTGCTTCTTCGCCAGCCATCATGCCTTAGCTTTCATTAGACCCCGCACCTCTATCAAAGGGAAGAACAGAGCCGGCCAACCCGTTTCATGTCAGAAACATGCCTCGAAGGAATGGACAAGGGAGCACGAGCTGAGTGGGGAGAAAGAGAGTGAGAGTGAGAGGGAAAGAATAGAAATGTAAATATATATATATATATATATTGAGTGTTTACAAAGAATGAGCAAAACTATTGAAATTGAGCTACAAAGACTAATATGTCTCAAAGGTTAACATTCAAATACTCGCATATATAACTTGCCTTTTGATCACGTGACAAGCATGTCATGACAGCTCACGTGTCGACCGCTAGCTAGCAAATGGCTGCATAAGAAGATAACGTAGCAGTCTGCATATTTCCTCTGTGCTTCTTGTCACACTGGACAAATATCCAGCCAGACTTTTTTCATTTAGCATTTGTCATTATTACGGCATGAGTTTCAATGATTGGTAATTAATTGGGAGAGCTATCGTAATAGGACAAATGAATAAGGCTCAAGAACACATTTTGAAATTGAAGGAGGAAGTCGGCCATCTTGGCTTGAAGCAACCATTTTGGGTGAATTCCATGCCTTGTATTTTGTTCAACTCCTACTTGGGAATCCATCCAAATGAGCCCATATTAGAAGCAGTTGGGCAAAGCATTTTTGGTGTTTTCCATCTAATGTGGGCAAAGCACGCTATCAATAATAATATTAAGGATGCATCATGAAAATGGTGCAAGCTCACGTCCATTTTCATTTTTGTTTCATTTTATTTTCATTAATAATTTTGAGAACTTATATGAAGGTTAATTTTTTTTGTGTGTTACACAACAAAATTTGTGTTGCAAGGGAGCTGATATGCAACCGCTTGAGTAAATTTACAAAAAAAAAAAAAAGGAAGTTGATAAACTTCCAGGTGCTTTTTTTTAGAGTGTTGGAATGCAATATTAGAATAATAATTTATTTAAATGGGGGAAAATTAATGCAATATCCAAACTAAATTTCAAGCTCCGTCAAATAACTGACTGAACTTTTAAGTCAAGGTACCATTGTAAAACACATAAAAACACTGGAAATACCACAATTGAAGTGAACTCAACCTCGGGAACTAAATGACACCACAATGAGAGGAACTCCTCGAAAAGCTCAATGTACTCAATCGCCTCAATGGCTGTATTACTAAACTGCGAGCCAGGCAGGTATTATATTTCCTCTGTGGGTGTGTGCAGCCATCGGTGAAAGGAAAACTGCATTCACTGACAGACTAAAAATGGGACCTGAGCAGTGAACCTGAAGAGCGACTGGCCGTGCACATGCGGAGTGATGGACAAGCTTGTAGGCGGGCCCTAAGCTTGCCAACATCCTCTGCTTTTTGAATGGTGTCAGGGACCAACATAGCTGTAAAAAAATACTGCTTGCTGCTGAGATGTTATAACCAATAGTGCGGAACCAACAACCCAGCCCGTGCACACACACACACGCAGTTATGACTGTGTGCAATGTGATGATTAAAAAGATGAGAGTGGAAAAGAAAAATGGGTGAAGCATAAAAGAATAGGCAAATGATCAATGACACTGTGCAGGAGTCTCTCTTTGTACGTATATATTTGGGAAATGGAATACTCACAGCTTTAGTTTATGGTGTATACAGCCAACTGTGAAATAAATCTCCCAACGAAGTAAAAATGGAAGAAAATATGAAGCTGCTTCCCATTTTGCTGCGATAATAAACTTTTGTTTTTTTAGTGGTGTGTCTGTTTGTCAGTTTTTGTCAGGTTGGCCCGAAGAGACGTCTGCTGGTTTTGCTTCAATCTTACTTCCAGTTCATTACGAAAGTCTTGAATGGGCTTGAGAACAGGCCGTTGCACTGCTAGTTGAATGAAAAAACAAACGGGCCTTCCCTAAACTTTCCCCTTAGGTCAGAAGGCTGTCTTAGCAAGACAAACAATAAAGTCAAGAGAATTCACTTTCTCAAACCATTTATGGGTGATAACTTCACCTACGTTCATGCTGCCTCAAAGACTCTTAGGTTGTCTGCATTTTTTTCAGCTGCGGATGAAGTATCAAGGCTAGAGAAGAGGTGAGATGATGTGAGCATGTAAGTCAAATGTCGGGATGGGGGTGTCAAGTTTAAGACCTGACATTCACGTCTCTTAAACGGAATTGTCGTTGCCTGACAACTATTTTGTAAGGTCGCACCAGACCAGACGCTGCCACTGACGTCATGTATTCATGGATCCAAATATCAGAGGTGTCGGGGCAGACTCCTGAGCTATTATATTTAGAGAGGTTAAAAAAAAGAGAAGCTACTGCTGCTGCCATGTTCAGACTGACTGACTGATGTTGTAAATATCCATCTAGCCTTTCTTTTCGTCATTTTCCAGCCTATCCCAGCTGACTTTGTGGGAGTGTCAAAGTGCACCCTGGACTTGTGACTGAGCAATCCCTGGGCGGATACAAACAAACAACAGGTCTTGACACGGTAAAAACTTGGATCAGTTGCACTAGCCCAAGTGCATGTTTCAATGCTCCTGCCGGTACTTGAGCGGCGGGGGGGGGGGTGAAATTTCTGTGTCCGTCTGTCAGACTGGCCTGTGAAGTGCATCCTGACATTAAAGAGTGACATCTCGCACCGTTGGCCAGACATGAGATTTCTATCAATCATTAAAATCAAGATGGGGGTGAAATTACTTTGCTATTTTACTGGTCCACTGAGTCATTTATACTACAATACCGAATCAAACCAACAGGCTTCCAAACTTCATTCTAGTGGTTGGGATGTCAAACATTAAATAAGTGAACATACTAGCAGGAGTAATATAAGTAATGTCAAAATGAAGAGTTTTCAGAAGAGTCTAGCAGATGTAGTGCCAAAGGTCATGAGACAAAGCTTATTTTTGGGCTTACTTTTGAATATAAATTGTTGTTTTTTGGTGTCATCTTTTTTTAATTATCTAAGAGAAATTGTAAAATAAAATGAAAAGTAATTGGCCTGCACAGCGACTACCCATGTTGCTGGAAAACAGCTATGCATTAAATGTAATGCGATGCATGACATACTATATGTACAGTTTCCTACTAAACTCTCTAGGGAACACGTCGCAACATGTAACATTTAAAATGCCGCTGGGCTGTGTGGTTGGGCGGGTACGTAATGGGTGAAAAGTGTGAAATGAGGGATATGCGGTTCGTGACTGTGTGTCCAAACGTCATTGTTAACTTGCAATTTGAGAGTGCAAGGAGTAAGATACAAATAACAGTCCCTGTGTGTCCAATCTCAACTCTGGCAACCCAATTAGAGGAGTAACAGGGCCAAAGACTTTCCTCTGGCACACTGCGAGAAAGTAGTTTGCAGACCCCCGTCTGAGAGAGACAGTGAGGCGGCACATTGCTCAAATTTCTATCATAACTGCTCGAGGAAAAGTTGCAAACGAGTAACACATCTTTTAACCGAAAATCATAATCACATTGTTTGATGTTTGAGGAAATTGGGATTTTGTTTATTCTATTGTAGAGTATATGTGACTGGCTTTTGCTGCATAGGAGAGATTATGCAAGACCAGGAAATGAATAGAACTTTTTTTTTTTTTTTAGTAATCATTCCAATTCGGCTTGATTATTGACAAAATTGTTCAATGTGGCGCGTCAAATTGAGAAAAAAATATTTTCACTTTACAAGAAGTCAATGAGTACACGAATATAATCTATTTTAAATGATTCATTATGATTGAAATTTTATTGAAAAAAGTGCCCCACTTTTTTAAAGCATCAGCCATTTAGTTTTGGTTGAAATCCAACTGGCCATTTATGGATTTCTTTAATAGCAATTAGACTTTACACCGATCTGATTGCCTGGATCGAAATTGGTGGCTAATTATCATTTTATGCAAAATTGTTCATCAACCGTACTGTAATGTCATATGTGTGCTCTATTTATGATGTCATTAGCTGGATCCGCAAAATGAGACATTACAGCAAACACAACCTCATTCACGCCAGGGTCGTTCTGTGCTGCCATCGCGTGTATGCGAGCCTGAAAGCAAATCTAGTTTAGACCTTTTCATCTGTCTTGTGAGCGGAAAACATTTGACCATCCAATCATAATGTAATAGTGTTTGAGTATTTTTTTTTTTAGGGGAGCTGGTAAAAAGTCTGAAAATATATATATTTACGTCAAAATAAAAAAAACTCGAGTATATGTTATTTATTTAATTTTAGCATCCCTTGTAAGATAGCTGTCATTATTCAGTGTAAGTTAGGTGAACTTGCAGGCACGCAAATTTAGCCAATCACATAAGCACCCGGCAGGCAGCCGTGTTATTTGAAAAAACACGGAAATAGCTACATTGTTGACTGATGCACAACGTTTGCTAAACACGAGTGGAGCTATTCCCGCAACGCGAATTAGGTAGTTTTTAAATTGTTATTTTTACCAATGTATTTTCGCTATGCCGGAGGATGACTACAGATGAAATATACAAGTCTAAATAGTTAGATTACTCCATCTTCTGATCCAATCAGGGATCGAGTATCGTTTTTTTTTTTTTCCTCAAAGTCGCTCATTGCTTATCTTATTTTGTAGGAAAGCATCAGAAAAAAAGGAGCACTCATTAAATTGCTAGCAGTGTTCATCCTTTAAAAGCTAATGAAACAGTCACACATGAACTATATAGCCGTTGGGCCCGGAGAAAGTTTCCACTGATGAGCAAAAAAAAAAATAAATAATAAAAAATAAAAAAAACGTTAAAAGCTGTGGTGTTGCTTTTTCTAACTGCTGACTTCACAAAGAAAAAAATCTGCTGCCATTATAACAAATAATGAGAAAAGAAATGCTTGAATGAATATTATCTGTTTGGTTAAAGTAATTAAATTCAATTCTACCATTTTAAATCGCCGGAAATTGAAATGTATGAGTGTTGTGAAAGATAACAACAAAGCCGTGTCATTAATCCAACTTGCATGAAACACAATACCACATTAATTTCATTTCAATATAATCTCTCAGGTCTGCAACCTCGCAGAAAAGGTAAAAAAAAAAAAAAATCCACAGGTTTCTAGAAAACAGGTATTCTGAAGGCAAAATATGAGACATTATACAATATTACATTATTAACAAGGTGGGGCTGGGAGGGATATGTGTTCAGTGAAGCCCTGATATGTTTTCTCCATGTTTAATTTGTTTTCGAATAAAGTATGCCAACTCCCCCATTTTAATTTAATTGAATAATCCAGAACCAGTTAAGAGTAAATGAGCTAAAGATCTAAACATTAAACTACTAATTTCTAAGCTAACGGCAAACTGACTTGCATCTTTAAATTGTATAGTTTTTCACACTGTGACTTTATTACCTCAATTGCAGAGAATATCGGGTGTTTATTATGAATAAGGCACGTATTAGAATAATAAGAGTAGAAATCAGAACAGTAACAGTATTGATAAAATGAAATAAATTGTTCCACTTTCCCCACAGAAAGAGTTGACCACGGTGTATTATAGAAATGACTCAGTTCAAAATCTTCCACTTTTTTCCTCCTTGTCATTTAGATGTAGAATTGCAATAGATGTAGTCTTGAGCAGTAACTGATGAGTGTATGTTGTGGAAAGAGCAGGTAACAACCTAAATCATGTTAATGTTTTAGCTTTCAATTATCCAATTATCCGTCCATCTTAATAATAACAAAATAACAAAAACTACTCCTAATAATAATGCAGTCTGCACTCAGTTACATTTAGTTTTCCGCTTGCCATCAAAGACGACATCTCCCATAATGGTCGCAGTATCAGGAAGTCACCGCCGGCCAACCAACAATTCACACTTAACCAAACAATCGCTGCGTTTAAAGTACACAGTACACCTACAAACCAACTCACTTTGGCAATTTTATTTCTGCACTTCGGTGACTTTGCAAACAATCAGTAAATTTGAGACGGCAATTTAAGGAGCATACAACAACATGCCACCCACAACATAAAGGGAATTAGAAAAGCGCTTTACCAGTTGGCTGTACATCAAGGCGCCAATCCAGAGCATAAGTGGTAATCGCCTTTCAAACAAAGTGAGGTCGCGTGCGCTTACGCACCTGACCAAACGAAGTGCGATGACCTGAGCCTCTGCACCGTTTTGCTTAGCTGAAGCAAAAATGTCAAACAAGCCCAAAAACACAACACACATGTACATGTATATAGAGAACCTAATCCTGAGTTTTTTTTTGTATTTAAAAAGTTGGTACATGATGGAATGATTTGGTAAACAAAAAAAATATTTATCAAAACTGTTTTATATTGGAGATTATTCAAAGATTATTGCCCAGGTCACAGCTATGCAAATCTTTTCTCAGTCAATTTTATGATACTGATGATGCTTTATGTTCAGTTTAGTGACCTCTTAATGTGTGTAAGACCATTAGAATTTGAAGGTGTTTCCAAACTTTTGACTGGTATTGTATGCATATTACAGCTTTTGTTCTGTTCTTGAGGTGTGGCGTTGATTCAATTGGGTGACAGACCTCACGATTAATTGGGAACAAGGCCTCTATTAGCGCTATTTGATGAAATATGGTAACCTCTGCCGTGGTCGTTGCATACATTGTTTGGAGGGGAAATGGAACAAGTGCTTTATGCTCCTTGTGCAATCATTCTACAGTGTTAATGATTCCGCTTTTCCAATGGCCAAAGCCTACTCAATCATGCCGCTGCGATGTATAATTCAACGCGGGCTGCCGAGTCGCTACGTGTTCCTCCCGTTTTATCCGTGTCTGCGTGGTCTGTCTTTGTGACTCTTTCCTCCTCTCTGACTGAACGTGTCAACAGACACTCCCCGGGCCACCGCATAATTCATCACCGCTGTGCGTTAAATTGCCCAACCACTTCAAATTCCATCTGCAAATGGCAATTGGGCGTTTGCGTTGCTTCAGATGGCAAGAGGGTGTGGGACGGGGAGCGAACGTGGCAAAAAAAAAAAAAAAAAAAAAAAAGCTTGTTTGATCATCTTGCCTAATTTCGTGCATAACAATACCCACGTTATTTTGCTGGGAATCGGTAGCAGAATATGCAAATAGGCCCCACTGCCGTGCACTCGAATGCTGAAACGCGGGCAGGAGGATGAAAAAAAGAAAAAGTTCAATGTGGTGCTTTCTTGTTTTGAATTTCAAAAAGAAAGTAATTCTCTTTATAACCCCAGGCATGAATTGTGCATATTACAATCAATTATAGAGATCTGAATAGCAGATTTATCTATGAAGAGAACATCTGGAGATGAGTACTTCAATGAGACTATTGTATCAAAAAAAAGAGGAAGGGGGGGGTTCACAGTGGAAATGAAAATTTCGCAAACGAAAGCAGAGCGAGACGACACACAGGGTTAGGGTTGCAATTAGGACAGCGATGGCGGCGCCCAACTTCCTGATTGATGGCGCCGGGCATTCACAAACGCGCAGCTAGCACAGGAGGATGGGCATCCATAAAGTACCACACACATGCTGCGACACAATAATAACGCCAGCGTGGCCACGCACACACAGACTTATATAAGCACACCAAATATCAACAAAAATCCAATGAATCCCACTCACTTTGCTAACTTTACTTTCCACACAAGTACAGCGATACACACCACCAAATTTAATAAGGAGAGTAACTCTTTGTCTCATTCTCTTCAATCCTCTAGGTTGTGTCTTACGGTATACGAATCCCTCCAAACAATGAGTTATCACTTCTCCAAGTACTTGTGATACTCGGGAACATATGGGCGCATAGGAGAGGATCAGACGGCTGCATTTTGTTTTGATTTTATCCCGACTCTTTCTGCCCTTTCAGGCTTATCTGCATGTCGGCCCTCCTCTGGGGACTGTGCATCAGTGTGTGTGTTGCTCTGGCTATGCGGCGCTGAAGGCAAAAAGAGCAACCGACAAAGGCACTTTTATGTTGCCGCGCTTGCTGTCTTGGTGAGCTTCTGTTCAATAATTCAATTGACAGACTCCAGGTGGCAGCCAGGTTAGCTTTGCCTCTTATCCATCTATGTAAGTACACAGAGACGCAAACACGTTCGAATTAAGTCAATCCTTTAACAGCCGCTGCCAAAGTCCAAGGGCTGAACTTTTTTTTCCACCAAAACACTAATCAGGAGCCCTGCTGGGGCTGCAGATACAAGCCCAGGCACAGCGACTCAGTTCCCTTCGTGTTGACTCTCCGGGTGGTGGTCGATGCACCGAAGTTGCCCAAGTTTACTCAGATGTGATGGAGTGCTTGTGGAATAAAATAGCAAGAGACTGGGAGGGAGCCGCGCGACTGGTAAAGCGCCCAAACACAAACAGGAACATCTGTCACTGCATCTGCACTTTAAGGCCACCAGCTGAAAAACTCCACCGTCTGCTACTACTGCAGTAGGTGTAGTTTTAAAAAGTTTTTCCCTTGACTCGTAAGTCCTGATTTGTGTTTAGATCGGTGTGGAAACCTGAACAGATTGGGATTGAATCCAAATTGGTTTGTATACCAAATATGCTCCCAATACACATGAATGGATGGATGAATGGCAAAATCAATGAACGCATGCACGTTAACACACTGCAATGCTCTTACTTTACCTATGCGCGGAAGCTACTTACGCCACACCAGCGAGCTAGCAACAAGTTTCTGCTGGGTACTAGCGTGACTAGGTATATTGCGCAGTCGCTCCTGAGCACCTCCATGGTAGCAGAACTTTGAACACATATCATTCTCACAAAGGTATGATGAGTAGTAATCAAGAAAGAGAAGTCATGCTAATTGCTAAGCTAACCTTAGATTGACATGCAACAGTGAAACAAAACAATATTAGATAAAGCGCTCGGGTGATCAAGTACACTTTTAACAGAAGTCTGGTTGGAACCGCGTTCAAGCAGAACCATATCCAACATTGAACAGCAAAGCAAGATGCAGTTTAAAAAGTGTCCGGAAAGAAAAGTATGCATGTAATTATACTCAGATAAACATGAAGCAAAATCAGAAATGAATTATGGTACGTTGTGGCATAGATCAGCCAATGTGAATTTAAAAATTTTAAATGTTGATTTAATATAAGAGGAAAACAATTGTTGATATATTTTCGTTGTTTCATAAAATCCTTGCTTCAGGGCGCTGGGATTAATTTGTAAGAAAAAAACTGCTCCTCAAAAGAAAAAAAAGCTATTTTTGTAAACCTGCTGACTCATCAGTCACATCATTTAATATTTGACGATACGCTGCTACAACTGACAAAAATAAACATACGTTAACATTACTTTACCCTTCTGCCTGGAAACTGCAGGATTAAAATCCACACCTCCGCCAGGCTGCAGCATTTTGAGATACAGAGGTTTACCGCAATAATGTGATAACCTGAAAGTGTCTCAATTTTAGGCACAAATGTCGATTTCAGATCGGCGGTGACAGTGTGTACTCCCACACCGCATGCAGGCAAAATGACGTCATTTCCCTTCATTGAGCGATAGATTAGGATTTACAAAATCGGTGCACAAGTACATAGCCAACACATTCATTCCCTCACACTGGCAGGAAAGCACAAAAGAACACACACCACACAAGGAAAAAAAAACTAAAAAAACCGGCAGAGCCAGCTTGCCATCTCTCAGTGGACAGGAGGAACACTCCTGCCACATCATCTCAGAGTGCTTTTCATCTCCATGTGACAACATGTCAGCCCCAGTCCCTGTCACTACGCCACACTGCATTGATATTCACCAACTGTGCAGCAGCCTGGGACACAACACAACCAAGCCAAAAATATGACACTGGAAGAAGAACTCCAGCTACTTTCGCCGTAACACACGCGCCCGCAAACACACACACACACAAACACAGACAATCAGTCAATCCAAACATGGACACATACTTGCACAGATGTGTGCAAATGGGCCAAGTCTTTGTATGAACACAGAAGGCAAATTTTCACAGAAACACCTGCAGCTAAGTGTACGCTAGGAAGTTATGCTTTTGCAGGGAAACACTTGAACAGGACAAAGACAATTTTGTCTTCTCATCATTTCACGTCTGCTCCCTACCAAGAAAACAGTTTGGAAACCTCTGAAAATAAATGTGCCTAAAGTCAAACAATTGGGAAATCTAAATGCTTCACATGCCTGTAAAGTCACCCAAAACTTCAGAGATCTCAATTTGAATTAGCATCCAAATGATCAAGTCCACGAATGTGTTTGGCCTTTTGGGGCCTTTTTTTCCAGAGTGCAGACTCAGCGGAATATGTGATGATAACCCGAAATTGAACTTATTGCAACGTAAGGAAGAGGCAGGCTGCTTAGTAAAACACAAACAAATGGATTTTACAACTAAGGTGCAAAATAAATACCATGTGGCTACAAGCAGGGTGTTTAATTAGCATGAATATGACCCAAGAAGCTTGCAACAAAGCATCAGGTTTATTAGCACGCACTATTATCGCGACGCAGGGAAGTGGCACACGTCCCCGTCGTGGCAGCTCCGTATAAAATATGACAAAAGCAACAATTCAATCTTAACAGCGGCCATTTTATTTTGATACCTGAGTAGCAATTTTTACAAAAACAACCGTCCACACCTTTTTCTGCATATGTCATGTGATTTCGTTTATTTTAGATTATAAAATGGTAAAAAGGTGTAGGACAGTTAATGTTAAAATAGGACTTGAGACATTATCTACAGAATTAAGATTGTGACAAGAACTATAAGGACTAACATGTTTTTACAATTCACACATTCATATTTGATTTATTTTTGAAAGTTAAGAAGGTTAAATTTGACTGGTCGAATTCCTTAATTTCCTACAATAGAATGATTGTAAACCACAGGTGCCAAACTCAAGGCCTGGGGGCCTGACTCGGCCCACCACATCATTTTATGTGGCCCGCGAAGGCAAATCGTGCACGCCTTCATATTTTGTGCTAAAATACAAAAATTGCATATTGTCATGAATATTAAAAACCATTTTTCTTTGTTGCCAATCACACGTTTAAAATAAATAGAATGGTTGTTAAACATTTTCCTGGATTCTGATATTAAAAACTAGTTATCCATCAGTTTGTTGTGTATATGTAGTAATAATATGATGATGATGATTCATATGGGTTCACTGTCATAATGGCCCACCGAGCAAAACCAAAACTATGATGTGGCCCGTGAGAAAAAAAAGAGTTTGACACCCCTGTTGTAAACCAACGAGAAGTTGCCCAGTGTCTCAAATTCATTCCTTGAACTGGACTCTCTCGTCAATGTGCATAACACGGGCTAGCCAAACAGCAAATAGGCTTTCATTGGAAGCCTCTTAGATCTTTAAACATGTGTGAAATCATTTTTTTATTCCGCAAAAGGATGCACCACACAGTTTTCTCCTTGCCGATGAATAAATACAATGCAATGGATTGTTACGCCTCTAATTTATTACGCCAGGCCATAGAGAGTGATTCATGGGCTAGATATCTGTATTTGTATGTAACATGCCAGCTGTTGTATAAAACACCGCTGATGATGCGGAGGAGCGATGAAACGAAATCGAGTGCACCTTCCAAGTCAACATATAGTGGCCAGGCTAGCCGGGCCGTCACGTCAACACAATACAAACTCCCGCGGTGAGGATGCATCCAGTAAAGCAATTAAATGTCTCAGTATGTGTCTGCATAGTGGACAAACAATCAGGCAGACTGCGAGAATGCGACCGAAGAGAAGAGGAAGTGTGGATTAAGCCAGCCGAGTGTCAGGGCTGGACGGCCGCTGCAGTAGCCAGGACTTCGGGGCTTGTTAAAGTTGATTTATTAGACCACTGTTTACTCTGGCTTTCCCTGGCAAGGCAAGGTCAACAATAATGGTCTTCTGAATGTGAATAAATCTCAACCTGGCTACACGGCGCCTAGTGTTGAAATCTCCTCTAAGCCTATCCACCTTCTCATGAACACACCGTCTTCCTGAGTGGGAAACACTTGGGAACACTCAGCAATTACCTTTTTTTTCTTAGCTTATTACTTCCGTCTTCGCTTCACCCTCGCCTCTAGGAATACTTAATGTTACATCTGTTCAAGCATGTGGGAGTCAACAACCATTAAATCAATTAAAGCTTTCATTTTTTTTTTTTTTTTTGCGTAGCCCAGAGTAAGGGGTAGGGAGCAGCCTGATTATAGTAACACATTTGCTCGCTGATAAAACACGGCATCATTTCCACATTAAAATTTGCCACAATTGACCCTCTCGCTCACTCCAGAGCACAATAGAAGTAGACAGGAAGACAAAGTCAATATATATTGTATATTGTGTTACTTATTCCCCTCTCTATCACCGGAGCATGTCTTCAAGTGAAGAAAAAATGCTTTTATTCTCATAATGTTTCCTGCGAAATGAAACAGGTAGGTTACTGGTCAAGGTGCGCATATTTGGAACGCCGCTTAATTCCTTTTCAGCGAGTCGTCAGGGCAAACCTCTCTCCACACCTCCTCCTGGCTTTTATCATTAAAAAAGCAAGAAGTAAAGTGAAGAAAGGATTATAAATAATGAAATACTCGCTCCGTGTCGTTAGTAAAGAAGACGGTGATGGTTACCAAGGAGCTGCCGTGGAGTTGATGTAATGTTCTTGAATTTGCAACATTTCGACAGTGCTTCATACAAAGCGTCTTCCAAGAGCAGCAGTGAAACACAGGAAAAAGGCAATTCATTTGCACCAAAATGCAGGAACAAGGACAAGTCCGGATAATAGGCTGCCTGTCTTAAAAAGATATCTCTTCCTAATGCTGCAATGCACACTGCCAGAGGAAGAGTTTTAATGGAGAATAAAGGTCATCATGTCAGCTCATGTCACAGCTTCACATGGGATCTAGCGCAAGAGCATTTGCCTGAAGCCAATGTTTTTCAAAAATGCAGGTGGCTACAGAGCACAGGTATGAAACTCAAAACCTGTGGGCCATATACGGCCCTCCACGTCATTCTATATGGCCCAAGAAGAAAGCTTGCAATTATTTTTCAAAACTAGCTATGAAAACGATTCTAACCAAATGTGTTGGGGAAATATGTCATATGTTGATAGTTTGCTAACTTTTTCACCATTTATGTTTTCATAATAATATGAGTGCGGATAGAAAAGGGTGCCCACTATATAAAATCTGAGAACCTTCGCATCAGTGGTTATCCAGCACAATTGCAAGTTACTTAGTTTCAATTACTTGCCACATTTCTACCACCATAGCATTCAGTTAGCTAGCTGACAATCGCTACACTCCAAAAATGTCGCAATTTAAATAACAGCTTGATGTCATTATTTAAATTCATGTTTTATATTTCAGTTATTGATGTTACAGTATATTTATATGTCCGCCATTTTTCGTAACACCAATTTCATGTGATTACGTCGCACAGCTCTGTTGTGCACTCCTCTCAGAAAAGATATCATGGTCTTAAAAATGTGTTTTCTGCATGTATTTTTAGACAGGATGTCCTGGATGACTTTCATGCAGTATTTCAATGTTTATTGCATACATGGCGGGAAAACTCATCTTTGATCGCCCAAAAAGTGTTGAAAGCGAGCAGGCATATTCATATCGACCTATTGCACATAATTTGGAGGTATTTCGGGGACATGCATACAACGTTTCATCAAACTTGTTCTATGCGAAAGAAAATACACAGTGCAGTAAAATTTGTGTCACCTATCAGTGAAACGCTGGAGTGACGTCCGCCGGGATAAGCCAGCCATCCGTTGCCAGCGATGGTGTGTCAACTTAATTGCATCTAATTAATTACAAATGTATTCATTAACATATGTCATGAATTAATTAACTATGATTACGATTATGGCGTGTGAAATCGAACACTTGGTGTATTATCTTTGATTCCAATGTTTTGAATTAGGAACAAAATGACATTTTTTGGGGCTTTTAGAATATCTTTTTATATCTTAACATAGACAAAGTTTAAACATCATTTTGTTCCTTTATTCTAGCTCTTTTCCGTGACATTGGACTTGCTGGGAAAAAAAATATAGAACTAAATTTGCTGTCACGTACCCACCTAAATGTGGACCCATACACCAAAAACACGAAGCAATGAGGAGAAGCAGTGGACCAGCCTGACGCGCAACCTGTTAGCTCGCAAGCTAGCAAGTGACTAGCGCCTCTTATTGCATCTTTGAAAGAAGAGCGACAACCCAATGGGATATAATTCAGCAAATGGAGGGTTTGTGCGGCTATATTCCCACAACTCAAACGTAGGCATGTGAAGACATTAGGAAGATGTTAGCTGAAGTAGCATTAATTATAATTTTTTAGCAGGGCGTGGTTTAACACATAAAGCGGACATATGCACATCATTTGAGACCAGAAAATTTGAAGCCTCATTTTAAATACTTGGCTTTTTGTGTAATCATTCAAATTCGGCAGTGTTGTTAACAGCACTCTTCTCCTTGTGTGTAAAATTCAGAAGAGTACATGCTTTAATTTTGCTTTAAAATGTACAGTCAATAAATGTTTTATGATGGCTGCAGCATGACTCAAGGTCAGATTATTTCTATTATTTCCTTTCTTGATGGAGTAATAGGCTTTAAACCATAAATTAGGAGTGAATACGTTGTAAACATCAGACAAACTTATTTTAGTCATCACATCAGTATCTATTTATAATATTTCAACTGATCTAAGATAAATCTGCCAACGTAAGATGTGTCTTTCGGGAGAACCATAGTGGATATGTTACTGTTGGCAACCTTTATGAAAAGTCAACTTGTTTTTTTAGATATATATGTTTTTCTTAACCTTTTGAATTTGTCACTTTTCACTGTAGCTAATGAAGCAGAGACAGCACAAAGGAAAAGAAAAAAAAAATCTGACAAATGTAACTGAGGTGATTTGTCAAGATTCTGACATGCCGGTGCAGAGCTCATCGCCAAGCTCTTTGATATTGTCATTAAGCTCTCTGTGAGGTTGATAGCGGAAAACTTTAACTTCAGCACCCGAACAACCCCCCACCCCCCTTTTCTCCATCACACAACAAAGTAATCCAGTTAATAACAAACACGCCAGCTACTTAATATTCCCCCCACAAATGCTGAAATTTGTCTGCAATGCCTCAGAGACATACTGGCGAGATTACCATAAACCTATGTACCAATATGCTTTGCTTAATTTTAAGAAACTAAGAGCTGATGCCCGCAGCGTTCCTCCGAGCGCAAACGAATCGCACGTCGGTGCAATCTAATTCAACAGCCACCACTTGTGCTTCTATCTAAAAGCTTATTGTGTATTTAAATGCCCCTCAGAGGAGATGGCAAGTAAACGTAACATTTTTGCAATTATTTCACTTTCACCTGCTGAAACATTAATAACTTGGAAAAACTTATGAGGGCATTTCTATTCAAGTGAGGAACAACAGAAAAGTGTTCTAAGACTATACTTAGTTTATATTTCGAGACAGCAGACAAGTCATTGGAATAACATTCAGTTAATCGATCATTAAGAATTCTGTGGATCTTGTGAAATTGATGTGTGTTGATCAATCATGTTTTAGAGCAAGTGAGGGAAAATGGAGTGCAACCAGTACGCGTTCAGCTGACTCAGTCTCTGCCATTATGCCATCGAAAAAGTTAAATGTGTCATCAGATGTAGGAAATGGCGCTTATGGCCTGGGCAATTTATCAAAATGTAATTGTGAATTTTTCTCGCCATTTTTAAAACATTATAATAGAAGAAAAACTTTGTGGCGCGGCGCAGTGTATGTGCACGTTTCCGACATTGGGAAATACCTTGAATGCACCACGGTACCTGCACAGAAAGCAATGGAACATGCACGTGATTCCGCCCACCCTGAACTTGATCGTATAGAATAGTGTCCAAGGATAAAGGCTTCTACATGCACGGATTAATGGGCATGATGCTATGATGGTAGTGTAGAGTAGGTGAATTTTGGGAGTTGAATAAACGATAAGTTTTAAAATTGATAAATAATCATTTTTATTCATTCATTTTATTCAATTAAAATAATCCTGATTATAATTTTTCAATTATTGTCCAGCTCTATTGAGCTCCACACATAGTCACCCATTCTAGTCAACAAGGCCTTATAAAAGTGCTGAAAACAGTTGCACATGGCATGGCGGAAGAGTGCTCAGCACTGTTGTCAGATAATTAGCCTCAGGTGCGATTCCAGCTCTGGTTTCCTGCACAAATAAACACATGTTGGTTGCCAACTGTTGCTCAGGGTTGAATTTAAAGGAAATATAAAAATAAAAGTCAGTTTCCATGGCGACAGTGTCACCAGGTAAGTTAACTGAAAGTATTAATTTGAATGCCATCACTTAATTTAGGGGGCCGCTACCTTTTCAAATTAAAAAGCTCATGATCACCATCTGCAGTCTACTTAACAGAACCCGTCAAAAGAAGATGGAGTTGGAATAACTCAAAATCTAAAGTAAATAGCGTGTATGGGAATAACATTTGGGGACCACATGGATATGACCGGAGCCCCTAGCAGAGTTTCAACGTACTTTTGTGAAAGTAAATTGATTGATGATTCATAGTTCAGTCAAGCCTTTTTTTTATTCCTGCATCTAAAGTGAAATGTTAACTTCAAGGTCAGAATTTTCCGGGATCAGGACTGAGCATCAATGCGGTCATTTGATTGCGCTAAATCACACCGCTCCTGAAGTGAGTCACTTTATGACGCCATCAAATGCGCCACTCAGTCTGCTGCGTTTGATGGAGCCTTTGATATGCCATCACTCCATTAGGCAGTCAAAGAGATTGCATTTATACGTAGAAAGAGAATCAAGTTGACTAATAACAGTCTCAAAGACGGCCTTTCACAATCATTCTTGCACGTATATCCCTATTATGCATTTTATAGCTGCGGTCAAAAGTTTGCATACACTCATCGTGGGCATGAATTTCATCCATCCATCTATTATCTGTACCGCTTCTCCTCACAAGGGTTGCGGGGGTGCTGGAGCCTATCCTAGCTATCTTTGGGCAGTAGGCGGGGTACACCCTGAACTGGTTGCCAGCCAATCGCTGGGCACACAGAGACGGACAACCATCCACACTCTCACTCATACTTAGGGGCATTTTAGAGTGTCCAATCGACCTGCCATGAATGTTTTTGGAATGTGGGAGGAAACCCACGCAGGCATGGGGAGAACAAGCAAACTCCACACAGGAAGGCCGGAGCCGGAATCAAACACACGACCTCTGCACAGTGAGGCCATCGTGCTAACCAGTCGTCCACCGTGCCGCCCAGGCATGTATGTCAAATAAAGTCTATTTTTTGGGGGGGAGTGGAGGGCACATCTGCACAATTATTGAAAACAAGAATTTGACGTTAATTTGGATTTTGTCGCATGCACACATGCTCCATAACCACGGATTCAAATATATAGACATATTTCAGTTTTTTAATAGACGGTGCTGAAGGTTCTATTAAGGACCTAGTGTGAAATAAGTTTGGAACATCGCCAAATTAAATCTTTTTGTGTCACAAGTAAAGTAATTACACCTAACACAAATAATAAAGCATTAAAAAATATTTTTTAGTTGGTATATCTGACAAAATAATTGTTTTCCCAAAGTGAGATTCTGCCGAGCGACAAGCCCGGAAGTGTGACGTCATTCCAAGGCAACTATGGTCGAGCTCAACATAGAAAGTGTATTAAGACTCAAAAAGCAAAACTTCAAATGTATCTGAGGGGATCCAGGTATATGAAGAGTTGGTGGAAGAGAAGCTTGTTGGAATTATGTTCAATGAACCATACATGTCCAAGTCAGATGCTCAGGAAACCCAAAATATTGTCCAGTTGTCAAATCAGCCTCTGGTAGGACGATTTGCACGGGCAGGACATTTTGTCAGAACACCGAACAAGGAGTGGAGACTGGATTTATCGAGATTGGAAGAATGATACGATATATAGGCTGGGGTTATTATCTTTACATTATTTGATGCTCTGTCGTGCTGTAAATGACGCATTGGTGAGATTATTCTGCTCGTACTGAGAACACACACACCATAATACTGTGATGCCGCTAACAAGTATCTGGCAAACAAAAAGTCACATAAGAATTGATGAACAAGACCTCCACCGGTATGCAGATGTTTGTTTTTTGCCAAAGAAGGGAGGGGGGAGGTCGTGAGGTGACACAAAAGGGAATGTGATCAAGAGGATAAAGAAAAGCGGAGAAAAAAAAAACACCAAAAAGGAATGTATTAGGCGTATAATAAAAATGCAGCTGGGGGTGCTAAAACATCCCCTGTGGGACACATTACGCATTGAAAGATAATTACAATAAGGAAGAAGCCAAGATTTGTCTTTTTTTTTGCGGGGGGAAGAACTAAATGTGTAATTGAAATGATGTAATTGAAGCAGACAGCAAATATCGTTTAATCAGCTTTCCTCAATGGAGAGTTAGCTACCTGTGTTGATACGTGAAATAGGATTACTTCGAAACTGCTTGACACATAACGCTTCAAGTCTATTCCCCCCCCCGCCTTCTGTGAATCAGCTTCGAAAAATCTTTTTTCATACCAGCAACTTTTATGGTACAGCATTTACTTCATAATGACTGCCCGGATGACGGGTTCAGTTATTCCCCTGATGCAGTTTTACCATTCATCCATCTGTTTTCACTAAGGATGCATGAATCAGTGGCTTATTTCACACCTAATGGCTACATTACGATAGTAACAAAACATCAAGCATTTATACGCGTTTGTCTTTTACACAGATATTTCCACGCTCATTCCCACCAGGTGCACTTTCATGTAATTTAATTGTCGCCTGCAGCGTATGGTATAAAATATTCTGTTGGTATCTTTCACTCAGTGTGAAATGGGCAACAAATGTCAGACTCATTAGACTCTTTCACACAGAGATCCAGCAAAAAAATTATGTCAGGACCAGTAGATTTTTTTATCGGGGTGGGAGAAATGAATGTCATGTGGCCCAGCTGCACCGGGTGACATCCTGCCTCTGTTACGGCTCTAATTCTACCTCTGACAATGGAAAATGTAAGACTTTCCATGTTATTGGCATTGAAAAAGAGGAGCAACGCGGGAAAAGTTGGAAAAAAAATCTAAATTACAGTGGGCTTTGTAACATAAGAAGTAAGGTAGTTTCATGTATTGTTGCATGAATGTTGTGAATATATCTCATTTTAGCTAAAAAAAAAAAAAAGTAAAAAATTAATTGATGAAAAAAAGTTAATTACATAAGTTTAGAAGTTGGTAAACAATTAGCTGTAAAATGACCAAAAACATTTGTGTGCAATTCGATAGTCTCAGGATCTCTTTCCATAGACCATTTACAAATAAAACTAGGTTGGGAATTATCCTAAAGCAAATAAACTCTCCAGGTAATTAGTAGATTTTTCTGCCACACTGATTCCCATTTTATAACATGGTTAAAAACAAAGAAAGGCATTTAGTCTTGAAACCATCTTTATAAAAAAAAAGAAAAAAATCCTTATGATCTAATTAATCCCACCCATGCCCTGAGGTAGTTTCAATTTGGTGAAAGACCATTAGAAGCTTGCGTTTGCCATATAAAACAGTCAGGTTATTTGCTCCAATTGGAGAAGGCAGAGTCAAACTTGGAGAGTACATCTTGAAAATGATATATTTTATTTGACTAAATATTTTATTTGACCTCATCCTACTTGTATACGCCTACTGTATTTTGTTACAAAAGTTAACAACAAGAAGAAAAAACCTACAAATGAATCTATCAATGAAGGATTAAAGAAGCTGAAAAGCTTGGTTTGTCAACTACACAATTGCATAATAGTTGGAGGGAGAAAAATAAATGTGTTGTGAAGGCTTTCATTTAATAATGAGTTCAACTGCTGGGGTAAGAATCATGGATGTGACAGTCGCTGACAAAAGCACTCTCCTCCTGTATCGTGTTTGAAATGACGCCATTCAATATGCCTCCATTCTACGAAAGACTATTACTTGAACTACTTTGAATCTCATTTGTGAAAGGACCTATTGAATATAAAGTACCCATTGAATTGAATTTCCATAATGCAATAAAACGTAGCAAAGAAAACGCTACAGCCAAGTTAAGGGAGCAAAAACTTTCTGTCTGTATCTACAGGCTTGCTGCCTCAAATACTCTTGACAACATACTCCAAATATTGATCATATGCAAGGAGATGAAGCATCAGGCAAGAAGCAAAAATGCTTTAATCTTAAACATTGATCTGCAGCTTTAATTAATTTGTTTCCCACCCTCAGTCGATAAGGAAAACTTGGAAAATGTCATCGGTACCACCATGATCATTTTCACAGTTAAGTGCTACTTTATTTAGTTGAAATGCTATGCGAGGCACATCGACTATCAATATTCCTAAGACGTCCCAAAAATGAGATAAATGCTTTCTAATAAAAGAGCTATCCTACAACTCTGGTCAGGCTTGATGCCAAGGAGTCAAGGAACGGTTTATTCATCAATGTGCAAAATCTTTGGAGGACAAAACAAAAGGCAATTATCATAACATCATTTTTTTTGTTAAACTAAACTCCCATTATTTGAGACAATTACTATCAAATCCTGATCACGAGAACTCGGTGACAAAAACAATAGGTTAGCGGATTCTCACATTAGTACCGAGCACAGCTGGGTTGTATTAGTCGTAGAATGTTAAGGACAGCATGCAGCACCTCACCTTATTTAGTTCTCGTTTTTATTCAGTACATTTCACGCTGAACATCAGTACGGGACAATGTGAAAGTGGCTAAGCATGCGACATGTACAGTATTTGATTGCTTTTTCCATTAGTACAGTGTCCAAAATTATCCGACCCAAACCTTCCAAATAGTCAGCACCTCTTTTAAAGTGCAAAGCAAAGTAGTATGCTTTGGGACATACAGGAGACATTTGGTGGCTAAAGACAAAACAGGAAAATATTACTTTGAAGACAGAAAGGGAATAGTAAAAAGACTAAATAAGAAGAGTCTAAATTTTGAATTTAAAAAGGTAAATTGTAAAGCTCAAGAGATTATTTTAGGGCAAGCTTGAGGATTTACAAGCAAGCCTACAAAAAAATTAAGCCACACTCTTAACATGAAAGAATTTGGTCTTGATTAAAGATAGGAAAGTAACTCCGCACGACAGCGGCACGACTGACCGGCATATTACAAAGCCTCATTTTGTGCTGGTGTACTTGAGGGCGGGGATTAACAAATTCACTTGCTAAAAATGTGATGTGTATTTCAAGTTAGCACATTATTTTAACCTTGTCTCGATCATTTCTTTTGAACTCTAGCCAGCTGAAATCCTGTTTTGTTTGTGAGCATACTGATCTCAGCATGGCATAAACTGGATTCCTTCAGCTTTATTAAGCCGCATGTGTGTGTGTGTGTGCGTGTGTGTATATATGTGGGTGGAGGGGAAATAAAACCTATGAATCTAAAATGCATGCCCTTCTCTCCTCGTGCCGCGGATTAGGTCTCGGTTAGGTGCCGCGTTTATACACGAAGAGAAGATAATGCCGGGAAAATGTTACCCAACTATGGCCGAACCATGTCGTAGGCTAACAGAGCCACTAAAGTCTATTTCATGTGCGAGGGTTACAAACTGAGAGGTTCCTGATTCACCTTATCCTCGAAGATATTAGATCACATGGTGATGAAACAATGGATACAACGGGAAATGCAGCAAATATTGCAGGGAATATGATTGTGAAAGCCTCCACACGGCACGTTGTGTGCATCTTTCACACCATGCAGTCACCATACATCAAAAAAAGTGAATATATTTTACGGTGCCAAAGACCACCTTCGGCAATCTGTAGGTAATGTGTTTTCGCTGAGCCTGAGCCAAGCGGCATGCATGTGGGTGTCAACACACTTCAGAGCGGTAAACTCTTCTAAGCAAGAAATAAATCACAGTTGAAGCACAGAGCTATACCACCTAGCTCCCTTGCAAGACTGTAGGTTTACTATTATTAACCTGCAACACGTTGAGTGGATTTAGAGTATTTTTATTTTAACGGAGCTTTTCTGGCAGCTTGTTTGGTCGTTACAGTGGAAAGTTTTTCACACAGACCAATCACGTGCATTGGAAGGCATCCCTGTAAGGTAAAGTTTTGCAAGCGGAGAGAGGCGGTGGGTCGGTGTGGATGAAGGAGGAAAAGGTTCAGGAAGCAAGTTGAGGGTGAACTAATGCATTTTAAAACAACAAAACAAACCGGTGAGCAAATCAATCAATCTGAATTAAAAGTTGCCAAAAAAAATCCTTCCATCCATCCATAATTTGAACCGCTTATCTTAACGAGGGTCGTTGGCGTGCTGGAGTCCAACCCGGGGTACACCTTTAACTAGTTGCAAACCAATTGCAGGGCACCCATTACATTGAATAGAAACAACAACATTTTTGACACAAAAAAATAAGGCATGCTTTCATTATGATGTTCCACAACTTGACCTGATGAAATGGACCCATTTGACTTTAATAGGATATTTCTTTTTTCCGCTGTACGCATGACATAAGCTACAAACGGGTACTCAGTGAAAAAAGACAATCCTATAAGCATGATAATGTGGAAAGAATCTCCAAAGCTGATCTGACAAAAGCAATCAGAAAAAGTTGAAGCCAGATTGATGAAGAGTACTGTCTACCACTCTTTAAGTCCATGCCTCTGAGACTACGAGCTGTTACAAAATGCCAGAGGTGGTGCAACAAAGTACTAGTGGTGTGTTCAAGTGTCCTTTTGTTGTTTTTTTTTTCTTTTCATGATTTCATCATTTTCCCTCGGCTCGGTCTGAACAAGTACATGTTACTGATGACCACATATTTTTTTTCTTGATTTCTGATTTAGCGTCTCTTAAACCCAGAAAGTTGACATTTGAAATGACTTTAGTGGCGGCCTGGTGGACAACTGGTTAGCACGATGGCCTCACAGTGCAAGGTCGTGGGTACGATTCCGACTCCGGCCTTCTTGTGTGGAGTATGCGTGTTCTCCCCGTGCCTGCATGGGTTTCCTCCGGGTACTCTGGTTTCCTCCCACATTCCAAAAAAACATGCATGGCAGGTTGATTGGACACTCTAAATTGCCCCTAGGTATGAGTGTGAGCTCGGATGGTCTATGTGTGCCCTGCGATTGGCTGGCAACCAGTTCAGAGTATACCCCGGCTAATGCCTGACGATAGCTAGGACGTCCAGCACTCCCCGCGACCCTTGTGAAGAGAAGCGGTACAGATAATGGATGGATGGATGGATGACTTTAGTTTAGTGATTCCATCCATCCATCCATTATCTCCCGCTTATCCAGGGTCAGGTCGCCGAGGCAGCAGCTTCAGCAGGGAGGCCCAGACTTCCCAATTCCCAGCCACGTCTTCTCGCTCTTCTGGAGGGATCCCCATGTGTTCCTAGACCAGCCGGGAAACATAGTCTCTTCAGCGTGTCCTGGGTCGTCCTCGGGGCCTTCTGCCGGTGGGACATGCCCGAAACACCTCACCGGGGAGGCGTCCAGGAGGCATCCCAATCAGATGCCCGAGCCACCTCATCTGGCTCCTCTCAACGTGGAGGAGCAGCAGCTCAACTCTGAGTCCCTCTCGGATGACCGAGCTTCTCACCTATTTCTTCGGGGGAGCCCGGACACCATGCAGAGGAAACTCATTTAATTTGTAACAGAGATCTTATTCTTTCGGTCATGACCCACAGTTTATGACCATAGGGGAGGTTAGGAACGTAAATCGACCGGTAAAACGAGAGCTTCGCTCCTTCTTCACCGCGACAAACCAATATAGCGTCCACATCACATCAGATGCGGCACCGATACGCCTGTCGATCTCACGCTCCATCCTACCCTCACTCGTGAACGAGACCCCAAGATACTTGAACTACTCCACTTGAGGCAGGACGTCTTCTCCAACCCAAAGAGGGTACTCCACCCTTTTCCAAATGAGAACCATGGTCTCAGATCTACCGCTGGTCGTATATAAAGTAAGTCATCCAAAGTGAGGAACTCACAAGTGAAAATGTTAATATGCAGGTTCCAGGAGCCGTTTATATTTTCAAAAGTACGCATGCACAACATATTCTCCAGGTGCTCATTTTAATGCTTCGCTAACCCGCACTGAAGAAAACTATTAACACATCCTACTTTGACAGACACACACGCACACACACAACGGGAGCACACACTGGCACAAACACTCACATTCCCCCAGTTCAGTGGTTGCTTTGCGGAATACAGAACCAGTGCTCCAGACTTGAAAGCCTCTCGGCTGCCTCAGATGTGACATCAGCTCGCTGCTGTTTCTTGCTCTCGCCCTCCTTCCCGTAACTTCCCTTCCTCTTTCCTTGTCTCTTTCATCATTTCGGGCCCATCTTTTGACACTTCAGAAGGTGTTCCTCATATGCGTCCTCGTCACCTCTCCCCCCTCCCCACCTCCGTCACCGCTCTGGATCAAGAGCATACGTCTCTCTGTCTGAAACTTATGTACTTTGTAGAGTTAACACTCAGGCGTTTGTATCACCTTGAAGTTGGTAAGTGGTACTGAGCGGAGAGACTATGTTTAAAGAGGAAAGAGCGCTGAGAGATTCTGTTCGGGAGGAATCGAGCTGAAGCGAGGGGAGGGGAGGGAAGCGGTGAATTCACCTTTGTATCTGCACTTTTTTACCACTTTGAACAAGAGGATGTGAAGAAGCAGGAGACTGGAGACTGGCTGGAGACTATTTTTTTCCTTTGTTTGAAAAAAAAAAAAAGTTTGTACTGTCTTTATACAATGTTCAGTTCATGAAGCAAGATTTCAATCAGGTCATGGAGCATTTTTTCAACTTGAATCAAAGATTTTCTATTGGCTTGCAATCCGGACTATTTGCAGGCCATGACGGAATGTATTCCCAGTTTTTGTTCTATGGCATTGTGAAATTGAAAAATGATTTCATCATTTCCAAACGTCCTTTAAATTGATGGGATAAGAAAAGTGTCCGAACTGTCAACGTAAACTATTGAAGTTGTGATGACAACGATCTCTCCAGTGTTTTTTACCTGACATGCAGCCCCATAATAATCAATGACAATGCAATGCAATGCAAATTTGCATGTTTTCTTCAGGCAGTCACGTTCATAAATCTCACAGGAATGGCACCAAACAAAAGTTCCAGCATCATCACCTTGCCCAATGCAAATTTGCGATTCATCACTGAATAATTTATCCAGTCCACAAATACTGGTCATTACTCCATTGGTAACGTTGTGTTTTTTTTTTTTTATTATTTAGGTGCTGTGGCTTTCCTTTAGCTTTTCTAAACCACATTTCCTGAAGCCGATTACTTCCACAGCTGACTGTGTTCAACCATCATCTTTTGCAACATTGCATGATGATTAACTTCCACAAGAAGCTTTTATAATCCTCTCATGTTGGAGCCATGAATGTCTGTCCACTTGATGCAACAGCACTCCAAGGTGTCACCAATCCTTTTTAAATGCAGACTAACAAATCAGATGTAATGTGTTAAAGATGTTAGTCTTGGGAATGGAAATTTATATAGAGTGATTCCATATTTTTTGTCCTCACAATTGACTGACTACCACTTTTGTTGATTTGTTTTAGTGTCTCTTAAAGCCGGAAAGTTGCCAATCAAAATTACTTAAGTTTTGTGTCATGTCTGTAATGTTCATTTTTTTATTTTTATTTTTTTTACAAAACAAGCAACTGAATGAACATCCTCTGAAACTGGTGATTCCATCATTTTTGCTAGCGGTTGTATACGGTATGATTACTGTGGGTATAACCAATCCTGGTGCAGGTTTTACCAGATATTTGAAAAAAAGCCTCATCCAAGACATTTTGAGACCTTTTTAAATTCAGGACATCCTTATTCACTCCTTATATATTTAATTTTTAAGAAATGTTGCGATAACATTGCATTTGTGATCAATCCACACCTTGCTCCCCTCGCAAAAAAAACAACTGGTGACTCAAAATTATTTATAGGTTAGAATTTGACATGGGAAAATAATCTGCAGTGACCCAAACTAAATTGTAAAACTGCTAAGTGTAAATATATAAAAAGTAGATAATTCCACTTAATTTATCATCTTTAATTAAACTAAGATTACCCGAGTATGGTTTCTAGAGTGAATTTGTAGGCCATTTATTTTCAAATCCATATTTTACAATAAAAGACACGACAGTGAACAATTGGTGCCAGTTAACTTTTTGTGAATGCAGTCAGTTGTGGTTCGGAAGAGACGAGACGGTGTGTCAGCACGGGCACTGGGAAGGCTGTAGGCGACGACAAAGCCTTGTCAATAGTGCTCTGTTTTCCATCAACTCTCTTCCTTAATCACCCGGTTCCTAATGCGCCTCTCAAGCCGACAGGCCCACTCCCATTCCAATATATCAAGCTGGAGTTTGTCTTAAACAAACATCTACCTGTCTCTCTCTCATTTGCTCCCATAGAGCTGCCCTCATCCATCTAAGCCAATAGCAAAGGTCTTCATTACAGAGTGTGTGGTGAAAGGGTTGGTGAAGTTTGTCTTTATGGATGGTGTCTCCATTGTCTTATTCGCATTCGAGGGAAAAAAATGCCCACTTCTCAGTAATTACCTTTTCTGTCTGCCTGCTTTGTGGTCAAACCGCAGATTCCTACGTCACTACAAAAGGCTGAGATTGACAAAAGTATTCGGCATGTTTCCCTGGAGTCTAGCATACAAAATCATTATCATACCAAAACAGAGTTACTAATATTTTTGGAACTGAGTTTTGTATGTTCCAATGGCATTTTCCACATGGAATGCAAATTAATAAATAAGATCAAGTTGACAAACAATAACACTGGAAGAGAATGAAAGTCTCGTATACTTGCTTTTAAAACTGAGTGCAACTGAAAACGGGCTGCAGCAGCAACTGAGACTAGTTTAGTCAAAGTCATAGCAACAGGGTAAGCTAGTATTACCATGTGTGATATTTTGTAACCAGCAGTGGTTTACGTTGTCCTTAAAGTTTCGACTCAGCATCCTTGTAACCCTGATAAATCGAGTTCTACAAATAGTACCTCCTCATACCTGGAAAGTGGCACTAGACAGTACCTTGATGTTGATAATCATTTAAACACTTTAATTTCCATTTCTCAGGGGCAGAGTCAGCGCCATTTTCAGGAGTTAACAATTCCCATTGCACATGTTATCTCCCCTACTCTTTTACTCGGAGACGTGTTTAATAGTAGTATAACATTGTGTACAATTTAAACTGGCATCTTGCCAGCTAAGCGTGCACGCACACCTGAGTGGTGTCGGAGACAAGTGTGGCAGAAACCTCATCTTGGCTGAGTTAATTAGCACCACTACAGTCAGCATTCTCAGGTTGTGGTTTGGAGGACTTCAGGGAAAGCAGACTGTTGATTGGAGAAAATGGCTGCAATCCTCGATGAGCTATCAGCCTTTAGAGCCTCCTGCTGTCGTCTCCCACTTCTCGGTAATTATTTCAAACGCTAGCGCTTTGCAAATGTCATTATTTAGTTTTGGAGGTAGATATGCGAGTCCTACTGCAAATTACGGTAATGAGTGAAAGCAACAGGCATCATCATCAACACCTTTTTCAGGCATTTAGAATGATAGGATATAAAAATGCATAGCCATTAGGTTTTGAGCCACACACCTGCTTCAACATGCCGACAGGTATTACAAACCTCCTCCAGCCTGTACACACCCTAAAAAAGGCCAAACAAAGCCCAAATATATCATGTAACATTATGCAATTACTTGCAATTATGCACTGCCCATTCAACATGTGAGATTCCACAAGTTTGAAGATGGTAATGTCAACAGGTTCGGCGAGCACTACAGGCAGATCCGCCCAACGAGTTGGCCCCTTCCACTCATTATTCTCCAGATTCCCTCCACACCTCCAGCAGAGGAACTAATCTAGACCGTGGCGGGGTAGGCCCTTTTCCTGCCGATCAAGTCCAAACTAAGGATAAGCGCAGTGTTGTGCACAAACACACTGACATAGTGAAAAAAACTGTTCTGAAAAGAATCTTGTAGGATTGCATACTGGACTGGAATTGGTTGGAAATGCCTGAGATACTTCTTTATTTATAAATCATGATAAGTTTGAAATAATAATACTGTATTTTGCAGACTATAAACCGTTACTTTTTTCCTAGATTTTGAACCATGCGGCTAATACAACGGTACGGCTTTTCTGTGGATTTTTCTTTCACCGGTAGGGGGGCTATATAGTTCAGAAAATACGCCAAATAAATCTTTATTTTTTTTTCTCTTGGGTCTGTTCTGTTTTAATCAGCAAAGTAGTTGCTGAGTTAAAAGGCACTGTTTTAAGAATCCATTTATATACCTTTATGTAAATTCACAGTACAAAAGTGTTCTGTACATGCAGTAAACAACATTTTTTCTTCACATAGAAAACTGTGGCTTATCCCCTGGTGCGGTTTGTATTTTACTTGTTTTTTTTTTCCAAAATAGTTGCTGCTGCTTATATGCAGGTGCGCCTTATAGTCCGGAAAATATGGGGCGTGGTTTTGGTTGAAGGGCAATCAAAATGCAAGCCCCCTGAAGGTCTGTAGAATGCTTTCCAGCACTAACATAGTAAGGGAGGTGAACAGTACAAAATTAAAAAGGAATTTAAGTGATGAAAGTAATACAAGGAAAAGCACTCTGACACACATATAGAATGGCTTTCACACCTCAAATATGAGCATCGTCTTAAACACAAGGGCAATTTATTGACTCCTGTTCACAAAAGCTGTACTATTCATGATCAAGCCTTTCAAGCGTAAAATGCAATAAACGGCACAAGTGTTTGGTGAAGAAAAGGAAGGCCTCGCATGACATTATGCTCCCATCGTGTCCCATTACATTAGGTCCAAATGGTTTGGGGTCAAGGAAGGCACGCTGTGTACAGCCAGGGTCATGGCTTGGAATGTAAAATTATCATTACATGACCTCATTCGCCTATATGAATTCATAGCAGTGCCATATTGCACTCGTTGTCAGTGGAGGTTAAACTGGATTAGTGCGGTATTTGAATAATTTAGTTTGTGGGAAACAATGGTGGATTTAGAAGTGTCACTTCACAGGGGCTGACAAAATACAAGCAAAACATAAAAGTAGCAATGTGACAAGTGGTCGACATCTTTGTGCAATTAATTTTCTAAAGAATACTAACATTTAAAAAAACAGACTGAGTATTTCAAACGCCTCTAAAATCATCCAGGACAAATAATAATGGATTGCTCAAGAACATAACCTGTTAACTGTCCACAATGCACTTGTCACCAGTGTTCCATTCACACTAGTTAAGCCACGTTTCTGGGGCGTCGACTTCTCAGGATTTTAGCCCGCACAAGCATTTAGTGGCTGGATAAAATCGAAACAGTTGAGTTAAATCATCAAATTTTACTTTCTTACTCGAATTTGAAGGCATTTTTCGACCAGATTTTAAGAGGTGACCACGCAAAAACATTCATTAAAAAGCGGAACATTAAACTACATTTTTGTGGAACCCAACATGATTATTTCTGCATTATTATTCAAAATTATTGCTGCGTTATACTCAGGTTAACGTGGCCATTCAAATCAGACTTTTTACTTTGACAGATTGTCAGTTTTGGCAATTTTTTCCATATTGCAAAAAAATCGCACTTAAGTATTGTGTGTGCGTGCGTCCGTGCCAAGCTTACATTAAGAACTAACAAAATAACGCAAACTAATACAGAAACAACATTTCCGTTAACGAAATAAAATAAAAATCTGAATTGATTTTAAATATTTTTGTTGAATTTTTCCTCCGTGATGTTTTTTTCCGTCTTGCACACAACTAAAACATTTTTTTTTTAAAAAGAAAATGAAAACTAATACTGAAACTAACAAAATAAAAATAAAACTCAAAACGAAATAAAAACTAACTATAATTAAAATCGAAAAAAAAAAACTAAAAATCTTTGTGCGCGTGTGTTTACGTGTGCTTTTTATTCTGCCATCGTCGTAATCCGGTCCAAAGATCTCTCCCAAAAAAGGTCCAGTCAACATCCCAGTTTAACAAAAGTAGAAAATGATCTTGCGGTGGATTGAACAAAGATGTCACCGCATTTCCCCTTCTTGTCTCCACGTCTTATTGCTCTCTAAAAAGAAGCACAAGTACTTGTCTATCAGGGTGAACAAAGCCACGTAATTGGCTGACTTCTCCCAACTGAGCCTCGCGAAGCACAACGTTAATAACAAACTGATGAGAAATTCATTATGGCTCCAAATAAAAACAAGCTCTCCTCGATAAGAGACCCATATATTTTAATGAGAGTGATGCCTCTGTGTTTTCATTAGGCAGCCAAGCCTCAATACCTGAAGACAGGACCTGAGAGAAGAATGCCATTAAGCGGGGGATATTAAACAAGTGGCAAAGCAATCAATAGGTTTCTACACAAGCAGGGAAGCTACCAGACCGGCATTTGGTATCACCTTGCTGTCTTGTAAAATAAAGTCAGAACTTTTCTTCCTTTTTATTTGGACACCAAAATACTTCAGCTAAAGTCCATTTTGACAAGGTTGATTTTAGTTTCATGTACTGATGACCTCGTTGTCAATATGATCCCTGTTCAGTTATTCTTATAAAAACACTAAGTGCATTCCAGATGAAACATACGCACCAACTTGTTGTCGAACTAGAGGCCCCAATAGGCCTAGGGTCTTCAATCCTGTTCCTCAAGATCCACTGTCCTGCCTCTTTTCCATCCCTCCATGCTGCAACGCTTTTGGATGGATATAAATTGGATGCGGTAGAAATGCTCATCTGTACACATCCGACCAAAACGGCATCAAAAGCCCAATATGCACTTGCGTAGGCGGGAAACAATGCTTGGGAGGGAGACCACTGACAATCAACCGTAAATCTGCTCGTTGTTTCGAGTAACAGTGTTGCCGCTATATTTGACTTTAGTCCCACTTGAAACATGAAGCACGAAGTCGACATATGTGGTGATAATAGTAATTCAGCCACGCAGATGGTTCATTTATTATGTGTGGCAGCGTTATGAGATCACCTTTAGTATAGGTCTCCAAAATATAGTTCTACCTCCTCCAGCCTCGCTACACTGGCAATATGTGATGATTAAAAAAATATGAGTCCCAACACGCGGAATCATATTTACTTGCATAGACAGTGCGTCATGTGACTTTTTTTTTTCTTTGTGCACGTCACGGATACGTTCCGTTCCCATGAGATCACGTTTGGTTTTTATAAGATGAACAAGTACATAAAAAGATCAAATTTACCCAAAAATGTCAATTGGTGATGCCTTGAAGTGTGAACATAGCCATAGTGAATAGAGCCGGGTATCGATTCAAATTTCCAAAATCGATTTCATTTAATTCGATTTTTGATGGACTGTCGATTCATTCAAGGATTTTCCATTTTACTTTCGTATGGAAGGCAACCTCAGAAGAACCGATGCTGCAATTAGTATGAACTGCTTTTTTTTTACTCTGGTGGTAGTGAATGGGTTAATTGGAATAACGGCCTTACTGGTAACATAGTCAAGCCAGATGCACAACAGTTGCCAGGGAATCAGCATTTGTGCATCATAAAATGTGTCATTTTCAAAAAATTGAATGGATTAGGATGGAGAGAAACTAAAAAGGCACAAATTTGCTCTGTACAGAAACCTTTTCACACAAAGACCAGACTTTAGTGCGCAATTATATTCCATTACTGCTGGTCACAACAGCCACACAAAAACACAGTAAAACCACAAATAAACGCTTAAGTGCACAGGATGTAAGCAAACGCCACTCAACACTGGTAAAATGAAAACCTTGGATAAAAAAAGAAATCACTGAATAAGAATCAGATTAACACTCTGGGTTTTCAAACACAAAATGTGGGGAATGCAAAAAAAAAAACATGCCACTCGTGCTCTGAAAGTGAATAAAACTAAAACAGTATGTTTAAAAACCAATGGAACGACTTTAAAAAAGCCACTGATGCCACTAAAGAATTGGGTTTGCCAAGACTGAGCATGACCTCATTTTGAAATGACTTAGTGAGCAAACTGCTGGCGTCACACAAAATTAACCACTAACTTGTGAAAACGATTAGAACGGTCAACAACCGAACAGATGGATGGGTGAAAACTACCGTGGTTTGACCCCGAGGGAAAATGGGAGCAAGAGGATCAGACTAATGTGGACCAATAATCTTTCTCGGAGTCATTAACATGATCAATGCCATTCTAATGAGATAACATCTGGAACAAAGGAACCTAATAGCAGACAGCTGCTGGGCAATACAAGCTAATTAGAGAACATTCTGCAATGTTAAATAATGCTGCATTCATTTTGGCCCTGGATATGGACGCCAAAATACAACATGCTGAATATTTTATAAACTGTATTTTAGAACTAATTATGGCATTGAGAAAGAGTTTCTTCACACTCGCACCCTTTGATCGCATCACTTTTACACCAGAATGAGCAAGAAAAAAAAAGAGCGTTTTTGTTTGCTTTCCATTTTAAGTTTCATGTACGGACGACAACGTTGTCAAAACGATCCGCATTCGTACACAAGCGTAAATTTCCTCTCAATTAAATTCTAATTAATTTTCAGCATGGCTGTCGTTGGTTTGTTGTTGTTTGCATGTATGTGGATGAAAACAACCGGTTGGAGATCACAGCCTTGGTATTGCTCCAAACCAACGGACTCGATCACTGTTCTGTAGGAGCGAGAAAGCCGTCAGACCGCAATCTGAACCGCCTGAGCAATAAACTAATCAGGTTTGTCTTTGGATTAGCACATATGCAATATTTCATCTTTCTTTTCTTCGCCACATGGGATGATATTTTGATCACGAGATATGCTCTTACATTTCCTGCTGTTAATAAATAGAAATGTTATCAACAAATCCCAATTTTGGCTCATTATTATCAGTTTATTAGCGCTAATTTTCGCTCACTGCATACACCAATGTAACCAATACGTGAAAACTATCACATGGGTACGTTATGACAAATTACATTCAAATTTCATTGAGTTAAAACAGGCATAAAAAATACATATATTTACGTGGAAATATGTTCCAAAGTAACTTTTCATTTCATCAAACAAACTAGTAATTAGTCTTTTGTGTGGTTTGAGAGGATTGCTTTTTACAATTTTACAATATCACATTTCCTCTTGTCTTAATTCAGAAACTGTTTTGCGAATCTAAGCCAATAGCAATGCAACCGAATGACAGAAAGTAAGTGGGTCCATTTGCAAAGAATTGTTAAAAAAAAAAAAAAAGTTGTACCTCCAAATACCGGCTGAGCATAGAAGCATGATCCAATTAGTGCTATGCTTAGAAAAAGGAAATAATGAAGCGCGACGTCAAAGAAAACTTCATAATAGTGTTTGTACAAGTCTTTGGTGATCATTGGAAAATATAATTACGACGAACAAAGAACACTGTGTGGGCCGACATAAAGCATTAGCAACGTATAATGGTGGAGCGGGCTGGATGAAAATCCTTTCAGAATTTCCAATCAGTGTAACTCCATGTATGACATCCATATAAAGCTGTGTCCACTCATCTTCATTAGGCGCACTTTCTTTTAAATCTCTTTTATTTTCAATGTTCAGATTAATTAATTCAAAACATGGATGGAGCGGTGTTGCAAATGGTTTAACGCGTCAGCCTCACGGTGGAGAGATTCTGGGTTTGAATCTTAGCTTCGGACTTTCTGTGTGCAGTTTGCAAGTTCTTAGGGGTTTTTATTTACGAGGGTCTTCATTTCACTTTTGCTGCCCGATTGTGCATCTGTATGTAATAATCATTTCAGAATGCATACATTTCTCACTGGATTGCAGAAAGACAACACTGGGTTTCTCATAGTGTTTACAAGCAGTGATGTAAAAAAATGTATCGCCACAACAGGCTGACTTGGAAAAACTGACTGCACGGGGACCGCATGCGATGAAATGCTTTTTGCTGCTTTTAACAGTAAATTCAAACGATAGCAAAAGCATCTTATTGCGTGTAACACCAGGAAAGTGCATTAGTATGGATATTGCGGGAACGAGGAAGGAATATTATCAGCTTTGAGTGGAGTCTACGCTGCAGCGGCACTACTCCTTGGAGAGTGCGACGACAACAACAACAAGGAAAAGGCTCCCAACTAACAGTAATTGCTTTAAAATAATAGAATTCATTACGGTTATGGTGCTTGTTCAGAAATGCAAACGGGAAGGAAAGGATTCGCTAGAGAGATGGGGCTCAACTGCCTCGCTTAAAAAAAAACACGGGGAGATGAAAGGCATAATTCCGATGACAATTATAGAAGCTTTAGTGCATTTTCATCAGGCGCTCAGAAGATGTTGTTGGCATAATAACATCAAGATTGTTTTTTGTTTTGTTTTTCTTGAAAGGAACTTTTCCCCACACCCCTTTCTTGATTGCCAATTCTTCCTCTTATACAGTATCGAGACACATGTGACACAAAATAAAATTACTAAGCAACACTTAGCAGTGACAGACAGTAGACAATTGTTTGCCAAACCAAAAAAAACAATTAAGGACTTTTTGCCATATCCCAGAAAATCACAAATAAGTGAGTTCTTCTGTAAAAAGCAGTGGATAGGTTAAAAAAAAACAGTCAATAGGTGACTTTGCGAATGTCCAAAACATGACCCATGACAATGTATTCTTCTTTTTTTGTATTTGACCTCAACCAATGGCCAAATGTGTTTGATTCAAGGCCACCGTGTGTGTCTGTCATCCAATCAGCATTAACAACATCAGCTCTCAAGACCACTCGGGACATAAAGAGACAGGCCGGCCATCTCGACATGATTGGATGTCACCTGGCATGCTGTGTCTCGAGCTATCATCAAGGGCATCACCATTTGGAGGACTATAGATCTGCCATCAAATCAACCTCGGCAATATCCTGTAATTGTCTACATCAGAAAAAAAAAAGGTAGATGTACTTTGACCACTCGCAGGTAGTTCAAGCGAACATCCACAACATAACCTTTCAGTAAAATAATTCCAGAGTCAGAAGATGGTGGGCAAGGAAGCCCACAAATAGTGGTCACTTAACTTTGAAGTTCAATACATTTGCATTTCATCTTTTACAGTTTGTTTTCATACAGTTCCTTTTTATTTAACTTCTGTCTGTATTGTTAATGTAAATATGAAGTTTTTTTTTTTATCTCCCTGTATTTAAGCGGCGTTAATGTTCAAACGGTGCATAATGTTACAGGGGCAATAATAGCAACTCTTTGGGGAAGACAACATCTGCCACATTTTTATGGTTCTTTAATAAAATTCAAAGAGAAGTTAACCAATGTAGAATCAAACAAAAAGAGAAAATGGGAGGAAAAAAAAGAGTCTTTTTCTTTCGTCTTTTCACACACTGAATGCAGCTGTCTTTGCGATGTACCCAATCTTCTGTTGTTATTCTATAACAGAGATCACAGCCCGCAATCTGAGTGGCCCCTTGATTTATTTATTAGAATTAATTTTATTTATTTGTTGGGCTTTACCAAAAATAAATCCTGGCATGTTAAAAATAAAAATTCCATTTCTCTGATTAGGTATGGCCAGTGGTGAGGTACAATCTTAAACAAAAACGTGCTAAAAAAAAAATTATACAACGATGAGCTGATCAACGGGCCGAAGCTCACACAAAATAATTGTTGAGACGTTTGCAAGAGCTGTTTATGTCTCAAAAGATTTGCTAAGGCCTCGTGTGATGTCAAGGATGACGTTTACACCTCATAGGTTTTGCATGTTAATTGGCATATTTTCAGGAAAAGTTAGGTTTCCTAATTTACTCGTTAGGTCAAATTTCACTTTGAATGACCTCCACTTTCCAGAACTTCCACACTATATCGATAGGTAATGTGTAAATAATGCAAAGTTGCATTTGCGCTGAGCATACAGTAAGGACCGGAGCGAATTGTGCCGACGCTCTCGTTATTTGAACATAACGGATGCGCTGTTAGCAAGGGATTCTGTCTATTTATCTTTGTAGGTCAGTCTAATAAATAATTCAAGTATGATCGCATAAAGGGCCGGTCAATAAGACAGGTTGTGTCGATAGCAGGTAAGGCAAACAAGCGTTTCCTCTCTGGCCCTGAAGATTTCCAAGGAAAATATCAAGTGGACCCAGAAGAGGTTTGTCTGTCGAGCAATGTTGTGAATGTGACAGAGGAAACATGATTTATCTCTTCTTTAAACTTCCCATTCTGGTTGACGGCAGCAGAGAGAAAGTATTGATCAGAGCAATCGGAATCATTCTGAATGCCATTGAGCCATTTTACAGTTACTCTTCCTTTTAAAGGAAGGAAATAAATGTGCAGGCTGAGCAACACATACAGTCATGCGTTGGCAAGGAGAAACCCATTAGGTCAATTCCATAGCAACAACTGGCTTTCAGCCTTTGGGAGCCAATTGGTCAATTGAGTGAGCGACTACTGCCACCAAGTGCTGGCCTTCAGAACTACAACACCAGCTGGAGAACATCATGGTGGACAGACTAAGATCACGGGGGACCAGCGCAGAATAATATGGAGCTTTTTTTCCACATTGTACAGTCATGTGTTGGACAAGGGAGCCATATGACGATGGTGAAAAGCAAGTGGGCTAAAGTGCAGAGCAAATCGGAATGTTTTGCCAATTGATTGAATGATGCATAAAGTGGGTGGTTGGTGACTCAAAATATCGAAGGGGCTCGTCTCAGTGCATTTCAGATTGATCATGGCCATAAAGTGAACACTGGTATTGGCGTGGGACAAAATCATTGTTCCATCGCTTTTAACATTATGTGAAAGGTGTGAATAAACTTGCGCTGTCAAAATTAATTGATCGATTATAACAACTATTCAATTCTCAAATTAAATGCCAATTGTTTTAATACTTGTTTATAGAGCCATTGTTTAACGATTGGCCAAATCTTCTAATTTCAGCAATAAATCAGCAATAATTCTCCGATTTCTGGAGTCCTTCGTGCAATTAGATTATATTTTGTGTTTAATCAAAACACATTTGTAAACATCTGCTCTTATTTTGGAAAACAATGACCAAACAGGTAACTGAATCGGTTTCAAAAAAAGTTGTTGACCACGTCAGTCGATCTCGTGTGTTATTGCTTAATTGTTGTTTTTTTTTTAATCACTAAACAATACCAAATACAAGATGTAAACAATAATAATTGGTTCACAAACAGTAATGGTTTTGCAATGCAATTTAATACAAAATAACATTTTGTCCGATTCATAAACCATTGGAATAAACAATTTAAAAAAATATCCCATCGTGACGTACCAAAATTAAAAACACTACCCGTGTTCTTCTAGCGAACTGGCGACTTTCCCTTGTGTAAGAATCTGTTTAGTTGTGTCCAACAAAAAGTGTCAATTTGTACGACAATGTTTTATCACATAACTCATACATCAAATAAGAAACCCCAAAATTGTAGAAAGAGAATATTTGGGTAGAACAAGCAGTTTATTGTGTAATGTTTTGCTACTTTTATTGCCAACTATTGGTCTGGCATCGATTAAAGCATTTTGGGTTGTTTTGGAGCATCTGTTGTCATCGGAAAATACATTTTGACTTTTGTTGACACGTTAACGTACCAGAGTCATGTCTCCAATTGTAAAAACTGAAGGATTCCTTGAGCAATGAAGTGAAGCTGGCTGTTTATTATGTATTGTCGCTTTTTTTGTGTCCATTCATGACAATTCTTTGAAAGCAAAGACAATACAGCATCTTGATTATTAACAGTGAGCACTCAAGTCCGCAGGTGTCAAACTCCGGTCCTGTAAATACTTTTTTTTTTGTGTACTAAATCATGCATTGAGTCGGTTAAGATGTAAGACTATAAAAGTCAGCAGGATCTAAGCATGATGTCAGAAACAATTGCACTTTGCCATTATGTAGCAAGCATTTTGGCAAAACTACCGACAGAAGTGTGTCTCATCAAGACCACCCACTGCCAGCATAGACCGTGTAAATCTTGACATACTACGACGAGAAGACCTCCAGATCGAGCCGTGAACTTGATCAAGCAGGGCAAATAATGTATTAAATATACACAGATGCCGCGGATGATATGGAAAAGCTAAAGAGGCAAATAAAGAATTTGAGAGGAGCCGTCAACCATAAAACATGGGGATACACAGAATTTCACAGCTGTGTGAACAGTTAAAGCAGATGCGATGGGATGTGATGGGGGGTGCATACAGAGAGGCGGGCTGTAAAAATATGCTATAAACTTTATGGCGCCTAATGCGGCCCTGCAGCAGCCTCCTGCTGGGCTGCATGTTGACGGCTACGCCGACTGTGTGACAGAACTGTCGGGGGAAAAATGCACAACTGAGAGCGTAGCCGCTATTCACAGCCTCCATCCGTGATGTGTCGAAAACATCAAATTCATATATAGGCTGTGCTGGGAATCGCATTTTTCGTATCCCTCCTTCTCATAAGCCACTCTATCAAACGCTCACTCCTGCAATAGCTGAAGCCAAGATGTAACGGGCACATCTGTTGGACCTGCACGGAGGCAAAACAAATGAGCCATATACACACACACACACACACACGCACACGCACACGCACACACACAGTCATTAGGCCGGGTGTACACACACTGACACAAGCATAAAAAGAATCGAAAGCATTGACAGAGACGTAGTTCAATCCTATATCGGTGCGCTGTGACCACTTCAGCTTTTTATGCTCCCTTCAACATCAAGAGAGGCAGTTCAACTGATGGAAGAGCAGCAATTGTCTCTACAGTACATTTGAAAAGCCGTATAACACACAGACAGCCCCAGGGAACAGGACAGAGAGGAAACAGGAAACACAAAACTCTTGGTGAGTACCTCATTTTGATGCACACGATCCGAATTTCGGTTTTCGTCAGGGTTCATTAATGGTTGCAAACAGTGTTTCCTGTCGCAAAGTTTGACAGCAATAAGAAAAACAGTTTGTAACCATTAAAACGCATTCAAGACGTTTGCGAACGTCTTTGCAACCATTTGTAACCCTGAAGAAAAAAAAGAACATTCGCTTCGTTTGCAAGCCTGCGCCGCTCAGTGTGATACGGGCTTTAGCGATTCACCAATCTATAAAATCTAACTATTTGGCTGAACATTCTACATGGGGATTTTGATTTTACAAAGGGATTTTGTTGCGATTGTGGCAGTATGTTAAAAATAATGTGGGCAATTATGCTATTAGAGTCACAAAATGAGAGCATCAATGTAACACTGAGTCAAAATAATCAGAAAATGGCTAACAGGAAAGTAGTAATTTACTTATTGTTTTGGAATCATAGTCTGGGGTGTATTTTTGTATACAATTATTATAGATTAGTAGATATATTTTTGAGAGGGGCGCCCATTAATATCAGGGATTGGCCTCAACCTCACTATAGTTTTTATATAACACAGGAGGCTTTTATTTTTTATTCACCGTTGGTGTGTTGCTTGGCTAGATGTGGCAAGATCTGGCCGTATGTCACCGACAGGCGTACGTGGATGATTTATGAGAAGTAGTTGTTTCCACATTTCCATCCATCCATCCATTCATTCATTCATTCACCCATTATCAAATCTGCTTCTCCTCACGAGGGTCGCGGGCGTGCTGGAGCTAATCCGACCATCTTTGGGCAGTAGGTGGTGTATATCCCAAACTGGTTGCCAGTCAATGTTCCCACATTTCAACAAAAGTCTATCCTGTTAAACTCAGCAAATGTTGATTATACGATTAGATGAACTAAAGTCTGCTCTAAGCAAGGGAAACATTTCATACCCTTCCAAAACATGTTTCCTTGATCTTGATTTAAAATAGAATCTATGCAGCACACTGGCAAGGGCCATGCAGAGACACACAATTGATTAATTTTTCATTGAAGCTCTTTAAAAGGACCAAGGACACATGCAACATCAAATGTGATCAACCCTCAGCAAACCTTTTAATAGCTTGCCTGGAAAAAAAGTTTTAGACTTGGCATTTGAAAAAAAAAAAAGAAAAGGAAAAAAACAACAAAAAAAGGTCCTTCATAAGCTCACATGGCTCATGAATAAGCATTTGATTGGAATTCAGGAGCAGCCAGATGTCGATATGCCCTCAATTTTACATTGCAATTTGCAATGCTCCTTGATTATGTCACATTTATTCTGTCATATAGGATTGGGTCGAGTTGTGCAATTCATCAAGATTCAATTATGATTATGATTATTACGCTCAATGATTGAAAAAAAAACACTGCTTATACAGTATTACTATAATTACAACATTGTTAAAATAGTACTCGTTTTACAATGTCTAATACTATAGTTAGTATACTGGAGTTCAAAATTTGAGCATTCTCTTGAAATTGTTTATTTTAATGTTCAATGGCAATTTATAAGTGTATGGTAAGTAAACTCCAATCCACTGTTTTTATTTTTTCATGCAAGGAAACCATATTTGATTTATACATTTGCACTTTTTTTATTTTAAAATAACTAGTTTTATAAACAATACAATTTAAATGGAATTTACATACAAATAGTGTTTCACAGAATTTGATTTGTCTTAATATTGTTTACATTTAAACAGTTTTTCGTTTTGTCCCCCCCAAAAAAATAATAATTAGAATAATAGTGATATTAATTATTACCAAAATATTAGTGATTAATATTTTTTTTCATAATCGAGCAGCCTTTGGATTAGGCATGGCTTGATGTCTCTCAATTTAAGCTTGGGTTGCTCGTGACACGTTGTAAGATCGTTCTTCCATGCCTTCTGCATCCTCTGTTGTTATTTTGTATTTTTACGTGTAAAGACTTGTTTTTTCCACTTTTGTGTACTCTGGGGCCAAATTGTGTGCCTCGTGTGACAAGCCTCCATGGTCTTATCCTTCATGTGAATTGTGTTGCACTCATTTTGTCTCTGCAGCGTGCCATCTGAGCCTGTCGATGGGAGCGCACAGAGGGGGAAGTCTGCTTCCACAGTAACACCACAGGAGTCTGATGGACTGTTACAAGCTGGCCCTTGACTTGTGACGTAAATCAGGGCAATCTTTACAGAGACTAATGCTATAAAAGCATCAAAACGGTCAGCAGGTAGCTGTGATGCTGTGCGGAAGCCAAGGCATCTGCTTTGAGCACCTGCAGACATGTTGTTCAAGATGAGCAGGTATTGTGGGTTTTCTGTATTCTGCTCATCCGTCGCTCAATGTTAAGATGGAAAGAGCATTTGAGACTTAGAAATGTTGCACATTTGCACGCTGGTCAAACTGGATTAGATCCAATTTACGCCGTTCTCTATTCCTAGCTCATTCTCTAGTGGGAGAGCAGGGAATGTCAGAGAAATTTCATGCCTGAGACAGAGGAGTTACAGTTGCACGTTCCCTACAGACAATCCAAGTCGGCTCTCCCCCTCCAGCGTAAGTGAGAGCGCTCTATCCCAATGACACACGCTGACAGCGTGAAAATGGGAATCTGCCAGCAAAGCAGGGAGTTAACTGTGACCAACCACCAACTAACCAAGCTAAAGACTCAGCTTCCTCCTGCTCTTGTGCACCTATTATGGAGGCACAACACCAAGTTTTAACAAGAGCAGTCTGGCGAGGCGTCTACATTTGTTACCGACGCAATCAATTGCTGAATGCGTAGCTGTGATATTGACATGTTGTTCCCTTGGATACGGATAGGATTTAGGATCAAACTCCATCAAGCTCTCTAAGAGCAGTTAGATGATTCACAAGTGCAACAAACAACAAAACCAAACCAAAACCAAAAACATGACCAGAATGAGATTTTTGGTGGTTGGTTAAGAGACCCAACACATGAATTGTGTCAATCACCAGAACATAAACATGGAGCGTGGACTGGAAAGGTCAACTGGAATACAAATTTTACAAAAGCATATTTTGATTTAACTGATTGACGCTGCCTGTACATAAAAACTTAACTTTAAGACTTCAAAATTTAATTTATCTGAGAGGCTTAATTAGCCATGTCCAGTGTTGCTGTTTTGGTTAGCAACAAAGTTTAGCGATCAACTTCATGACCGATTTAAGGATACTCGGATTAAATTTATTACAAAATAGGACCACTAATGATATTCTACTTTTCAAAAACAAAAATATCTTAAAATTTAGGGGCCTCAAATTTTAATCACCATTATCGCGGTGTAAGTATAGAAAATGGATTTAGAATTGATGTAAAACAATGATAATAATCAATATGGACATTTGGATTACAAAAGGATTTGTATGATAACAATCAAATCTATTGTGTAACTACAAAAATGTAGCTAAACAGTCAAACTGATTTTCAAGTTTTTTTTTGAAAGTTATGACACAATAGACAATAAAAAAAAATCTTTTGGTTATGAAAAAAATGTAATCGAATTAGGTTATGTTTCCCACCAAAATATCCCCAGACCTAAAAGATGAAAATTGTTGTAAATGTACAGCCAAAACAAATAAAAACAATCCAATTTTAAGAAAGAAAGAATATTTGCTGCATTTGCATGGTAGTGCTTACAGGTGGGTTGTACAAAATCTGTTAAAATGCTCAATCATGATGAAGAAATTGATGCAAACCTTATACTACTTAATGATCTCATCTGATAAATAAAGTACATCATTCTACGTTAACTACCTTAAGTAAATCCCAAAAAGTTTTTGACAAGGTCTTCATCTGACACAGAAAAGTCCATCAAGCAGTCTGGATGCAAGCTGGGGCGATTATGGCATATTCCATTTACTGAACACAATGTGACCATTGCCGTTGAACAGAGAGAAACTTCGCCCACATCAATACAAGTGAAGCTAAGACCCCACTCTTCCACCACGCAATAAACAAACACAAAAGAACAGGTGGACAAAGGACGGAGAAATTGCAATCGATAAAAAATGTCCATGTGAAGTGGCTCAAAAGGGGAGTTTTGTCTGAGAGCATGGACAGAGCAAAGGCCGCGGGACCGTACGCTGCTTTACCTTGTCTGCAGTCCAGTTAAGCATTGAAAGCGTCACACCACTAAAAAAAAAAGGCCACTGAAATGTCATGAGAATGCGCGACTAGACATGTTATTGACGTTTATGGTTTTGTTTTCTGAAAGTGCAAAAACAAAAACGTCCTCAAGTGAACAAAATATAGGCCAAAAATGGCTCCACGGTGAATGAATAAATATTTACATCTCAGGTGGAGAATTATAGAACAATTCAGTCAATAAGGAAAATAAAAGCATACACAACAAATACTTTAACAAAATTACATAACAATGAATAATCTTGTTGCGTTTGTCTACATACTTTTCAATATTTATTTGACAAGGGATGCTAGAAAGTATTCAACCACGCAGAGGACGTATGCCATCTTCCCACATGTAAACATAACATTGCCCCTCTTTAGAAAGTAAACTCATTGAGATTGAATCAGCAGTGGGCCCATCCCTAATGTAAAGATATAAATGTCCAAGCGGAAATCAGGTTCTATCAAAAAAAAAATATTTTTCACAATGCATGGGATAAAGATAGAAATACTTTGTAGATACAGAAGCCATATAGAAATATTGGACTACTTACCGCAACTTTGCTCCCAGTTATCTGCATGCAGCAATCAGCGGAGAAGGTTAATGTGCAAAAAGACACAAACAGCACAGTCATAAGTAGGCCAGACAATTACACATTGAGGCATGAGCGTTAACTTGGGTGATATTACAAATTGCCCATCAAACACGACACAGCTAAGAATTTTTTTTTATAAATATAATATTCGACAAGTGAACTCTTTTGCTATTAGAAGCACATACGGAAGAAAATGTCTGTTTTGCAGATATAAATTTCCAGATGTTTCAGGTGTTAAGAAATCAGGCAGAAAAAAAAAAAACATCATGCAAACCATTTCAGCTTCTTCTCCATGTTGCTAATTTATTCCTTAGAATAACTGATAAAAAATTAAATGGCAACAACTGTGGAAATGATGACATCTTTTTAGCAGATCTGTTTCATGAAAACGAAGGGTGGAGTGTGCTGCTGGCCTAACGTCTTCATTATTATTTGGCAGTGGGAAAATGTTTTTGAATACTGGTGCGTTGGAGATCTCTGGACGTTACAATTGCCGGTAACAAGTTCTCGCCCAGAATTTAAAAGATAAGTATCCAAAATATAAGCCATGACATTACAGTCAGTGTTTGAGTAACAGCGTACAAAACAAACATTAGATAAGTGAAGCCATCTTGTCAACCTCTTTAAATAATGTCCCAAGTCAAATTTTGACATGCCCAAAAATGCCTTAAACATCTCCTAAGGAAGCTGACGTCCTTAGTTGAGCTGATCATTCAATTCTAGCTCTGAAATGAAATCATTAATAAAACATCATCAGCAGTATTTGGTTCAAGTTTTCTGCTTTTCTTAAAAAACAAAATTATTTTAAGGTGATGATGTTCGTGACTCGCTACTAGTCATAGCTGCAAACCGAAAAGCAAAATTAATCTCATCACACTTCAGTATAGTGTGCTGATCACATGACCCCCCCCCCCCACACACACACAAAAAAAGGATCACATCGCATAAAACCTGTGTTTCATTTGGGGCAAATTGTATTCATTTCTTTTTTAGTTCAGCGCGACATCCTGTGACAACCCAGGTGTGCAATTCGCACGAGTTTAACGAGGTAACATGCGAGCACAAGCATTTTAGCGATATCTAAGAATGATGTCAAGCACCTGCTGTGGCGTGAAGGCCAGCAGCCAGATATTCATCTACTCCTTCCCTACTTTGACCGTTTGACATGATGCATTTGTCTCAAGATTTCGGTGTGATTTGGGCAAACTTGAAAAATGAGCTTGTCAGCCCCAGACGGCAAAAAGGTCTTTAGTCATATCTAGCACAACCTGGCACAGAAACAACAAAATATAGTGTGTTAACTCCTGCTTGCTTGCATGCCAGGTCCCGATATTAATGATCATGTGATCATTTTTCAGAAGGAACCTCTCATGTGAAAAACATGTAGATATCCTGTATAATGTGTCAATAATGACAGTTGGTGGCCGTGATTACACAGCAGTGAGGGTGTCTTTCCACCAGTCAACTTCATTCCTATAAAAAGCTCGTCTTTATTGCATCTGAGCAAATGCATATAGATTACATATCGTCTAGGAACATGCTGCGCCTTTTGCCTCTGCACCACTCTCCTGCTCTTTTCTCTTCCTGCCACCTCCCAAGACTTTACAGTCAATTTTACATGGGCTGCCACTTGGTGTGTGACACACTGTTTTTTTTTTTTTTTAATCAGTATCTGTATCCACCGCTTTCCAGCATGAGAATCAAAACACTGACTCAACATACTGTAAGTAGAGCGCAAACTTTTCCACAGTTGATGCCACATAAAAAAGAGAAAATATATGAGTAGTATATGAAAGAAGCTCCTATAATAAACAGACACTGTCTTGAGACTGCACACAAAACTGTGAGGGAGGAGCTTATAGGATAGAGTCCAACATATACGTATTTACGTGCACTACTGTACAGCATTTCAGGTTGCGACAATGGATTGCTGAGTATTTGATGCTTTGCAAGAGCTCACAAATGATGGTTGTTTGATTTTCAATGTTGGAATTTAGTTGACATAAGTGTCATGTATTTTGTCTAAAATGTTGGTCACAATTTCCTGCTAAACTGAACTCAGGAAAATTGGAGGAATGGAAAGAAACGTATGACCTTAAAGGGCAAGTGACTCCCCCAGAAAAAAAAAACATCTTTACAAGAATATGTTCTATGCAGGTGCCGCTAATCGAAACATGGACCAATCATAGCTCAGCTTCAGAAAACAACTGAGCCATAATTGGTCGTTACCTGAGCCTTGACTGACTGTGATGTAATTTTCAGTCGGCAGAAGTGACAAAATGGCCGCCCCGCCCGAGATGGCTTAAAAAAAACGGGTGGATTTTGCATCTTCAATCATATTCCACAAACGTAATATTAATCAGAATGCCATGTTTAGACTAGTGAGATCGCATAGAACATTTAAGTGCAAATAATTTTGCAAATCATTTTCCAAAGTTTTTTCTTTACATGCATGTTCTTTTCTTCTTTTTAGAAAATGTTGCAAATTGTACATCTTCAACCTCATAGGTGCCACTGTATTTAACTGTTTAACGAAATGATATTTGATTGCAATAAGAATGTTGGACATGTCTCTGAACAAGAGCCTCCCATCACACAAATCAAGCATCTGAGAGTTTGAATCAAACATGAAATTAGTCAGCAGACAAACACAATCTGAGAGAGAGGATAGGTTAACAGTGTTACAAGAAACGTGGTAGCTTAAATAGGGTTGGTGAACATTAAAAAGACGGGGGGGAAAATGAAAGCAGGTGAAGAACGTGTTCATGCAAAGCTGATGGTCAAGGACGTCCGTAAGACTCGCTGCTGCAAAGCAGAGCGAGGTTCTTTTCAGTGGAAACACAGCTCACATTCAAATGGGTCAATGTGCAAATTCTCCCATGGAAAAAGCAATTCCTTTCGGTCGGTGGGTGTTATTTGCAAGACTCCTGCAGAGAAGTGAGGAGTGTTTCTCAATCTTGCCTGGTGATAGAGACTGAGCCATTCATGAGAGGGTGGAGAAAGGAATAAATATTGCCTCTACTTTGAAAGACATCTTTACTAGAGTGACCAAAATAATCTGTCTTTCTCCACATTAGATAACGTTTCAGACCACGTTGATGGATGCAATCTCAATGCTATACTGGACATTTTATACGGGTTAGATTTGCATGAAGAAAACTTCAATAGACAGACGTAAACCTCCCCCTCTCTGTTTACTTTAGGGGATTATTTGCAGCCAAATCGATGCCAAGGCAATGTCAATGAAAGTTGAAAATTGACAACGGGAAAATATTATACGTCTTTAGTTACAGCAATATAAAAAGAAGCCGATTCTATCCGGACTTTGAAAAACCATCAACAACGGAGAGAAAAATGCAAAGATAAAAAGGCCCCAAACCCAAGCTGCAATCTCATGAGGCAAATAAAAACGCCAAGCGCCACAGCAAACCAACACAACGACATTCCTGCATTAATCATTTGGTCTACATTTCCACAAGCAATATTTGCCCCAAAAAGCCTAACGGAGTTTATTTGTTGTCATGGGATGTAAAACATTACTGCCATCAAACAGTTATTACGATATTTTCAACCGATCATGTGAGTTTACTATTTTCAATTCATTTCACCATCTTGGTTTTAAAGCCAGACGTTTTCACATTTGTACAAAAGTAAAAGTCTTATTCAGATAACCACAAGTATTTGCTGCATTAAAGGACATTAGATACATTTGTATTTTTAATAATATATAATTATTATCATTACGACATAAAATGAGTGTTGATGCCTCGTCTATTTTAATCACACCAAAGCTCTAATTTAGAAAATGCAAATCAAGCCAACTTGAATAATTTTGGCCCAAACTTTGATTTTCCAAAACTAATTTTACAAAAACTAAAGTTGTCCCATCGCCGCCATGAAAGAGAAGAAAGACTTATGACGCTTGAACAAAGGCTACACTTTTCATTGCCGGAGGGTCCCCCCCGTGGCACGCAATGATATGTCAACACTGACATTCAACCGTCCCCTCCTCTTCACGTCTTAATGAAAGTAATAGCGGGGTGCTGAGAGACATGACGTTTTGTTCTCTTGTCTTTTGACTACACACATTATGTTAGTCATTTGAATAAAATATCATTGCTCACAAAGCATAATGGGCCCGGTGAGGAATTCAATCATCCCGGAAAAATCATCATTATCAATAATGCCGTTTAATTACCATAACAATGAGGAGGCAAATAAATGATGATGCGTTGCAGGTTCGGGAAGCTGGCGAACGGAGAGTGAAAATAATCACTCTTTCGTAGATGATTGTTGATGAGCCAGTAAGATTTTGCTTTTTGGAATGCATAATGCAAAACAAGTTTTGCACTAATAATGGCCATGGCTTTTTCTATCTTGAACCGCAGATGAGTGAGGCTTGAAAAAAATGTTGAACAATAGATCATGTCACACGAAAACAGGTAACCAGACATCATTCGAAATAATTTCCATCAGAATGACAAAAAAAAAAATAAAATACTACTGATATGATAATTGTAACCTCAGAGAGTTTCATTGCTAACTGGGAAGTGTTCGACAATTTCATTGGTCAGTGACGAGACTATCGGTAAAAATATTATTATTATTATTTTTATTATCATTATTATTACCATAAAGTTGAAACCGAAGTTCTGAGACTATGACCATACCATAAAATGGTAAACTGCAACCTCCAAGTGCAGCCTAATATGAAATAAACACATATACAGGAAGTCCTCAGGTTACGACATACTCGACCTGTAACATTTCCACTTTACGACGGCCGTGCCTCGAGTGACATTTTAGATTCACACTGCACGAAAATGTGACCCAGTTTTTTTGCCCGTATGCGAACTGTATCTGTTTTTTTAATTACAGTATGAACAGCTCAATTACAATTGTTTTCAAATCCCACTTGGCAACTGTCATATGTGGTCCTAGATTGGATACGTATGTTTTTTTTTTTGTTTGTTTTTTCTCTGGGGGGGGGGATTCAACCGTGGCCAAAGGTCACATGTATCTCTCGCTGACGTCATGCGGAGCCCAAAATGGGCTCCGCATGGGTGGAGATAGAGTGCTAGCAGATGGGAGATTGAATCTGCAAAGGTGTTTTGAGTAACAGTATTGACTTTATAGTTCACGCGATAAAATAAAATTGCCACAAATTGCTTGTGTTCAAAGTTTTTGACAATGGGGTTTTAATGCAAGACTGCTGCTGGACCCACAAACGCCATTTGCACCCTTTTACCAAACAATAAATTAATGTGTCACCAAGGAACTTCCATGCAAGCACACAACACCCAAAAACCCAAATTTTGCATGCATGCCAACAGCTCGACAAGTACTGACCATCCACCTCGCATTGAATGAGTGAGTGCGTTCTATTGCCCAGTGATGGAGGTTGCAGCATGATGGGAACAAAACGATGGGGGTGGTTGGGGTGGGGGGTGTATATGGGGCGACGGATAAATCAGATAATTCAGAGGTGTGAAGCTTGAAAGTATAGAAAGGCAACAGAAGTGCAAGCAAGCCATACTGCAAAAGCAAAGGAATCAAAGCTGAACTCATTCTGGAGATTCACGAGGACAATCGTCACCACACTTCAGCACGTCAACTACTGTCATTGGGTAAGCACGCTTGACTTTGTCAGGAAAACAAATGACTTGACTTGATTGACTTACAGATTTGGCGGTGGCTGAGATGTACTGAACTACCATCTCCCGTTTGGTGCTCAAGTCCTTCCCGCGTAAAGGCGCCTTTCGCTCTTCATTCAGATTCATGTCCTCCTAGACAGGAGATGAACAAGAAGACAGTGAGTGACATTTCATACAAAGGAGAAGACAGCATATTAACAGATTACGAGTCATCTTTAAAGAATATGAATGAAAGAGAATGAAAAAGAAAGAAATAATTACTGACAGTCAATCCGATCTAATCCAACTATCCATATTTTATTACAGGTGAGATCGAGCCTCTCCATGGAAAGGTGGGCATAAACCACAACCTATTCTTGAACGTGGCGGAAGTTTCACTCAAACAAAATAGTAGTTAAGACAACTTTTCTAACAACTTATCATTGCTGTCATTTCCTCATGGAATTTCGTGTATTTTTAAACAGTCTTTCCACATATTTCACTCATTGTAGACTAGAAGACAAGGTAGGGCAGCTGAGGTGACACAGAATGACAGAGCTCACTTCTCTTTACTATGGATTCGCATAAAAATTGAGGGGCAGTTTTGAAGAGTAGTATTAGCTATAGAATTGCCACAGTGAGCCAAGTAACGGCGGAGAAATCAAAGGAACAATTGATTTAATGAGCCATTCACAGCACAAGTCTGTGTGTAATTAGTCTTGCATGGCTTAACACTTGAGATAATATCCAGTAGATGTCTACTGGCAGGATCAACCAGGTAGTCACCAAGGCCTGTGGGGCGGATTTCATTTCCCATTTTACAGAGCATGATTTGCAGTCGGCTAAAAGTGTTGCCACCCATGTTTACATTAATTCTACTTCAACCTGCCCGGAAGGTAAATGTCAGGCTGGCCAAGTGGTATCTGAGTCGTAGTATCGAAGTATTTATCCCAAGTAGGAGCATTATGGAAATGGAGATGATTTTTGACACCGGACAATTGGGGGAAGAAAATGTTACAGTCTGAAAAGCATTCAAAAAACATCCTATATCTGCCAATCATTCAATTATAAGATACTCCAAAGGCCATGTCAGAGTGCAAAAACTCCCATTAATATGGCAGCAATAGTCAAACTTTTCAAGGTTAAGTGATTTTTAGTTCCAATAATGCTGCAATTTTGCGGCTCTCTGTGGAAGAGGTAAGCAATAATAAATGAATGTGTGTTGTAAAATAAGCTGCATGTAGCCTTTTAAAGAGGCAACTCTAATCTACGCTAGCCTTTTATGAAAAGTATGGGTCGGTTCATATTGTGTTACCATTTTATTAACAAGAAAGTTGCAAAAACTGACCTCTTTTTAAACTGTGATGACAGTTACGAGAATTAAAAAAAAAAAATCACCTCTACTTTTACCATGGTGAGTTCAATATAAATCTGTTTGAGCATCAATGTCACACGCTACCACTCTTGAATCAGATCATGTCCTACAGGTGAATACTTTCATTTTTCGTACATTTCTCTTTGTTGGAAACCCAAAATGTAGCGGGAAGAGAGGACAAAATGGTAGTGTTAATTAGTCCTTGAATAAATGAATGATGCAAGGCCATATCAAATGCACAAACTCAGGGAAAAAGGGACAAACCAATCAAATTGAATAAGCCTTGATTGGCAGTGTGTGTGCACTACTGAGGCTCCTATCTTTGAGCTTCTTTCATACTGCCTCACAAAAGACGTCTTTCATGTGAAAGGCATCAGCAGATGGAGCAAAGGCCGAGCGCAGGACTAATAGCTACACAATGACATGGTGATTAGAATGGAAGGGGATGTTTGGAAGAAGCACTCTCTCTCAAAAATGAATGTCTTGGTATCAGCAGAGAGAATAAAACACACACACACACACACCCACACACTCAAGCTCCCTCAGGAGAGGACTGGCACATTTGCAGAGCCTTGCTGCCCTCTACTGGTAAGTGAAGAAAATTATTTCCTATTTGCATTAGTTGTTCTTATCTGAGACGGATGGCAAATGACCTAATCTGCTTTCAATTCAAATTATGAATTAGGAATGAGGTAATATTATATGATGAATGAAATAGTTGAGCAAAAGTGATGTTTTGGTGAGGTTGTTGGTGGACGCAAGAGGCATTCTCAAGGACTGACTTTGCTTATTTGTCAATTATGGTCCATTCGGTCTCTAAATTCAACTCGCTTTTTACGAGCGTGCATCATGAACACTCACGCAGTCAGTGTTTTAGTTTCTTGTTTTGACAATCTCACCGTGTCCAAATGATCTTTTATCCAGAAACTACTTTATAGTCGAGTAGCATACAGTGTTTCAGATTTATGTCAATATCTGATTTTCAATTCCATTCAAACGAAATTAATTCTCATGAGAACCACCACAAAAATTAAATAAATCACAGTCAAAATAAAGCATTACAACACAAAACTAATACATTGAAAACTATTTAAAAGACAATACAAAAATTGTACTTCTCATGTTATACTAACACATATGAGTTATTTTTTTTTATAAATACAACATAAATTATATAGAAATATTCAGACTTAAATGGGGAAAGCACAGACTATAATTTGAACAAATAAAGACAAAAAAATAAACTGAAGGTAAATACACAAAATTGTCTACAAGCATATTAAGTTAACCTATTTTATATTTGCGAACAGATTTCGCCACTATGAAACTCAAATCAGCGCAATTCAATCCAATTCAAAGCTGAGAGCAATTTCATATTGAAATATCACACTGAACATCAGCCCCTCGAGTACATTTAATATTGACTGTCTTGTCTTTTATTCCGCAATTAATTTCATTTGAAAATGTCTTTTGAAGCCCCACAAAATGACATTTTAAGCTCTCACCTAAAAATTATTTCCAACCTCAATCAACAGGTCTGATCCATATGCACGTTTACGTCCAGGCAGTTTTCAGTAGGTTCTTGTTAAAAAGTCTTGCTGCAGAGCATTATTGCAGCGGGATCACCTCGCACCTTATTAACTGGGAGTGTTCATTCTGATAAAGTGCACGGAGCACCACATAAAACCTCCATCTGGCCGGAGATTTTCTTTTTTTTTTTTTTACTGGCCTTGTTCGTCAACAGAAACCAAAACATGCAACTCCTAACAAGCAGAAGATTATCTTGAGAAGCAAAAAAAATTGATTAGGAACACTTCAATAAAAAAGTCATTGTACGCTGAGAGGTTGTAAAGCTGATAGACAAGCGAAAATGTCGAAGTAACAATAATGTAAGAAGGTCTAATGGCCCCCATCAGCACATTGGACTTTTAAGTGGCCGCGTGTAGCAAATTTTGAAAAGTGGGAGTGCTGAGCCCCTCCTTACTTACCACTGCTTTTTATGATCCCGTTATGGACAATATAGGCTGGAACCAATGATGAAAGGTGTTTTAATACGTCAACCGTGTCAGACGGGGGTGCAGTGTGGTCTAAAAGGCACTCAACTAGTTTACAAGCAAAACCTCCACAACTACAACTCAATGCTCTCTGTGACCATGGTTTATACGTCAAGTTGTTCTAGTTTCAAAACATAGCGAATGATGTAAAATCTAATCTAAAAATCATTTATTAAGAATTGCTTTTGAGCAACATTTTTTTATTCTTTTCAAGGGTGGCCTTCATACTCTTTGTCGTTCTAGGCTCATAATGATTTTATATTAAAAAAAAAGTATGATCGTGATAGATATTTAACGAATTGTACTGAGCAGCCAATGTCAAATTTTTCTTCCTTGCAATTAATGGGACTTGTCTGTGTTGAAATCTGTGTGGAATTTGTACTTTCCATTTTTAAACTACAATCAAAAATCTCAATTCTTAAAAGTCACTGATTATTTTTTATGCAAATTTACAAAACAAGGACAAATGTTTCATATCCGATTTTCAGCTAAGACAAAACACATAAAATGAAAAAAAGCAGTGCCAATAGACTAAATTTGGTTAAATCTTCATTGTTGTGATTTGCAGAACCTTGAGGTCGTAACGAGCATTAGTAAAGAAATGTAATCTTGGTAGCCCTGACAACAATCAATCAAATAATTGATGAGTCAGATTATAACAAGGACCAATATGTTTGAGGCATTATTGTAATCCGCTTTACGTATTATGTGTGACAAAATATACTGTATGCTTTCAGCACTCTTTGGCAGTCTGATAATGTTTTTAACTAATATATGTCCACACACCAAAAAAAAAAGTTGAATTTTCAATCGTTGTGCAATGATACACCAGGCACTAAACTTCCTTTCGATTCTCACTGAGCTGATATTTTGGGTAATGTAAACAATTTCGCGGCAGACTTCTGGTTGACGACTACCCTAAACCTCTTGGACTGGTGTCAGCTCCGGTTCTGACATCCAAGCTCAGTGAGATGCATTTTTCGGAGAAGTTCGATCTATTTAATGTTGCGCGTATTGATGAGGGGCTCTGGCTTCCCGCTGTGTTCATCTCAGAGTTTTGACACACACGACAACCTTTTGAAGGCAGAGGTGGTGGATGACGTTTAAATACACCACAGCCTCCCGTGGAATAACGGAATTATATTTGTGCCATCAAAGCATCATTTCACCTCACACGCAAACTTTTACCTTTTCCGATAGCGCGTCTATTTTTGTCTTTTCATTCATTTCCTCAGAACTCCTTCATGACCTGTCAGTAAAATGCTTTAATTTGGGCTGGAAGCTGTTTGGGCCTCAACAACACACTGTGTGCAAGGCAAAGCACTTTCCCTGAAGGAAAAAATAGTTTCACTTTGTCCAGGTCATTAGTGCACAGAAGGGGGTCGAACTAATATGGCACTCCACTTTGAGGCCTGCTGAGCTGCTAAGGCTGCAGCAAGGCGAAACAAACAATAACAGAAAGCCTGTAAAAGATGGAGGCAAAATTAAAAATGTTTGTATGAAAGGGATGGATCTGTATAAAAGTTGATAAAGTGCAACCTTTGCGGTTGATCAACAATCCATTCCGGGATGGTTCAGAAACTATTAGTCCAGTTAAAAATAATGATGTCTGAAATAATAAAAATCATTTTGATTTATAGTTGGTCACCTTCAAAAAATGTGTATTACTCACTGTCATGCAACTGTAAAAACAAGGCTGGAAAGGAAAAATTATAAACACGTGCCAGACGCGTACAGTGAGTACTTGATTTTTCTGGCGAACATTCAAATTTTTCTTGATTGTTGCTTCAGCAATATTGTACTGAGCAGCCAGAACATCTGAGCCAAACTTCAATTTCCGGTTCTATGGTTATCTGTGGCTGCATCACAAAAAAATAACAAATAAAAATTGAAAATCATACATCCATCCATTATTATTATGAAATTAAAACGCACAGCAAAGACTGTTGGGCCTAATCGTTTAGATGATGTGAGTAAATATTTGCAGAAATGCTGAAGTCTTGTGAGGAAGTGCGGAAGTCTAGCAAGATTTGCTGAAGTCTTTTCAAAAGTCTCCCAAGCTATGTGAGAATTGTCAAAAGATTTACAGTAGTCCCGTGTGATTTTCAGGAGAACTTGCAAGATTTGAAAGTTCACATATTCAATGAAGTCTCGCTAGATTTGCAGAACTCTTGTTGGGATTTCAGAAGTCTAACGAGAGTTGAGGAAGTCTTGTAGGAATTGCAGAGTCTTGTAAGTTTGATGTTTTATGATATCTGCGGAAGTCTGTGAAGATCTGCTTAAGTCTATCAAGATTCACAGGAGTCTCGCTAGACTCCCATGAGTCTAGTCTGATCGAAGGGAGGGAGCCTCGCAGGATTTGTTGGGGTCTCTTGATATATGAATTTGGAAAAGATTCTGAAAAACTCAATCTGGATTTTATACTGAATATGTGTGACTGTATTTTAACACTAGTGACAAGTCTATATCAAAATAAAACGAGTTTAAATGTACTGTTCTGTATGTTGTATCTTTTTCATAAAATTGTGGTTGAATTGCCAATTTAGAACTCACTCTATAGACTTGAGCGTGAAGAGTGATGGCTTGAAGAGTACGCAAATGAATATCCCTCTTGCATTTGAATTCATTACTGTAATTGAACATTTTTGCTCGGGATTGTCGATGCCTGTCAAATGTCAGCCGCTGCCCAAACCTGCTTTCTGTGTCATCTGTCAGCAAGCAATTTTAAGCTCGGGTTTAATGTCACGCCAGCATGAGCACAAACATCGTCATTTAGAAGTGAACTGAGTGACAGGGATGAGCAACCAGGCAAGAAAACACACACCGAAGCCTGATTAAAAACAAGGAGCACTGATCGCGTAGTATAGCGCCAGGCAATAAGGGCCATTGTGTGAGAAGGGAGGGGAAAAAAAGAACACACAAAACACACTGAGGTATTATCCACACCTCAACCTATGCAATGAAGCTATAGCTATTGTGTCCTTTGATGCAGAATAACAGAGCTTTGACTCCACAATGGACTGCGAATGAATCGCTTTACCCTAAAATTAGACAAGAAAAAAAAGCCTGACATCCACAAATGATCCTAAATACAAATTAAGTCTATTTTTGCAAGTTGTGTGTAAGATAATTATGAGTCAGCAGGAATGTTACAGCTATGAATGTAAGAGCAGTGTACAGATATAGATAAAAGCAACGTTAAACCAGGTAATTTTCTCACCAAGAAAGTTTTGCCTTGTGATCAAAAAACATTTCAAATCTCTCATTGACTTGACCAAGGCACAGCACACACCTATATATATATATATATATATATATATATATATATATATATATATATATATATATATATATATATATATATATATATGTGTGTGTATATGTGTGTGTGCGTGTGTGTGAGTACGCAAACACAAAAAAAGCTAAGGCCAAGGCGAAAGACCAATGTTGTCCTGTAGGTGGCAGTAATGTCTTCCAATTATCAGAAATTATAAAATTATAATGCCCTAGCATTGTGCTCAGCATGAAGCAAGAACCGTTCAAAGTTGGACTCCTCATCTCAACACTGCTGCCATGGGTTCCACTTTCTTGGAGACCAGAAAGACATTCAGTAACATCACGGTTTGTAAGGACAAATATCATATCAGACCGTGCAGGGACACAAAAAAAAAAGAAAATAATGGGTAGTGCTCCAAACTTACCATCATCTTCTCAAAGAGGTCAATGATCTCCTTTTCTGAGAGGTTCATGGAGCGGTCGTCGAAAAGCGGCTGAGGAATGGGCAGTTCGGTCTGGGCAGAGAGAGGGTCCGTCGGGTGCTGTATGAGGGGCTTCTCTTTCTTCATTCCCGTCTTTCGGAAACTGGTAATGCGGTCGCGCTGCAGGAGAACACAACATTTCAGAAAATCACATCCAATAATATTGTTAGATCAACCTTTAACCCATATTCAGGGAACAGAATTAAACTGTTCTGTGCAATCCCATTGTCCATTAAAAATCGCAAACCATTTTTTTTAGCATTCCAATAAAATGAATTGAAGATTGAGGTACTCCACATTGGACGTTAAACATATTTAAAAAATGTTGCTACCTCAACAAATGCAATTAGAAATAACCGAATACTATACAGAAAAGCAAATACAATATAGTTATCAAATAAATGTGCTCAGTTGGCATCCCATCATTACTGGAACTATTTACTGTAGTGTGAAAAAAGAAAAAAATTTGACCGCCACATGCAACTAATGTTAAGATTAGTATGGAATGGAATAGAGAGCACATGTTGGATTAAATGACATGCACAATGGTTTAGGAAAGTAGTAATTTCATGCACTTTTAATGTGTTGTTCAATTTGTGATTGAATGATTTATTCTGAACTAGTAACCAAGTTGACAAAGTGAAAGTATGGTTTGGTATGGTGCATTTAGAGATAATCAGCTGCTTTCTCCTCGATTTTATTCCAACCTACTCCCACAAATCCGTCACTTAAGAACCACAATATAAAATTCAGTGCTGGGCTGTGACACAAAAAAGTATTCAAAACATTACATTAAATTATTTAAATTGTTATCTAGATGTGTGTTTTTACAGAACTGTACGTATAAATATTTATTACATTTATAATATGTATAAAAATGATATTTTTACATTACCTTAATTTGTAATTAAGAGCAATTCAGCCTTCCCTTCTAATATTGCATTTTCTGGACACATAACTTGTTGTATCGGGTTAAAAAAGTGATGAAAATAAACATTAAATTGGAACTCCTATAATCATAGTTTCACTTTGTCATTGTGGGTTACTGACAGAAAATTCAATGTTTTTTTTCATTCAAATGAAACAACACAATAAATTTACATATATAAACAGACAAATGTGACATTGCCATGCATGATGAGGATGAAATATTTCTGAATGGATCAAACAAACGAGAAGCTGTCACACTTACAGAAGCAAGAAGAACCGTGACAGATTTGAACAGAGGACGATTAGAAATCTGTTTTCTCTGTTAGTTTCAAACGCATGTTTGATCCATCTGTTTATTTCAGTTCAGTCATGTCCCATGCAGCCATGATGAACAGACGCGTAAGAAGCAAAATAACCCCAAAAAAAATGAACATGCCAAAGTAAAACCCAGCACCTTACCATATCGTCGGCCAATGTTTTTATGTGTATGTTCTGTTGGAAGGGAGGGAGGGCAAAATGTAAATGACAGGAAATGACCACAAAACAATCAGAGGTGAACAGAACTCCACATCTGTGTTGAATGTTGAATGCACATGTGTCTTCCCTGCATCATGTCTCATTCTTATGGGAGAATCCCAACAGGATGGAGGTGACCAGCTTGTTTCCATCATCTACACGTGTATCTCAATAAACATGGAAAACTTCATTTATTTCTGTAGTTCAGCTCAAAAATTCACAAAGAGTGAAATATATATATCTATTTTTTTTTTTAGATAATTTGAATGATTCGCTCTGATCTTAGAGTAACAAAATCACATAATTTATAAAATGAACTACTGAAATGAACTTTTCGCTTTGAATTTATTGAGATGCACCTGCATATGATACCAAAAATGACACCGTATACGTTTAGGGCATAAATAATGCTTAAGATTTCTGAACAAATAAGTGAGGGTTAAGTTCATATACCCTGCATGCACACCTGAAAAAAAGAACACCCACCACACACCGTAAGAAAATTAAAATGGATGATAAAAATGGGGATTTCGAATGCTACGGATGAAATTGCAAAAGAATGCAACCATACCTTTTGTGTTCATGTTATTTTGTCAACGGTGGATTTTGAAATATGTCTACAAGCAAATGAGTCAACATACTTTTCAACTTTCTCATGCTGTGCAGTCGTAACATTACTATAGCAGCAAACAGCAGAGGGCGCAAGTGTCCAGACCCAACTTGTTTGCTGCCTAAATGGGCAGCAGAAAAAAATTTACTGGAAAGGGCATTTACCGTAACAGCTTTGACAACATGTGATCCTAATGCTCAATATCGAGCCATTTACAAAAAGTCAGTGGAACATCTAATTTGAATGTCCCTTAAGTCACATTTTCTCTGCAATCATGACAAGCTTTCAAAAAGTGAGTAGTTTGGTTTCATTTTGTTTTACTTCAAGGAACATGACCCTCGTGAGGAAAAGTGGCTCAAAAATACGAGTAATAAAAAGAACCAACTGAGCAATTCTCCCTCACTTGCACTTTGAAGACGCAACGTGTCAGACAAGTCATCAAAGGGTGAATAGTTTTACAAGTTTTGCTTCATTAAAGAAAATGGGAAAAAAAAAATCCTATAAATTAATAAATCTGAGGTTGTTTTTAACCTCAGAAGCTACACTGTGATGATGTTTGTTAAAAACGGCAACAGTGAATTGTTTATAAACTATTACTCTTTCCATACGTTATAAAACCATCATTCAGAACTTTTTTAAGAAGGTTTCATATTCTTGAAACGTGTGCATCACGCAATTACTGTATCAAAAGCCAACATTTCCTCAGAGAAAGGGAACACTCAAAATGACCAAAGCTATGTTCCCAAACACTTTAACGTCTGTCCGAGCCATTATGTGAGTGGACGCTCACTTTTAAAACGGTAGTCGTGTGGCACTGCCAGATGAGCCGAGGCACAGAGCTGTGAGGCACTAATGAATAAAGAGATGTGTGCCGCTAATGGTCATAAAGGCTGCCAATAGCCACAGATTTCTTCACGACTGGAAATGAGTGGTGCTGGGACGAGCAAACAGATAACCAGCTCTAACCTCGACCTCCCTGTGTGCGCCTCCATCAAGCTGTCGCTTGCGGCAACAACCGAGCACACACTGAAAACTTGAATCGCAAACCAACAAAGTGTCATTCTTTACATGCAGTCAGAATGGTCTTTTTTTTTTTAGAAGTCAGGAGAACAAGGACTGTGACTTTGGATGGACGTTTTGACAAAATGTCATTGATCCATTCATTTGGAAAACTAAAGTTTTGGGGTATTTTTCTATTCCATTTTCATCTTTTGTCTAGAGTCAACTGGGATAGGCTCAAGATCCTCGTGACCCTGAAGAGGATAAGCCATAAAGAGAATGGATGGATGTATGACTGAAGGGGAGCACAGTCAAATAGAGGTTACCAAATCTGTCTGCCAGTGGAAAATTGATAAGTGGCCACCATCTTTGTGGGATTTTCGTCTCAGAAGTTTGACTTTCACGAGATATAGGGGGATAAAGTAGTCAGCCGATTGGAAAAGGGGATTCCCGGAGTAGAATACAAAATGAAGTGAAACAGCAACAAGCCCAACAAACAGTGTTAGCACTTGTGTGTTGAATTTCTGTCATATGTAATTAAATCATTTCGTGGAATTGCAAAACTTCTTCAAATCATATCTCGTAAATGGCGTCCGCTCAGCATGATTTCTTCTCGATAAACGTGCCATGAGCGCCAACTTCTCCAGTTTCTAAATCAGACCATTTATGTGTCATTAACCAAAGCATTCAATAGCACTAGAATACTGTGTGAGGAAACACAGGCTAATATTTAAATGTCACGCTTTAACATTTTCTAATCTTTTTAACAACAATCAAACCAGTGGTTGGCAAATTGCCTTGACTTGAGGGCCTTTCCTTGCCCCATTATCTTGGCAACATTGCATCAACGTAATTTAACAATCAAGCTTACATGTCCTCAGGGCCCCCTCAATTAATAAAGTAAACTTTTTCATCATAATAAATGTGTGAGAAAACACCCTCATCCCTTTTATGGAAACGAGTCAAAATAATTGTAAGTGTCCCCTGAATTAAACAATATTTAAAAGTCAGTCAAGGGACACACAACAGCGTATGCATATAATCAATAAAACCAAAATAAGTTAGATTGTGTTTTTATTCTGGCTTCTGACAGTTTAAGGAACATTAGAGATGTATCTCTAATGGCTCTGTAACATGCGCATGTAAAAACAAACCATTTATGTTTAAGTTTGGCTACATTACGAGGCATTTAGCAAAAGCAATAACTGTTATTCCCAACCAATTTAACTGGACCATCTGTATGAGGTCATTTTGAGTCACCCACCGGAACGATCGCGATAAAGTCGGCGGCCGCGACGCCTCTTTTATACGAGTTTAGAAACAAATTAGCTTTAACTTTAATGACTTCTAATAATAACGGGGGATAACTGCCGATAGTTTGTGGTAACTTCGTCAAAACGCCTCGATCTCCCTCTACCGGCAGATGATCATCCTGGGAAAAATACATTTATGAAATATACATATAATTTCGTATCATTTTAAAAAATGCATTCATCCAAATCAAAGCCTGCACTTTGAAAGACACCCTTAGTTGTATACATAACCACCGACATCTGCTATGTGAGGAAATATGCTCGCTATGAACATCACTATTTGTCTTTGTAGACTCAGGTAGAATTGTTGCCAATATAATGGTCCACATTTTTGGATTTCTGGCATCAGAGAGCACCAAATACCAATGGAACTACCCAATTACGAACCGTCTGAATGAATCTTTGTCAAAATTAATTAGGCCCCCTATTTTTCATACGGCATTCAACATCTGCCTTTGTGAACTCAGTGAGGATGTTTGCACAGCAACACACACAATCATTTTCAAGACGTTGCTCATGAACACATGAAAAATAATGTGCCTTTCAAGGCAATCAAATTTAGAGCATTGGTTGTAGGTTTTTGTGTGAGTGCGTGCGTGTCCTTTTTGAACCAATAGATGGGGTAACAAAGACGCAATTAAACCTGACACAAGGAACAGAACATAATCCTGATTGTCTTCTATTCAAGAAGCAAATCACTTCCTGGAAGGCTATTGACCGTCAGCACCTCTCTGCATATTTAAAGACAAGTTAATTTACCTATTTCAAAGACAATTCAGTCACTATTTTCTAGTTATGCAGCAATGACACTTTTTTTCAGACTGTGTACGACATGTACATATGCTTACATTTGTGTACTTGCAGACTAAATACCAAAAGTCCAAAACACAAACTTTTCTTGAACATGACTATTTTTAAAGAAACATGTTGTCATTGACTGATAATTTAACATACAACATCCAAGCCACCTATTTTACTTGTAGTAAGTTGGAATACAAATGCCACATTAGTAACCTGTGTAACCTACAAAATTACTTGATCAAAAGAAATACCGCACTGCTATTTGAGAATAGCACAAGCTAGAAAGTAAAACTGTGACAGGGTTGTACTATCCTGTTAATGTAATACTTGATCACAACATCTCCATCGTCTCTTAACTCAACGTGCTGTGTTGCAGTATTTTCATCTGATTTTTTTTTAACTCCAAATATTAACATTAAAAAAGATTTGTGAGTGTAATGCCAATGTATGGGGAGTATCACTGGAGAATTCAAAGTAAATGAAATGAAATGAAATGAAACAAATGGTTTTCACTTCTAATTGTCATTTTGGACAAGTTGCAAATTAGCAACACCATTTTTGATAATGTTGCTACCCGTACGAGAAACCTTTGAAAACAACGGTACTGTTACTGGAATCTTACGACATCTGGTGAGACCAAATAAAAGAGATGCAAGATCCACTCGACTTGCAAATATGAAACAACTACACCTATTTTAGAAATAATTATAGTCCAAAATGTGAAGAATTTGTACATTACGGTAATTTGACAATACACACTAAGGGATGTGACACGGTACATAAATGACCCAAATAATGCATTTCCACTGCCAGAACTCTACCCTGAAATTGGGAACATAGTGGCGAATAAAAAAATAAAATAAGAGAGAGGTCCAATAACCTTTGGGTAAATAAAGTACCAAGAGCTTCCTGAAACTTCAAGTAGAAATGTTTCTAGAGTTTACAAATGTTAATTAATGTGTAAAAAAATACAAAGAAACAGTTGCGGGGGAAGGAAGAGCTGAAAGTCTTCCAGCCTTCTAGCGTGCCATGAACCATCTATTTGGAAGAGCGCTTAGAAGGACAGACTACAATCTAAGATGAAGGATTCTCATCAGTGCAGCACGCAGAGTATATATAATATGTGTGTGTCTGTGGGGGGGGCGGTATAGCGGAGAGGATTTGGCACATGAATGTTGCAAACAAGAATGCAAAGTCTCACTAAATTAAAAAAAAAAAAAAAACACTGGCACACTTTGCTTAGCTGACTTGCATGGTAAAAACTAAATCAAAAGTGCACAATGAGCTATATGCATCTAAAAATATCTCGGAGCACAGTAATTGCTTTGAAAAATAAACATTTTTAATGTTGATCTACTATGCCTTTAAATGGGCATGAGTGAGTGAGCGTTGGAGCTCTATTATTCCGGGCAGGCACTGGGTTTGCTTGTAGTGTCCTAAAACAGCAATCATTTGAAAGGGGAAGCACACAAACGGCAGTCCGGCCAACATTTGAATGGCTTTTCAGTGAGCGCTACGACCATGTGACTGCACAGTCAGGCCCTCGGGTTATCTCTGTGCCTGCCTGCAAATCTCTTGTACAGTAATCCTTAAGGACTTGCATGACACTTGGCTATGATAAATGTAGTGGAGTTTTTCTGATGTCTGCCCATACCAACTACAATCAGTAAAAAAATGAAGAAATAATAATTTAAGATGGTTGACCTTAAAGTTGCATTTACCATTTATGAACTAATACAAAGTTAAGTTCCCGACAGTTCTGAAATTACTGTTTAACCTTCGTTCTGTAACAATATACAGCAATAACAAAATAAATGTATATCAAATGAACGACGAAAGCTCATGTGTGATATTCATTAAAAGACATTTTCGCTAAAATTCTTCTGCATCTTAGGTTTATAAATGTAAGATGTAGTTTCGGTAAGTTTTCATATTTTAAAACCATTTTTTTTTTAAATTTCATTTCAGGAACAATAATGGAATGCCCTTGGCAATGCAAGTTGTTTTTTAATTACATTTGATTCGAATAAAACATTATTTCATCACAATTAGACAGAATGGCATTATGAAGTATCTTTACTCTGCATCGGTGAATACTGAAATGCAAGTACTCATACTCAGTCTGAAAAAGTTGTATTGGTCCATCCTGAGTCATTTACACCGTTTAGTTATTATCTGTGTGATGAATAGAAACTTTGCACATTGTGGAGGAGAGGTCTATATTTAGTCGACAAATAACCAAGTATGACTGATGTCCGGCAAGAGGACATGAATGAGCCTGAGATGCAGACATACATAAAGAGGGGGTTTCTTCCAAAGCATTTACTAAAGCATTCTTCACCGCTTCCTCTCGCTCCAACATCCTGAATGCCATGGACACGCTCACACGTGGTGCATTTCCTGCCTCACATGCCTGCTCAACACTGACTACATTCAATCAGCGCATTGTGGGAAAGGTACACAACAGCATCAGGAATATAGATCAGCTTTTAAGGGTCGGGCCATTTGGATTAACCCGAATGTCAACAAGACCTTCAGAAGCTTTGCTAAAGCTCCGGTGTCAGAGCGTCAAAAGCTTAAAAAAAACAGAAAATAAGTGTCTAAATATATCTTTTTAATGAATATGCATATTTCAAAATAAATAAATAAATCACATACATTTTCATATTTCAAACATCAGTCCTAGAATTAATTAGCTTTTTTTTTTAATTTGTGTACATTTTTTAACACTTATTTCAAAAGAACAAGCAAGGGTTGTTCAGAAGAAGAAAAATAATCTGGAAAGTACATAATGTAAGCAGACTTCTATTTAAAGCAGTAAAGACTCCAGTTTCTTAATATTAATCAATTGTTTTAAAATGTTTTAGTTTTTCATTTTATAGTCCATTTATTTTGTCATTCGTGACATCAACAATGTCAATGTTAAAAAGAAGCAAAGCAAAAGAATAATGCATTGTGCATTAATCATCTTTACTAAAATATTTCATTCAAAAGCTTTGACAATGGTGAGGTTTTTTTTTTAGATGTGTGATACCACTAAAACTACCACAATACCAATAGAAATTTGTGTTAGCCCATCACTGCCACCGTCACATCACCCATATCCACATAACCATAATTACTCTTTGATGACCCATTTTAATTATTTCAGCGTTAATTACAAATTGCCTTAAATAGAGCCTGTCAGAAAATTTGCTTTTACGTTGTATTTACTAGCTTCAACTTTAGTTGGTTTGTAATTAGTTTTTTTTTTTACTACATATAGCTGTCGCTCATCAAGATTGCATCTTATTTAGCCTTTCACAAAAATGTGATGGGATTTTCTATGAAAGTGAAAGCAACGTGTTTGGTATGTTTACTTTAAAAGACTGCTTTTGATTCCAATTAATTTTATGAAAACACTCAGCTGTAAGCTCTTGTGACTTTTTTCCTTTTTTTCCATTTTTCCATGGCAAAATATAACATTTCAATTACTGCGAGCAATTGTAAGGACACAGTGACACATATTTCTTGAAATTAGTACAATCCTAGCATAGTATCGAACTTTTTTTATGATTTCCCACTTAAATCTTGAGAGAACACATCCTGGGATCATGCCTAAATTGAGACACGGGAATCCAACTATTTTGTGGATGCATGGGAATGACTTCCCTCTCATACAGCTCGGTGTGACATCATCTTTTTCTCTCGTATGCGAAAAAGAAACATTCTCCCATTCCGTCAAACCTGCTCACCCGAATTCCTTTCAAAAGCTCCTCTCGTTCTCATGTCAATTTTTTTCACCCAGTATCAACAAAATGGGTCGTAAAAGTAACATTAACTTTAGTAATGTTATTCCGATAGCCTTGGCTGGGTTAAGTATCTGTTTGTCCTGGGCCTAAAGCCCAAATGGTGTAATTGTGATGTAATCCTTCCTGGTGCAGTATTCCGCCTCTACAGACTTGTTTGACTCTGCTGATACCAAACTACACCACTGACTGCCAGTTTGCGTCAGACTCGCACAAAGAATGGACTCTAGTTAGAGTTTCATCTTATCATCATCATCATCATCTTAGATGGCCAATCAGTGTTGAAGAGGTTTGTGTTAATATGGTGAAGCCACCATTTGATGGAAACCCCACAAAAATACTAGACAGATCAACTTAACGCTTGCATCCCTGTCCTTCACAAAGTTGCAACTCCTGCACTCCAAGCACACTTCAGGCCAGCAAGAAAGTGTGGGATAAACAAACCATGACAGCTCATGGACCCACCCAGAGGTGAATAATTACTTCCTCTGAGATTTCTCTCTAATCTCGTTGCACACTTGAGTGCAATGACAATAAAGGGATTTCTGATTCTGATTCTGATTCAACAACAACTCGCCAACATGTTGAGCATTGATTCGCTTTGGAGGGCTGAGAAAAGGGGCAAACATTGGTGTGTCGGACACTCTTCTCAGGAACCAGAAACATTTGCAGGGTGAGCTCATTCACACTCTGAAAGGTTTGGAGTCGGGATATTCCAGAGTTGCAGACTGATGTCAGCGATAGCTTGTGGGAGCACATGGCATCTCACTTGCATCTGTGATTTCCTGTCTAGCAGTCATTGTGGTCGCACTTTCCCTTTAAAACGTTGCTGGAACACAACCAGTGATTACAAAATGTTTGCAACAGAGTATTTGGCCCTGGTTATGGGAAAAGTTAATACCATAGCAACATTCCGAGCTTGAAATTTAGCATTTGAAGTCTGTGGTATCAACTCTGGCTCATTACCTTCAATTAAAATACATGTAGGAGCAATCAGGAATAAAAAAAAAATATTGACCACAAATGCTCTTGAGTGAGACTGTCAAAAATATTTACTGTTTAAAAGGCCAACTGAACCTATTTTCTAAGTGGTAAGTGACGTAAATTATTGTTTGACCACCAAGTTCATACGATTGCTGACAGTACGTGCGTGTGGGTGGGTGGGCGTGTACAGCTGCTCACACGGCACACGTGCATGATTTGCAGTTTTATATTACCCTGCGTGAAAGGGAGCACGACAGACTGCAAACGACAGCACTTAATAGAAGGTTTTGGATGTTTTCAGTCATAACAGACAATGTTTATATAAGAACTACATGGCAATGTGCAGCCATGTGACTCTGTCAGTCAGGCGGTTCAACCAACATTGTGCACTGCAACCACAAAGGAATGGTGATGGCATAACCTTATGCCAAAGGAGCCCCACTGATAAACAGATCTTATAATAGATTTCCCCAAATGATGGCATCCCCTTTAAAAAGTGGCGCACCCCAAATAGAAAACTCATTTTTCTTGTTCCACTAGAGTCTAGACCTTAGGTCTAGTGACTAGACGGTGACTAGATGTAAATGAATTTGCTCTGACTGTTGTGACAGACACAGCAACATGTTGCCTGATGAGCAGACAATTTATCCTGTAAAGCTCAAGTATGAAATTTCATCTCAGTTGACTTTGGTCGAGAGGCAGGGTACACCTGCAACTGGTTGCCACTGAATCACACAAGTTGTGAATTTGTTCCAACACGGTGCCTGAAGAGCTGATGTGGCATCTGTAAAGATTAAGTTATTGGATTAAATGCAATCTTGTGTCTTCACTTTGATAACTTGATAACTTTCTAACATAATTACATTTGGTTTTCTTGCATTTCCAAGTATGTTGGTTAAACAACCATGAAAATATGTTTTATAGAGGGCCATGTTCCTAACAAATATCTAAAATACTCGACCGTACTTTGATGAAGACGCGTAACATAAATGTTGTCACTGTCACTTGTATAGCGCTTTTCTACCTTTGGTACTCAAAGCGCTTCACACTATTATCTCATCTACCTACAGATGATGCGGCATCAAGAGCAAATGGTGGTTCACTATCTTGTGCAAGGATGCTTTGTTTCACACTGGCCGGAGACAACCTCTATACGGCTGAACCATGGCGCCCATAAAGCTATTTGTCATTACTTTGTTTTACTGACACCAAGTGTGGACAACCCTGGATTGGAAATGTAATAATTGGACATTAAAGGCACATTTTTACTTTCAGTCTTAAAGCATGAATTTGGTTGATTTGAATGTAAAACGCAAATGGCTGCATCATGAGATTTTTGGAACAAGTTGTTTTACCCTGCTACATGTCAACTGAGACGAATGTAAATAGTGGTTGGTAACAGAGGCATTTATTCCATCTGCAGATGCTTAAGTTATGCTTTCGGTACTCACTACAACCGAGTTCCATTCCTAATGCGGTGAGATAAGTCGAGTTTGTAGGTAAGTGGGCACACACCATAGTCTATCACCAACCTACAATAATGCAATAGTTAATTTAAAAAATGCATTCAATATTTGTATGAAAAACACTTACAGGCCCATACATATTAAATAATCCAACAAAACAGTGTGTAAGGAAGTAATTGAGCATGCCTTCTTGAGCCATGTGACGATATATTCTTACAAAGCTGCGCAAACTACCTCCGTCCGTCATCTCAAAACCATCTACATCGGCGGCCTTAGAGGACCCAAGAAGCATGTACATATAAAAACATTTCCCAAGAAAAACACCTGGTACTCTCTACAGTTGAGTAAAGAAACATTCAGGCTACTATGAGTAAAACACTAATTACAAAAGATGACTAAGGTGTTATGTTCCACATAGGTAGGGCCACACCACAAAGCAATTAGTCAACAAACTGCGAAACTACTTCCAACATGAGCGGTAGGTAAAAACGCTGAGAGCCAACTGTCACAACAACAATGCTCTCTACAGTAATTTTAGGGGGAACCAACTGACGGGATGATCACATGATGCACTAAGTGCAAAGCGCAGCACAAAGCTAAAACATTAGCCTTTAGTGGAACTCCCAAATCTATTCGCTGCACTCGCACATCAATAACTAACTGCATTAAAAACATGATTGTATGAACGCTCATGATTGTGAATGTAATATGATTAGATGAAAAAAGGGGGGGGGGTGGATTAGTGACTTTCTCGACACTCTTTTTCATGCAACACATACCAGCTTTTTGTTTCTGCCTTCATCCTCGCTGGACCTCTTTTTAGAAGGTTTATTGGGGTCCTCCCCACCACTGGCTTGATCCATTTTGCCTCCAAAGTTGTTTTAAGTTCCCTTCTCCAATGACTTGACAGGAACTCCGCCACAACAACAAAAAAGTTGGCAAGCTTCACTCGTAAGCTCTTGTCAACACGTCACTTGGCAACACATTCCAGGGTGAGCTTTTTCCATATCCATTCGGTTCGGGGAGAAAAAAATATTAAAAAACAAAAATAAGTGGAAGTGTTGCGAAAAGTAGTATCCGAGTGGATGGGGTGTCGCTTCAAGATGAAGAGGTGTGGTATCCGTTCAGCATTCTTCTCTGTTGCTCTCTGAAATAACATGACAGCATTATATTAATGAGGATATATTTTCAAAAGAATGTCAAAGATGATACTTTAAAGCAAATTGAAATCCCGCACAACGAGTTTCCCGAAACAGTCTAGTTAATATTCAAAGTACATCCAAATTCAGCGCGGGCAGAATGCACTGGAAAAGGCGACTAAATGATTTGAAACACGTCGTCTTATTTTTATGTTACAAGAGTTAGCACAGCCCTGCGTTTCTATTATTTACAAAAACAACTTAGAAGCGTTTAAGTTAGCTATAACATAGTAAAGACCACACTATTTCCAATAAAAAAGACGACTAAGAGAGACACGATGGGAGTTTTTAGCGTTGCCAACAAAGGCTATCAGCCACGTAGCATCGCGCTGATTGATCTGAATTAATATCAATAGTAACAATAGTCCAGAAATCACCGTTGTTCTCTCTGGAATACTTTGCAAAGATGTACATCTAGCCACGTTAGCGTACATGAAACTTCGTCGCCACTAGAACGTCAACTACTTGGTCGCTAATACTACATGTCAATAGACAGGATAAAACAATACATTGCAGTATGAAAAATATGACGACAGTAATGTGTCCAGTAAAACTCACAATATCCCATCCTGGTCAATATTGTTACTACCAAACATGAATGCCAGGCCCACGCTAAGCCCCGCCTTCTCTAATTTTACTGGTTGGTGGGCTAGACAAGGAGTCGGACTCCCGACTGTTATTGGTCTGATGTGTTGCCTGTCATAAGGTTGGCGTGGCATCGTTTTGTGTAGACAAGAGGGTCAGAAGTGATTTCATAACAAGTGGATGGCGCTCAGTGAAAGCAGAACAGATCTCTAACTGTACGGAATCGTGATATAGGAGCGACGTCATACCGGAAATAGTGCCGGAATCTTTGATAACGAAACACATCCAGCATGTCCCGAGATTTTTTTCCCTTGAAAAACATACACACTGACACCCGCGCGCGCGCACCCGTATTGCGTCAGTGATTGTGAAACGTGTATGTCAATTAGATTACTCTCGAGTTATAAAATAGTATGTCATGAATGATTGTCTTGTGTGCACATAAAATAAAACTTGGACGGATGAGCGGGAAATTAGCCTCATGGCATACTTGACTGTATGAATAAGGTGGCCACTGTAAAACAAAAAAAATGTGTTACTATAGATGTGTTACTATTTGAAACAGCTCCCAGGTGTCTTAGCAACACGTCTCTGACATTCATCAACATCAGTCACAGCATTACAACCCAAGGATAAAGAATTCTGGCCTTTTATACAGCCTACTTCTCGTCCATGGTGAAATCAGCTCATTTTAGGGGGGAAAAAGTCCTGTATACAAACATTCAAAAGTAAATTTCCATCCTATGTGATGTCCCTGAGCATCCAGTGTAGTGTTTAAATTCAAATGTCTGGTTTATGTGAGTTGTCTATCTTTTTCTGCAACCAAAACTAAAATAAAAATAAAAAATAACTCTGAAAAAATGTATGATCATGACGTTGACAAACTAGCACAAGAGACAATCCATGGCAGTCATTCATGGAGTGTGGCAGAATCACATATCAGTTATCGTGCACAATGGACACCTTCTGCCAAGCAGACCGCTTAACAAACTGGGGGTTAAGATCGGGGATGTCGATTGTGGCTATGTAAAGCCCTTTGAGACTGTCTGTGATTAAGGGCTATACAAATAAAATTGACTTGACTTGACTTGACTTGACTAACAAGTTTTATTAGCAACTCGTGGAAATAATAACTACCCTCAAAAAAAGTGAAGTCATCACTTAAGGCAGTAAACAAACATGCATTGGATGTATGCTCCATGTAAAATACAAAATAGGATAAATAGAAAGCCTTTAAAAGATGAAATGATGACTCGTGTGGTCTACTGTTTCCATGGAATTTTTCCACTGTATACCCTTATAATTTGTGTTATATGTATAATGGTCTGCACTTAGAAATACTGGTGACACATGTTGTTTATATTTCGTGGCATCTACTACAGCTTACATTGCCCCCCCCCCCCCCCCCCCCGGTCACTCAGAGGGTTTATAATTAAACACACAGAGCTATTGTGGACATGGAATATTATATCCCCAGAGGTTGTTTGACTGGAATGACTGACCAAGGCCTTGGGAAAATATTTATTCCTCTTCAGACCCCAAAAGTGTCTGATTTACTCACTTTGTAATATCTAACTACTAGTGAACGTGCCTTAGCCTATTACTTAAAGAACAACATAGGTATACAATGTTCTCTCGCTACTATACACTTGGTGTTCCGGCTTCAGTGCTTTGTGGGTTTTTACAAAGTATTCATCACAAAAAAAAGAAAGAAATACAGCCCTATTAGTGGCTATATTGCAGAAAGACAAAGAGATGAGTTGACTTGAAGGCGTTGTAAATACCCATACAAGGCGCATGATTGGTTGCGTGTGACATTGGCCAATGAGGTTTATCCCATGAGCTTATTATACAATATATTACAATACAATTTTATTTATATATATCGCATTTCACAACAGCTGGAGCTGTATCAAAGCGCTTTCCATTTGGTGTATTATGAATTAGCTGGAGAATAGTTGTCTTCGATACTGATCATCTTACCTTGTTGCATCTCGCCAGCCTTATCCACATTAATAAACGAACGGCACTTTTAAGCAACGTTCTGTTCGCAAAATCAAACCAACTTTATCCAAATGTGCCGTTCAATTAGTCAGAGTTGAGACAAATAAGCAAATGTTAAACTGCTGTGATCAGAAGCTTTGAGCAGGGTGCGCTCAGCAATCCGACAAGCGCGGCTCGCTCAGCAAGACGAGGACGAAGAAACATCAGCAAAAATTAATTTGAAAGTGTTTGTTAATTTTTTTTCTAAAACAGCTTACCTTAAATAGAATTCCGGCGTAAATCCCCTCCCCCCAAATAAAACCAAAATAAAATAATAATAAGTCACCTTTTTCTTTCCAGTTTTTCACCTTTCGCAGGGAGTTCTGGTCCAAATTAAACCGCGATAAACAGGGAATTATTATACTCACTAATGTGAAGTGCACTTGACTAACTATTGGCAAGTGGAATATCTGGGCATGGCATTATATGCAACCTTTAAATTTTGTACTTTTTTGTCAATATTTTTCATAATTTTATAATAAACGCCAGGAATTGTCTTTCTACAAGTAGTTGTGGATTACAGATGCAACGAATGGTTTTCTAACTAAAAAAGCAGTGGCTGTCCCACACATGAGGTATGAAGCCGCCTCATGATGCCAAATATAATATATAATAATATAATATATCGTTAAGAGTTACTCGAAGCATAGTGTACGATAATAACTGTCAGCTAGTGCTAAAGACAAAGACCTTCTTTTTTGATCACATGTCATAGCCAGCCTCTTCTGATAAATTTTCATTTCAAACATTGCCCTCAAAACTTGAATTAAATGCAAATGTTTTGTACTTCTTTCCCAAGTACGCGCATATAAATGGGCTAATTTTGGACCCATTCTCCCAATCTAATCAAAGTAAGCCAAGGCCTCAGTATGGACTCTCTATAATAGTATCTTTCCTGATTATCCTGTGTGTTAAGATTTTTGTTGTAGTTTTTTTTTTTGCCTTCCCAGATCCATTTTTTTAAATGCCCGGGTTAACGATCATAAATATTAAAAAACAGTGTGGTCAATGAGGTCAGACTTCTTCTTCTTTGGCTTTTGCCGCATTGTTGAAGCTGCTTGTGGTACCATCCTTCTTCCCATAGGTCAGTCTTGGTACCACACAAGACTTCTAGTTTTGGACAGATATTTTGTGTGTGGTGTGCTGTGTGCGTCATCTCGAGTGCACAACAAACACACTGAAAAGTTGCATGGGCACAATTTTATTTTTCTTTAATAGACCTATGTGAGGTCACCCACAATTTAAAAATCGATCAAGGCATTAAAAGTCTTAATGTGTGTACCAGGCTGAAGTTGTTGTGCTCTTTGCTCCCCTGACAGCCGAATAGACCATTACTATGTTTAGACCATATAGATAAAAGGGATAACTTGTAAATTATTAATGCATTCCAAGACTATACTGGAAAGTGAAAGAGTTGACTCAAGGAAAACTCTCCCTATCAATTTGTACATCTGGTGATTTAATATTAAGGTTTTTTGTTGCATGCATCCGGAAAGTTATTTACCTTGTTCATATGCAAAAATTTAAAAGATTAATCTAAAAAATATGAATAAATAAATTTTAAAAAATTACATTGAGCCTCAAATCCCCCAGCCTTCCCTTTTGGAAAAAAAGGATACTATGTAACCTTGATTTCACCATCTCTCAGTTTATTATTTTTTTTAAATATTTTTTTCCTCAAAAATATGTATTACACTGATATTGCGCCATGTCCTCAGCGCTCATGCTGGAGATAGACGACCCTCAGAATTGTTTGTTCTGGAGAGAGAAAAACAGGCATGAAAATCAATAAAAACAAGCCACTCACGATAAAAACGACAGCACCGAGCAGCAAGTACGGCCCTGGTTTTTTTTGTTTTTTTTTTAATGCCATTATTGACTTACCTTGTTCACTTCCCCTCTGGCAATGTCACACAATACTTAAATGGCAATGGGAAGAAAGACAAAAAAAACAACAGATATTCTCTCACCCTTACGTGTATTGTGTTGATTATTAATTTTACCATAAAACTGGTTCAGCTTTCAACAAAAATGTGCGGTTCACTTCAACCTCTGTATATGGCAATCCTTTCTCTGCATTTCCTTGAGACGCTTAACACCCCACTTTCTCCCGCGTCTTCTGAATTAGAATTAGAATTAGAAATCCCTTTATTGTCATTGTACTCAAGTGTGCAACGAGATTAGAGGGCTCCCCTCTCCAGTGCAATACAACAATAATACAGACAAATATATAAATTAGATAAATAAATAAGAGAGTGCAATGGAATTTAGTACTGAATGGGGTATATAAAAACACAGGAGCCTCGCCCTCCTGTTGGACTAGCTATTAGTTGCATACCAGATAATCCTAGCAACTAATTTACTAACATAGTGCTTCTATCATACTCAATATTTTAATTATTCCCATGAGTTTTTGTTATGCGTCCTTGGGTCCCTTAAAAAGAACCTATATCAGTCAAAGCGATTATTTCCATTATTATTATTATTATTATTATTATTATTGTTATTATTATTTATTTTTTAATTTTTTTTTCAGAAATTGCGTGCTTTACATTTCAACCACATGGCTTGACTTGACTCTTTTAAATCTTTCAAATTCTCTCTCACCATTTCCATGTGTTGCCTCTCTCCAGATTTGAAACCCTCCAAATTGCAAAACAGACCCATATTTTATGTTTAAATGTGCCCAAACTGTGCAAACGTGTTTCTGTAAGAGATAAATCCAATCACCTGGCTGCAATATTAAATTGCCGCCAATTTCAAGCTTGTGAAATGTGAAAAAAAAAAAATCAACAAGAAATATGAAACGTTTTCAGCAGGAGTAGAACTGTCTCCTTACAGGCTTACAAATGTTTCAAAGACATTTTTCTCATTCCATATTTCAGCAGATATTGGTGTGTTTACTGCATTTATTCATCTGCCGATGGGAAGAGGCATGTACTGTCTTTCAACAGAAACTGGAGTTTGAAACAAAATGAGAAAGAGATGACGGAGAAATATGGCAAAACAGCAAGAATTGATGCTGACTTACCAGAACATGGAGTGATTACATGTCAAGAGTCTAACGCTAATCAATACTTAAAACGCTCTCACCATATAGAAGAGCATCTTTACTACTGCACTGGGAATTTGTTTGGAACATGCAGTAAGACTCCAATCTTCAAAGAATTTCTGTTCACGCGTTAATGTACACACCCATTAAAAATATCAATTTTCATTACAAATTTCAATTACAGTTGTAGTCTTTTAAATCCCTGTTATGAATGACCTGATGGTATTTTATGCCTCCATCCAGCCATCCTTTTACTTTAACGCATTTTAACTTCATTCCATCTTTATTTAACGAGAAAATTTCTCGTTGAGTCAAAAAAAAAAAAAAAGATTTTCAAGGAAGTCTTGGGCAGGAGGCAGCCACGCTTTTTCCCAACTTTGTACGAGCATCCAGGGGGCGATTGCAACCAATTATCTTGTGACCAAATTGAACAGGATCAAGCATTTTTCTTTTTACTGTGAGTGATGGACCTCAAAAAAGTTTGATATAGAGTATCAATCATCTGACGACATTTTACAAAAACATTCATGTATAAAATATCGCCATAATCCAAGACAGATAAAAATTTTGCAGCAGCAAGACGCTTCTTTGCAAAAGAAAAACATCTAGTTGCGAAAATAAAATTCCAGTTTCAGCCTCATTCTTAACAAGATTTCTGTATGTGGCTTTGAAAGTGAGTGAGTCATCAATTCAGACAGCTAAATAGTTGTACATCTTGACCGCCTTTATTTCATTTTTACAGTTTGAAAACAACATGATCTTTCTTTATCAGCATTGAGAACAAGTTTCAAGTGAATTGATGAGTGCTAGTCAGCTACAAAAGCTTTCTGCAATGATTCAACAGCCTGCAAAAGAGTTGATCCATACCAGTAAATAACAGTGTTGTCGGCACAGAAATGTAAATTTGCATCGGGCACATTTCGATCTGATTCATTGATATGAATAACAAATGAGAGGAAACCTGTGGCACCCCCTTACGGACAGTAAGAAATTCAGAGCAATTTAGGCAATTATGTGCTCTCAAAATCCAGAGTGACGCAATTCAATTTGAAATATGTCCTGGTCAAACGCCTTTGACAAATCAATAAGAGAAGCACAGTGTTAGTCTATGTCAAATGCCACAGAAATGTCATTTAACAATTTCATTAGTATGTTTTTTTTTCTGAGGTGCTGATGAAATACAAGTACATAAACGCCTTTACTTGCTCACTTACAAGAGCTTCAAGAATTTTGACCAGACTAGAAAGGTTGGCTTTTAGCTATTTTTTTTTTATGATTTAATCTTTTGAAGGCTTTCTGAACTTCCTGCATCAGAAAATGTACAAGATTAAAGGGCTCTGCAGTGTAAATTGGAAGAATTGTGCAAAAAAAAAATATTGCCCGGTTTTTATTCAAAATCTGTTTACAATCTCGGTCTTATTAATTTTAGTGATGCATAAAATATAGTAAGGAAAAACCAGAGTACTTAAAAGTGACTTAATAACTTTCGAAAACATCTGAGCATTATTTACATTTTCATTTGTGACAGACAAATATTCTGATTTGGCTTTTTTAATGAAGGAAGAGCATTTGTTCCTTAAATGTCTGAAACTAGACCAGTCTTTGGGAGAGTCCATTTTTCTTGCCTTGGCCCAAGCTCTCTTGCACTCATGAATAGCCTCCGCTGGTTTTGGAGAGAGCCATGAATTTACAGTATCCATCAAAATGTCCCTCAAAAAGTTCAACTTGTTTCGGCATCTGATATCTTGTCCTCATTGTGGGATATAACCCAGACCGATCGGCAGCTAATCGTAGGACACCTATAAACAAACATCCATTCACACTCACGTTAAGTCAAGACACGACGTACGACGCTCACTTGGCAAACATGTGAAAGATTTACGGTTGGTGAACTCACGTACAAACACGCTCACATGCAAAATGATGGCAATATAACTCTAGAATTGATTTGTCCATGATCCTGCACCAATCTAAAGACAAAATACTGACTGGTCCAACAGATGTAAGGGAGTGTCTGGCATCGCTCTCTGTCAACAGCATGTTCTGCAAATTACTGCCCAGGTTGCTCCACCTGCAAACTGCACCCCCAGGGTGACTTGAGCCTGCTGAGCAGTTGGGCAGTTGGTTACCGGACATCTGGCCAGGAATTAACAGGTAGAGGGAGAATAAGGTAGTTTGTCAACAAAATCGGCAGTATTCAATGTCGTAATTAGGACTCTGCCAAAAAATACCAACGGGCAGCATATGGCGAGTGTTCTGTAGATATGACAAATTAAACTCGACTGTCTCAGTGCATGAAGTTCCTCAACCATTTAGCTCCTTAACTCATTTCAATAGACTTTCTCTGCATGGAATTAAATTTATTATTATTTTTTCAACACATTACTATTGAGGATAGGTTCCAAACAGTATGAGCAAGAAGGTGAAGCCACAGCAGGGGAAGCACTACTCAGTGCAAGGCAATGTTCCCTGTAATTTTCCATGCGTCTGAGCATTCACAAAAACTCCCTGAGCCTTCGTTAGATCACGGCGAACAATTGTGAGACAGATCAAATCAGCCCAAATTTGTAAAAACAGGTCTAGGATATTATGCCACATTTTTTGTCGTGAATCAGCCCAAATTGACTTTAATTTGTCCAGAAATCAATGACAGAAAATGCTATAATAATCATATTTTAAAAAATAAAATAAAAACTCACTTAATAGTTGCTATTTCATAATGCAAACTGTATCAACTGAAGAGTGACATGAGAGACGCGTTTCATCAACAATATGAGTATAAAATTGCTTAAAAAGGTCAACTACATTAAAGCTTGCATAATGTTACTGCTAATTACTGTAAACTTGTTGAGATCATTCGCTTGTTAGACAATAGTCCTCAAAAAGGATTTTGAGGGCTTTACCTAGCCCAGTATATTTGAGAATTTTTCTCAAATTTACATTCTTTAGATTAGGTGAAAGTATTAATATTCAAAGACTTTGGTGGTAAATATTAGTAAACAGAGCTGGGCACTTGACCTTATTTTGCCAGTCACTCCCCTCTGGCTGCGATCTTGGTACCGTTAGGCCTTGAATCTCCGGCCTTACTTATAAAAATTGTTGTCCCCCGACCCCATTCCGAAATGAGCAATAATGTTAAAGTTTAATTTGAATGACTTTCGCTTTGCTATTCGGTGCCGTTGGGGAAAAAAATGCCTAACATGCAATCTGAGCTCATATTGTATTTTAAATTGGATACTGTTTTGCTATAAAAGCTGTACCGGTGTGAAATTCTTGATCGATGACCTGCCAAATGCACCATAACACAGAAAGACAAAAACACTTTTTTTTTTTAATCGTCAATATACTGTTGCTACTCTCTCCAAATGACTTTCAAGTCAAGGTGAAAAAAAAAACACACTGAAATACTTTTCCATGACATGTCATCTGGAATTACTTTGCTTGCTGCTTCTGGACAGCAATTTGCCCACGTTGTGTGGAATTCAACAAGATTAGGGGTGATACTGGGTTGCTATTTTTAGACGTTCAAACGAAGCAACTCCACCTCTGCTGTTGAGCGCCTGAGAAACAGCAGGTTGTGGCTTTGTGCCCAGAGAGGAAGAGGGCAGCACCAGGACAGGAAGCATGAGAGGATTTTTTTCCCAGTGGGAAGCCCTATTAGGTCTACGTTGGGTTTACAGAGGACAAACACAATGACTAATGCCATTGCAAAGCTTAAGTACTGGCTGGAGGGCCCCTGTTGACAAAGAAATTGTTTCCATGTTTTGCTTTTTTAAAATACAATTGATTCGGAAACTATAATACGCTGGAATAATTTTCTTTAATTTTTACTGTTTGTGTCACCATTGTGTCACCTATCAATGTTCTTTCCATATCATCAATATCGGACCTCTATCCTCATTCATGACATTTCCTGCGTGAACAATTCAGTTTACGCTTATCAGCAAGTGCCAGTGGAACTGCGGCCTGCTACTGTATTTGCTCTTACAGTGGAACGGGCCAGACAGTAATGATTCCAGAGGACATGACAAGCACTCAAAGGTTTGACCCTGTTTATTCTGGCCCAGTTCAAACCGACAACGAAAAACGGCCTCACTCTCAGAGTACACAATACTCATCTCTGTAATCTACAATGTTTTTTCCATGCGCCTGAGGCCATCAAATTAGTCAAGCACTGCTGCAATGCTGTGATCAGTGGGGGCATAAACATGTGTGGTAATAAAAGAGGGTGGCTTCATGAGGCGTGGCGCACCAAACGACAGCCATTTACCATCAAATTGCGCTGCCTACAAGGTCAAAAGTTTATAGCGCGTCGGGATAGAGAGAGAGAAGGAGAGATCCCCCTAAAATATGCATATAATCTGAACTCATGTATTTGTTTTTGGATTTGGATCTCTGGAATTTGGGCGGGAAAAAAACGAACTAAATATATTCATTGTGGATATGTGATACCCACTGAGGGTAATCACAGTGGTGTATGTTTCTGAGACTGATTTTTATTTAAAATAAATTTTCCCTCTGATATTTTGGTGTGTCAGACAAGTACTCAATTTGGTCAGTAGATGGTAGTGTGAGACCAAGGGTAAGCCTGTGACGCCTGCGATGGTCGTCATGAGCGCATGCGCGCATCCATTTGCTCACAGCTGATGAGATAATTACTGCTGTGTCGTTGCCTCTACGCGACCTCACACTTTAACGCGTTTTTAAGGTAGGTCAAACTTTTACCGTAAAAGTTTGTAAACTAATATTAAAATGTCATGATATGCTTAAAATAAGTATATTACCGTTTTGTATAGTCGTCTTGTGTTGCCAATCGTCGAGCAGTGAAATGGCGTCTACTTTGTGAGATGAGCTGTTACTGGTCGGTGCGTTACAGCGTTCCCATCCAATTAGGATGTTGACATTGAAGTATTACGTGGTTCAAACTTTGTAAATAAGGTTGAATTGTTTTAAAAAGCATTTCAATTGTTCAATATTGCACTGTATGTTTTGTGAATTGTCAATAAAGGTAGCTGATGACAATTGGCTAACAACGGTAATCAGTGTCGCTGACACTACGCTACCTCACTCTTTAAACTGTTTTTCAGGAATATATACATCTGTTGTTTGGCACTGCATTTCGGTCCCTGCAAGTAATACAAAGGAATTTTAGTGCGAAATTTATGATGTAAGATGGCTAATGTCAATCTGCTCTCTCAGTTACAAATGAGTTTTTCCACTTTTGCTGTTTGAGTGACAACAGGGCCAAAAAAAGTTTAATCCCGTCATCAGCCCTCCAAAATACACAAATAAAAACGCATATCCCATGCAGATCAAAACCAGACAGATGACAAAACGTCCATTTTAAATAATGTATATGCATTGGGATAATTGGGCAAAAAAACTTTGCATAAACTCCAAATGTTCTTCAAAAAACACTGATAAAAAACATGCTTTGGCACCCCCCCCCAAAAAAAAAAAACAAACATAAAAACTTAACCATAGGTGAATCCATGTGTGTTGAATGGTGAGTATGTGGGGATTCATTGTTGGAGAGTCATTTTTTTAAAATCAGACGCCAATCATTGCAGTATCTCTGTTTTTTTTAATGTGTGTTAGAATGCGGTTGTCTACATGTGGGGTCAGCACTGGCATATATTTCTGCACATCCTCCCAGTTTGTCTTGGAACAAAGTGTTTTATTGCTGTCATTGTCACTTGTTACCCAGTAGGACGCTTATTGACACTTGGCCACACTGCTTTGGGGAACGAGGTAGGGGTCCTTGTTGTGAAATGGTTGTGCAATCTCAGGTCTTTTCCTTGAAGGTAGTTAGCCACACTCCTTTGGCTTTTCTTCAAAGCCACCGCAAAGCCAGTGAGGGGGAAATGACAATGGTCAGGTTTGTTGAGTCAGAACATTAAACCAAGCAAGAAGAAATGGCTTCAGCACTTCAGCCACCTCAAATCACCTCGCTGAGGCACCTAAACGCCATCTTGATGAGCAAAAAGACAGGCGTCATTTTGGGGTCCACTGTGGCCTCACAGAAGGGGAGCTCATTTCGGCATTGCTTGTTTCAGCAATGGTGATGTGAAGGAGCAGCTTTCTAGTGGCAGAGGAAAGCTTTCATTAAGGCTTAAATTGAGGGACACCACCACCATCCCCACATATTTGTTTCCGAGAAGGCAATTGAAGAAAAACAAAAAGAGCGGGGCGGGAAGAAAACCAAAAACAAATGGGCCCTTGGAAAGCTTATTAAAGTTCCAAAATACCAATAACATCAGGTAGTCAGTGGGGGAAAAAAATGTTTGTCCAATTTAAATGATAAACACATCACTTTGAGGCACATGATGAAATATCCAAACTCAACTATTGTCTAGCAAGATGTAACAAGCATAAATATTGGCAAGAGCCACTTCTATTGGCACATCCGCTTCAGAGTTCAGAGTTGAAGGGTTCGATCCCGGGCTCCAAACTTCCAGGCTGGAGTTTGGATGTTCTCCTCGTACTCCAGTTTGCTCCATCATTCCAAAATGCATGCATGGTAGGTTCAGTGGACACTCTAAATTGTCCCAAGGTGTGATTGTGAGCACGGATGATTGTTTGCCTTTGTGTGCCCTGTGATTGACTGGCAACCAGTTCAGGGTGTACCCTGCCTATTGCCCAAAGACAACTGGGAGGGTCGCGAGCTCCAGCGCGACTATCGTGAGGAGAAGAAGAACCTTAACTGTGTTTTAAAACCCTAGCTGGGCACTCTGTGTTTTGAAACTGTAGGTGGGGAACATATCTGTTTTAAAACCCTACCTGGGAACCCTAACTGTGTTTTAAAAGCCTAACTGTGTTCTAAAACCCTGTGTTTTAAAACTGTAGATGGGGAACTTGTGTGTTTTAAAACTCTAGCTAGAGTTTGAGCCTTGCCATTTTTTAACACTGTTTTTCCACGAGACAAGGCTAGGCCTGACTGTATTTTGGCCTCAGGATGCCACCTGATGGCACCTAAGCAATATTTTTACATTAGACATGGCATTAAACTAGTCACAGAAACAGCAAATAGGTCGGCATTTCAGCAAATAATGGATGGCCGAATCCCCCAACAAATCCGCAGACAAGCCTAATTTTCAAATGAGCCGATGTTCTGGGCTCATAAATCTTATTGAGAGGAAATCTAGAAGTTGCATCTTAATAATTCAAGTGCAAAGAACCACCAGTATATTCTGCATAATAAAATTGTAATGGCGTAAAACCACTCACCCGTAGAGGAGATGGAACAGGGATGTGTTCACCGAGAAAAACTCCCATAAGTGTGTTGTGGTGTCAAGTAATTTTTGTTTTGTGTAGATAACAGGAAAATGGGGAGAAATAAGTTTTCTTTGCCCCGGCCTTCTTTCCACGTTAGAGTATTTCTGGTTATACAATTATCATTAACTTTGGATCTATTGTTAATTAGAAAAACAAACAGCCGTGAATCATGAAAGTTTTGTTCAAAAGGCAAGCGCAACATGTGACATACCAATGTCAAATCTCAGATCTGGTTGTCATGTTCCCAAGTTGGAAAGATCAGCTATCATGAAGAGATGAGTGATTAGTGACATTATCTTTTTCAATGCGCTCCGCCGTCTTGGACCACTTGTAAAAGGCTTATTAACCCCTAACAACTTCCTTTGATGTGGATTCTTATTATGATGCGACATGTTTTCATTTCTCCGAAGATAACAACTTCATCACATTGCAATTATTGGAGGAATGAGGGTGCATGTACACACTTCAGCAACATAATCCGTTCAAATCCACCTGCCAGTACTTCAGCTCACTCTTGATAATTTCCAGTTTGGCCGACAAGGGGTGAAACACTCTGGAAACACAATAACGCAGGCAGTTAATTCAAATTTTTAATAGAACTCTCCTTCTGCATTTGTCCCTGAAATAGGCCTACTCTCTTCACCGCCGACTGAGATGCAATTTGGTGCGCATTGTGTATTAAAACTCGACTCTTTTTTTTTTTTTTTTGTACAACTTCTTTTTATGAGTTAGCAGTCAAGGTGCTTAAACTTAATGATGATAGCTTGTCTGGCACAGTGTGAAGGTAACATAATATGCCTACCTGCACCTTCATGACTCACAGAGATTTAAAAAAAAAAAAAATGTCTCGTTCCACAGAGTTACGGTCTGCCCATTGAAATAAAATAAGATAAAAGAAAAAAAATCACTTATATTTTAATAAAAAAGACTAATTAATAAAAACATTTTTAACATAAATTTCAATAAAATTTTATTTTAAATTAAATCATATGTAGCGCTGTACAGTACTACAAATTACACCACAAGAATACAAAAATTAAGAAACAGAATTACTATTCATCGTTTCAAAATGTATTTCATTGAAATGTAATGGTTATTAGAAAAATGAAATAAATGACATACTTGATTTTAATCCATATATATTCATTACAATTAAAACAAATGAAGAAATATATCTAAATTACATTACATATAAAAATAATTGTTCCTCATTATTTATAACTTATTAGATTAAAATGAATATCTTACTAAAAATCTAAGATTAATTATTTGAAAAAAAATAAAAATAATAAGTCATATCCGACTGGTTAGCAAGATGGTCTCACAGCGCCGAGGTTGTGGGTTCGATTCCAGCTCCGTCCTTTCTGTGTGGAGTTTGCACGTTCTCCCCATGCCTGCGTGGGTTTTCGGGTACTCCGTTTTCCTCCCACATTCCTAAAACATGCACGGTAGCTTGATTGCACACTCCAAATTGTCCCTTGTTTGAATGCGTATGGTTGTTTGTCATTGTGTGCCCTGCGATTGGCTGGCAACCAGTTCAGGGTGTTCCCCGCCTACTGTCCGATGACAACTGGGATAGGCTCCAGCATCCCTGCGACCCTCGTGAGGAGAAGTGGAGCAGATATTAGATGGATGGATAATTCAAACGTACAAGACAAATGCCTAACTCGGCATTTATATTTTTTGTGAAAGCAAAATTTTTGCTAAAACCTCCAATATTGAATCTCATTCCATGTGATAATATTATTTGTAATAGTATTGTACATTTTAAATTAAAATGTAAACTTAATACCATTAATGTTTAATGAATAATAATTAAGATGAATAGATAAAAATTTAAATATCTACAACGTAAGTCCCTAGACCTCTCAAGAACGAGTAAGCAAGAACCTGACTGATTTCAGTCTATAAGACAGCTGAGACGATGAAGGTCCAACTAGTACATGTTCATTGTTATTGCTTCATGTTTTGATTAAAAAATAAATAAATTGAATAAATTGGTGATTTTGAAGCATGCTCTATAAAAAAAATGTCAGAAGGTTTGTTGTGGAGGATGATTCTGTGTCGTATATTGTATTGTATTGATTTTGAATGATTCATCAAGTCAAACTTGCTTAACTGTTTGCCACTGAGTGCTTTCAATATTTTTTTCACCATTAATGACCGCTTGATCCCAACGACGAGGCCATGTTTGTGTTTTTCTCCAAGGTTGTTTAGTGCAAAATTTGTCAAAATGTTGTCAGGCAGGCGCCAACAAGGACGCCTGATGTTCGGCTTTGAGAGTTCTTGCTAAGTTAAATATCCTTTCAAAAAAGTTTCTAACAGGCTGAGCACCAATAGAGCCTTAAAAAGAAAAAAATCATTCTTCTGTCTGAGTGCAAAACTGAAGGTCAGGCAATAACCAGATTGTGATTATTTGTTGTACCACAATGCCATCATGTGGCAAAACTTATCCATGCCTCACACAATAACCAATTTAAAACTGCGGCTAATGAATAATAAGAATACATTTTAAAAATGTAACAAAATAAAAAAATACATAGTTTTGTGAATGAAATCTAAGATTTAATTTCTAGGCCATACGACAACGTCCCCCCTGCCGGTGCTTGAGAGAAAAACGTTTTAAGAGGAAGAAAATGATCATGTGCATGGTAACTTCTTGACCTTGAGCTCCTTGAATAAGAACTTTAAAAAAATAATAATAAAAAATGTGGCACAACTCAACTGAAATGCATTTAAATAGTACTTTGAAACGACCATTGCTACATACAAATGAGTGTACACTGAGTAAAAAAAAAAAAAAAAAAACAATCATTCAATAACAAAGAGTGATTATATTACACAGTGCGGTGTATTTTATAAGGGTTTGAGGTTTTGATTCTTTTTTCCAAAGCAATATGGCAAATGCTTCAAAAGCTTCCCACACTTTCATCAGTCCAAGATGTACATTTTTACATGAATTTACAGACATCGCTTTTTGTTGGTGTGAAATGCAGGATTGAAGAGGATTTGACATTTATTAATCTCCACCAAAACCTCGGCCGATCTTATAAACTCAAATTGTCCAAAATGTAGCATAATATTTATTAGCAACTGGTCAAAATCTTTGTTCATTTTCACATGGCCAAAATGTCACTTTCAATACACAATAGAAGACGATCTGTGTATATTTAAGTATGGCTTTTTAAGACTTTTTGCGTCTACGATGCACTCGCTTATACGTCCTTGACTTGACAAACACAACACAGAAATGCTACTCATCGTGCACATCCACGCTAACAGTGACTTTGGATTAATGAGTTGGAACAAAATCATTAAAATGTAAACAGTGGCAGTTGGTTGACGGCCATTAGGGAGCCTACCTGTGAGACAAATAGTCCTAATTAACCCCGATAAGTGACCCGGGACCCAATGAAACACCAATCAACTCCACTGGAGTAGGAGTGCTGCAATCAATGTGCAACTAACCTCTCCACTTTCGTGCTCAGTCAAAGTAAAGTCACACGCGTAAAAATAATTTTTAAAAAGTGGCACTGAGTTGGAAGCACATGCTGTAATACTCCCTCCGTCGCAGGGATTATGTTCCAGACCATCCCCGCGATATATGAAAGGGCCAATATAGAAATATCCTGCTTAAAAACACCATAGGCATTTTTTATAGTATTTATTTTTAAGGCCTAAAACACACTTTTAAAATCATACAAACACAGTTTAACACGTATTTACATATTGTGTGACTGCGCACAAGCAATGGATTGAACAAAAAACAACACTGGCTTTGTTTACAAAGTATATAATAAAAATTCTGCATGTGCACACCTCATTTGGAATATTCGGACCCAATCAAGCCCATTCCAAATATGTGAAATAATGCTAATTTTAAAGTAGAACAGGGCGATGTTTTGTTGACACGGAGTTGCAACGCCTTCTTCTTCAACTGCTATTGGTCAATCTGAGCGCGTCAAAATAATTTGTTCCGATTAAAAGTGCGATGCATGAACACAGTCTTAATCGGATCAAAATTTTTAGTGTCCGTGGAAAAAGTGCATCCGATCATAATTTTAAAATGAACTCTAACTCTTTTGTCCATGGAAACACAGCCACTAATAAAACATTATTTACAGTTTTGTTCTTTCAAATTTACAGTAACTCAAACTAAATAGGGGTGCCCCCATCTAGTGGTAGAAAATGGAACTGCATGGTGCCCAATAGAAGACAGTCCACCCAACAGGAGTAGGACCGAAATAGATATATTAAATGTAGACGGAAAAAAAAGGCAAAGTAATGAAACTGCCAAGCAGGATCCTGCGACAGAGGAGGGTCATCAACAGCTATTTTTGCAAAGAATACTTTGGTAGACAAACAAATGACAACGTTATACACGTTGTTAACACACACTTAACAAATCAGCCTATAGTCATTATAAAATGTGTCCGTTTAAATAAATGTTTACCATCTCAATTTCTTCATCTGCTTCCTGGTCATGTCACATTTTGTTTGGGCATTTGTTGCTTGGCAGAATTCACAAAGCATCATCCTAACTGCTCGTCAGGCCTATGAAAAACAATTGCATGAAGGTCTTTTCACCATGACGTCACACCTGCACTTCAATGTAAACCATGTCACATGACCAATGTAGAGCGATTAAGGGTGCATCCAACCTCTTGCCCAAAGTCAGCTCACCATCGTTTTCCAGCTCTTGGATATTTTTGGTTGGACTCCAAATAATATACCACCGTTTAATGACTTTGACTTTGGCTATTGAAAAAGAAAACAAATGAAGATTGACTTACCATCTAATGTGGGAAAAGTCACTTCACAACACCTGCCCCGACAGAACTCTCACAAATTCACGTGTTAAGGAAGAATTGTGCTTATCCCTTTTAACCACTAGAGGACAGAATAAGACTGGACATAAAAATCATGAGAACCCAGCTTGATGCTCATCACCAGGGGTAGAGTGGGATTCATTTTCAGCTCTGGAGTTTTAGGGCTCAGACTGGCACACTTACAGATAACAAAGTTTTAATGATGATATATAAATAAATCCTTATTGTTGTATCCGTTTAATACAGTTCAGCATTCCCTCAAATGATATTAATATTGTATTTGATCACAAATCGAAATTGCAATTCAATGTGTTTACAAGATCATGATCAACATTCATTTTAAGAATGACAACAAAATTAGTTAAATGGGGCAAAAGTACAAAAGGGGAACAATAGCCAAGTGTATGTCATTTTTTACTCTTTTCACACTTAATACGGCGGATTTACCAAACGCCTTTACCAGTCTTTCCATGTTAAGGCAGCCAACTATTCACTTGTTGTTAAGTGCTCTTATTTTGAAATCAAATATAGAAATGAACATAAATTTTCACACCACTTCCAGTGCGCTACTTGGCAGACTCCCACTAACAGCAACAGTAATCGCAGTTATGTGTTGAATTATTGCTACATTTGGTATTAAATTATTACGACTTGGTGACACCCTTAGTACAAAGGTTTTGTAGTCAGTGCTATAGCTAATGTAATGTTTTGTACGTGAAGGTGATACGAATGTTCATTCTGGTATCATGAATGCAGGCCGGAATGCTGGCCTGAGCAGCATATATAGCAGCCCAGCCCACTGGGCATTCATCAGAAGATCAAAATGAGTCATTCCAGGCCTGCTCAATACCATAAACCAATCAGAATTTGAATACTTATTCATAATACTACCATCTAGGTAACTTAACATTTTAGTGGCAATATTAGTGTTAAAGTTTGGTGGTCTTGAAAAAGCAGCCACTGTTATGACAGAAGCCAGTGTGATGTGTTCAAGTATAAATATTGGGCATCATGTTTTTAGTCATTCAAAATAGGATCCAGGTGTCTTAATATAAAGACTGTGAAATGCTTTTGAAAAAATAATAATTTGAAGATTTATAACATATTTTAAACACTCAATTTCTTGTCTCACTGACATCTGGGCACACGGTCTGACTTGCGTATATCCCGATGGGCCGAAAAAATAAAAATAAAAGCATTTTCACTTGTGGATCTTTTCCCTCGAAATTGTGCAAGCACTGCATTTGCCTGCAGGAGTTTTAGTTTCTAACAAGCTAGCCTTACACACTCGCTGACACAGCAAAAGTTCAATTCCTTCTAGCATTGCATCGTTGAGCTGCATGAGACAAACAAATTGAAACCTACATGCATAAGCCTATTATTTACGAGTGAGTGTAACATTAGCAAACCTTCGAATTGCATTTCACACAACATGCTGGAAGAAACCTTTCCTTGCATGTTTTTTAACATCCCCACATGGCCACTTGGACCGGCAAACCTTAATACCAGCATTGTCACCTGTCAAGTCCCGAGGCGGAGTAAGCTATCTCACAATTCACTTGTCATCATATTGTATACGTCTCCCTGTAAATTAAAACAACTATGAAATAACAGTCTTTGAATCTAAGTTAAACTTCAAAATTTCTCGCAGACACAACGTGCATTCCTTTGTTTGTTTTAAAGAAGGCTCCATCACTGGTTTTGACAGGCAGAATTTGTGAGCACCTTATGCCCGCTGACCTAATTAATTGAATTTATGTATCTCTTTCTGTCAGTAATGAGCAACACAACACAAGCCAAGTAATTCTTGGCTCGTGAATAAAAATGTCAAAGTGGCAAAGCATTTCAGGTAGAGTCGCATGCTTCTCTGCATGGGCCTATGCACAGTTGAGGGAAATCAAAGGGGACACATGAAGATACGTCGACAAATGGGGGTCATTCCAGTGTGGGAAACTTATACTTAAAAACCTGTCACCTGAACCACACTTTTATGGTGATAAGATAAATGTCAACTGTAGCTGAGTGAGTGAGTGAGTGATGTTGCATTTGGGGTATTCAAAGAGTGAGTGTGTGCGAGGTTATGTTTGGTGAGTGAGACAGTGATGTTGTGTCTCTGTAGTTTTGGGGAGGGTATTCTGTTGGTGATTGAGTGAATGAGACGATGACTGTGTCGTGTGTGTGAACTGTAGTGAATGTGCGACCGTAATACTGTGTGCTTGTGCGCATATGCGTGTGTGTGCGTGGGTGTGTGTGTGTTGGCACCTGCGTGTCAGTGAGAATTCCGTGTGTGTGTGTGGGCGTGCGTGCATGTGTCTGAGAGACACAGTGTGCGTGTTTGGGGCGCTAGTGCTCATCTGGAATATTGCAGTTTGTATTGAGAAATGTAGAGAAGTAAGGCCGTGGGCGGTAAAATGAATGACAGGCCAGCTGGGGAAAGATAATCGTAAGAGGGCCAGAGGTGCACACAGAAGGCAGATATATAAAGTCCAGTATTGAGACCGAGTCGAGAAATGGTCCATTTGGAGGAGGACCTGAGTTGCAAACCCAGTGACCTTCAGTCCGTTCAAATAATCTCAAATACCCTGCAGGCAGAAGCTGATGGAGCTCAAAAAGAAGATATTTTCAAATTCTCTCTCTTTCACGTAAAATCCATCCCATGTCTTTTCTCTCCAACACATGTTCCTTTACAGTGTTTAGCCAGAGCGCATGTCAAATTTGCCCAGCCCAATGCGATCAATAGTCAACACTGTGTTTTGGAACCTCGAGAATCCCCAGAGGCCATTGAAGATTGCCCATCAACTACACTTTGCCTTCACCTCTGCTATGGAAGTTATTTAATGAGAACACCTTCGCCACAAGGGAAGGCCCAAGGTAAAAAAAAAATTTAAAAAAAGCTGAGTTGATGTTTTTAAAGGCAAGGGGTAACACTGACGAGCCTCTAATGCATTCCAAGGGGATTGTTGACTCAGCTGAGAGATAAAAGAGCCTTACCTTGAAAGTATGGCGTCCCACTCACTAAATATGGTCACGGTGATGGAATAAAAAAAAATAAAAAAAAGTGGACATACAAGAGAGGCACTACAGTCATTTTACAAGCTGACAGCAGTAGAAAGCTATATTGGATAAGGGGCACGTTTTATTGACTCTGGACCAGAGCAGAACAAATCAGAGTTATAAAAATGTTCAACCAAGTCTTGCAATGATGAGAAGAAAAGAGAAAATATTGGAAAAGACTTGGGAAACCACCCCGCATTGTCTATTTACGTTGTCTCATTTCTTTTGATTTCCTCTGTAAGGCGTGAACCCCCCCGGCCCCGCCCGCTGACACCCCACTCTTCCTCCGCCAACTGTAAATGAATGAAGTGCGTGCTCATCAAACAGGATGCCTGCAAATAGAGTGGCTTGCCTTCGAGTGAATGGAGTGTCATAATATGAGCGGATAGGAGGAGAACGCACCATATGAAAAATGAAACCAACACAAATGGGCCATAGTTAAGGAACACGTTTGTCACAGACAAACAACTTGCAGCTATAACATAAAAACTGAGATATTTTGGCATCCATAAAACATCGAGGGGAAGGATGTACAGCTAACAAAGAGGCCATATTGTTTTGTTCTTTGTTTTTTTTAATGCAATTCCATCAACGTTAATTCTCTCATACGTGCTAACTTGCACGGCAGCGGGAGTCATTGAAAAGCTAGGAGTCATTTCAGTCTCATGTTAGGAGAGGCCTTTACAGAACAATGAAGTTGTCTATAGCCATGTCCATCTTTTTTATTACATTTTTTTAATATTATTGTACATAAATAAAGTAAAATCATTCAGAGTTGAAGCAACATTTCCCAGAAGAAGTCAAACAAGCACAAAAATCTAATAAAATATTTGCTATTTTAAATTTTTTTGGAAGACGGTATAAGTAAATGGCAGAGTGAATGTGCGATAATGATTAGAATAGTAATGACAATAGCTCATAGATTTTGGCAGTGTCTTTTAAGGAATTCTAAGATAGTTAAAAAAATATCTTATTGGGGTAATTAAAATGTTGCGGAGGTGAGCAACGAGATGAAAGATTCCAGATGCTAGACATGATATTTTTTACCTTTTGAACATTGCACGAGATCATTTCATAATTCATTAGCTTCTTTCTTTTATTCAATAACAGTTACTCAATATAATGAATCTACATTACACATCATGAACTTCATATAGCGAAAAGAGTAAATTCTTTGATTTGGAAGACATACACAGACAAAAGCAAGTTTTTGTGACAGTTTTGTGCCCTTGACAGGCAAGCTGTTCGAACCTCACGCACACGTATTGTACCATAATTATGAGAACAACTCTGTGCCAGCCAAGATTATAGTTAACAAAAACTAAGGAAACAACTAAAATAGGAAAAAAATTTTAATTAAGAAAATTTAAAAAATCGAAAATGCTTTTAAATCATCGAAAACTAACTTTTGTTTATTGAACTAAAACAAGCTAAAATTGTAGCAAAACTGTCCTTTGTTCTCTGACTCAGTCTGTGAATTTGGACCCGGCCTATATTTGCCAAGCAATTGTCTGGCGACCAGTTTCCCGTAATTCTGTCCAATTTGAGAAGGTTCCATATATTTACTGCTTACAAATTATTTGAAAATGATTCCAACTTGGCCTAGTGAAGATGAGGAAACATGTATAGCCTGCTGCCACGCTTATCAATCATGTCGATGTCATTTTAAACCTTCAAGAGCAAACACACATTTATTGTAAGATTTAGCGACGAGGATCAGCCACTGAGGCAGAAAACCGATGGAACGTAAACCTGGTGAAAATTGATCCACAAAATTAGCCGCGATGGGGTTAGAAAGGAAAATCTCTTTCCGATACAGCGGATGGTCCATTTATTAATTCCCCGAGGAGGGGGACAAAGCACACGAGCTATTAGTGCAACACTGACTCGACCATTAAAGCAGCATGCTGGCTGCTGACGTGTTTAAAGCACAAGTACGACTCCTAGTGTGTTGGACTCCAGAGAGCCAGAGGGTGGCGTCATCAATATGGAAATGTTTGTAAATCACTAACAGCCTTGCTGCATGCTCTGTTTTGGTGCATATTATAAGTCAGGTTTGGCCATCGCTCACATGGTTCACAAGACACTTATTTGTTTACAGCACAGTCTTTATATTCTAGAAACGTCTACACTAATAGACACCATGCATAATTTAGCAAATAATATTTGTCGGGTACACGGCTCATTTGAATAAATAAAGGATACACTTCAGATGGGTGTCGATAGTTATACGAGGGCAGTGGGAATCTGTAAAGCTTAAGTTGACGGTGAAGTCAAATGTAAAGTGTTCTCAATATGTAACATTATGTGCATCAATTAAATGCTGGTTGCATCAATGATTTGAATAAATACGCACAATGTCTGTCAAGGCTTTAGGCTGGAAAGCTCAAGGATACAGTGCAATAAAACATAATGAATATCCTTAAAATGCCACTCATCAATTAATTGCTGGGTGTCTGGTTCATTTGAATAAATAAATGCCAAACCTCAAATAAACCACTCCATGGAGGCTGTAGGAATCTTATGAATCTTAGGAAAGTTATGGGTGAGTAAAATATACATGTATATAAAGTAATATATTTAAAAATAGAATTCTCCATGGATTAAATATATAAATCTAATAGATGCCGGACGTCACTTGATTGCTTGCATCATGCGTTGTCCACAAATCCACACCTCAATTAGACATACGCAAATCATTTTATTGAAGCGCACTTGTAACACAACTCATAATAAAGAATGTGAAATTTTATAAAACTACTAATAACCTATTTTTGACAAATTACTTTGTTCACCATATTACTTTTTGTAAAACATTCTCATAACAGCTGATCTCATCACATAAAAGCGAACGCTAGCATTAAAAGCAGATAGCATCTGGTGAATGCTCATTTCAAGTCTTCAATATTTGGTTTTATTTCCAGTACATGCTGTCGTACTATTTGCGCACCCTTGAGCTTGTCTGTTTGTCAGCTACCGACACCAGTGTGCTGATTCTGGCTCTAGTGGAAAAGCGTGACACTGCCAGTCGACTGAAGAGTGGGGAAAGTGCTTTCATCAGGGCCATGCCATCTGCTCCAGCCTATTCTGCACCCATTAAAAAAACAAGTTCGGCAAAACGCAAGGAATGTGTGTACCCTAATTAAAATAAGTTAGCCATATGCAAAAACCATCACAAAGCCTCATTTATCAAGACAGGGTAATTATAGCCGATGTCCAAACACGCAAACACCAGCATTGCTTTTCATTTTGAATGGGACCTGTTTTGTGCTTTAAAGAAATCAACCACTAAGGTAAAATGTTGATGGGTGGATGATCGATCTCAATTAAAAGCCGATTTCATATGCATCTCTAAAATATAAATAAAAAATAAAGCGATGGAACATAAAACATTTTAAGTTGATCCAATTCATGGATTAATTGACAAAATAAACGACAGATTAATCCATTACAAAAATAAACATTCTGACATCAAGCCATCGCCTTGTTTTCAATTAATCAGTGTAACATTTCAAATCAGTCCACCAATCCTGCCCATTTAATCTCATTGCCCTGGGCAATAAAACATTAATAACCATGTTTGCATTGCAAATGAAAGCCAGTCCCCTTTGCTTTAACTAAATAGATTGGTCACCTCATTGCTTATCAGCGACAGCGCATAAAAATGGCCCATTCCCAATGCACTAGAAGTTAAAAAGAACAACGTACATATAAGGGATGTGTTCTGCATTTTCCTAGGAGACATACCGGCCTAGCAATCAAACGTTCATAACATCAGCAACCGACTGCCCTTAGGGATCGCATGCACTCTAATCGCTGTGCATTTTAATTAAGTACTTGGCGATTAATGCCACAATGGAAATGAGCTTGGATAATCGCCTTAGCCCGTAGTAATATAGTAAACAAATATCTGGCAGGGGACTTACATGCAGGAAACCTGTCATAGATGCGCCATATCATGGCTTAGGCAAGTTGGAAGCGAAAAGTCCTTATTGAAAAATCCTTTTTCCATAGTGTTTATTCTAATTAGGGTCAATCGGAATTAGCAAAAATTGACGATCAATACGAATATGATGATGCCCAGCTACATCTTTATATCAAATTTAAATAATCTTAGACGGATTGCCTGAATTGACATTCCTGGTTACCTCAGTTACCTCCACTTTTTTTTTTTTAAACAAGGGAATTGAAAAATGTTTCTTTTTAAAAAAACATTTTCATTCGATTCCTACTAATCATTGTCGATTTGGTTTATCAATTCCTCTTCTTTCACAAAAGAGTGATGACGTCACACGCAAGAAATGTATTATGGTTCGGAATCTAAACTATAACCCTCTTTAGCAGGGGTGGGCAAACTTTTTGATTGGTGGGCCACAATGGGTTCTAAAATTAGACAGAGAGACCAGGAGCAGATGGACGGAGAAAAAAAATACATTTAATTTTAAATTACATCACAACAATATATACGTCTTTGAAAAACCACAGTATTTAGAAAATAAAACATTGACAAGGTTCATTTATTTAATTTTTTTCAAGTTCGGCGGGCCGGATTAAAACGGGCCGTAGTTTGCCGAAGCCTGCTCTATAGGTTATATTGTTATTTTGATGTGTGCAGTATTGTGCTTGTTGCGAGACTTATGTAACATCCAACACTAGTCTACAACCGTCATAAAACATTTAACCATATCGATGAGGAGCACTTGTTTAGTTCCATTGTGGTAATTACTACTTTCCTATCTTGCTTATTATTAAGAAAACCTTTAAAAAATACATGACTTTTGTTTGACAACATCCAACGATTGGATTTGTAGTTTCAAAGTTGTCTGTCTACTATTGAAGAAGTGGACAAGCCTATTGGCTACTCGGGGAGCAGGTGGTCAGCAGTTGCTTTATTGTTCAAGTGCTCTTTTACATGGACAGTTAGAGAGGTTACAGACTGCGCACCAGAATACTCCAGACGGCACATTTTCCCCGATGATGCACACTTGTTTATTTGGCTTGCATTGACATTTTCTTTCATTTTATTTAGCATTTTTTTTATTTGCCATGATTTACATCATGAGAGCATCTTGCCGCAATCTACTTGCAGAAAAAGATTTTGCAAGAGGTACCCTTTTTCTTTGTGACATTGTTCAAGTCATGCAAAGCAAGCTATTTTGGAATTTATACAAATGGTTTTTGTACTTTTATTTTTCATTGAAAGTAATGTGTACCAGTTGGTCAATAATAAAAACAGTCAATATGCATTTCCTGCATTTATTTTGATTTTTTTAGTCCACGGGGGGAATTTATCGTGCATTTATCGTTATCGCGGTAAAATTGGTCAATTTCTCGCGATATTGATTTGAGGTCATATCGCCCAGCCCTACCGAGCAAATGTCCAACACTATAACTCACGTTGGTATTGAATTATTTTACACGTGACATAAAGACAAATGCATGTGGAGATAGAGGAGGGCTGGGGGGAAACATGGAGACCTCCTACCTAGCTGCTCCGATTGGCCTCCTCCAATGTGCTTTGCTCAGCAGTGTGGAAATGAGGAATGATGTGTGTTACAGTTGCCCAACTACTCTTTCCAAAGCGCCCTCTCTACAAAATGTGACACATTTTATAGATGATGTTTGTGGTGTATTAAGCGGAGATGGCAGTGGGAGGGGGGTGGGGATGTTTTTTTTTTTGTTTTTTTTTTGGGCGAGGTTCAGCGCTCTATTTTCCAGCTGAAATCCCGGCTGAGCCTTTTGGCTTGGTTTATAAATGTGGCACTTTTATGCTTTCAGGGCTTTTCAGATGACATTCAGATGGTTATTTGAGACAGGTAGAATGTTTTTTGAAAAATATGTTGAATTTGGGGGATTTGTTTTGCATACATTAATAAGTAATCATGTCAACACAAGTTTTTGTTTGGTTGAGTATAGCTGCGCTCGATTAGTTCTGGATGATAGAGTTCACAATTTTGGCACATTTGTCCGACAGCATTTGGCAGCGCTATGAGGCTGTAATGACACATGTGCTGCAACATGCCCTACAAAAATTCATATAAAAACTCTTATTTTACATGCACACAGTATGCTCAATTCTGGCTTGTGCCAAGAATATCCTCATAATAATTGTATTATGACCTACAGATCTTTTCAAAATAAATATTCAACATTGATAAGTCTATGATTGATCCTGAATGAATGTCTCGGAAGAAAGGAAACGTGTTGTCAATACTGTCTAACCTCCATGTGACTTTTGACCCTTATCTATAATATATGTGGTAATTATTTTATTTCTTACCACTGTACCAAAACATTACACACATTTCTGGCACTATGAAAGAAGAATGTTTTTGGGTTTTTTTTCTGTCAAAAGAAGTCACATTTGTAACATTTTAGAATCTGCGCCATGTTTTCATTTTGGTATTTATCTGTTTGACTTTTTATTGCGGCAACTGTGACTGTCTTTGCCCACAAGAATGAAATATAATATCATGGTTGCCCCATTTTTTAATTTATTTTTTATTACTTCGTTTGAGCAACAGCATATTTGAGCCCAGCTGGGAACTGAAACTTTGGCTCGCAACACAAAGAAAAACAGTGAACAAGTATCAAGGTGAAAAATCTCAAGGCTAAGGTCAGGGTACTGTACATCTGCATTATGTGTCTGTCAAGAAATCTTACTGGGTTATTTTTAGTTTTGTTTAGTTGTATGTTAATCATTATACTTGTATGACTTATAAAATAAATTAACATTTGTTTCATGATGGCAACAGTTTGCGCTTAGAACCAATTAATTCAGTTGGCATTTTAATTTAAATCAGAACAATTCTAAGGTCATCTTTCATTAAGTCGATGGCACACGTCACTCAAAATCAAATCCAACATGTTCAGACATTAACATATCGGACCACATATCACAATTTGAGTAATTGGTGCATATTTCACAGTAATTTGTGGCAGTTATTGTTTTTCAGTTTATCTTCAAAGCTCATTAAACTTTTTTAATTTGCAACGTGTGCTGTCACCGCAAGCGCAAATAAACGACAGACTCCCTTCAATCACGATTACGACGACAAAGCCCTCGTTCTGCATGGTGATTTCAAAACAATTCATAATTCATATCTACGTCAATGGAGAGAGGATGTGGTTGTGTGAAAAAGAGGAAAGCATCTGGATATGCTGATAAACAGAAGTAAGCACCCCAAGCGCCCTTTTTTCATGTGTAATCAGCTGCTGTTATTTGCAAAAAGGGACAGCCACGCCTTTGTGATGAGGTTGTGTTGTCGCCAATCATACTTGAAAGTAAGGAAGTAGTTTTAAAGACACTGTACAGTGAATTCAGACTAAACGTTATCGACACATGATACATGTTTGAAGATAATAGCTGAAAACATGCAAGGACCGACAACTATGTAGTGCTTAATTGTGGCGGTATTCCGTTGAAAATGCATCTTCCTATCGGATAGTTGCGGATGCATTAGAGTGCCTCGTTGTTGGCTGTGAGTGTGCACACGTGGTGAGAAAGGTGGAAATGCCTCGGGGGAAGAAATGTGTGGGGTCCAAATTGAAAGCCACCATGTGGGCTGGGGTTCTGCCCTTGTGTGGCTACTTTAGAGCGCCTTGTTGTCAGCTGTGAGTGTGCATGTTATGGTGAGAAAAGTGGAGGCACCATGAGGGGGAAAAAAGGGAGGAGTCTGGGTTGTTGGGGGTGAGGAGTCTGACTATACAGCCAGCATGTGGACCGGGGTTTTGGGCTCACCTGTCCCCTTTAGAGCGCCTCGTTGTCCGGCATGAATGTGTGCATGTTACGGTGAGTAAGACTGAGGCCCTAGGACGGGGTGCATTTTTTTATTTAAATTGTTTTAAAAAAAAATTATATTTCTTCTATATTTGATTGTTAGTTGACAACAAAAATGTGGGAACATTTTTTATTTATTTATTTTTTTTTTTTTGTAGTTTTTTTACAAGCATAGGATAATGCAATATATCCATCCATTTTCCGAACCGCTTATTCTCACGGGGGTTGCGGGCATGCTAGAGCCTATCCCGTCTCATTAAATAGCTAAATGAATTCTGATGATGGTCTAATCTGGGCTCATGTCAGCTCATCTTGCCACTGTAGTGTATTGAACGTGGGGGTGAATTACAAATCTCTCACCTCAGGTTCCGCGTGTAAAGCCATTAATTGGTCGATCACACTGAGCAAATAACGACACCACCAATGTGTCCCTTATCTCGTGTCCTCTCCTTGGGCTTGATTGCGCTTGCGGGGCGATCCAATTTCCAAATTTAACCAAGTATATCTCCGACGGCAACGTGTAACATGTCGACAGATCAATGACTTTGTGCACTTGCAAGAATCGTTTCACAAGGACGCCAACGTGTGAGAGATGTGAAGACGCACGGTGCACCGCCGGGCCTAATTTAACGGCATGCATTTGAAGACATGCGGCTGTAACCTCTTGTCTCCCACTAGCAGGACGAGTAAAACGAAGCAGCTGTGCATGACTGTCCATCCTGATGCTAAACTGACCTCACTTACCTCCGCTTAAAGGGACACTTGATCCAGCTGACATTGGCGCTTATGTAAGAGGTATGTATGTAAAAATGACATCAGTACTGACTCTTATGGGCTTTTTTTGTGATGAGATTCATAACAAATTGGCACGCAGCCTTTTGGAGCTCGGTTTGTTAATTCTTTCCGGTCTCGGCGTCTACATCACAGCAAAGAGGCCAGCATTGTAATATTGCTTGGTTTGTAAGTTCGGTTATCTAAAATGGCGACCAATTGCCATGAAAATTCAAATGCTCATTACTACTGTTTTCCACTTCATCCTGTGAAAGTAGAAAAGCGTTCTGCAAAAGATTTTAGATTTATTGACATCAAATGAGAACGAAATGATCACGTTCACAAAATTACAACTACCGATCTGATCGATTCTCAATTTTTGCTGAAGCGGACAGGAGCAGGAATGCGCACATGAACCCCAACTGGTTCTATTTCAGACATCCTAAAGTTTTGTTTGTAGTCTCTGGAGGCAGCCAACGGCTGGCAGGCAGGCTGGCAGGCACACATGTTTCAACCCATGCTTAACAAAAAGTAACAGAACTGCTAAAGGTAGCAATTGGGTCTTGGTCACGAAAGAGATAAAAGAGGTTTGTGCTCCTTTAATAAATAAGCGCAGTCCAAAAGCTGATGAATATGCTCAAAGGTTCTTGCAAACGGAGGTTTAATTCTTATCACTACAGGCCCACCCTGTCATTTCACTGAATGTCATTCCGCTGTCAGTCGTTGCACTGAATATAGGTAGAGACATTTTCTTGAGACGTGGGCGACTTTAATCATCCGTCCCGAAAACAAAACAATGAGAAATACAAGTGGGTGAAATGGAAGCAGTGAAATTGCAGCGCGCTGTTGGGTGAAATCAAATCAATAGAAGCTCACTGAGCTCATTTGTTACATGTGATCGACGTAGAGGATTTCTGATGGACAAATCCAGAACTGCGGGTCATATCCAAAGTCACTCAGAGGAATCGCACTGGAATAACATGAGCAGATTGACCGGTGAAGACTAATAGTAGTGTAGCTTTGTCGCGCATTGAGCTGCGGGCCAATTACAGCCGACGGGGAGGGATGTTGTGCATGAGGACACAGACAATGTAGCACAGGTTTGCCAGCTTCATGCAAATATTTACCTTTCCACTTCACTGGAGCTCCACCGATCTCATTTTCATCACAACAGCAGGCAGAGTGAAGGACAAAAAGAAAGTCCTTTACACACTCGTGTGCTTTTCTCATATAGCAACCCCACTTACACTATACAACAACAACAACACGATGATGGCCCTACTTTATATTCTACTTGCACGGCTTCAGGCAACAAATGGCTCCGAGTAGCGCCCGAGGCGGAGTTTATCAAAAGACACATCAGCCTATGCAAATGAAGCGCACAGACACATCAAGCAACGCTTTGAATGAGGAATCAGTCGTCGGTTTGACGGGGCAGAGTTGGGGGGGGGAAAAAACGCTTTTAACAGCCAAAAGCTTAATGAAGACTTGAAAAATTCATGAAAGGGATTAACATTAAGGTTGAAGCTTCTCGTTGAGTTTAGCCCTCCGGTGTTCCTGCCTCCTCCTCCTCTGCCGTCTTCTCACTTATTGATGGGGCCATGTGCCTGTTTTTGACACCCATTGTCAAAGAAACCATTTTCACTTTTAAGGAACAGTCATTTCCTGACAATTCTGTGCAATGGTGGGGGAGCTGAATATCCACAAGATCGTACAAATCACAATTTGTCCAGCAAAGTGACCAGTGACAGTAAAGTCTAAAATCATCAGTAGAAACATTTTGTTTCTGAAACTGAATTATTTTGATCCTCCACAGAAATGCAGTTGCCATTTCAGGTGTAAATTTGCCTCTTTGCATATCTCTCTTTCTTAATAGCAGTGGTAGCCCCACGCCCACACACTCCACACCCATTTTTAGCAATGCCAATTGTTTTTTTTTTTTGTGCCGCGGCCTCTGAAGTATGGTGGGCAAGCTGAAAATGGCCCCTGAGTCCTAATTTGAAAACCACCTCTTGACCAAAGAGCTTAGAACATTTGCTTTTAGTTAAAAAAAAATTGTCAAGCAGTCCCTAATATTTTTTTCCCACAAATTTTTATACAGTGTTCCTCATTCTCTCCATGAATTACATCAGTTTTTCTCACGATTGTGACACATACGTTCTACTACCTTCCGTGACACATACATGTGCATAACACTGTTTGAGTGTGAGGCGCCTAAAGTTGTCAGATTTGCAAAATGTTGGCATTTTCTTCCCTCATAATCGACTTCACATCCTGATAGTAACTGAAGGACTCTATTACGATTACTGGCATTATTTTAAACACATGCGGGACAGAATGTCGATAATTAAAGTGAGCAGGTGCATATTTACTGAATATTTTAAACATTGATGAAACAAGAAGCGTTTATCAAATGAAACTAGAAGCACGGGTCACAAGAATGACTGGGATTGTAGTCCTGATGTTTACTGATTTATTATATTATTCTCATATGCAAAATTTATAGTACTTAGTTTAAATGTGTGAACTTTATTGAAATTCTCAGTAGTGAGAATAGATTTGCGCACATAGCATCGGAACTCTAATCAGTTGTTGAGTCTTTATTTGACCCTTTTCTTCTTTAATACAAAAAACGAACACGCATTGGAGTAAGTTTGGCTTTTAAAGGTTGATTTACTAACTACTTCTCATTTCCACGACGACCCAACTCCAACATAACCACGTAACCTTTATCGTCTTTTCTGAAGCTGTGCTGATCCCCAATGCAAAGTGATGGAATGTCGCCATCTACGGGGATCGGTTAGTTATCACAGTGGTTTATAAACCTGAATTTCATCTGAGAATCGGAGCAAAAGCCTCTTCCACGCATAACTGTTGAAAATCATATAAGTGAGACGCACCAGCAGTTGAAGAACATAAAATGGCCATGGCAACGAATAAAATAACAAATATGACCCTATTTCCATTCTTATCCTATTGCAAAATTTGGTTTTAGGTTATCCTATCACTCTGCCTGTAAAATCTGGTACTTTTCCATGTGGCCGGAAATGGCTGCGGCACAGAATGGGGTGGCAATTTTAACTTAAAAGCTGGGACAGAGAATTCCACAACGTGAAGACGGGGGAGATGAGATATACCACCCGCCACTCAGTTCGTCCATCTTGTGTTGAAAGCAATCTTCGCTATGCAACTTTAAGTTGGAAATTTCTTTGTGTATATGAGCATACGGATGCAACAATATCCCAGCTTCATTGGGCTTGTGTAAAAGACAAATAGATTATTCAGAAATTTTGCTGTATCTTTCTGGGAAAACAAATTGTTTCTTGCATCTATAGTACAGCCTCCAATGCTTCAATTGGATGCTTCACCAGCAAGTCTCCCCATGCTTTGTGTGTGTGCGCACGAGACACAAATAATGTTTTGCTTTAGTAAACCGAGATGTTCAATCTAAATGATGAGAGTATGGCTTGCGGCCATAAATTAACTGCTTCAAGAGGACACCGCCAATTGATATGCTGCACCGGTCACAAGTTTTTTGACACACTCCATTCACTGCCACTTTGATTCACATTGGAAATGTACTTTTAACGTTATTAGATGACCTAAGAAGCTTGGCAAATAGCGGGAAAAAATGTGATCTGAATGAAGTCCACATAATTCCATTTTGTGTGACAGCTATTATTCCTGCATTAGCATCTGTTCTCTCTTTTGTCCTCTTTCTCCTTTTTACGTCCTTTTTTTCCCCTGAAGCCCCTACAGAATCCGATGTGACAATCTTTCATAGGATTTGAGGCTTGGAAATTATTAGTGTATTGCATGTAAAGTCATCAGGGATGGAAATATTAAGTGGCCCCAGAATTGTTGGTTCGAGGTAGGTGGACTCTTTTTGGTCATTGAAGACGTTTCAGTTTCAAGCCAAAAGGCTTCTTCTGGTCTAAATTTTAGATGTTTATGTCTCAGGTGGATGTGTCCCCTAGGGGTGCTCACATGAGGGTCGTTGTTGTTGTTAACAGGTGTGGCTCACCTGCCTGGAGGCAAAAATGACTGGTTACTGGCCACTTTTCTAATGGAATGAGACAATATTCGGAGGACACCGTTGTAAGCAGACGGCAACTTTCGAGTTTGACATTGATGGCTTCTTTTACAGTGGTCCTTTCTGCCCAGAAATTGGACACTGTTGTCCTCAAAAGAGCGTCTCTTCTTTTTGAGATGCAAATTAATTGCTGACTCTGGAGCCGAAGAGGCTGCTCTTTTATTTTGTTCCACATATTTGTGTAAGGGTTTCTTGATCTTTCCGCACTAGAGGTCACTGCACACCTCATTACACTGTATTGCATACAACAGCATTGACAAGTGTGCTTGAAGCGAATCAGCTTTTATTTGAGGGTGTTGCTAGTTTTTGAAGTGAGTTACGTTATGTTGGAGACTCAAATTAGAGGACTCCACAACCTAAGGTGTGAAATAGTGAAACATCGTCACCTGCCAAAAAGAGTCCAGTTCCCTCAAGTCAACTTTGCTGAGAAGCTACACAGACAACAAATGTCAAAGTATTTCCTCATATGTCTTTTCCTGCCCTAAACATTCGTCTCACAATGAATGCGTTCTGTCAAGCTGACAGCGGAGTCTTCTGCCTAATTGGACTGGAAGGCAAACATCTACAATCCTGACAGCCAGTGCAACGGAAACTCATCCTAAACATCTTAAAGGCGGAAAAGCCAAATGGCGAGTGGAGTTGGGTCATACGTGAACACGCACACAAACATGCTTCAAGTATGAGTGGCAGTCCGCTAAGGCAGAGATGACACTCCGCTAGGCTTGTTAGCGCACTCACACACACACACACAAGCGTGACTTGGCTCTCGGTCAAAGAACATTAAGAGATTTCACCACACGGAGGTCTTTCTCTCTCTGCTCATAATCAACTTTCCATCTTCCACCCAACGTATTTGTCAGCTCGCTTTTGCTGGTGAGACCCTCGAGAACGGTCCAAGAGGAGCTCATCTGCTCACGTCATTAAACTCGTTCAATCCATAAGACATCGTTCAATCCATAAGACATGCATATACGTTTTCAAAAACGTAAGCCCCGCCTCCCAAAGACGTATTTATACGTCTTAGCCTTTTTTTTCTTTTACGTCATAGCTCTGTGTTTTTATAGCATTCGAACACAATATTCTGCTGGCCTCGCAAAATCAGTCAAAATACAGAAAAACGCTGGAATTGAGGGGTTTCCTCTCATGAAAATGTCTGTGATTAAATGAGTTAAGAAAGTATGAAAAAAAAAATCATATATATCACTTGTTACCAGTATGCACGACATCATACTTTATTTGCAAAACAGAATGGATGACCATCAATTATGGTAAGCACACTAAAGTTATGCTCGGCTTTACTGATGCCTTTGAGAATAATGAACTATATATAATGCTCCGATTTGTGTAAATATAAGTGTGATTAAATGGAGAGGAAAAAAGACGCAAGGTGTAAGTGAAAGGAGTTTGAGAAGAATAATAGAGTGAGAAGACAATGCAGACATGGGGAAACAAAAAATACAAAGAAAGTTAGAGAAGGGTGAAGGCGGAATGCAGAGTGAGAAGGAAATGAGTAAACGGTGCGAGGTGAAAGGAGAGTAACGTGAGTCGATTGAGAGTAGCGATTGCGAGCTGGCAGGGGAGAAGCAAGTACTGGAGTGATGGGAGTAGCGAGAGAAGAGTGAATAGAGGAGAGACTGGAGTGAATGAGAAGAGGGCAAGTTAGGGGAGTGCGATCACGCAAAAGAGTGCGGGTGAAGGTCAAAGTAGAAGTTGAGCACATGTGTGAAAGGAGTAAGAGGAGACTGCAACTCTGAGTGGAGAGGAAGAGAAGAACGTGAGTCAGAGCTGAGCACTCGTCGGAGAAGTGTGCAGTTGAGAGAGTGAAGATGTTCCAGTGAGGAAAGAGTGCTGTGACAGTTCTGTGTTTCGTGTGTAGCAACACGAGGAGAGTACGAGTGTTGTGTCAGATGTGTTGGAGCAGGGAGGCATGTAAAACATCCAGGATACCCGCCCTCGAGGACCGGAATGGTGTAACACTGATCGAGAGTGACTGGAGTTAAAGCGTTGTAGGAGGAGTCAGGCGAGTAAGAGTGGTTGAGAGTGATGTTTCTGTTCAGTAAGTGTGGCGAGTGAGCTTTTATGGTCGTGTGAGTAGAGAAAGTGTTGTGTTGCACACACGGATTATTCACTGAGCATTATCTTTGGCAAAACAGAAGCTATTAGCTATGTACTACTTGCTCATTAAGTTTCGACATCACAGGTGCGTGATTAAAGCAAACACATTCAGCATAATTCAAAAAGCAAAACTGACCTGAAGCAAGCGTTCCCCTCGAGACCCTTTGGACCAATCAATCAGTGGTGTTGCACGTTTAATTTGTTAAAATGATTGCATTATTTTTCCTCCTGAATGTACAAATAATGAAATAAATGGAAATAAAGGAATGAGGTGTGAGTGCTTTATGTAATCCACCTCAGCCTGTCAGCTTGCCAATGGCAAGCCCAATCTCCTCTCTCATTTAGGGATAGTTATCGCCTTGCCAGGCACTGACAGCATAGTGAGTAGGGTGTGCGTGTGTGTGTGTGTTGGCCGCTACAAGGAGTAAGATGTAATATCTCCCCCCACCTTTAGGGAGGCAGCACGCTTGTTTAATGAACAATTTACTGTGATTAACAGGCGAGAGACTCCAAACATATTGATTTCCCCCTCTTCCCTTTCCCCCTCCTCTCTCGTGGCCGTGAGGAACAAGATGAACACAACGGAATGGTTCACGTTTAGCGCCTTATATGCATATGCTATCCTGGTTACATCCAGCAAGGGTGAGGGAGAGGGGAATGGTTTTTGATTGCTGATGTTAGTGAGTTGGTCAGAAAGATGATGAAAAAAAAAATAAATTTGGGATGGCAATTCAATAAAAATGCAGATTTCTGTCTGTTGTGCCTCGCATTTCACGGTTGATTTTTTTTGCATTTTCACTGTATCGTAGATCTTTACATATCATAAATATCTCATTTTGTATTGCAGATTTTTCGTTATGTCGTGATATTTTGTGGTCACTGTTTTTCACACTGATTAAAGCAACTGCAGACTCACGTAACAAAAAGTACGAACCAGAAAGAAAGCGTGCATAAAACACAGCGGAAAATTATTTTCAGATTTTGTTATCACCTCAGTTTTTATTAACCAAAATAACGCTGATAAATAGCGAGCGAGGGACCACTGTGACACAAAGTAATGGCAAACGTACAGTTTAATTTACTTCTAAGGAAAGAAAATTTGTCAGAGAGTTCGACAGGATGTCCTTAAACTGCAGTACCCCAGCTGACATTGGGCGAGCGACGGCGTTCACTTTAAATGATTGCAGTCTCAAACCTGCAACCCACAATTCTATTTTTCCAACATACCTTAATATTATATTCACATTCAAAATCCTTTGCTGACCCAAGTTTTATCACAATTTCTACACATGCTGTTAGATGAGATGTCTTGAGTTTAATACAGTCATATGATCTTTGTACTCGTACGATGTGGACAAATAGGGTGAGGAAAAGAGAGTGGCAGAGGTGTTGGTAGTGGTCAAAAAGTTGCTTACTGTGACCCATTTCGCTTCCCTGGGGCCTACAGGCAGCATTATTCTTTGACATGCTCAGATCAGCCAGGTCAAATTTTCCCTTCTCTTTACAAAGCACTAATGCCTTCCCCCTTTGAGTCTTCCCCATGAGGGCAGGGAGTAGAAAGAGGACTCGTTAATTGGGATTCTCGACCTAAGGTGTTGCAACGATACATGAAGGCTTTGAAAAGGAAAGTTAAAGGCAAACTTTTAATGCTTGCATGCAATTTGGGTGAGTTCCAGTTTAAAATACTTACCAGTCACTCTTTATTGTTCGGGAAAAGGATTCTGCGTCAGCGAGTGGACAAACGAGTACAGAGAGATGGAGTTAGAGTGATGATGGTGTGACGGTCACGAATAACGACGCACGCCAAACTGATGTTGGGGAAGAAACTGCAACGAAGGCCGACTGCCTCATCAAGTCACACCTTGTGTATCTGGGCCAAAGGCTTGCCCACTGCGAACACACCATGTAGTCATCTGCCCATGAGCCAAAGACAATCCACCTCATGCTTTCAAAGGTCAAAGAAAAGTTATTTCGGAATACCACCGATGCTTAATTTGTTATTTTTTATGACTTGATAGTGTTTTTAATGATTCTCTTCTGTTTTTCTCTTGATGGTTATTTTGCTTTTGTATGCTTGCTGAAAATTTTCACAACAATTTTACATGAATTGGGTCCTTTAGGTCACAAAAAGCTAAAGAAAAATCCAAACACGTGGCGAACTGTTTGATACTCTCTTACCTGACACTGAGTCATCGTGCTGACATCTCACGTGATGTCATGCCATGAGGGTGATCCTCCTTGGTATTTGCAATCAAGTGTGTGCATTCAGACTTGTATGGAGGATAGAACGAGTGAATTTAAAATAAGTCAGCTTGAGCAACGTATCGCAGCTGGACTTTCAGCTGAGTCTGGCCCTCTCACCACTTGACACAGGACAGCTGGCTGTACTCGACACAAATCCCCAGTGTCCCTCATCTTGGACGGACCCTCACATGGTTCCCTGTCCGGCTGCCCTTCCAAGTATCACATCTGCAGCGAGATAATTAATGAATAATAATATTTGGGTTGTGTTATTTCGATCTATACGTCCATACAACAAGCAAATCTCAGTTAAGCACCAAAGAGTTGGGTGAGTACCGATACAACGTATCGTATCGGACCGATACTGGCCTTGTATTATTTCAAAGTATCGAGTACTCACGAAGGCTACCTTTCACAGGTGTCCTTCATTCAGAAAGCCAATGGCGTGCATAGCTGACAGAACGTTTTTAAAAGTTAACTGTGTCTGCCAATTTCAATCATCTCAAATGCCCATGAAGATGCAATTTCTGTAAATACATTATAAGGTTTTTATTCACCCACGTCTAATTTTCCAACTTCATATTGTCATGGTTCACTGTTGAATCGGTATTATTTCGCACAACAATTTATTTTGAACAAAGCTTAAAACTCATCGAGTTGTTTTGAACTTTTGTTATTTTATTACAAAGCCATCCTAAATAGAGTGAATTGTTCATGTTTTATTTAAACTTCAATTCTTTATGCCAGAGTGACTGTTTTGCCCTTTGTCAGAAATAGAAACAGAAGGTCTTTAAAATGATCGGTCTTTGGTTTAATAAATAAATTGTATGTATCAAAAAATGGTGTCGAGCATACCTATTAAAGACATTATTTCAAATTCATCAGTCAGCAATTTAAAAAAAGGAGCCAGTTTTTATTTTTGTTTTTTTCAAGTCAGGTGCAAGTACCACTGCACTATCAGTGACTCACCTTTCCAATACAGATTTGTTTTGAAGAGCTTTTGTATTGGATCACCTTAGATCAAGTGGCAGTGGCAAATTCCGTGACTGGATTTTAAAAATCTGCAGCCCACCTTCATCACATCTTGATGTATTCTGCGGTGTCCAACAGTGAATGGCGAGCGTTGACTGTCCGAGTGTAACACAAGTCACACGCACACGCACACAATGCTCGCGTGTCCCTTGACAAAAGGTGAGGATCACAGCGGGCTGTTTACTCTTTAATCGCTTCTCAAGGACAAAGACCTTTATCAGGGCTGACCAGTGCCCACTGCCCCCCCACCCCCACTCTTTTCTCCCTCTGTATCTGAGTTATGGAGCGCCTGCTGATGCTACTTAAAGGGCAACAGGACTGGAGAGAGACGCGGCGTATGCTTAAGACTAAGCCGACGGCTCCCGACACCACCCCATCTATCACTGTCAGTGCCCCGCCCCCCCCCCGGCAACCTCTTTTTTAGCACTGCCATTCCGCTGGTGACATGCCGGACCTTCAGACCATTTAATGCAATTATGCTAAACCTCCTATTGCCATGACCACTTATCGTAATTCTTAGTTTAGGGTATGTAAATAAATACGTGACTTAGGTCTTAAAATGATTTTTTTTTAAATCATTTGGCTTGAATGACGGCTGGCTTTTATGATTGGATTGTAATATTGGTGGCCCAGCCAGTCATGTTGTGTTGTAATTAAATAGTTTAATGAACTACTGTGCGAGATTTGTGATTCGCAACCACTGTGCAATGGCATATTATTATGCTACGATGCAATGAGAAGTAGCAAAAGATCCAATTCCACCTAACCTGGGAGGCACCAAACCTTTTGAACATGAGAGCGACTCCACTACAAATCAGGCAGTGTCCATTTGAAATTCAAGCCACCCTCTTACGTAATTATTGATGTTCACTGCAGAGATGTGCACTTTACCCTATTTTGCCGGTCCATCCTCCGTCCGCAACCTGGACATCATTCTGTCCTTATTCACAAAATAATGCGTCCTCGCCCTCAATCACTGTGCAAAAACGGTCCATCGTCAATTTGAGACTGACTTCACAAGGGTAGAAAGAAAGCATCTTATCAAAGTATCATCCAAGGCTACAGCCTTTGCTTCTCAAGTATATGGTGAATTTATCTCCGTAATGTATGTATAAGGCAGAGCGAGTGAGCTTAGGGAGATGACGATGCCGTTTAATTGGAGCCTTGTGTCATTCGTACGCTCGGTGGCTTTGACTCCTCTGGTCAAATATAATTTTCTCATCAACTCTGCTGGATGTCACCAAGAGCTATTTGGAACCTATGCCATTCCAAATGAGTTGGAATGAAGGGAATTACTCAATTAGTGGATATTTATTCACCGCTGCACACTGCCCAGGGATGCAATTAACTTGTTTAATGCTGCAGCGTGAGTCAGAGGTGCTGGAAACATTTAGTGAGTCTCATTTAGTGACAAGGTTAAAGCATATTCTTTATGTTTCTTTGAGAATTGCTTTGAAATGTGGTATAAAACTTTCTAATAACAGTGTGTTGACCCTGCCAGCAGTTGATTGCTTGGCTGAGGACTTTTAACATCATTAAAACACTTGTATGAAGGGCAATACAAGTTGAAGTAAACATATATAAAAGGGACCTTATTGCTGGTAAGAAAATCAGTATTTTTCATTGTGTTGCTAGGCAGAATTATGGGCAGACAGAACAAATATATTTTGCAAAACGGGCCATGCCCACTTTGTTGTTTCTTTTGCCACATTGTGGAGTAGCTGCATGGCTTGAATTTGTGAGACACAAAATTGTCGCTTTGGCAACTTGGAACAACTGTTGCTAGGTAGAATTTGTTCAAATTTGTCACAAATAACAAGGAGTCACCAGAACAAATTCATCATTAGTCTGTATTCAATATACACTCACTTTCGACACAGCAATTATTCCAATTTTTTTTAAAAATTAAAAATTTTGATGTTCATCACGGTGTGATGATGGAAAGGGGACAGGCCAAGGGAGTGTCCATTATGAGTCGGATTTTGCATTAAATCTCAAGAATTGTTTACGTAACGTTACGATTCTCCCGGATTTCAGCGGAATTTCCAGTGCCTCGTTTTGGTGCCTCGTCCGTTGACCTGAACAACAAATTGCTGAGACCAATGAAGAAGTGAGTGCATGTCGCAAGGGTACGCTCAAAGTGTCGTAACATTGTTAAACTCCTACAACAAGTTTATTGTAAACACACATTGTACCTGCTGCTAATCTCACTGGGTAAGGAAATTGATATGCTTTTTCTCTGTCTACACAGCAGGATAGCCCATCAGTGGGAGCTCAGTGTATACTCATTTACACTCATGTGAAAATGTATTTTTATGAGATTATCAAAATTAAAGCTGGAGTGAAAGCAAAAAAAAAAAAAAAAAGAGACGTTTTTATAAATTTGCTATAATACTGGTTAAAAATGACCTTGTGAAAAATGATTGCTGATGATTAGTTAAACTTTTGGCGTGGCTGATGGCCCTATTGAATGATGACTGATTGGTTGAAAACAAGGAAGTGGAAGATAAGAACAAACTTCTTCTGTTCTCCTGCCTTGGCACTCAGTGTCGAAGGTAAGTACAACGCAGGCAAATGAAACGGGCCATGTCAAATATTATTTGAGGAACGGCCATAGTTTGGACACCCCAAAAAGAATCCAATCGCGTGTTCCATTCTGCAGTGTAATCGTCCCTGGCCTTTCTCTGCAAATGGGATAAAGTAAGGTGTCGTGGAAAGTTTGCAGTGAGCTCATTTATGCAAGGGCATTCTACAATAATGAGCCACTGGTAATGGAAAAAGCATTTAGCTATGCTGTGTTATTACTATATAATAATTTAAAATGCAGGCGGAAGCATTTGCTGTCATTTGGATGAAGAGAATATCCTATTTGCTTTGGCACAGGTGCCACTTTGCATACTGGGCAGTGCTGAATTTCAGTGCTATGGAAATGTTTATCCCAGTGGTGGTGTTGTGTTAGTCATGTCATGCCAGATATCATTTTCTTCTCTCAAATACCAACACGCAACTTTTCAATAACTAATAAAGTTAAAGTTCAGATGCATTTGCAAAGAGTCACAGGGCATAAATGTTTCACTAAAAAACTTGAGACAACTTTAAACATTGTTGCATAGCTGAAAACCACTTTGAAAAAGTAAATTGTTTAGTCGGCAGTATTTAAAGCAAAGGGACCACACAATGAAATAGTACAGCATGAAACTGAGAAAACCACGCTGCATTGAAAGCATCCCTTGGAACAGGACACACGAACAAACGAGTTTTTGAGTGAGTAACAGAGGATAGGTTTGATTAAAGAAAAAAAAAAAAGGCCAAACTGGTGAATGAGCAGCTATTGCACTATATTACAAATGAACTTTAACCCGCTTTTTTTTTTTTTTTACCCCAACACCATCTGCTTGAAGCATAAACCATTCAACAGTCATGCCCACTATGCTGTTTACAACATTTAAATATCAAAAAAAGGTCAGCCATGCTGAGAGCAAGAGTGCATCCCTCCTGTGAAACAATATGCATGCCTTCAGGGGGTGACCAGATGACATCATCTTGTTTATTGTCCACCATCGCCTCTTATGACCGTACAGCACAAGATCTTTATTGGGCACAACCACGACTGCCGGCCAGAGTGCCGCGTAAATGCGAGCGAACGATCACATCACACCTCCTCCCTTCACTTGCGCCTCCCTCTACGCTGCTGCTTGCAATCTGGATGTTGCTGTGGGGCCCGGTCAACTTGTAATATTGTTAGAGTTTTGATTGAACATTGGAGTGTTATTCGCTCGAGCTGACCTATTGGAAAAAAAACGATTTCAACAGCACCAACGTGGGTTTATTGCCATATAATATGGTACAGTGCTTGCGTGAACCGGCAGCTGTGATGGGGGGGGGTTCAAAAGCCCAATGGTTGCCATAGAGACAAGAATAGAAAATGAAGGGAGAAACCAGTGCGGGTGCTTCATGTTTATGTTCTTACTGTGTCAATGTGTTCCTTGCTGTGGAAAAAAAACTAAAAGCTTATTACACATTTTATTTTCTAATTTGAAAACGCAATAGTCCTCATATTTGAAGGGTGCCCAAGTCCGGTCCTCAGGAGCCCGCATCCAGCCTGTTTTGGATGTCTATCTCTTCCAACAAACCTGATTAAAAAGATCAGGATCGTTACCGGGCTTATGCAAAGCTTGCAGATGAGCTGATCATTTGAATCGAGTGTTTTGGAGGAGGCAGGCTACATCGGGGTACTCGAGGACCAGACTCTGGTATCTCTGCATAATTACGTAACTTTATCAAACTAAACCTTCCTCTCCCAGCACAGCCACTGTTCAGATTGTGGTTGCTACCTGCTCCTCCAGTGCAGTTAAATTAAGCTGAGGTGGAAGCCACTTCGAGTCTCTTATGAGGCACGTAGGACGAGAAGTGGTCAACCAATATGTGTGCCGGTGTTATTGGAGATTTTGGTTTCCAGGAAGGGCTGCAACTCTTTCCATTTGTGCTTCAGCGTAGTGGTAATCTTTGTACACCACCCGACGACAGCGACGTCCCCACGGGTACATTTGAAGCAGATAGTGACATTTTGGCGAGAGTCAGCTTCTCAATACTCCCTAACTGAAAAAAACTGCATGGTGCCTTTTCACACACTGCACCAGCGCGTCCACCTCTTCATTTTTTGGAAGATTGACTTCCTTTTAGACATCATTTCTTACATACTCGAACAAATCTAATTCTTTTTATTCATGAATCAGACTTTACTCTGGCCAATCCTGAGTTAACGTAAATAATTTTATTAAGGTGTGAACATCTCGTGCTCTGGATGGAGTCTCAAAGTCTCCAGAAATTTCCAATAAACCCACATAAAGCAACTACATTTGTTGCTCATCTCACAAAAAAAGTCTGTAGCGGCAATCATAAAACTTACTGAATTTAGTAGCTAAATTGGCAACGTCGAGTAGCCACTTTCCTCCCCGTACCTCCGTTGTCATGGTAACAAAAGCCATACTCTGTATTTGCTTGAGCCGGAACCGCTCACCAAAACAACAAGAGCCTGACAAGTTGATTTGAAGTGTGCGGTGATTCTTTCTCCTTTGTTTATTTTGAGACCTTTTATTAAGACAACTGGGAACTGCTACAAATTGTGCAAACATAATAACATGGCTCCTTTAGAATGACAAATGACACATTTTATGTCTGATTCCAATGCACCATTATCTTTATGAGAAGACAGTACTGCTGCCTACCTAGTAAAAGAAAATAAACAAAATCACTTCAAAGGATTGTCTAAGTGGCACAATTGGAACAATGCGGTCCATCTCATTTTTACTCCCCAAAGGAATGCTGGTTGTCTCTCTTCTACCTCTATGGAGCCATCACAAAATGAAGGCAAAAATGTGGGGGACATTATGTCCAATTAAGGTATTTGGCCAACATCCCGCGGGCGTGTAGAAAAGCCGCATTTATTTCTTTTTATTGAATTTCCATTTGTGCTGTTTCGATTTTATTTAATTTCACACTGCACTTTGTACACATTAGGACGCAGAGGGGAGAGCGGAGGGCATCGAAAGCAATGGAGCGCAAGGTTTTCGGGGCTCCGCCTCGGCATTGATCAGCAGCCTCGTGCACATTATTGTCGTAATGTCGCAACGCTTACTCCATCAAACAAGACAAGGTAGACATCCCACATAACTCATATGGCGCATAGACCGTATGCCTATAATGCACTCGGCATTACACAAACAACATTAAGCTTAGACGGGGACATTATGTTATGATTTTTCTTTGAGTAAAGTTAGGGGAACAGCAATTTGGCTGATTCAAACTCTACCAGCTGAGCAGTCTATTTGTTTCTGCTGCTCAGCGATGGCGTAATGAAATGAAATGCACTGTAAAAAATGGGGAGGGATATTTACTTGAAACGAAATCTAGAAAAGCACATTTCACACGGTTAGTAGTAGTAGAGGCCGTCTCCCAACCTTGAGGTATTAGGTTCGATACTCTTGCGCCTTGAGCTCCGATGTGTATGAAATGTGCGAACAAAAACATAAAGTGGGTTCAACGTTGGAGTGACTTTTAAATTTAATGAACTGGTACTCAAAAACTGTTCCTGTAAAATTTGCTTAAAATTTCTGAGTGAATAAAATTTTTGAGTAGATATCACTCCCCATTTTTTACAGTGTCGAGTGCTGGAGGACGCGTTCCTAACTGAAGTTAAACCCTAACTCCAGATTTCTCTCAGGCCATGTCGACATATCTCACCGTGTGATGCCGCCGGGTTTCTCAGGCATGTTGTTTCTCCAGCCTCCCCGTGAGACCGAGCCGGCCGAGAGTGCCGGAGGGATACTGTAAGTCTGAATGTTAAGGAGATCCCGCTGGGGCAAGACTCGAGCCTTGCGCGATAGTATTTGGCATGCATGCGGGTGAGCGCTTTTGGGGGGGTTTTTGGGCTCCGTCAAACTGATGTGGACACTGAAAGAACTCAAGAGGCAGAAAATTGTTTCATGTATTTTTATACTCTGATTGCAAAGATCAAGGTTTTTATTTCGGAACGTACACATCTGAATAGATTATAACAGCACGACAGGTCCCAGAGGATAGCTGCCATTCTTGTGGTTTAAAAAAAAACACAAGGACCTCTTTTAGAGGCAGCAAAAGCACTGATGTGATTCTTCAAAGCACAAAGTTGATCGTAAATGGCAGTTGAGTCAGTAAAAACAAAGGCATAAACACAAGGGTGTATTTTAATAGACCGTATTAAGATAATACGGTGCAACTGAGCATTTAGTGTTGCGTCTGTTTTCCCCTCACAATTTATTAAAGGATCAAAGAAAAAGTGAACCCCTGTTTATCCAGTGGTGGTCCGAGCATTTCACAACTAGGCCTTCCGTGAAGTCCTACTCATGTTCTCCCCAAAATACAAATAATTTCAAAGCAGCTACAGTAATGTTTGTGCGACAAAGTAACAAAATCCCATCCCCAAAGGCAATTCTAACCGTCCAGCAAGTCTATGGACGCTTTGACAAACAAAGCCGCAACATGTTGACGAGCTATTCTAATTCGATCCAGAGAAGAGCAACAAATTGCACTGCTGGCAAAACCCCCACTCCTCTTAGAAGTCGACTTCGGCGTCAGATCAATTACCATCCACACCCCTCCAGCTCTGCAGCTCAATGTGAAAAGACGCTTGTAATATTTGCTAATATGAGAAGATAATGTACTTATTTAAAATGTGATCTAAATGGCTAGGGTTCAACAGTTCATTGAATGCAAATCAACATTGCAACATAGAATGCAATTTTCAAATCGCAAAGGCTGCAATTTGCGGGAGGGGAGACATTGTAGTTCAGTGCTTAAGAAGTGCAGAAACATGAAAGAATGGGAATGTTAGAAATGTGACTTGGTCATTCCTAGGAATGTAAAAACACCCATAAAATTCCCAATCCTTCTTGCAAACATGAAATGAAAAAAAAAAACCTCCATAGGAGAAAAGAAATGTAAAGACACACTTGCGTGAGGTTTCATCATAGCTAGGGTGGCAGGATTCGCAGGATTTTTTTTTTTATGCGGCAGACAGTTGAGAAAAGCAGAGGTGTTAGCTCAGAGAGACACAGATCCCAGATGCATCAAAAGCAATTGCGGGCACAACAAACAAACCTGTTAAGATTCAAGCATCGATGCCTCACAGAGGCTAATCAACTCAATGTAAATTGGCTCTTTTTTTCCCCCATCTTGACAGACTCTGCAGCCCATTTGTAGTGCCACTTTGACTTGTGGCAACATTTGAAAACATTACAAGAAAAGGATGAAGAAAAGTTTGTGAGCCTTTGAGCTATATACCTTTTCAATACAAAGTTATTAACCACAACACTTCAAACTACAAAAGCAGCAGTCCAACAAGAAATTCCCATCCCTTGGTTGCCTTCCAAATTGTTGTAATTCCAAAACAAGGAAATGATGGACCAAGTAGACGAGCGACTGTGTAAGGAGGTGCGCAAATGCATTTATCAACATGATGCCTTCAGCTTTTATAAAGATGGCCAAATGGCAGCCAACTTTTGGCATGATTTTTCCGCAGCCGTAGGCTGGAAATTGTTGTTGTGCCAGTGAAGATGGAAGGTTTGGAGGGAAAAATTCGACCAATGAAGAAAATAATTGGCGGGAAGAGTGGAGACGCTGGCGGGCGAAAGTTTCCTGTATCGTATTATTTTAAGTGACTGTCTCCCGACGTAGGTGTGCGAGAGTGTGAAGGCAATTGACGCGTGACGTTGACGCAGTGACGTACGCACGCACACCGGTCGCGGAAGTATGAAGGAGCAATGCTTCAGGGTTCTCACTGTCTAGGGTTTTTTTCTTTTTTTAATAAAATGGTTCGGTATATCGGGCGGGTAGGAGGAGGACGCTCAGGTAGATGATTGCACTTCTATGTGTGGTTCGCAGGCTCACGTGACCACACTTTGTTTGACCCGGCGTACAGCCAACTGGTAAAGCACTTTTCTATTTCTCTTTATGTTGTGGTGTTGTACGCGGTGCGAGCTCCTGAATTGCCGTCACAAACCGAGTGATTGTTTGGAATGTCACGGAAGTGCCGAAATAACGCGCGGGTCGAAACTGTGCTGCGTTGTCATTGTACTAGTTGGTTTGTGGGTATACTTTGTACTTTAAACGCTGCGATTGTTTGGTAAAGTGTAAATTGTTGGGTGGATTTTAAATCAGCCGGCGAGTGACTTCCTGATACTGCGAGCATTATGGGAGATGGAGTTCGCTTATGGCATGCGGCATCACGCTCGTACAATTCAAAACTAATTGTAACTGAGTGCCGACTGACCGCTGTATTATTATTATTATTATTATTTTTATTATTATTGATAATGATAATTATGATGATAATAATAATTGGATTTATTTGTGGCATGCCCATTGCCTACTTGTATTTATTTACACTTTGGTGCAATCATATGTAGTTTGAATGTTTTTTCAAACTTAAAACTGCGCTGCTCATTCATTCATTTTTACACCTGTTCTTCCACCACATCCGCTCATCAGTTACTGCACAAGACTACATACATTACAATTGGACATCTAAATGACAAGAGTTAATGAAAAGAGCAAAAGTGGAAGATTTTGAACTGAGTAATTTCCATAATACACCATGGTCAACCGTTTCCGAATACAGAACAGGCAAGCTTGGGGGCTTTATCAAGGAGAAAAAAAAAGTCCACAGACTCCCCCGTGCCTTTGTTTCTAACTGTTGTGCATCATGTTTCAGGGTCTAAGCATGTGTAACTATTCTGAAGCATAATTAATTAAAAAGGTCACCCAGAGACAAAAAAAAGAGCCAACAGCAGAGTCCATCCTTGGAAAAAAACTAACTACAATCAGGAAGATTTCTTAACTCCTTGCTGCTTCTGGTAGCCAATTAGAGTGTAACGCGTTACCATTCTGCGTTGTATTCCATGCATCACACATCCGGCATAAAAAACAAAGCCAGTGGGTATATTATTGTTGTTTGTAGCAGTGAGGATCTCAGGCATTTGTATGGAAAATAGGACAAGTATTGAAAACAACTTCAGACATATCATCACACAGACTACAATGTACTTCAGCATTTGGGTTTGTGAGGAGATTAAAAGGCTTCCGGAGCCAATTAGGCGTTGTGGAGGCAACGCGGGGCTGCTTATTGCCATAAAGATGTGCATTCAAGTCAACACGGCTGCGGTTGTATTTCACCGTTACAACTCCTGTGCGCTCATGTCGTCCGGGTGCTGTAAAATGGTGTCGCAATTAAAAAATGGAAATTTACCAGAACAGGCTGCTGTGTACATGTGATCAGATGATAATGTCTTTAAACATAAAGTAGAACATGGTTGGCTCTTTATCCAAGGATACAATTATTGACGTTAAAAATTTGTATTTATTGATTGTTTAGCCACATTAGTTTTGACTAAAAATAGAGGAAATCATGTTAAAGATCAAAATGATTATGAAGTGGATTCAAAAGTTAGAAGACTTGAAAAATATTTCTACACTTTCTATCAGCAGTTTTACCCTCATTATTTCTATTTCCAATAGGTCTTATTTTATCCTATCTCTTGTTTTCCACCTTAATTTATTTAGTGGTAAACGTACCCAAGAACCCGCTCGTAGTAATGAAATTCAAACATTGCTTGGACATTTTTTATCTGTTGTCAAGTTAAACAAATACTGTAGGACATAGCATGATGAAATTTCACATTTTCCGCCTGTAATTTATTTTTGACCAAAAAATAAGTTATTTTCTTTTCCTTATTATTCTGCCTTTTAATCAGGTTTCTGATTTTTTTTTTTCTGCTAAATATTGTAATCGGCATCAGCCTAAAAAAAAAAAATCCTTATCAGTCAGGTCCTAGTAGTTGTCCGCTACACAGTTCTGAAGTCGGAGGTTTGAATCTAAGTGTCGCTACTTCTGTGTGGGGTTTCCGTGTTTGGGTTTTCTGCCAGTACTTCAGCATCCTTCCACGTACCAAAAACTGGTATATTGGAGTCTGAAGACAAAATTGCCCATAGGTGTGAGTGTAGGATTAGCTGTGGTTGACTACAGCCCAAAGTTATTGTGGGATCGTAGACGCCTCCTCACCCATGACCCGATAGTTTTAGAAAATGCATGCTTGGATGGAAAATTGTTTTGAAATTCGAACAAAATGTAATTTGTCCCGTATCCCAAATTGGACTGTGTTGGACTTTTCAGAAGCTGTAATTATTATTTGAAAAATGTGTCTTTTCTGCTGTCAACATTCTCGCACTGTACGTCCATGAATGGTGCAAGTGATGTGACTCAAAGCTGTGGCTGGCGCAGGAAAAGGAGCAGCGAGAAACGAATGATGGGTGGCTCCAGCTTCCCAACACTCTCCCTTGTGACCTTTCCCTCAGTGGCCCGTTTAACTTGTCACATATATTCATGTTTGTCAATAAAGTTTGACCTTTGCGCTACCGTTAGCGCTTCCATGAATCTGTGCCAGCGTTTCAAATACCTTACACGTAAGCTTGAGAGTGAGTGTGTGTGGTGCAGTTGCTTGGAAGGATCAGGGAATGTCCATGCCTTCAAAGGACAAACGTTCAGAGAGGGAAAGTAACCGCAGGAGATGTATTTTTAGTCTTGTTGATGGAGTCACTTGGGTTATAGTGTTCTTTGCCACTGTGTTACGGTAAAGGCCAGTAATACTGCGTTTACTGCATTAAAGTGACTTGTGCTTGTTTTATAGTCATATTTTCGTGTGAAATCCATTTATGTATTGTTCTCTCCTTTGAGGCAATTTTATGTCCATCTTTTAGGAGCAATACATATAATTGAAAGATTCTGGCTTGGGGTCTATTGTACTTTGGATCCATTTTAATAGGTCACCAATTCTCAGGGTAGAGACATCTCTCCATTTTCTGAACTGCTTCTCTCGGGGGTGCTGGAGCCTATCCCAGCTGTCTTTGGGCAGTAGGCGGGGGACACCCTGAACTGGTTGCCAGCCAATTGCAGGGCACACATGGACGAAAAACCATCTGCTCTCACACTCACAAGTGATGCAATAAAAAAAAATTAAAAAAAAACGACCATAATGTGGATATTAATATGAAACGCAGACTTAATTACCGCCGTGACAGACAATGGTCTTTCTGCAACGATTGATTTTAAACAAACAAGCCAATTAATCTCGGGAAATTTACGATTTTCAGTCGTTATTGTAGGCCAAAAAACATCCAGAAGTTAAATGGAGGCAACAATTACGCCACACGGCTTTGGCAGATTGAGAAAACTGAAGTAGTTTTGACACACTGCCGCAAAACCTTTCAACTATAAGTTCCAATTTGTGTTCGTATTTCTTCTATTTTCTCAACTTAAAATTTCCCAAATTTGCTGAAATGACAGACGAAGTGGGGACAGACCATTTGTATCGATTTTTGGAATTTTTTTGTAAAAGAATTTAGCCGTATTTGGACATAAAACGTTTCTGTAGCATCTGCAGATGCTGAATAAAGTTGGGGTTTGATCATTTCCTATGGGAAAACGAGTTGTGAATTTTGAAAGATTTTAAAGTCAGTCAGAATCGCAGAATGGACTTCACTTTGGAGGTCCGACTGTATCGTATGACTAAAAAGGCAGTTTAATGGATTTAGCTTAGCGGCAAGTAAATCACACAGGGGAGGTTTACAGCTGTTGAAAAAAATCAATACAGAGCCATCAAAGAGCAAAGCTCCGAAACAAGAATAGCCAAAAGGCGAGCAAAACCAGACAGATGTAATGACGACAGCACGCAGTTATTGTCATTCCTCTGGCTCTTTGTGAGCCCGGCGGCAGTGACGTACGTGCTCAGGATTCACAAGAGAATCTTCCGCTACGTGAATAACATGCCGAGCCAATATTTTGCTTGTGTGGCGTTGTAATCTTCCAATGATTTGGCTGACTGACTCATCACTTGTGCTTTACAGCAATGCGCGTCTCTCCCTGTCAAAACCTTTTCTTGTGGATGGCCGCCGTTCCTGGCAGCCTGGCCGGCTGTACAAATTGAATGGATGAGTAATGCATGAGGACGGATGGTTGGCTCTGTTGGGATTTTTTTTTTTCCGACCTTCATTTTGTGAAGGCGGCTGCTACCTGGGGATTTGTATCCGTATATATCCATGCAGCTCTCCCTCTGACCCCCCCAACTCGCCGTTTAAAACCTAATCAAACTAAAATATAGTAAAAATTTTCACCTTTCATAATATACTGCGCTTCAAAACCCTTTGCTTTCTCCCAATAAAGTCCATTTTTCTGGTTCTGTGGCTGTCATTCCACATTTTGGGCTCCTTTTCCTTGACAGCGCATCTGTGCCATGGCACAAAAAAACAAAACAAAACGGTGGATCCTGATTTTTGTATCAGCGCAAATCTTACTGCGCATTTGCCACTTTGGCAGTCTGGTTTCTGCCAAACTTGGTGGGCCAGCACAGCGTCCTTGAGATACACCTGGCGGAGTGAGACTTAAACATTAGGCCTGCTCAGACCACGGCTAACAATGATCTAGGGTAGACAGCGCAATGTATTTCATTCTCAATTATCTGGACAACGAGCCTCTAACCCTCTATTATATTTGTTTAATCGAGGCTATGAAGGGTAGAGACTAACGAAAGGGGGTGGCAGTCTCCAAGTGCCCATTCCACACCGCAGATGTGCTCCCGCCGTGTCACATTTAAAGGCAATGAAACTGGCTGCTTTGATGAGCCATGATTTAAGTCGGCTGTGATCGCTCCCACAGCAGCGCAGCCCTCCCTCCCGTCAGGTCGATGCTTCATGACAACTACAATTACTTTGCATTATGTGTTCTTATTATTATATTTTGTACAATAATTTGTTTTACATTATTTTTGAATTTCAAATACAGTGTAACCTGTAGAATGATCTGGAAAAATACCTCACCGTCGCACAAAATCTGAGATCTGTTTGAATTGGTTTCAAGTGTCAGGAAACGCTTAACTGTTGCTCAGAATTAAGTTCAGATACCATCAGGGGTATACCTATTTATCTCATTGTTACATTTTCAAAATACCTACCAAAATGAGAGGAGCGGACCTGGATCAGGTTGATTTCAACCTTAGAGGCTCCACGAATGGGGGACACAAAGACAAAAATATATCTCCTATAAGGATTCAGGGGCAAGAGACGAAAGTTACTAAAATCTTATCAAAAGAACCCACACAGCAACACCGCTCCTAGACTCAATAAGTTACTTTAAAAAATAGTTTGTCGAGGTGATAAACGGCACAGACCGCTGCACAAAGCTTTTTGTAAAACAGAAGAGACTGCGAGTGAGGATAAAGATGAGGAAGCTGGAGCCATGGGTCAAACCCTCAGAGTGGCGTTTGGAAGAGCGTGGTGTTTTTATTCTGGATCTAAAGAGGAGGAAAACCTCTAAAATACAAATCAGCAGTCTAAAGGAGTAAGGTGGGGGGGGGACTTTGAGATTTACTAAACTGGATGACAAGAACTAAATTGGAAATCCATGAAGGAGAAAGGGTGCGACAAACTGTTCAATAAGTGAGTATAATGCAACTTTAGTTATTTGTTGTTTGTTTTTTATGTTTGTTTTCGAGTGTAACTGACTTCCAAAATTGGAGCAGTACGGGAGTGGGAGTCATTCTTAATGGTAGCAAGATGGAATGGGAGTGGTTTTCACCGGGATGCAACAGGACAGATTTTTTTTATTTATTGATTTCTTTTTTTAATTATTATTATTATTATGGTACAGGAATGAGACGTGATGGGATTATTTTCTGAGGGGATTTGATGGGAGTATTCCACTCAATAATGAATAGGAGATGTACCAACATCGGGACAGACGGACAGACCGTTCCATCCCATCTCTGGTCATAACATTAGAATGACTAACTTCTTTTTACATGTGCAATAATGAATCATGCTTAAATGTTACTTAAAACTTTATTAAGTGAACACCTAGGACTCTGGAACAGGTTATTTTCTTATATGGCTGCTGAAAGGTTTTCTTTTTTTTCCCACCACATGAGAGGAGGGATACATCACGTGTAACCTACATAGGAAGGGTCAGTGTGTCAAATAGTCAATTTGGGAATGTGACCATGAATATAAAGTAAAAGAGTAGCCGCCTTGGTTATATTAAGACGGTAAGGGGACCCTTACGTCGGTTGTGCCATTGCTGGAATCTGACCTCTTCACAGGGGAAGGCCGCCGCGCCGGATCATCACGTTGTCGTCGTGCGGTGGCAGAGTACCCATACGGGGAAACCAAGAATGATCCAAAAACCCGGCGTCCGAACCGAAACTCTGTTTCGCTCCCGGACCCACACCTCTATGAATAGAGGTGTAGCCATACGAAACTTACTTTACAGGGGAAGACACCCAGACAGGGTCGGCATACGACCCCGGTCATCATATGTTTGTGTTTTCACGCTGTAACACAGAATCAAAATAAATGTTGTTCTTCCTGTGCTTGCGTGGGTTTTACCCACATTCCAAAAAAAATGCACCCTATGCTACCATTCAAGAGACTAAACTGCTAATAGGTGTGAGTGACAGTTTGTCTAGATATGCCCTGTTGACCAGTCCAGAGCGTACTGTCTGTCATGTGGCTCGCGGGGGAGTCACGAGAGACGAGCAGCGTCAGAAATGAACGGATGGATCCCGAGAACAATAGTTGAACAAACAGCATGGAAGGCATGACAGCATCTGGATGCAGTGTGAATCTTCTGTCACCATAACAACAGTAGCATTTCTCGCCGTGACCTTAACAGAACATGACCAATGCCATGACTGGCAATTCCACCTAGCTGTGGGTTCACGTTATTGAATTGGGTATTATCGATATTATGGCGGCCACGAAGTAATGAGAGACAATTGCATTTTTATTGTTTTAAGCAGCAGAAATGAGCTTTCAGTTACTCACTTTGACATGATGACGAGGTGTACAGAAGTCATTCACGATCACTTCCGGCCTTGCTTAGTCTGGCCTTTTGAAAAAACTTCTCGCCCTCTGTCCTCCGCCCCAAAATTCTTGTCCGTCCTTGATGCACCGGTGAACCGTTCCGTCCCAGGAACGAAATGCCCATCTCTGATTTGATGTTTTTAGGCAGATTTATTGATTCTTAAATAACTACCTTCTCATTATTAACCAAACTATTTGATTGATTTGACTCCATTGAATTTGTACATTAAACCCATGCATTTTCCATAATGTTGTCTTTGAGGTACTCAATTATTCCTAAGATATAGCTGTACTCAGTTAGACAACTTGACCCGTGCAAAAGGCCTTCGCTCATTTCCTTTTAATCTATGCACGCTAAGTGTACATATCGTAGAACACACCCCGATGTGAAGCCAATGTCAGACCTCATAAATGCATAACAGTTACATGACACCGTGAGTCAAAAGTGTCGACGAGCAGCTGCAGCCGTCGACCTGCCAGGAACACAACACCTCACCTCGTTTTTAATTCCCTCGCTCTGTTTCGGTCTCGCCGTCTCCACCTTCCTCCTCATCCTCATGCTCACCCGCTCAACTGAGATGCCCTCTCACATTTCTGCATGGATCAGAGAATAGAATCATGTCCGGTGGTTGAAGGCAAGCGTCATAGTTTTATTTACCGTAGGTTTAGCTGATTGGCAGGAGCTACGACTCACTAAGGGACCAGTTGCATTAACTGATGCAAGATACAGTTCATCTGAAAGGATTCACAACATTTGACTTTTCCCCTGGTCCCTGGTTTCCTCCCAACATGATGCCTGACATTCACAGCAAAGAATTTAATTTTTGTCTCATCAGACCAGAGAATTTTCTTTGTCATTGTCTGAGTGCTTCAGGTGCCTTTTGGCAAACTCCAAACAAGTTGCCATGTGACTTCCCTCTGGCCACTCTACCATTCAGGCCTGATTGGTGGAGTGCTGCAGAGATGATTGTCTTCCTGGAAGGTTTTCCTCTCTTCAAAGAGAACAACTGGAGACAAAGTGACCACCGAGTGGTCACTTCCCTGACTAAGGCCCCGATTGCCAATTAGTTTTTGTCTGAAATACAAACTGACTTTTTTTTTTAAGAGGTGGGGGTTAAAAATGAAGAACAATATGATTTGTAACACACAGATGTTCACATTTTCAATAGGTTGGCACTTTAGTAACTTTTAGACGCCTCAGCTGGATCGTTACATATCATAGCTTTCAATGAGGGGCCAGGAGCTTTTTAACACGCAAGTCTCGCTGAAGATGGGAAGAAGAAGAAGACCGAGAAATGCTGCGGGCTAAAAGTTAATCCGCTGCGTCTTGCCACAATGAATAGAAAAAAGTGACATATTGTATCTGCCATCCTGCGGCGTGGAATCATCGGGCTAAAGACAGATGACTGACATGGAAGCAATTTGATGGACCAACTCAGTGAGTGATGTCCCGTATTGTGCTCATCCACAACATACACACAATGCTCTCCTGTCTTTTGAAAGTGTCGACACTGTACAGACTGATCTATTCTCCGAACGATTTGGCATGTCGAAAAGCTTTCATTCTCTTATCAGATGGAGCTCGTGTTCCAGATTCTAGCGCCCAAATTAGCAAGTTTTACATTGAGACACTGAACAACCCAAATTTCACCCCCATAACTGATTAAATATTGTGATTTAGATTGTGATCGGCTTGAATATTTTTTTATTTTTTTTTATTTACTCCTCTCTGTTGTTTCTGTACTACTGAGACCTTACCACACTGCGTTAAGCACACCAGGATATGCAGTCAAGCGACCCATTCATTGTGTATGTGCTGGGCTACTGTATTATATGTTTTGATTGGGTCAGTGTGTGTACGTTTCAAAATGTTTCTCTTTGTCAAGTGGACAAAATACAGATGATCTTTTGGTTATAAAAGATAGTCATTCATTTTGAAAAACAAAACAAAACAATCAAATCAGGGCTTGAGTGAATCATTACATCTCAAACATGAGATAGAGCATAAGAATTCAGAAGAAGAATGTAAGAAGTAAACGCACAAAAATCATCATATCAAGCAGCAAGCGGGATTCAGGTCACAACAAAAAGCAAAAGAGAGATCACTGCGAATTGTGTGGATTTTAGGCAAGCACAAGAATGCATTTTTAGATCCAGAAAATAATTAAAGCATATACCTTAAAACATGTTGGTTTCTACGTTACTTTACAGGACAGAGATACGTTTCCTTCTTTCTTGTGGGTCTTTATGTTATATTACAGTACTATTGGATGTGGCCTGACCAACCTCAACAAATACAACTTTGACTTCTTAAAAAAGAAAAATTTGTAATTCTTTAACATTTTTATTTGAGTACCCCTGACACAACAATTTGAGGAAATGGATGAAATGAGTTGGGTTCGACATACGTTGCTTTAAAAAAAAAAAAAGGAAACAAATAGTTTAACATGCTCATACAATACTATACTGATAATTATTGAGACCTTTCTTGCCTATGGTAAATTAGGAAATAAAAACAAATCCTCAACAAAAGACATTAGTACATTAGCCTTAATAATTTATTATTACAATTTAAGAACATAACACGACAATTTATGCCCCCCCCCCAAAAAAAAAAAAACACACCTCCCCATCACAAGTGATACACTTTACTTCACACCGAGATTTTTAAAACACTTGTTTGTTCTATTTATTTAAATGACAAATCGTGCCCCCAACTACCCCCGCCCCACATTATGCCCCCCAATTAAGACAAACCAAAATACGGCCCCCCCTTTTACTCGGTGTCCGTTGTTTTTTTTTTATGTTCTTCATGTTTCTCCAACCATTCAATATTGATTTTCAAAAAATCCCGGGAGTCACTACCACCAAGCTCCAGCGCACCACCGAGCCGCCCGCCGAGTGACTCCGAGCCGCGCCGCCTCGGATGCGCTCAGTCCCACTGGAGTGCGTGTGTGGGAGGAGGAAGAAGAAGAAGTTTCTCCCACCCCCCCAAAAGGCACGCTCATTCTCAGACGCGCTGATACTAGGAAGGAAAAAAGACGATGCCTGACGACCCTCTCTCACACTCGCACCTTGGACGCTGGATTTGCTGATTGGCGACATTATTCCACTCAAGTCAAGTTCTTCAGCGTGGCCGTGGAGACATTTCCGAGTCGGAGGATGCTCCCACAGGTCATCCGGATCCTTTACGTATTGTCGTTCTGCTTTTTCCAGGGAGGCTTTATCAGGTGAGGAGCGATCATTTGTTATCGTTTGCTAGTGTGTGTCATCAACTTTTTTTCTTTTTAATCGCCGTATTACTATTATGCTCTGATCTACTTTTTATTAACTTGTTCCCATTCTGTGTGACAGTGTGCAGTGGCTGCAAACGGGACTCATGACTTAAACTAGAACCTTTAAAATCGCGTAATAAACATTGTTTAATCATTTTAATGACCTTAAATAATTGCTTATGGCACCACTGTGAAAGTGTGGTAAGCATGTCTGCCTCTATTTAGGAAATCCCGATTCCAGTCTGTATTTGTGCATTTTTATATGCACGAATAGGCCGGCTCTATAAAATAGCACATGCTGTATTAAATTGAATTGGATATGGATTTTACATGCTGTCCCCTTGATTGCATGTTTTCTCGAGCTACTCTGGCGTCGTCCCATATTGTAAAAACCTGAATATTTGCTTCATTAGTGACTCTAAATTGACCATATGTGTGAATTTTAGTACCAATGTTTGTTTTATCTCAATGTGCCCTGAGATTGGCTGGCGACCAGTCAAGGGTGCGATAGTCTGCAACTCCCCTGACCCTACCGAGGATAGGCGCTATAGAAAATGGAAGAATGGAATTATCAATGAGACTACCTGTGGAATTCCAGCTTGCGCTTGGATTCCATTGTAACATTTCATTAATAATAGCTGCAGGTAAGGTGTGCATAATATAGCTTTTCACTCATTTTTAAACACCATAATGCACACTCGTGGTTGGTTTATGAGATGAGTTACAGAAAATAGCACAATTGGATTGCATGAGAGAAAAAGAGAAGCTGATCAGTGAGGGTAAAAAAAGATTATTCAAGACCACAGAGAGTTATAAAAACAACTCGCATCGCTGTAGTGTGCATGCCAGGCCACTAGGTGATGCTACGAAAAGAAGTGTGTAGTGGATTGGTTAGGCCAGGGGTGTCAAAATCAATTTAGCTCAGGGGGCACATGGAAGAAAATCTATTACCAAGTGGGCCAGACCAGTAAAATCATGATTTATAACAAAAAGCAATCACCAACAATGTTATGCAGATTAACGCTATTTGCATGCTGTCCTGCGAATAGAAGTCAGTTGTAAATATATTGTAATGTAAAACACAAACTTGTAACAAAATAGATATATTTAAAATGTTTTCATAAAATACTCATTTTGTATGTCACACAATTATATGAACTCAAACAAATCAATAAATAAATCCAATGTAACTTAAAATAAATCAAGTGGCAGGAAAAAGTCCCAATCAAAATAATGGACTCGAATAGACTCTTGTTGTATAGGTGTGAATGTGAGCGTGAATAGTTGTTTTTCTTTTTGTGCCTTGCAAAGGATAGGCAACCATCCCAGGGTGTCTTCTGCCTCTCGCCCAAAAATCAGATGGGATAGGCTCCCGCTCACCTACAATCTGAATGAGGATAAGTGCTATAGAAAATGAAATTCTGGCTGGCTGTTGAATTGCATTGTTAAGAATTTGATGCTAGTAAGTAGTACTTTGGACAGAGGAATGGGCATTTGTCTTGGCTTGGTATTGCAAGAGAACACACGTTGCACAATTTGGTCGCACAAGAGAAAAATGAGAAGCTGCTCTCAGTGAGAGGATATGCTGGCAGCAACAAAACAAACCTGTGAAAAAAATATTTTGAGAAGTTTACAAAAATTGACAACGATATTGTTTTTTCTTTCTGTAACCATTGAGAATTTCATTAATTTCATTGATTGTTGATAAGCGCTTGGGTCAAAATGGAATGCACTACTTGCCAGCGACCAGCAGGGGCACCGCTGAGTCACTCTCAAGCAATCAATAGTGAAAATGATGAAAGCTCGGAGCTAAATCCGAAGCGGTAACTTAAATTCAATGGGGCAACATTATTCTATTTAATCGCAACAGTATTTCAGAAAAGGCATTCAGTGTTTCTCACACCCCGTTTTGCTTGACCTGTCAGGGGTTGCCATAGCGATTCATTCTTTTCCATCAAAGTCTATCTTGTGCATTCTCCTCTTTAACACCAACTGCCCTCATGTCTTCCCACTTGCTATTTTTCCTGGCAGCTCTGTACTCATCACCCTTCTACCAAGACACTATCTCTAATCAGGACATGTCTAAACCATCTAAGTCGTCTCTCTCAAACTTTTTCCCAGCACATCTCACATCCCTGGAAAAGTTCATATTTAGACAAAAGAAATTTTTGTGGCATGCCCTTCACAACTACGTGCCCAAACAGTGTTTTGGAATACACCAATGTATCTGTTTACAGCATATGATTGACATTTGATCCCAACCGTAGTTTTAATTTAGAGTAAATTTCCCGTGGTAAAATACAATACACAATACTGTACATGAATCCTTCAAATGTCATACCTTGTGGTGAAGTTCTGCCTCCTCAAGCAAAACTTATACTGTCAGTTTGCACGAGCTTGATAGGACAAGGTGAGCAGTGGCTCTTTGCATGAGACATGACCACGCCCTCAAAACGGGCTGACGGAATGTTCATGTCCCTTCCCCATGCCTTCTCAACTCCAGTCTCCAAACTTGTATTTGCATTGAAGCACGCCCCTATTTCATGCCCTGCCAAGCTCTTCAGGTGAGAGCGGAAAAGGAATTAAGAGTCACATAATCCCACCAAGGAGCAGCGGGGTGGGGGCCCGGAGGGTCGAGCAGCGAGGATGGGAGGAGGAGGATGGGCCCATTTAGCTCCGAGGAGCAGTCAAGTGACAGCATCTACTCGGAGAAATTACATGCTCACCCGGCGTAGGAGCGAGGGACGGAAGACAGGCAGGCGGAATCTGATCCAGCGGGATGCGAGCAGAAAGGGATGCGAGGGAAAAATGCCAACAAAGAAATGGAGCGGGTGTTTCATTTGATTTGGCTGAAGGCACCGGGAGAAAAGGTTCAGATTGGAAAGAGAAGACGACGGCTGTGAGGGGCTGGAGTGTCATAGATTAGGAAAATAAAAAAAAAGATTGTCATGGAGCATGATTGATAAGCAGAGGACGGGATGGTCACTGACAAGAGAAAATGAGAAATTAGAATGAAGCGTGTGATATGAAATTGGGATCGCTAACCAAGGCGGAATGTGCGTGCGTGTGTATGCTTATGTGTGTAATGGCTGGATCGATGGATGAAAACCTAGATCATCAAAAGGCGATATTTATTTCATTATTTTTTTCTTTAGCGTCACATGGTGTACAAACAAGTTCTCGTGACTCAAAGTGATCAAGTGAAGCTACCCAAAGTCTTACTTATACATGTTTTTAAAAACAAGTTCCAAAACATTGTGAGCTCACTTTTGGACAGAAAACCTTCTCTGATTCGTCAATCGTCGTCATAGTATAATCAAAGTATTCACTGAAAAATGCACCTTTTCATAGCGGTCTGTATATTTTTGCGCTCTTTCTTTAACTTTCAAAGATGCCACCCAAACGTGATGCTCCATCGAATGCATCACGCTAATGGAGGAGTAGCAAGTTGATAACAGCAATGTAAAATTGTAGTAGAGGTCCCACAGATAGGCGAGACTCTTGGTCAGGGGTGGGCAAACTTTTTGATTGGCGGGCCACAATGGGTTCTAAAATTTGACAGAGAGGCAGGACCAGGAGCAGATGGATGGAGTGTTTTGGTAACCTCACCTAATCGGAGAAAAAAAAAAAATAATAATTTGAAATGAAAGTGAACAAAAGCATTACAACAATATATGTCTTTTAAAAATCACAGTATTTAGAAAATAAAACATTAACAAGGTTTATTCATTTAATTTTTTCTCAAATTCGGCGGGCCGGATTAAAACGTTTAACGGGCCGCAGGTGGCCCCCGGGCCGTAGTTTGCCCACGCCTGCTCTTGGTTGTGGTAAACATGCTCTCCTATACAGTATACGCACCCCACCCTGTGGTCATGTGATGTGTATCCGACCCATGACAGAGTGAGAGTGGTGAAGTGAACGGCGTTGACGTAAAGGTCAAGAGGAGATGAGCAAGGTTATTTTGTGCCTGCAGTCAATGATGTGAAGAAATATCAGGAAACGCGTCCTATAATCCTGCCATTTTGCTTCTTATTGATTTATTGGACGCGTTTTACTTTGCACCAGAGCGAATCGCTGAATAAAACGTCAAAGCACACTGTAAAGCCGATTTAATTATTTCATTGCTCAGTTTAAAAGGACTTGAATTGAATTGTCCTGCCGTCTTGTCACCGGGCTCACAGGAAGTAATCATGCCTGTCCACGTTTCATCATTTGAGCGCTTGCATGACTGCCTTCACTTTATTGTTTTATGTCACATTTGTCGGATCCCCGCGGACCGCCGCTCCAATTAATATGACATATGCCACAATGTGGGGTTCCGAATAAAACTGAATTGTAACATGAACGCAACGGATGGATCACCTTCACATTGATGAAAGTTTATTTGTTCCAAAAACCTGCATTTTAATCGAATTCAATTCTTCTCTAATAGTGGGATGTGCCCTGCTTCTTTGGGTTGTCGTGGAGTGGTGCCAGTACTAGAATAAACGGGCATGGTAATTGCACATCCACTACAGTAGGTGGCAGTGGTGCTCTCTTTTATTCTTTGTTTTTCATGCAAATTGATTCACTATTCTGTTATGGGCTAAAAAAAACAATGCTAGTAAAAAATATTGCTATGTTTCTGTCTTATTGGCTTTCTCTAATGTCAATAAGGATACCGTGTGATGCAGAGATGACAATTTTAGAGACAAATTATACTAATTCTGCCTGCCTAAATCAATTGAAAATTAAATTCTTCACAATTCCGGCCTTGGGGTTGGATGCGCTGGCGAGCGATGTCTGTCATTCTGAGGTCAACACTGGTAATATATCTGGCTCAGCAACCATAAACTTTTTTTTTTTTCTTCGAATGTCAATCAAGGGTCTTATACGACAAGTGGGCTGCCAGTTGCCCATTCCTGCTTTAAATTCGAAATGAGTGCATTTCTTGTTAGCTTAAACTCATCCATATGGATCAAAATTGTGACCCAACACGCTAGGTCAAATCTTCAACCCAATGCGCTGGATATAAATAACCCAGCATTGGGTCAGTCACTTTTGGAAAATTAAAACCAAAAAAAAACCCCACACAGGAAATTCCCACCTTTGCCTCTTGCGTCTATTGTAACAAGAAGCAATGATTAATGGGAAGTGCAAAAGGAGGACAGATGGGCTGTTTACCCGAGCAGATGACTTCAATGGAAAATTCAATTAAATAAAAGCCAAGCTTGTAATAACCGAAGAAACGGTTCATTCGCGTCAATGCCAACACAAGCACAATGCAAAAGAGAGCGAAGCAGACAATTAATCATCAGACAATTATGTTTAATTATCTTTCAAACTCATGAAAAGATGATTTTTACTCGCCTCAAGAAAACTTTGAAAGTTTTGTACTGGGGGAATATGAACTGTTTTGGCCCGTTATTTTTATTATTTCAGTGGTTGTAGAGTTAAGAGAGTGTTTTGGTTTAGTTCCCTTTAAGGCTTTGTTATAATGGTGCGCTTCCCCTTTAAGAGGGTAAAAAAAAAAAATGAAAATCAGTGAGAGAATTAGAGCTAAAAGGTAATTACAGGCAATATTCGAAGAGTGAGGTTGGTGTTGAGTTGTCTGATGCTTAAGTCCATAAAATGGCCTTCCCTGTGTAAGTATTTTTCAAATAATTAGGCAGTAGAACTTGCAAATTCGAAGTGGTAAAGAAGCAAACTATATACATTGCCGATTGTGCCACCATTTTGTTTGGGAATTTCAGACTTTTGAACATTTTATTGAATTTTTCATTCTGCGTCCTGACGTAACTGACTTATTGAGTGGCACTACCTGGTTAGCAGAAAAGTTCTGTGAAGCCAGTAAATGATTTAGTTTTTCTGTTTTAATTTGACAGAGCACTTCACTTTGGAATTAAAAATCAGCTGGTTTCTCGACCCTTGCAAGGACAATGAAATGGACTATTTCTGTTCTATACAATGCACCGTGTCCCGATGTTGTAGGACAAAAACGCCCTTTCAATGAGCGTTGAGAAATGGCCGTCCATCCCCCACACCGCTCGGTCATATAAACACTAAACCAAGAGCTTCTGACATGTCTCCGCCACCGGCTGGAATGAAAAGCCAAGCCCATGAATAATGAATGCATGTTGAAGTGGATCACATGTGCGGCAGCTTAAGAGCAAACATTTCACCTGTGGTCGCTGGCTCACGCTGAAAGTGTAAGCGTGTGAAAATACGACACTTTGACGCCTAGAAACTAGACTTATCCTCTCTTCGACAAAATATTAATATACAAACTTTAAATCCCACAGCAACTCAAAACAGTGTGGGGACGTTTTATTGTCCAGTTGTACCTTCTTCAGTGGATAAAACAATGAGCTTCCTTTATTTATTTATTTTTATGTGACTTCATTTAATGTGTTTACTGGCGCCCAAGGTGACATTGTATTGACATGCTAGATACAATAAAATACCCAGGAGCACCAAAGCGATGCAAGCCCCAGCACCGATGACACAATATGGTAATGCAATGCAATTTGCGCACCTCTCGCTCAGGTCGAAATGTCCACTTATCGACGACAGGCGCACTTTGGCTCTGAAGGTTTAGTGCCGTCGCTCTTTTTGTGCGGGCTGCAATTAGGACAATGAAGAGGGGACACATGATGGAGCCCTCCATCATGTTATTATGTCTGACCAAGCAGTTCGTCCCAATTAAACTTCACTTACAGTGAGAGGAACATCTGGCCCTTGTAAAACAGAGCTCTTAATGTATGGTGGAAAAACTGAAAAGCTGAGTGGATAGCTTTTCAGTTTTTCCATTATACATTATTTGTCAAGAGACCATGACCGAGCAAGTCACTCAAAAACAATTGGAATGTGCCACTTTCTATTGCTTTATGACAGTAAATAGCAACATAAACGAAATATTAAAACAAGAAAACTAGAGTATATGCCAGCTGACTGGAATGGTTTCCAGCCAATCACAGGGCACATATAGAAGACAAAAAACCATCCATCCATTCTCTTTTAGGATTGTTTGAAACATCAAGAATTAAGTGTAATATTGATACTTTTCCCCTTGTTTTGAGTTCTGCATTTGAACAATTGACATTACAGGCTCTATTTTTGCGGACATTTTACATGCACGAGGCATGAGGTGGCGTGACGAGATTTTGGTGAAATTGATCGAGGCGCAGGTAGACAGAATCTGCGGTGGATGTCATCAGATTTCATTCATAAATATGGCAACATCTAACTTTGACACCAGGATTGGACATTGTTTGAATTTGGACGATTCAAGTTCTGGTTCGTCGATTTGATTCTGCTTTGAAGCGATTCTCGATTCCCAGTCTCAAAAATATAAATGACTAAATAAAAGGAGGGAGTTATTTATATTTATATTATATTTGATGAAATTATTGTTGTATTGCACTGGAGAGGGGAGTTCTCTAATCTCGTTGCACACTGTACGATGACAATAAAGGGATTTCTGATTCTGATTCTGATACCAGAGTTATTATGGATAAAATCATATAAACATCTCTATTCTTTTTTTACTGTTTGTGAACTTTAACTATCAGTTAGGGTACTCAAAGAGCTATTTTTAACCAGTATATTATTTTTTCACAAGAGCTTTAATGGGCCTAGCACGAGGCCAAAGTCGCCGCCTCGGCCCACTGCTCCAACCTGGCACCTTTGCTGTGGCTCCGATGGCTGGAGGGGCTGCGTGCCGAACACACGTTTTACTTATTGGTCTTGGTTTGTCCATGTTTGGCGACTTCTTCCGAGCAGTCAACTCGACATCATAGTTTAGCGCCGATATTTTAACGATTCCAGGTTCCACTCGATTCTTGATTCTCATTGCTCAACCCTATTTGACACTAATATTTTGTCTTTATTATAACTAATTACAAAATAACTAACAAACTGATATCGCCAGAAGAGTGAGGCAATAAGACCAATAGCGCCTCTGCTGGTTACAGCCAAGTACTGCACTACATTTTGCTACAATCGTCTGAAGATGTAAGTAAGCAAACAGTGTTATAAAATTAATTCATTATAATGTTAAAAAATAATTAAGATTTTCCCATCTTAGTGAAAATGACAATGCACTATCCGGTTGTTGGATAACTGATGCATTTCATTGTTGTTGTCATCCATGTTCCCCCCTCAGCAATTGCTAAGTAAAAACTGTCCCTGCAGTTCTAACCTCCAAAAGCTGGTAAAATATAACCTCCTTTGCACAGGGATGACAATAAAAAGTCTTTATGCAATCCAATATTTATCTCTGTGATGCTCCAACAGGTAGCGATCACGCAGCCTATCATCAAACCACTTAGAAGTGAAGTCTCTTAACCTTTACTGGACAGCACGAGAGTGTTTGTTTTGTTTGTGCTAAGTAGTTTTGGCGACAGCGTTTTTATACACAGCACAAAGTTATTTCAAGGATTAAACTCTGAAGATCATCTACTTCCATAAATCCCCTGTGCGCCGACCTCCAGTTTTCTGGCAGAGTCTTTTCTCCTCACATTAGTGAGATGACTGCTTGTCCTTGACAGGTGAGGCACAGTATTAAAGTGTAATTATATCAAAATGGAAGAACGCGGGAGACAAACAAGCCTTTTGGTTTTCAGTACAGAAGAACTTGGAGTTGTGAAAAAGGTGCTGTTCCCAGGTGGAATGATAGAGTCTTTTCGGCAGGAATAAACTTTATAATAAATGAAGTATATCAGATTTGTGAGACCAATTACCTAACCAAACATATTCCATTTCAAGCAGCAGCTGGAATTAAATCACTCCGGTGTAATTGAATCCACCTCACAAGGAGACAAGTGCAACACTGTATGTCAAACTGGATTGTGGTATAAAGCCTGCTTGTCTTGCCTTTTTTTTCCCCCCGCCTCCCCTGAACGGGCTCAAGGATTTATGCAGCCATGGGCCTTTTGTTTTCCAGAAAAACTGCAAGACATGCAATGCGTGTCTGGCCCCTCGAGAGGCGCTTGAGAAAGACATCACCTTGGGGGGGGATTGGGTTGGAGGGGTGCTCAAAGCAAATTGAGCAGTTTCAGGTCTTGTTGCTTAGACTTGCCTCAGTGGAAAGCTCACACATGTCTCAACTGTGGCTTTTAGAAGTGACGGTTTTAGCCAGACAGCATTATGGAAAAAATGCTCCGTTGCAATGAAATGCATTGTTTGGATTTTATCCACCATCAGCGATCTCCCAACCAACCAGCCTGTTTTCCTTGACTTTGTCCATATGTGGTTGTCTACTTCTTCAAACTACTACTGATGTGGGTATAATTCTCAGTGAGAGCATTTATTTTTTATTTTACTTTTTATTAAACCATTAGCATTCTTAGTCTACAGATGGGTGAATTATTTAGATTAGCTAGGAACCAATTAACCATCTGAAATATGTGCTACTCACTATTTAAAATAGTTGAAACTTCTCAAATGACCTAAAAAATGATTCCACTCATTTCATCCTCTTTTTTTGAGCCTTGTTTCCCACGTCTGGTTTAGCATATTGCTTGAAGCTTTCAAATCAGTTCCAACCACAACGTACATTGTTTTCTCATTCTTATTGTTTTTAGTATTTGCATTCCAAGCCCACAGAAAGTGGAAATGTCTTCTCTTTGATTTGTTTGGACAGTTTGAAACTCATCTTACCGACATCTACAGTACTTCAATGAAATAGTAACGTCTAAATCTTAATGTGCGCATTTCAAACATGCGGGCGATTTACCAGTACAGTATATTGGACACTAATTATCTTAAAATAAATTCTCCTCAAGACCGAAGAGAAGTTAAAAATGGAGTAGCTGTTCTCATTTTGCAAGAGGGAGTCATGTGGATTTGGTTATACTTTTTGTGCTTTATGAACACCTGAAAGCATCTCTTTAAAGGTTCTTACCATGACTGTTTGATATTGTGTGTCGCTGCTTACCTTGATTGTCGATGGAAGATGTACAGAATGTTCATGTTCGTCTCCCAGTACACCTGAAAAAGTTTGAAGGCATTGTTCTTTGGAACAGCACTAAATCAATGATCCCGATAACCAGGGAGTTCATGTTTTCTCTCTCGTCAATTCCTTTTGTTTGCCTGTCTTGTTTCCCTTCTACAATAATATCGTCTTTAACGAAACAAGATGAGCTGCTTAGGTAATTTGACAATTCTTTTCAACATGGAACAATACGGCCCTTCAGTCTACTCGCATTGAAATACGGATCGTGTCTCTGGATTTACCAGAATAGTAACAGAAAAACGTGGACCAAGGGTCACACGTGGGATCGGATTCACATTGGTTTCACTCTCAACTCACTTGTTTGACTGCCTTCTTGTCAGTCACATTGAGAAAGCCCACCATGATGATGATGTCATCGCCAGCCAGCATCTTTACTCCAACATCAAGGTTAAATGTAGGTCATGTGGAAAGCATTAGCTGTTGTCTGTGTGACTCTTTAGCTCCTGGGTAGCAAGCATCCATCCATCCATTTTCTATATTGCTTATATTCTCCGACTCATGGACAATCACCAGTCAATCACGTGCTGACATGCCGACAGCCATTCATAGCCACGGGCAGTTTTAGACTGTGCTCACACTTGACAGGTTAAGGTCGAGTTCAAAAGAACATTTTCACTACTGTTGTGTGCTTTGTTTGAACAAAGGTGCAGGGTATGATTCGAACCCCGGTGGCCACCAATCAAATGGAAGCTTGAGGAAATGGATCCAACCCCGTCGCCGCTAGGAACAGTTCAAGAGCGGTGTAAAATGAAGGGGGAGGTTAGAAATATGAAAAAAAGAAAAAAAGGTGTTTCCTCACTGCAACAACATCCTTGTTTCGATTCAGTCGTGGACCATACTGAACATCGGACTTCTTTGTGTCGCGTGCGTGCGTTTACATATAGTTCATCTAGTTTTTGTCTGGGTATTTCGGTTGGCGTTGATGTATGAATTGATTTTAGGTCCTGTACATTCATACAGACATGCAGTGGGGGAGGTACCTTGCTCAATGCGACTCTGTGACCTCTTTCAAATCGCAATTCCTGAAAGTAGCCGCTGCCACTCAAAACTCATTCATTAGTTGCTTTTGGATTGTGGCAGGATAAGTACAAACTCCACATAGAAAAGGCTCCTTTAAACCATCCAACCAGATACATTCTGGTTGTGAGGCAACAGCGCAAAGCATTGGACAGCTGTGCTGCAGAAACCTAACATCACTTTACAGAACCAGAGTGGCACAGGTGGAACACAACTGGAGCCTCCAATGTTTTGTGTACATGGTCCCCCTCAAGGGAAAAACTAGAACGTCATGTGTAACGTTACTCCCTCCATCAGCAGCAACCACGAGCAATTAATGGGAGGTCAGGGCGGCGGAAGGATAATGCCATATTAAGAAGGGAAAACACCATCCCATAAGTAGCTTAAGGTTAGCATGCGGCTAATCGAAGTACAATATTGTAGCAGCTGGAAACTAGTCGGTGGGAAAGGGAGACGAGCACACATGCTGTCAGAGGAATTTGATTCACGCTGAGACTGATGGAAGCGGACATCTCCATCCACATCAGTGTTGCTGCATGTCGCAAAAGAGGGCATTCATCATCACAGCCGTGCAGTCTACTCATTCTAATTACATGTTCACTGTACATTGAGCGTAATCTACTTCTCTTCAGCCAGCGGGAGAGATTTCCCAACGGCCTTGAAATGAGAAAATGATGTGGGGGGGGGGTGACGCGGCGAGGTAGATGCACAGCAGAACATGTGGAGACCTTCCTCCGCCTCTGTCTTTTTATGTCCAGAAAATTCTCAGGCAGAAAGTCATCAGGATGCCGACCGAAGTACACATTTCATATTACTTCCTTTTAGCATGCAATCACCATCTACCACCTCTTGACTCTTTTTTATTACCTCCACGAGGCAGGCTTTGTTTTGCATTTCAGTACTGTTTCAACTTTGTGTATTCAAATTATTGGCAAAAAAAAACAAAACATATCTGTATTGGTGATAATTTGAATTTGAATCTTTACAAATTTTTGTACAAAGGCCGCATTCAACTGAAATAAAGTTGGTCGGGGTTTGAGCTCTCAAGTGCCCTCGTATCTTACTCAATGTAATGAGAGTGACATCTTGCTTTGAACAGCATCTTGGGATCACAACTGTGTGTGCATACAAGATTTGTATCAGCAACATGCACTGTTATATATAAAGACGGACGCCGGCGATGCTTAGTTGCTTCAATAACTTGCTGAACGTGCAGTTGCAAGCACAGATGAGATGTAGGCTCGGGTCAAGTGATATTGACGTCGATGTGCTGGCTTTTGGGGCGTGGCCCAAAAATGAAAAGCTGTCCTGCACCTCTTAAAACATGAGAAAAGAAACTGAAAGGGTTTGGTGATAAGTAACAGTCGCCAGCGTTCGTCTGCAGCCACTCAGCTGCTACACGATAGCCGTCCTTCGCTGTCAGCCAAGTGCCTCCTTCCCGTTTTTAGATCTCTTACAATCTCTTTGTGGCTCAGACTGACAGAAGGCAGTCGGCGCTGATATCAGATGTTGGGCTGTGGTGAAATGTGGTCTGAATACAGAGCGGCTTGTTGAGCCATGTGGAGGATCACTTTGTCTGAGGAAGCTCCATGTAAGATTCATCTCCTGTTGGCCTGCCTGCAAGTGTATCGCAAACATTGCTTACGGGTGAATGCTAAACCTCCGAGTTCAGACATTTTTCATGGTATTTTTAGATCGAATGGATCATGTTGTTCAAAGTGCTTTGGTTCAAATGTCACGATGCCCATAACTGACTCCGTTTTCATGGAAAGCAATAACCTCGCTTTTGACCTTTTTCTACCCATGAGCATACATCCATTATGGAGTTTCGAGTATGGAGTGAAATCCGCACCATGTCCATACGATGGACCAGGGGTGGGCAAACTTTGTGATTGGCGGGCCACAATGGGTTCTAAAATTTGACAGAGGGGCCGGACCAGGAGCAGATGGATGGAATGTTTTGGTAACCTCACCTCTTCGGAGAAAAGAAAATACATTTAATTTTAAATGAAAGTGAACAAAAGCATTACAATATATATGTCTTTGAAAAACCACAGTATTTAGAAAACAAAACATAAACAAGGTTTATTCATTTAATTTTTTTCAAGTTCGGCGGGCCGGATTAAAACGCTTAACGGGCCGCATGTGGCCCCCGGGCCGTAGTTTGCCCACGCCTGCGATGGACGTTACAAACAAAAAGCAATGGGACGCACTTCTTAAGTAATACAACAATCAGGGTTTGGTCTCGACAATGTCTTCCCAGAAGAATGGAAGCGTTCCTATTTGTGTAATGCACAAAAACTTTTAGCAATATCCAACTCAACTCAAGTCCCTTGATCAAGAAAGACATTTATCTTGATTCAAATTCCAAATGAATCGGCTCATCTTTAGCATCTTTAGCTCAATCCAGTAGCCTAGATGATCTCCAAACGAAAGATTTGTAATTGGAACAGCTCATTCCATCGTGAGATTGTTGCATCGCAATTAGTAGTCGGGGATTCAACACAGAGTTGTGCTCGGATCACTTCTCAGCATGCAGCGTTTGGTAAAAGCATGAAATCACCAAGGGATGGATATTGCCTTGAACACAAATACATCTCCGAAGTCGTCAGGCTGAAAAAAGGCCTCAAAGATCAGTTAGGGCCGGACTGCAAAAGCCTGAGGATGCAGTCGGCGTTCCGAGTAAGAAACAAGCCATTGAGGCCATAAATCTGTCGTCCGGCTTGGCTCGCATCGCACCCGTCTGGTGACGGAGCCCGGAAACATCACTTGTGCTGGGCAGATGTCAAGCTCCCACAAGACTGACACATATCCTTCTCATACGGTATTAGTATGCCCGGCACGGACTTGCAATTTACTCAGGGTTAGCTCGGATTGATCGAAATCATTAAACTCTGGGCTTTGCATGGAGACAGCTTAATAAACTTTGACAAGAGATCCTTTCATCATTTTCTCTTGGCTCTAGCCTCAACTAATTAGGTTGCGCAACAAAACAAAACGATCCAAATTGATAAAGAGAACAATGGAAATAATTCACAGATGGATGACTAACAGCAAGCCCAGTAAACCGTTTTATGCATCGAGAATACTCCCGGTGCCACTGCTCAAGGTCCTTAATCCACCCGCTATTTCTTCCCCTATTCTATTCTTTTAACTTAAATCGCTTTCATTTTCCTTCACCTGTCATTTTCCTTGACTGGTTCCAGACATCTAAATCACTGCCAGCAGCTCCCATTTGTCCAGAAGTCATGGCTCACTCCTTCGAGAGATAGCCTTTCCACTTCATGAACAAGAACAATATTCTTCAAACGACACGGAATGTAGACTTAATCAATTACAGATACTGGCTCGAAAATGTAAAGAGATATAAAATCCGCTCATTTTTCATTGCAACTTGTAACCTAGTCTTAGCGTTTTGGCTGTGTTGAGTGAATACCGACCAAGTTTGCTTGAGGTTATTCATAAAAATATTGTGTATTTGTGTATGAATATTTGTGTTTGCTTTGGTTTTGGTATGGGGTTTGTTTCTTGGCTGTCAAGCAGCTAGCTCGGCATCGAAAATGAGAATCTGTTCTACCTTACTCGGATAAATAAAATGTTAATAAATACATGGAAAAAAAAGACAGATCCTTAAATCAGCCAAAATGACAAAAATAAAAAACATATTTATTCGACTGACAACCAGGAAAATTGTCATTTTTGATCCCACATAAAATTAAAGTCCTTGTAAAGTGAAAATAAATGTGTCATCAATTTGCCATGTGACAGAGAAAAGTATTGTTGACAAATCTGCCAAATGGGCTCGCCTCCGATTTTGTGGACACTTTGACGTCAATTCCAGTCGACACTAGATGGCAGTGTTGCATAAAATGTCCCCTCCTTGGTTGACTAAAAACCGGTGAATTAGTCTTGAGTCTTACTCCACAAACGCAAGATTAAACACCGCACACATTGTCGCAACACAAAGTGTGACTTGACTTTTTATTTAAGAATTGAGCCTATCGATTTTAATTTGCAGCCAACACTAAAGAAAGTAGCTTCAAACCGATTTCGCTATCTAGACAACATAGCCAAATAGTTGAGATGAAAACTCAATTGATAAAATTCCACACAAATCAACTATTTTCCGGCAGGATTTGTGGCTCAATTCGGATGGTCATTTTATTGATCCATCGTCTTTCCAGTTTATCTCGTTCATGATTGCAGGGAGGTGGAGAATATCTCAGCTGACTTGGATCACTAATTCGGGCTTGTTTCTTGGGAATTTACATCCAAACATGTTGGCAATTGTTATGACTTGTGAACAAGGCTCCCTAGTTGTCATGGATGAGAAGGTTTTGTTGTGTCCAAAGAAGCAGTTGGTGTCAGTGGTGATTGTGAAGACAAACGAGTGAGGCTAAATTGCATCGTATTTCAAATCCTTTTCCCCATCGAGCCTATTGATCACGGTGGCAGCAGCGCAAGCTAATAGGTCATTACATACGGCGGCGGCGTAAAGAGAGGGGCCGCACCAATCATTGAAGCCAAAATAATGAAACATTACGGCACAGCCATAAAACATGTTGCACTTGGATGTGTAAATAAAGCCGGCAAGTCAATTCTTGTGCTGTGGCGGAAAGTTGACCCGCCCCATGATGTGGAAGTCAAGGCCAATTTAGCGAGCAGCAAAGTGTTCCAACATGGACAATGTCCAATTTTCTTTCTCCGTTACACTAACAGCACTAAAAGTCAGCACGTGCACGCTCGGCTGTCTAATGGCTCAGAACACTTCCTCGTAGGGAGCCGCCTCGCTGCTCCATGATGTGCTTTCCTAACCTGCAGCCTTGTTAATGAAAAGGCAATTAAATATGTTCCCTTTATGGGCTGATCATTGGCTAATCTGAGGCTCCTCGCCGCTGATTTTCTACCCACATTTAAAATTGTATTCATTTATTCTTAACAGCCAATTCTTTTCATTTCGTAGTGCTTTTCCTGCCTGCACTTCTTCCAGCTTGTGTATGTGGATATTAGATTTATTTTCAATGTGCTGCCATTTAATCTGCCCAGGGCCTTCAGAATCAGTCGTGCTGGACAATGTAACTTAACATATTAGAGGAGTCACCAACATGGTACAAGGACCACAAGAGTAGCCCGTGGGCCTGTTCCAAGAGCTACCTGCGATGGGACATTGTGATTTTCTCGGGATGTTGCAGAAGCGATGATTTGAAAATTAACACTTAACACATTTGTATTTACCTGTTTCCAACCTTACAAAATAATTGTTGATAATTAATGTAAGCTATCATTAACATAATCAGTGTCTTCCCATCGATGAATATCATTATAATAATATATTATTAACAGCAATTTGAGTAAAATGAAGAAGCGTGTATATAACTATTAGCCATTTACATGAATAATTACTCACTAGGTTGCACTCAAAAGGTGGGTGACCCCTGCTTTAACCAATCAGAATTTAATTCAATGACTTCAGCAATTGTTTTGTCCTCTAATTAGTTGCTCAGAGCAAAAATTGTTTCATCCAACTTGGAGTATGAAAACACACCTGTTGTGATCTACAAATATCAATACATTCAATAATCATCATCTCCATTTTGTATGATCTCTTTTGTTCCATGTATTTTTTTTTTTAAATCATGTTATTAAATAAATATTGATTCTGAACTGCTCTAGATGACGTACATGTTACAGTTGCACGTTGTTATATTGCGTTTTATATTTTATTGTGAAGTATTCATGGCTTCAGTAACTGTGAGGTGATAGTGGTGGTATTAAGAAGAGGATCAAGTCGGGTAAATGTACGCTGAATGCTGACATACCAAATGCGTGGTACTGGTCATTTGAACAGACCGCGGCAAATGGCGCTGTCCCTCATCAGGAGTTTTTGTGATAAGCATGCAAGATCGAAGCGAGCCACATGCTGCTTTCTCCGCATCGCAAAGCATTTAAGTCATCATTCTTGAGTAGGAGCTTCAGCTTCTTTTTTTGCAGTCTATGTATTTCCACTATGGAACTGGAGAATGCACCACAGGGGACGTGCGTCATGTGACCACAACACACTGCATTTGTAACAACCAGTAGGAGCAAATTAGAAAGTTTTAGTTGCGCAGTTAACGACATGACTTGACTTGTACTATCAACTCGACGCACCTGAAGTAGACGAATGTGATCTCCTTTCTTCATGTTGTTTGTGCTCATTCGAGAGATGCAGCACACTGCCGAGAACGGAGTCCACGCTGGTATGCACCGACTGATACATGTAACCTTGTTGTTTTACAAAGTCAACCTTGTCTTATAAATTGTGACTCAAGACACAAATGGTTTTGTTTGGGATGAACTCCATCTTCCGTCTGGGCCCTTGATGTCCCACATCAATACATTTAACTGAAAATTCGGGACTTTATTTGTTTGTGCAGCTTTGTGACTGCCCGTCAAGAGAAAAATTGCACTTGACACCAAAGTGGATATACTTTATAGCTTTGTGTTGGCACAAGCCGAGAGACCGTCCGTAATCAATGTCTCCCTGCAAATACACGCCGCTGACCATCAATCCCTTTCTGTGTACCTTTTGTGTTGAGTACTGATTGTTTCCATGAGGGAGTGTGAGCGAGAGTGTTGGAAAGTTGAATCGCAATGTAATCTAAACGCATTTTCAGGTATCTGTAGCTCATTTACTAGAGTCTTTGTTTACTTTTACTCCTTATATTTGAAAACAGTGCACATCCTGAGAAGAAGAAATAAATTACACGTCACTGGCATTGGCTGGACATCAAAACAACGAGTTCCTATGGCTTTGCTGAAATATTTTATAACGTAACAAGCCTCGTTTTATTAAGTTAGGAGTCAATAGTGTAGATGTCTATGTAAATTAGGGAAACATTTTTGTGGAACAATTTTTTTTGTCAGCGTCACAAAAATTGTTACTTTTGTCCTTAAGTGCATTTCAAAGTCTACTATTTTACTTTTAATTTCCCTCTGAATTTAGTGGCATTTTTTTGTCATTATTTCATTTTCCAAATATGGATATTCCGCCATTGTTTCAGCAAAGCGGATGAAGCCCAAGTGAAAAGGTCATCGCGAAGCCACAAGAATGTGCTCCATATGAGCAGTGTCGGGAAAGTTAATTTTCAACGTGAACTAGCTCAAAGTTCAGTTCAAAAGGTATTAGGTTTAGTTTATATAGAAAAATATTAAGTTAATCGTTCCAAAAATGAACAAAAACACAAATAAGACCCTTTTCTAACCCGAATATTTGGTCATATTCGCGATCAGATTACCTCCTTTGAAAGGAACATTGGTTTATGTTGTCAGGCAGTCTGCAAAGTGAAAAGATCAGATTTTACAAACCCCCAAAAATTCTTCCGAAAATCGATTCCAATCCAACAATGCTGATTAACATTAATTATGTTACCAACGAAGAACGGGAGATATGTGGAAACTGATTCCCAGAAATAATCAGAAAATACCCAAAAGTCAACGATCTGGGGTACCCGAGCATTTTGAGCATATTGAGTAGCGTGTTGAGCACTGTCTGGCATGACGTCATGCATGACGATGCTTCAACTCTTCAATTTTATTCTGCAATAATTAAAGGCTTGTTGTTTGTTTGTTTGTTTGATACAAAATGCTATTGCTTGAAGTCCCATTTGTACGGCTGCGGGAACATTCAGCTTCGAGTTAATTTGGTTTCTATGGGTCCCCTAAGAATAGAAAACTGCCCTAAAATTGCCCTCGAGTTAACGAAGATTAGACAGTCCCCACAGGATTGCAGATTTATCGATCGTCTAATTGGACAGCACATTACGAGCAAATGATCCTCATTCAGACTGTGATGTACTGCCACAGAGTGTACATATCACGATATTCAAATCACACGCAGTATTTACTAATTCAAGAACATGGTTGTTAACTTGCTGATCTTTCTTTCAAGTTTACTATCTTGTCACCATTAAAACGTCTGCCAGATGGATGGGATGGGGGCTAATTGACACTCGTGTTCGATTAAAAGTGACTTCACTGATTCCAGTGGGAAAACAGCCTAAATCAACTTGGATGACAGCGTTCATTAAAGCCCAAAGCCACTTCTGGAAATGAATTTCAACGATTCCTGGAGTGTCTGCTCATGAAGCTTGCACACAAACATTCAGCCTGAGTAACAACGCAAGAAAGTTTCAGCCTAATTGCTCCAGAGAGTGGAAGCATTGGGTTTTTTTTTCTCGCAATAGTGACGACCGCCCACCTCCCCACAGAGGCTTATTGTGTGTTATTAGCTGATTCCTCTCCAAATTCCACCCCAAAAAAAAAATAAAAACTTTTCGGAGTGTCCTGGAGCTGCTGTCACACAAACCGTTTTTTAGGAGGAAAGATTTGCCATGTGTGCTTACAAAAGAGTAATACAGTAAACCCGTTTGTTTCCTAATGGGAATACATTCTGGACCACAAACGATTGGTGGCAAATACTACTAAAATACTTACCTCCGATAATTGTTCCTCTCCCACACACTTTAATACATTTAAACTTTCCGTGTTTAAATTCACACTGACGAAAAAATATAGGGAATTAATATTTGTAAAGTAAAGCACCAAAACCATCTTATTTTGTCTGAAGAAATTCTGCAAGCTTAACGCTAACATTTAATGCAAAAACAGAAGTTGTACAGATGTAATACAAACGATAAAGCTCCGATAAGACACACCGAGCAGCAACACATACAAATAGAGTCCGCAACTTCTCTGCCTCTAATTACGCTGCATCTCTTCCACTTGGCCTCGTTGCTTCCTGGAATGTTGTTGCACATTTCTTCGACACTGATGTTGCTCATTGCTGAATTCCGACTTGCCTTTGATCCCTTAAAAAGCTCAAATAAAGCAGGGGTGTAAAATAGAAGACTTGCGACATATGTGAAGTTGACTGGAGTGGAAGAAGAAATACAAGGAGACGAAGCTTACGGGGTATCGTTTGTAGTCGCAAACTTTTTTTTGCCATTTCTGTTGAGGTGAACACATTAGACAACCATAACATAAGCAGTTTGCCCGCTTCCTCATTGGCTTATCGTTTAGTTTCAGGTCACAAGCGCATGGTCCAAATCCGTGACAGCACTTGAGATATCTGATCATCGAGCCTTTTCTCACTTTGATCCCAAGGGAGGGAAAATGCTCAAATTGTCACGATGCGTGAACCGTGCGGAAGTGGACAAACTGCAGATAGAGCAAAACTGTACCCAAGAGGGGACTAAAGCCACTATCCTTTTACATCATAAAGCGTGTGCATGCAGCCTCCGGCTAAGAAATCAAATTCCTTCCTCGTTGTTACTCGTTCTTTACGACTTTCGCCTCCCCTTTTCACTTTGCTGTTGATTACTCCCGCCCTGACCCTCGCCTTCCGCGCCTCCCTCTATCTGTGCCGTGACATTCACACAGCTGCGATTGAGTGGTCGATCTGTCACAGAAACAACAAGCGGACGCCAGGCCTGGCAGAAGACGACTTCCATTTTGCGTCGTACGCCACTGAGCTGAACTTTCTTCCATTTCTGCTGCTTTACAACTACTACCTATCATTCACAAAAGTCATAAAACCTTTATTTACTGTACAGGCATTGTTTTATATCTACAGTAGTACCTTAACTTACAAGTTTAATTAATTATTTGACCAAGCTACTAAGTAATGTTTTCCAGTGAAATGAATTGAAATAACTTCAATCGGTTCCGGCTCGATAAAAAACATGTTTTTGTTGCTTTTTAAAAAGTGTTGTAATATATAAATTCAGAAAGATAAGAAAACATGATAAAAGACTAAACTGTTTTTTAAAGTTTAATTTAGGCAAAAGCAACACACACACATCAAGGTACCACTGTATAAGAAAACTAAAATCAAGTAAATATGCTCGGCCTTCTAAAATGACTAAGAGACACCTAAATGAAAGGAAACAAGACACAGAACAATACTTGTATTGCTCATATTGTACTGAAAAGACTTCCTTTCCTTTGATGTTCTATTTTCCAATTCTCGTTCTATATTTATAATAATATTCTGACAAAGTGAGGACACGTATAACCTCTTCCCATTTATTATCTGCCCGACAGAGAATTATCAGGAGTCCTGTAATATTTGGTGCATTGTTTGTCTGTTTTTCCAAAAAAAAAAATTTAAACAGTCCATATTCATTTCTTAAAGGTAGTTTTTATTCATTCATTTTATTGGATAATTGGTAAAATGGTGTATTTCTAATAATCAAAAAATTTTCAAATACACATTTTTGAGGAAACACCAAAAATATTTGATGGAATAATTGGATAATTATTTCCAGTAAAATTATAATTATTACACATTTATGATGAGACTGGAATTATTTACTATTTAGTATAAAAATGAGCTCAATTTTACCATGAACTATCATTTTACAATACAATACAATTTTATTTATGTAGCACAGCTGGAGCTGTAACAAAGGGCTTTCCATATGCAGTCACATAAATTAGCAGCTACTTAGAACACAAATGAAAACACATAAACATATTTACAATAGATAACAGAATAATAGCAGAACCGCGACAGTCTCATGTTGACTCGAAAGCTAAAGAATACAAATGTGTCGTCAAACGGATTTTAAAAATCAACTGATGAACCGGTCCGAGGTTGGAAATTTCTAAAAATCTCCAAAGACATTTTGGACTAATGTGCGTTTCCAACTTGGTGGAAACCGTTTGGGGAAAACATTTTCTGTTCCCAGTGCACAAATCAACGTCCACAAAGGGGTGCTGAGATGAGTTTGAGCCTAGAAAACATGTTTAAGATGAACCAAAAGAGAGGCCGTTGTTGAGCCGATTGAATTTACATCATCTCAATTAACACCCTTTTCTTCTCCTCTTTGTCTTTGTTCCATCAACCTGTCAGACTGAGCTCCTGTAAGGAGGAGATAAAGCCCCCCGGCAGGGCACCGCAGCTGTCGCCTTCCGACTTCCTGGACAAGCTCATGGGAAGAACGTCGGGATACGATGCCCGCATCCGACCCAACTTCAAAGGTAAGCAAAGGAGCCAAGGACAAACATGCCAGAAAGCCACCGTGAAAAAAAAGAAGTGCCAGTCCATTGCCCAGACATGGGGAAAACAAAACGGAGCAAATGTGCGATGTCGACGCCAGAAAGTGGATAACACTCAAGCATGCGCTCTTTGTAGGCCGAGACTTCAATATTAACAAGGCAGCACAAAGCTACACTGATCTGTGATATCCATTCTTAAAGTTTCTTTCCAGCTTGTCTTGAGCGGCTGTGACATGCTATCCATGATGACATGAGCAGAAAGGAAAAAAAAAAACAAATTCCTCCAAGATGTGCAAAGAACTTGCCTTCAAAAATTTCTATGATCATGTTAGTTTGCCCAATGAGGTTCTGCTCGACTTCAATGGTCCAAATATGAACTACAACTGTTTCGATGTGCACTCTGACAACAATATCGAGGTTTGAAAATACTGCTGGGGAAATATTTCATTGAACTAGTTGGTAAAAACACAAACAGTTTTTGCCAATTTAGTGATTTTCGTCAATAGCTGCTTTTCCAAATACTCTTACCAACTATTAAAAAAAATAATAATCATAATTTCTCTTGAGAACAGACATGAACATGAGCAGCATTACATTTTTTTTTTATGGCAAGCAACAAATCAGTTAAACTGAACATTGAAAAAAGACAGAGCGGTCAAACCAAAACCATAACATATCAGTTTATCGAGCAAGAGCATGTGATCAATTACATCAAAAGCAGCACTGAAGACCGACTGAAAAATTGGAATCCTTTCATTGTCATTTGCATTTTTGATAAATGAAGTGGGGGTAACAATCTGATGTGCAGGGCAAAAAATGTCATCTCTCTATTTTTTTCTTCCTCCTTCAGGCCCGCCCGTGAATGTCACCTGCAATATTTTCATCAACAGCTTCGGCTCCATCACGGAAACCACCATGGTAAGAGGATCCTGCATTTCATTGCCGAACACGGCCGCTGTCTCATTAAATCTCACTGGAATCCATTTGGGATCGTGGACCACCATTGTTTCTTTATTGCATTTTCAAAATGACAAAAAAAAAACAAAAAAAAAACGCTTGCTTGCTTTCTAACAATTAAAGCCGGTTGCCTCATTTCTACGCCTCCTGAAGCATAGCGGTGCAACGTTCCGAAACCCACGCATATCTGGAGTGTGGATAATGAAGTGTCCACTCTGCAATTAAAATGAAACAGTGGGAAAATGAATAGGGGGGGCAAAGGTCCACATGCCAAAATGTCCGTCCTCTGGGGCTTACATCCGCAGTGATCTCGCTGCCAGGTCAGCATAAGCGAGCGGGAGACTGTTTGAACAATTCTGACAGGAGTCCCGGGCCCCTGGACTTCCTGTCAAGACAACAATGCCAATGATATCATTGCATGCACAGGCAAAACCTTTTCCCCGGAAAAATCCACAGAACATACATTTTTCCAATTTTGAGTGAAGGTTGCGATGGATGTAAATCTCAACCGCCATACTGCCGATGGAGAAAGGATTTAATTTAGATTAATTTATAAATAATCTATCCATCGGTTTTCTGTACATCTTCTCCTCCTAACTGCTTCCATTAGCTTTCTGTATGGTTCGTAAATCTGGGATGAGGTGCATTGAGATTGTTAGTTATTGAGTTTTCCCACGTGTCTGGGAGATTTATATTTTGAGATGATCCGACAAAAATACATTGCATTGATTAATCGACGACAAATTGATTATCATATGAATCCATAATGATTTAAACAATCGAATATTGTTTAGGTACTTTCTTTCAGTTGAAATTTTCCGCCCCTGAACTGGAAATGTCCTCAGATTTGCTAACATCCGTTTTTTTTTTACTTTGGAAAACATTTTTCAACAGTAAATGTATTTCATTATTTACTTATTTTCCAAAATTGATGATGCACCAAGCAACCGATTGCGACTCACCGTTTTCTCTCCACCATACAGGACTACAGGCTCAATGTGTTCCTACGCCAAAATTGGAACGACCCGCGTCTCGCGTACAGCGAATACCCGGACGACTCGCTGGATCTGGATCCATCCATGCTGGACTCCATCTGGAAGCCCGATTTGTTTTTTGCCAACGAGAAGGGGGCCAACTTCCACGAGGTTACCACTGACAACAAGCTACTGAGGATTTTCCAAGATGGCAGCGTTCTGTACAGCATCAGGTAATGACAATTTTTTTTTTCTCTTTTCTGCATTTGCAAATTAGGTCTACCGAGGCCCCAACCAAAATTACTGCATTTAGTTTGACTGTTTTATATTTATAGCTTCGAAGTATTTTTCATACAAATATTTATTGTTCTACAAATTAGTCTCCTCACCACCTTAAGCTACCAGCATTTGGTTACCTGCTGCTGTTTGCCACATGGCAGTTCACAGTGTCAGCGTTTTGGTGCAAGCTTGTCTACATTTGGAATTGCTTGCGTCGCAGCCAACCAGGAAGTAACAGGGAGGCTTTAAATAAGCAATTAAATAACATGTAAAAGGCCAAGATGAGCCCAGGAAGAAATCTCCAACAATAAAATTCCCCCCCAAAAAAGCTGTGAAAATAATAAGTGGTTTGATGAGAGCGCGAACTGTGTTGGTGAACACAATTGGATTTTTATTTCCAATCCTGTTTTCTTTTTTTGAACGACACAAACCTTTTTTTTTTGTCATAGTGAGACATCCAACATATTGAAGGAAAATCAACAACATTTATGATGATTTGTTTCATTCTAAGCAAATATTTTGGGTCTGTAAAACAGTGAGTGTGCTACCCATACCAGTCGAGATACCCAAAAGAATCGAATGTTCAAATGCTCTAAATGCGGCTTGAACTTTTTTTTTTTTTTTAAATCCACTTGAGTACACTAGCTAAGTACAGTTCAGTTGTATTTAACTTTTCAGTACAACATTTGTTTATTTCATTTAACAGTAGACAATGTCCTCGGAATGCAAGTGTGGGTTCCCCCCAGGTTCTGCGGCTGCCTCCCGTATTCCATCTAGTTGCATATTAGGTTCATTGAAGACCTGAAATCGTCCTTGGGTGTGAATGTGAGCATGAATACTCGTTCAATTGCCTATTTGGCCTGCAACGGGCTGGAGACTGAAAAGTCAGCTGGAGTCGACGCCAGTTCGCTGTGACCCGAATGAGGATGAGCAATATAGGAAATGGATGGATTTCTAATCTGGCGCCAAATAATGTGCCTGCTCTAAATAGATGTCAAGCAAACAATGTGAGGAGATGAAATCCTTTGGAGGAGAGTCAGAGACATTCTGTCAAACGGCCGCCCCTGAGTGTTTTACCAGTGGCGGCGATAGCTTCGCCTTTGGCCTGTGCGCCTCGACAGATAATTACATTGCTCTCGGCCCGCTCCCAAATTGCTCCCTGTCCTCCCAGCATTCCCGCCGTATTGATGCCACAACAAATAAGCCAAGGTGCACAGTGCAATAAGTGGTCCATATGTGAGGCTTTTCACTTTTCGGGGTGGAATTAACACAAACAAGACCATTGTTGCAGGAAAGATTTTAAAAGCATCACGCTACCAGTGATTGGTCATTATGGTTTTTTGTTTTTATTTCATTTTGACTTTTCTTTCACACATTCATTCATGATCATTTTAATTAGTTTGGGGATTTTGGAAATGATAGAATTTTTGAATACCGGTGAGAAAATGCCATCCACGAACCCGATACTGGAGGAATAGTTCGGAGAAAAAGTTAAGTGGCTACTCCACCTCTATGTGGTCTTTCGAATGTCTCTGTTGAAGTAAGGCAACTTTTGTTGAAGACGTTTCACCATCAATCCAAAATTGCATCTAAATGTTAAGTGCGGAGCCTCCTGATTTCTACTGATGTTTATGTGTTGCTATTGTTGCCTAACGTGGCTGGTGGACAACCATCCTGCATAGCAACATGCCATTCACGCGGCAGGTGGCAGCTCATTAGGGCCACTCTCCTCATGGATGAGGAAATTCTTGGGGAGAGGGATGTCAGGACATTGTTATGAGCAGACGATAGGCGATGCCGCGAACTTGCTCCTCTATTTAATGACAACTTTTCAAGTTTGACATAGAGTCTTCCCTTTCCAGAATTTGGGTGTTGTCGTCTTGAAAGGATCATCCTTTCGATTTGAGTTGCACATTAAACGCTGCTCGGCAATGTTGTGCCATGCGCTCCTGTAATTGCTACTTGGTTGCGCCAATGTTATTACAATCCTACGCATAAACGAAAATGAGGCTGGCTCTTTCGATTCGGCGGGTTTGAAATGCATTGTTATTATAAATTACAGACAAAAAATCCAGTTGCCTCGAATTGATCTGTGTGACTGAGAAGCTCCACAGACATACTCTCTAAATTGACAACATGCACTTTTGGGCTTATATGTGGCGTTACATCCCAGACCGCATCATCATCTTTTTTTTCCAGCCACTCTCTTTGTTTATTTACAAACACCATGAAAAGGTCTAATTATGCAAGTGCCGATTGATCATTTCCAAGCTTTACGTTTTATTTCTATCCGTTCTTTCCTGCCTTCCCTGTTGCGGTTCTTTCTCTTGCTTTTCAATCTGCTTCTCCATCTCAGGCTGACTCTCATCCTGTCCTGCCCCATGGACTTGAAGAATTTCCCCATGGACATTCAGACGTGCACCATGCAACTTGAGAGCTGTGAGTCTTCTTCTTCTCGCCCTCACCCTTTTGGCTGACTTTCCTCTGTTTTTCCCCTCTCTGCTTCGTATACACTGTAAAGTGTCCAATTAGGAGACGTCGGGGATACACTGTTTCTCCACTGAAGAGTAAATGTATTTTGTTATTGATGTTCTATTCATAAATTCATTTATGGAAGGCTCGTTGATCTTTTCCTAATTGCATCCCCTGCGTCTTGACTATTTCTGCAAGTTTGGCGACGCAAGAAAAAGCATCTCCTTTGCATTGGGTCTATTAAACCACTTTAAAACGCTATTTTCTCTTTCACTGATAAAGTCAATGGGAGAAATAATGGGCTCCCCTTGCCCTCCGAACAAGATAGGATCTGCCCCCGTGGAGCCAATTTCCTTCGTATAAATATAACACTTTATATATTTTTTTTGTGGCTATTATGAAACATGAACCCTCTCTTGGTGCCTGGCAGTGACCTGTCCCTTTGTCACAAGGACAAAGGTGCTTGTTGCCAATGCATCTCCCGATTCCCCCCCCCACCGCCACCACCATCTCACATCTCACCGCACACACACACCCACACACACGTACACTGACAAACAATTCAAGCTTGGCACTGCTATCGCTACTCGTGTGTGTGCTTATCTGATGGCACACAAACAAAAGGTATTGTTTTGCTCCGAGCTATTTGCGCCCTCTTTGCACTGGAAACAATATGATTTATTTCAAATGTGTCATGAAAAAAATCCAGTATATTGGTGCAGAATGTGCGTCAGGCAACATAAATGATCAAGAAGGTAGATGGTTTATCCCTCACTGGTAATAATAGGGTAATAGATGTACTTTTAAAGCGACGATACACAATCGTTTTAAATTTGCTTATGCTGCGATAGCTTTAGAAATGATCTTACTCAGTTTATTTCAAGAGAGTCATGTTCCGCGAATGGACCAAATTAAAGAAAACATTTGCGGAAAAATGTTGAACTAGAATACTGAAGATAAACAAAAACAGGAAAAAGTCTAGAAAAAGTTTTTACTTGATGTCTAAGTTTGTTTTGCACATAGAGTGCAATTTGTGCTATTCATATGAGACACAAACCGACCCACGAATTGTAAAAATCCTTGTATGATTGATGCTCATTATAAATACAGTGATATTTTTTACCAAACATCCCCTTCCTTTCTTTACATTTTTATCTCAGTGATTCATGTCCTCCAGCTGTGCTATATGTGTATATATATATATATATATATATATATATATATATATATATATATATACATACTGAAAATATATATATACTGAAAATATATTAACACTGCTAACCTAGAGCCATTAGTTCTCATAAATCTGCTCCGTGTAATAACTCAGGCGCACGGTAACGTTTATTATCTAAGGAGCGTTTTAACATGAAAAAGGGAGCTGCTCTGACAAACAGTCGTTACTTTATCGTCTGTTTTCCCGTCACTCTCAGATAGTGTTTTTATTGCACCTTGAATGCGACGTCAATTACGTCCAAATCCCTCTCAGTTACAAAGAGAGAAAGCGAGAGACAGAGACAGAGATCGAGAAAAAGACGGGAAAAAAATCATTGATTATCTCAGGAAAGCATTGCCATTCTCTTCACTTGTTCCAGGTGAATGGCGGAGAATTCCCCTCATGAACAAGATAAAGTGGATTTTAGTGGAGTTGTTTTTCCAGTCAGTTGCTACTGGCGAGGCTAGAACAACTTGAATAATTTATGTGAGGCCTTATGGGTCCGGGTAGACATCAGTATTATTCAAATCTGTGCGGAATTCTGCATTGTTGTTGCATGTGGCATGCATTTTTCATACATCGACTGCATAATCAGGCAGCTGAGGGAAAGAAGTGCAAAACATTTCATGTGGGAGCTCTTTAATTGGACTCGTACTTAGTCGGACACTTCGTGGGCTTTACAAAAATGTTCTTTTCGGAAATTACTTCTAGGCACCGCTAAAGTGCGCCAAGCACATTTTCATTCATACACAAGAAGCAACGCTTGTCCCGTTTGCCACTGACTGTTCCGAAACCTTGGAGAGCAACGCTGTTGTTGCTGTTCCATGTGACCTTTGCTGTGACAAAGGTCAGGTCAGCAGAAAGCCAGCGCAACAGTCTTCGTTTACATTCCTCCCAGCGTCTAATTAGTCAAATTGTCACTCACACATTGTTTGATATCACGTCAACAATCGGGGAAATTAATAGGAAGAAATGAAGGGAGATTTCAATAGTGGCCTAAGTAATATTTACAAATTAAGAGTCAGCATCAGGTGGTATTTCTTTTCTGAAACGTCATGGATAATGGATAATAGAAATTACAACGCATGGTAGAATCCATATTGCACAAGATTTCATTGGTATAATTTAAGAATAAAATAAAGAAATTGTTCAAAAAGCTTGAAAAAAAGCATTAAAAATAAAGCCAGTTTCCAATTTAATTGTATTAATTTTACTTATTGCCTGATATGGGCTGCCTTTTATGTTCCTATATGCATCATTTTTTTCCCTCCAGTCGACCATGACTTATTTTGTTTTAAATTCCATTTTCATACGGTTAACTTGTATTATACCAGTAACATTGTTTCATACATTTCCAAAATTGCTTACGTGCTTACTACACACTAATTGTGTAGCAGTATTACAATGATTTATTCAAATCACTTATTTTTCTGCCAATGTTTTTTTTTGTATTTCTTTTAATAATGTCATTTTAGTTGGAGAAAATTTTAATAATTTTAATTTAAAAATTGTAATTAATATTTTTTGAATTTATTTTTCTAATGTCGCGATCAGTTATGCCGATGATACGTTACGATTTAAAGCCTTGCCCGATAGTGGCTGCCAATTTGAGTAACGAGAAATCTAATGGGTTAGTCTGATGAAAGTTAATAATCAAAGATTTAGTGCGTTACTTTTCGACAAACAAGTCCACAAACGAGCAGCATGCCAATCCTTCTTCAGTTGCCACGATTGCCAAAATTACGTTACGGTTTTGGGTGACACTGCCAGAGGGGTATTAATCCAACAGTATTGTGGTTAGAATTGCACGCCTGAACTGACTCAAACAACCTGCAGAAAACACGGAAGAGCATCATCTTGTCTCCCCACTCATTTAATCTCTTCTTTGCCACACCTCCCAAAGTTGGCTACACCATGAACGACCTGATCTTCGAGTGGCTTTCTGAGAATCCCGTCCAGGTGGCCGATGACCTCACCCTACCCCAGTTTGTGCTTAAAGACGAGATGGATTTGGGCTACTGCACTAAGTATTACAACACAGGTAACACAGCAAAGAGTTCTTTGCTTGATTCAACTGTCCCAATGAGTCATGTGATACCGGTGTGGTGTCAAATGCAGGCAAATTCACCTGCATAGAAGTCAAGTTCCACCTGGAGCGTCAGATGGGCTACTACTTGATCCAGATGTACATCCCTTCGCTCCTCATCGTCATCCTCTCGTGGGTGTCCTTCTGGATCAACATGGACGCCGCCCCCGCCAGGGTGGGCCTGGGCATCACCACTGTGCTCACCATGACCACGCAAAGCTCCGGCTCGCGGGCCTCCCTGCCAAAGGTGAGTCGTAGCTATGAGCAATAAGTTTAAATCATGACCTGGAAACAACAAAAAATTCCAATTGCAAAGTACTATAAGTTTGTGTTTACATTTGTGTCACATAATATAGTTTAGTCAGGAGAAACATCTTTTAGGTAGCACGCCTTACTCGCTCTTGACTTGAAGACAGACACAGCGAGGGAACAGGAAGTACAGATTTAAGCCTTTAAATGCTGACTGAGTAAGTTTTACACGGGCCTAGCATCATATTCTTCAAAATTCCAAATCATACAATTTTTAGGGTGTTTATAGTTTAATGTAAACCCTAATGTCTGTGCTGTATTTAGTTCCTATAATTGTATACTTATATGCCGGATTGTTAGCACAAGGTTTTATTGTTGGTGTATCCAGTTTCAGAGAATTTAGCAGTATAAGTCCTTTAAAGGAGACATTTTATACATTTGTCTCACAATGTAAAGATGGTTCATTGTTGTCTTAATTTGGTCAAAATACATCAAAGAGACGGAATCATTATTTACACATCCTATTTCATTTCAATTAGTTGATATGTAGATCACACTTTATTTGAATGCGGGTTCATAAGACTATCATAATCATGACGTGACACCTGAATGAATCCTTATGACAGATGTCATTAAGTGTCATTCGGTAAATTATGTCACTTTTGATGCAAAGTTGACATTGTTTCAAATGTCTTTGTCACAAGGATTCATTCATGTTCATGAAAGGTGTCACGTCATGATTATGACATTCGTGTGACAGTCTAATGAACTCATATTCAAATAAAGTGTTACCGATATTTATCTATTGCAAGTGAGCGGATGTTGTTACTATGACGACTGGGGCGAAGCTGAGGAGTTTAAGAAGGCAAGGGGCTTCTGCTTACAGAAGCAGAGTGTCGAAGAAAAAGCAAGCAACTGTAAAGAGTTTTTTTTTTTAAATACTCGTGATGGTAGCACTTGACACACTAGAGTTCAGATACACAAGTGGACGGATCCATCTTCGCTGAAGACAAATCGCTCTTCCCCAACTGTGTCAAAAACCTCGCAGAGTAATCAAGTACTGTATGTGCCGCTTATAAGAAGCTAATGCTGTTATATAACGCTAATCTGCGTATCCAATAAATGTCAATTGAGCTCTGCTTACCTTTTAGCTTTGAAATGATGATTTTTCCAAAAGTGATGGAGTCAGTGTTATTCTGCAGCTGGACTCCGGCCATCACTTGAAAGTGGCTCTGGATTGCCGCCAAGCCAAGTTTCCAAGTCAGAGTGGGAGAAAGTGTGAGGGACAATAATGTGTCAATTAAATTCAGAATGGCTTATGACACATACATTTGCAGAAATGGGGAGATAAAAAAATACTTGCTCTAAAAAGCAGTCACCTGGTCATTAGGTTAAATTAAACCTTGAAACGTGATTCTGAGATGGCAACAGGTTGAAAGCAGCAATTTTAGCTGAAATCTCACACTGACCTTTGACATCATCACATGTTCAATTCCGCATGTTTGTATTCTTCAGCGTTGAGAGTCCGGTAATGGAGCAGTCATCAACATGCCCACTCACTGTCAGTTATCTGAGGAAAAACAGCTTTTGGAACTGATTGCACAAGTTGGGAATTTTAATGGTTTAGACCAGGCATCACCAAATGGCGGATCCGGACCCATGGCCAATCTATGATGAATTTTTTTTCAGAGCGCATTCGCAAACGTTGGCGCTGCAATTCTAGTAAATAAGGAAAAGGCGTCACTGATTTGAGCCAATCAAATCATTTTGTTTACGATCCACTGCCAATTGCGCAGCAGACCGGAAGAGAGTGCTGCTGACAGTATGCCTTGCTAAAAAGTTAGCGAGGTCGATGCGTGTTGTTTTAAATGAATGGACGGAGAAATTTAGTTGCGTTCTGGCTGCAGCCAATTCAAAACCAGTGTGCATCACATGCTCCGAAACCGTCGCGACATTGCGAAGCGCCACAACGAAACAAAGCACCGCCCTTTTGTGCACAGTTATCCGCTGACGTTTGAGGTGAGCGCAAGCAAGAACATCGAACTTCGAGTGCAGTACAACAGATTTTTACATTTTCGTTTACATCCCAGCGGCATGCAAACGAATATTCAGTAAAAGTATCATGGATTTTGGGGAAACATAAAAAACGTTCAAGTGATGGGGAAGTTGTGAAGGAGTGCTTAAATGTGGTTGCACAAACATTATTTAAAGGAAAACACAAAGCCCAGATGTGTAAAATAATCTACCAAATCCCAATGGCCCTGACTTCGTTCCAACCCAGATTTAAGTCACTGGCAGGGCAGTCACAAACTAATTTTTCTCATTAAGAGAAGTTAAAAAAATATTCAAACGAAAAAGTGGTGTCAAAGCTCATTTTGAATTAGTTTTTCATGAGGACAGCCATTTTTGTTGATTGTGTACTGAACATGTTGACCTGGTTTACTTGGATAATTAGGCTTTCCGTTTTTTTTTAGGCTAATAACTCTTTGATTTAAAAAAAAAAAAAAAAAAAGGTAAAAGATGTTAACTCAATGCTTAGCACTTGATATATTTCTGCAGGATATATTTTACTGTTTTTTCTGGAAGTGGTACCCTTAAATTCCTGGAGCCACATTTTCTTGAATGTGAAATAAACGCCTTATATTTGTTTGACTGGCAAAGGTGTTTAATGGGAACATTGCTAAATATTTCGTATATAAGTGCGCTCTGTTGAAAATGACTAAATATCGAAACTATATACATAGGCTAGACATTTCGTGAAGTTGGACTTTGGTTCGGACCTTTTAATTGGAAGAAATTTTCGTCGTGGACCTCTGTGACTTTTAATTGACTACCTCTGGTTTAGACCATTGCCATCTCACACCCACCTTTGTAGATTGTACTCACCTTTCATCTACCAAAGAACAATCTATTATTTTGTTTGATTGCTGATATATCCCAGCTGAGAAAAGGCCAACTCAGATGCTCAATGTCAGGAGTTCACGTTTAATTAAGTGAGGATCAGGTAAGGGATTGACTGCCTTGGTCCTCCCGAAAGACGTCGAAAAGGAGCCACTCTGGATGGGCGGAGTTATTCAGTGATGAAATTGTGACTTTGCATGTATGTAGGACAAATCCCGAGATGAAAAATATGAGCGAGGAAACGTCCAGGGTGAGGTGAGGATAACAACAAAACAGATGACGAGGTCATATTGTCCTCCGCGTGAGAGCAAAGTCAGGCTGTTTTTTTGTCATCTGGAATAGCAAACACATGTTCTGCTTGATTGGCCGGGGATCAATGTGTTTTAGGGTATGAGAGTGCAGCATGTAACCATGGCAACTGAATTTCCGCCTCATGGGATAGAACGACTACGCTGACAACTGAAGACAAAGACACATAAGAGAATTATGACCACGTAATGGATTGCATGGTTGCATTACGTCACATCACATGCTGTCTATTCTCATCTCACCGACACAACGAGGCAACATTGGGCACTGTTAAAAATGAGTGTAATATTGAAACAACAAAACATGGCTCGTCAGGAGGAAACAATTTGCCTTCGTACGTCATTCTCTTGTGCTTTAAGTTCTCTTCTTAAATTGGGGCTCTATATGACGAGCGGGCTTCGTGCGTTGTTATTAACACAATACAACCGATACATATAGCATCTTGCTAAAGTCAATGTAAAAAAAATAAATAAATTTTAAAAAAATCCCATTGACAAGATAATAGACAATTAACATTGAATTCTGGGAGTGATAGTCCTTCAAATATCACACACACAAATGCTGTAGTAACACATGTAGACAAACAATATAGCAATACCAGTCAGGCATTTAAAGTAAATTTCGGGTTGTTGCATAAATGCAAAATTCATTGAACAATATTGTCTATTATTCATGATTTCAATATCAATTAAAATAATGATGTGGTTATTGTTTTCTCCATCACCATCATTGGACGAGTGGTTACCTTGTGTCTCCTGAATTGAGGCACTTAATCAAGATGGAACTATGTTGCAGTAAGATGAGGAGTTTCATTTAGACAAAGTAGTACTTTAGGAGGGGGCATTATTTTCTCGAGAATATTCGAATAGTGAGGTTCAAAGCTAACAACCATTTCCGTTGGATGTAAAAAAAGAAATTTAGGGTCGTCAAAACACTATCTGCATTTTAGGATATCGTGCACTTAATGGACAACACGTCATCTTTCTCACCACATGCATTTTGGGTTCTTTCGCCATCATCTCAAAATCAATATTAATTGTAACCTGCTTCACAGCACAAAGTCTGACTAGTGTCCCAGCGTACTGGCAGATGGTGGAGAAAAACATTGCCGCCACGCCATCGCCTGCAATCTGGTTTAGTGACCACAAACGCAATAGAGACACCTTTTTCACTACGTAAAGCGCTAACTACGTCCATTACATTTGAGCGCTACTGGAAGTCTGCCCAAACACTTTTATTTCATGTTTTTCATTTGATTGTTAAAAAAAGCTGCAGCAAATTTCTCATTTAGGCAGGGCGACTGGCTTGACTGGTCTTAGGCTGGATCTTGGATTGTTGGAGCCCAGTTTACAATGCAATATAACAATTGCCATCACAAACTGTTGTCGCCAACATTAACAATCATGTTCAATCGCAAATTAAGGACACTAAAACTTAGCTAGCTGCTAAGCAAGTTCCCGATAAAGGCTGGCAAGAGCCGTCAGACTTGTTTTTAAGGGCGGATTAATAGGCAAGGATGACTATGCACTATTTCATGCTGACAGACTGACTCAGTTGCAGTTTCTACGGATCAATTTTTCACAAACTAGGCTTAGCCAGTTGCGCTAATTTAGCTGCCAAAATCAATCCTGTGGTTTTGATGTCACTTCATCCCATACTCACCTTCTAAAATTCCGAGATAAGAAAATACAGTTCGCTGCACTGCACAATTCAGATTGTATTATATCCGAAAACTCGACTATTGGATGGAATTTTCAGTCGGTTATCCAAATACCAAAAACAATTATTCCTGCCGCCCCACATCGAAACACATAACCATTCACAACAGGGACGTGTGATGAACCTTGCCGCATGTCCCTGATACACACAAACTTTCACACAGTGGCGACTTCTGCATTTGGCGTCTTTGCCTTCAGTGGGGACTTGCCTGACTTAATCCAACGCCTAATACCACCATGATCAATTTGCAGTTATACAAACTAGTAATACCACTTAGTATGCAAAAATCCAGTATCGCAGCATGCAACAACATACATCATGTTGGGCATTTCATAATCGACATTCATCTAATAACATAAATGTAACTAATCATATTCATATTTTTGGAACAGCAGTAGAGATTTTATGTATTAGGTTTTATTTTCATTTGAAATTTACTTGATACGTACTACTTCCGGTTTTAGGAATGTACTTTTATTTTGAATGCAAACTTCCTGTTTAGTACACTTCACACGTAAGGTAACTTAACGAACAGTTCGGCCACGAGTTTCAAGTTGATCTTCGGAAAAACGAACATTTCTTTCACTAGCACCCCCCCTGAAGAGGCAAAAGGTGTGTAAATGATGCATAGGAGTATTTTGTGTTTGTAAATATTGAGTGTTGAATGTGAAATATGTTAGTTAATTGTTTGCGTGTGTTTTGTAATGTGTTTCAGCTCTTACGGTGATTAGGTTTGAAAGGTTACACGTTTATAGATAAATGTTGCTCAAAAAAATGAACATAAACAAAATCATCAGTAAAGTCTCATCCTTGTTCGGAGGGCGTGCTACAATGACAAAAAAATGTAAACACTAACCATCCAATCAGAGGATGGAAAAATGCTGAAGTTTTTGTGGGCCAGTTCGATCAAACACATTTATTCCTCTAACAGCTGATTGAGAATGGTGGGGTGTCATTTCCTTTTTCCTACTTTGGTATTCGTGTCTTAACAGTCAGCAAAGCGCCGATGCATTGGATGAAATCTATTCGCAACACGTGCTCAGTGGCCGTTGCTGATGCGCCGTGACACTTGCTCTCATGAGCGACTCGTCCGGGGGATCTCCCCAAGCCCGAACCGTGACCTGTCTTATGGCTATGTGTCAACTGCCCTCCAATCCTACTGACTCATTACCATTCTCGGCCAAGCAGGAGAAGTGGCTCGAGTTTGGGTGCAGATGCTCACTTTAATCTCATTGATTTGTCTATTGAAGAAGAGGCATGACCTTGCGCGTGCGTGTGTGTGTGTGTGTTGTGTGTGTGTTCCGCAGGTGTCCTACGTGAAGGCCATTGACATCTGGATGGCGGTGTGTCTTCTGTTTGTGTTCGCTGCCCTGCTGGAGTACGCAGCGGTCAACTTTGTCTCCAGGCAGCACAAGGAGTTCATCAGGCTGAGGAAAAAGCAACGGCAGCAAAGAATTGTGAGTGTAAATCAAACCGGCCTTCACACTTTGGCGAGACAAACAAATACAAATTGCAGACTGCATATAAAGAAAGAAAAAAAAAAAAGCTCCAGATCTTTGACTTATGCCTCCCATTACGATGAACAGCGATATATATCCAGGAAGTGACAATACGCTACGACTGGCTGTCATATCCCATGAATAAGATCTGCTCCTTGTTGCCATGGTGACTGCTGACCCTTGAAATGCCCTTGCCGTCCTTTCCCTTTTGTCATTTGATTTGACACCGTGCAACAGCTAACCTGGACAACCCTGTAGCTAATCAAACCTGCAAAATCCATACCACCAAATCCAGCGGAGAACCAGAAACGGAACTTAATGGAATATAGGAAAAAGCTATCACTGTGCAGGCTGCTCAGTAAAATTGGTCTAAGTCGATGCGGCTAACCGTCCAACAGATTTTGCTGTCTAATTGGTCTATTGTCATAACAGTGCCAAACATATCGTGGGTACGAGGGCTTTACGACAAGATAAACGCACGTATTCCTAAACCTTTTTCAGCGGCAAATGACTTTTTTTACCATTTCATTTGACCTGATGCTATGGAGCCTGATTTTCACCTTTATAAATACGCAAGTGGAGAGGTGAGATCCGGGTGGGATACATTGTGAGGACCCATCAACAGATGCGCTAGTTATTAGTGTCTAATCAATCCCTAATGTCGCGTTCAACCAAAGGTCCTGTTTTTCAACAAACGAAATGATAGAAATGTTTCAGCCTTCACTCCAAACCTCATTTCTTTCCAACTGTGTGTTTTGATCACGTCTTATTGACTTTGCTAGCAGACATAATCAAAACCCCAGCAGCTGTTATTACAAGCTGATCTCTGAAATTCTGAACTCTGAAGAGGCGCACGTGAGGTGCGTAAAATCAACTTATTTATTTTCTCCCCCGTTGAGCGTGTCCTGCTTGGAAGCAACAGAAAGTAAACAGTAATAAATCATGTTCAAGTATCCCAACTGTCCCTCTACAGGTTGCGCGGTTTCTACTCACAGTAATAATCTGATCGGAATGGTCTTTCCATGCTTTTATATGGAAAGCATGCTTCTTGCAGATCTTCTAAAGCACTTTTTAGCATGTGACAATAGCGTCTATGAAGTGACATGATTATACTTTTTTTCCGATTGGAAAAGGGAAGCATTTATTTGTCCGAAATAGATGGTGACTCATTTGAGGAAATTCACGATTTAATTATTAAGACGTTACGCACTTAATCCATCCCTTCACTTTTATCCTTCAAAGAATGGACCCTTTACCGTGTAGTCCTATTGTGCAGCTTTGAATTTTGATTCTTTTCCTGTCATGTCGGCTATTTGACTTTTTGAATACGTGGCTCCGAATCATATCAGATCCTAGAATTATCTTCCCAAATCAAAATATTTTATTTGATAGTAATTTATTTCATTAAAAAGGAGGAGGAGGAGTGACCATAATAATAATTGCAACTGTGTGTTTTGGAGGAACTCGCCTGTCTGAACGGGAGTGACGAGTCATTGCGGAACGTGAACGTCATTCCCGCGAATGATACCACCTGCAGGAATGTGACTGAACACTGCAGCGCCTGTATCAGGGTAAAGCGTGAACCCTGTGTGAACCCTCAACTCTAAACCCTTACTAATTAACCGACTGTGCTGAAAGTTCAATTTGCCCCGACAAACACTTTTGTGTCAAGACCACAAGAGTGTTCTAATCCTCCCTTTCCTTTCTGACCTTGTTTTTGTTTTAACCTCAAAAGTGTGTGTTTTGTTCCACTTTATCCCATTATGTTGCCTGTTTTTTGGGATCAATGCTCGTTTCTAACCCACATTGCCTTTTTTTTAAGACAGTCAAACGCATTATGTTTCAATAAAATGATCAATTTATTTGGGTGAAGAGTTGCCATAGCCTGAAAAAGTGGCCAGAAATTGCAACAAAAGTCCAAAGTAGTCATCAATGGAGTGAATTCAGTCCATAAAAAAAAAAAATATATATATATATATATATATATATATATATATATATATATAAAGAAATGCCTCTGTGTGATCTCGCTGCTCGACTCCACAGGACGAGGAGATGCTGCGGGAGAGCCGTGGCTTCTATTTCCGAGGCTACGGCTTGGGCCACTGCCTGCAGTCCAAAGACGCCACCGCCGTGGAGGGGCCCACCGTTTTCCGCCCAGCGCCTCCCGTGACGGTGCACGACGGTGAGTTCCTCCACAAGCGCTTCGTGGACCGGGCCAAGCGCATCGACACCGTCTCCAGAGCCGTTTTCCCGTTAAGCTTCCTCATTTTCAACATCTTCTACTGGGTCACCTACAAAGTGCTGCGACACGAGGACATTCATGCCAATTTGTGAAGGGCGTCCACCTTTCTACGGATTTTGCCAGGATTTGCCTCTATTGCAGCGAGGAGCAGGAGCATTCCTCTTGGAATTGGGAATGAACGCTCAACTCGAGAGCATCTCCGGGTTCTTGAGAGTGTTCAAAGCCAAATTTTAAAAAAAGAAGCTTCAGGATGGAGCTTTTGCCTTCGGTTGGATTCCATCGACGGATTCTTGACGGTGATGTCATCGAGTGAGGACTGATGAGACTTGAATTTAAACACTTTGCGTTTCCGAATGTTTTAAAAATTCTAACAATGGTGGCTTTTTCTATACTTTTAGTTCAACAGGCAAGGTTGTCTGAAAAGTGTCTTTTGATATTTACAACTATTCTGTCAGTGTTGACTTTAGCTACTTGTATTGAGATTCAATAGAGATATATTGACTGTGCAAATTGTATAGTAATAAAGCAGCCGTTGACAAAACCGCACAAAGCACAAAAAGGTTTTCATTTGAAGTCCAAATAAAATGTTCTTTTCTGCCAGGATGGTTGAATTCCTTTGAAATCAAATGAATTAATATCTGCATCACATTTGAGGCGCTTTCACTTATACAGTGGATTTCCACATATTTCTGGTTCAGCATTTACAAATTCACGTGATTGTTACTTTTTTATTTTTAAGTGAGCCTCCTTTATTTGCTGAAAAACTTACTTATTCACAATTCTGTGGCATCTCGGTACAAAGGAACTTTGTTGACGTGAGTTGAGGAGATGCATTTGGACTAAAGTAGTGATTTGCTGCCCTCTCGTGGCGGCTTGATTCCAATGAACTATGTTGGATTGGATTAAGGAGCTTCTTTTTGACAAAGCTTATGTGTTGCCGCCATTAAAGTTGTATTTTATTGTATTCTGGGCATCTATAGACAAATCTAAATTCAATTACTTGTTGATTTTTGCTATTTGCGGTAGGGCCGGTTCTCTAACACCGCAAAACACTTAAGTTTGCTCTAATTCACTTTCGCTGCGCCAACAATTGTTGTCAAAAGGGATTTTGGACTTATTTCCGGGAGCTATTCCCTTTCCCAGTTGTCAGCTTGGCTGAAGAAGGTCGGAAAGCTCTTCGGCCGAGAAGGCAAGTGCGAAGGAGTGTTCTCAGAGAGGGACGACAAATGACTTTTTTAATGGCAAATCAGAGTGTTGTCTTATCAACTAATGACTTTGAAATGGGCTCAATGTTCCCCAGCTAATGAACATGATTCAAAAGAGGCATCCTGAGTCCAGTGTCATTTCATCCTGTACCTTCTCGTGTTTTAATGTTCTCTTCCTTTTTCAAACCAGATGAAATCACAGCCTATTCATTTACTTTTACTTTTGTGAGGGACGAAGAAGAAGGTGAGCCGAAGTTCACAAATCAACATTCCACATTTGCTCATATAATGATTCAAATACACTGTTGTGCCCCAATTCACAAGCGGGTCCATCCTCTTATAAGGCGAAAATAATATTTTTTAAAAAAAAATGCCGCCTCCTTTGCCAATCAGAGAGAAATGGGCAGGAAGTGTAATCACCTGAGTTCGCCAGACACTATTTGCACAGCAGCAGCTACTGTACTACAAAACCTCATCAGCAATTGAGTGAATATTTGCCAAAGAACAGAACTTGTTGAGAAATACTCTACGGACTGTTCCCCTTGGAAGAGTGTCTGATGGGCCATCGGCTGGAGGCTTGCAATCAACTCCTTTATATTATTGATCTCCTTATCTCCACTGAAGCCGAAGGGAGTTGAAATTACCTCCAAGGATAATGCACGATTGGAAGTAGTGATTTAATCTCCACCAGCATCGAAAATACTACAGATAAAATCATCTCGTTTCATGATATTGCGCATGACATTTTAGGCTGTTTCCACACAGATACTGACTTTAAAAACCTGCACGTCACCGCTGTTTTGAATGGCCATGACGCAACGTGGGCGATGACGTTGACTGTCAATTGAACTCAATATTTCAGTTCATTTTGCATGACTTGCCATTCTAGACTACAATTAAATGTTATAATGTTCAAGTATCCAAGTTCCAGACAAAAGAATGAATGTAAAAAGCGTCCAGCTCCAGACCAGAGTCCGCCTGTTGCGGACGTCATCTGTCATCCATTCACTAAACCGTCTCCCTGATGACATTCTCACATCCAAAACCCCATCTGACTTTTACAGTTTCCCTTTTTTGTGCAAGCACAAAGTCAAAGTCAAGGGGTGGTCTGTCTTCAGTCATGATGACCATAAGAGCACATCGGTGACAACATAAGAAGCTTTTCTAAATCCAGCAGCCTACCATGACCGCGTTTGCAGGGCCCTCGATTTACGAGCCGTCGCCTTTGCTGGAAATCAGCATATCCCGTCAGATCTTATATATCGCCGGATGACTGATGGTTTGCAATAAGACGAACCCTTGGCATTCACTAGCTAAATTGCGCACAACCTCCTGAGACTGTGATGACTTAAATAAATCCCATCTGATCCATGATCCCCCAATGGAAGAGTGGAGCCATATGAGAACAAGATGGCGATATTAAAAGGACTGGATGACACTTCCCTAAAGTCAGAAGTAAACAACATTTATGCACATCACTTGGGCCGAACGTTTATGGCCCGTGGGGTTCTATGCATTGCAATTCCAACACCAAATAAAACCCAAGAGGAGCTGTTCTAAAAGTGTTTAGTCTACAAACGCTTATAATAAATAATAATAAAGAGTGAAATGAAATGTTCTGCGCGCCTGCTTTAAGTCATCTGATTTGTTAGGCGTGCATCTATGGGTCATTGTGTCCAAACGGTGTCCTTGTCCCGTCCCTGGGGGGGTAATCAGTATAAAACCCCTTCCCTCCGACTCCCAGCCGAACATCAATGTGGTGCCAGAGCCCAAAGCCGCCTTTAAGTCCTCCCGATCGATAGCGCTTGCTCTTCCTGCATGCACGTCAGCAGATAAAAATCACACACTCATGTTTACGGGGATTGTTTCATCGTGTGACATTTTTAAGTGCAGCGTCACATGTTTTGATAGAGTCGTTGCGTGTCGGCTATTGTAACGATGGGCAATAACAGATGTTGTCGTGTGCATTTTATTTTACAATACAGACACCAGAGTATGCCACACATCAATGTATCGTGAATGCCTATTTATTTCATCCTGAATATTCAAAAACAAAAGTATGACAACTTCTTTTGATACGATACACTAATTGTGTTGCGTAAAAAGGAAAAAGAATTATGCTTTTTAATTAAACAGAAACACCACTGCTGTGAGCAACAAAGTTGCAATACGCCGATGAAGGGGATTGAAAAGTCAGTTACAGTACACAAAGAAAGGCACTTGTGTAAAAACAGTCAGTGACCTGCCATCTGTACTTGTTTTCATGTTGCATTCTTGTCAGAATGTATACACCGCAAAGGTTTCCTCCCGCCCCCAAAAAATATCAAAAATATTATTTGATTGACACCAAAAACAGTGTAACAATTGTTGAATAGCGTTACTCATTAAGCAATGTAATTGTGGACATTTTCCAAATAAAAAAAAAAAATATATATATATATATATATATATATATATATTATGATGATGTGTGAAGCCAATTTAAATGACAACATTAAATTGTTATTTGTTACATGAATATTAATCCTGGAGATTAACACAGAGAATCAATGAAGCATAAAAACACATTATCCTTACGTCATTGATTAGGAAGTCCTTCCTTCCTCCTAAAAAACAACGAACAAAACCTGAGGACAAGAAAAATGTGCACTGGAAGCTTTCAAGAGGAAATTCCACATTTCAAGCATCAGTGAAAAACGCATCCCTGTGTCAAGTGATTGAGAAAGGAATCCACACGAGGATTCCTTTCTGCTAATCTCTCGCTGTGCTACAACGGTGCGTGTAAATCCAACATCTGAGAGAATGCCCACACTGTTGGGGAGGCTTTTTTTTTTTTTTGGACTATGTAGCTACCGGCAGCAAGAACAAGGATTTACACGATTCCAAATCTCGAGAGCTACTATGAATGAATATGAATGGGCCCTCCTTTCATTAGATATTCGACTCTTAGCATAGTTGTTGAATTAGTTTGGTGTGGCAAAAACTAAAAAGTCAAACCTAATAAATTATGGATTTGAGTCTTATTTTTGCTCATAGCATCCTTCTGTAGATTTGGAATGCAATGATATGTAAGGCCACTATTGCATCTAAAAATTGTCTGTGATAAACAAGTTCAACTTCGACGTGTGTGTGTAACAAATTTGTAATAGCATCGCACACGTTCAGGATTAGCATCTCGCCACTTGCAGCTCTTTAATTTCATTCTATGTTGCTAGCTAACAATTAAGAATCCTGCAGCTGAATTAAAAAATAATGAATTCTTATCACAGCATAGAATTGCTTCCTTCTTGACATGTTTGACAATCTTCTCCCAGCTCCGAAGCATCTCTTGCTGCTATTTCGGTAAACACCACCTGTCTGTCTTCCCCGTCCATCACGCATGCAAGTCGTAGTCAGCCTAATGCCCACGAGAGCTGTCTTCTTGCCTCGACGCTCCGACTCTGCTGGTGGAGACGAGCCGAGAGGGTATTAGTGGGTTCCCCCAGGAGACGATGCCGACACGTATGCATGCAGGCGTGCTCGTGTTCAACAATGACTTATTCTTTTCCAAAACTGTGAGAACATCCTCCTGCAGAGCTTGCCTACCCTCTTTTTTTGTACCTCAGACTTCACACCGTCTCCCAGCTGAGTTCACTAAAGTTAAAAAACAGCAAAATCCGCACAAAAGTCCAAAGATTTCCTCATCGATTTTCAGGTTGTCCAAGGAGGGATGCATCAGTCACAACAGGACTTTTGAAGATACTTGGAAGCTGTTCTTCCTCTCACCCTCGGCGCGTCTTTGTCTCTGACCACAGAGGCCTTTCTGGTTTGTACTTGGATTTTAGAGTAAAAAAGTTTGTAACCTGGATTTTGGGGATGACGTCGCTTCTGTTGGCAGCTTATTTCACTTGCTTGCAGCGTAACACCAAAATGCAGCCCCCCCATGTTTGCTTTGATGAAAAGGAAACTGCGCTAATAGCTTTTTTCTTGACATTTTTATTTTTATTTATTTATTTGTTTTGCTTTCAAGCAAAAGCCTAAAGGTGATGTGCTCACACTGACTGATAACTGTTCATAATTCCTTCCACCTTGGCAGAATATTACAGATACAAAATATTACCCAGACGACTTAATTGCCCCCATTGCTGGAAAGTTTGCATTCAAGTTGACATTCATTTGGCGTAAAAAAAAATATCCAAGAAGTGTGGCTTGCTATTCAAAAGGGTGGCACAAGCTGCGACAATCAAAAAGGTCAGTCGGCGCTAATTAAAAGAGGACCCACGTAAAAAAAAGCCTCTTGTTCAAATACCACGTATTCCTGAGAATGCCAAAGACAGCTTGATAATGAATTGTGATGTTTTTTAAGGTTAGCCTTTCTATCTTCATCGTGCTTGTTTTTTTTTTTCCATTATTATTATTGGGTAGGTCAAAAACAAAGCTGAACCTGCAAGACCCTGTCAGTCTGCTTCCTCGAATTCTCTCTCCCAGTAAATTAGTTTCAAAACGACCTGTTTCACCTCACGCATACGAGGACTACCAAAAAAAAAAAAAACGACAACAATTTAGACCTGTGGCGGCTCTTTGGTTTAATGGATTAGCATGCTGAAATTTACATGACGGTTCGAAAGAAATCAATTGCAATCGACCCAATGCACAGCATCCTGCAACAGCCGTTCACTTTTGTTTCGACACTAAAAGCAACAATCCAGTCGTGTCTCGAGTTGCAGGCTGCTTTATCTGCAATCTGCCATTCTTGTCGTTGACCCTCATGTGCCGAGCGAGGTGAAGATATACAGCCCAAGGCGAGCAAAAGATGATGAACTGTCTCTTTTCGGGCCAAGAATCTCTTTGATGGCAGGATTTTTTTGTTCTGTACAATACTCTTCGAGAACAAAGTGAAACCAAGCTCATGCGTTGCAGTAAAACTCTAACATCCAGTCGACCGCATAGCATTGGTGCACTTCTGCTTTGAAATAAATGACAAAGTCACAATGACTCTTTCTCAGGCAGCCGAGTGTGCTGACAAAAGAAAGTCACGCTGACATTTGACTTGAAGTTATCTGAAGCCTCTCGACTTGGGTGTATGCTCTCAAATAGAATAGTCAGCTTGCTAAAAAAAAAAAAAAAAGATTGAAAACCAGTAGGATAACGTTTTTCAAACAGACTTTGACCACATATGTTAAAATTGCTTTGATGCCCTTAAAGTGCAGAGTTGATACCTGAAAACCACTGAAAGGAACTCGTGGCACAGTCAAGTCTGATTTCAATCTTGGAGACGGCAGTCATTAGAAAGAAATAAATAGCACCGTCATTTTTGAGACTACAATAACTGAGATTGCTATTATCAAGCCACCCATTTTCTAGACAGTTTATTCTCATTTGGGTCGTGGTTGGTGAGAGCTGCAGTCTATCCTGACTGACTTTGGGTGTGAAATAGCTTATAGAGATTGGAATAAGGTCAAAAGGATTCCGAAAAGGACCGCAGTCGTGGGTTTAACAGTCATAGAGGTGGAATCATTATTAATTATTTCACTAAAGTCGACTGCAAACACTTGAAAGAATAATAATTTGACGGAATCTTACGTATTAGTAATAGTACGACGCTCATGTTGACTGTAATTGTTGGAACTTCCGTCTCGACAGAAGAAACACGATCATGGAGACTGTTGTCGTCAGAACTAGAGAATCAGTTCTGGGCGCTGAGAGTCAGCAATCACTCTTTTTTTCTTTCTCCTTCATTGTATTTTTTTTTTAGACTCCGAGATGTATCGTCTGCTTCTTGTCTCGAACATGGAGCCACCCGTCATCACCTCAATAAAAAATGCATTCCTGGGTAAATATGGAAAGCAAGCTGACGCTAAAGAAAAGTCAAGCTAAAGAAATGATTTGAGCGATTTTTTAAATTGTAAATTTGGGAATGTGAGTTTACTTGGAAACAAGGTGGATGATTTAATAGAGAGAACACTGCACTTGCTTTTTTACATTCAACCTTCAGCTGCTTCACGCGAGTGAAGTGAGTCACGCCGTTATCACAAGATTATAATTTCAGCATTCCTTTTCTGTTTTTGTAATTTGGGGCCAAGAAGATAATCAGACCTGCACTAAATTCCAGATTCAATGCTCTTCTTTTCGTGGTTTCAACCTAATTATTCCTTTGCCACTGGCTTCAAGTGTAACGGAGTAATGAGCAAAGGCCCTCAGGTCTGTAAACAGTGGGGCGTATGTGTGGAGCAACACGGAATTGCTATCATGGGATCTGGGATGCCTAGTTACCATGGTGACGTGGTTCATAAAATGCAGCATCTTTTCAAATCCATTTTTTTTGGGGTGCGTGGCAGCCTTTTGAAATTCACAAAGAAGCTCCATTTTATTGCTTACGCGCTTTCTTTTTTTCTATTAAGGTCAAATATGATGTCAACGCATATGAACGTAGAGTGCTTGGAGTTAAAACTCTATAGAGTAGGGGGTGAAAAGAAATGTTCATTGCTTTCACCACATTGTGCATCATCGGGAAAGAACATGAGTGGATAACCTGCTCCCCTCTGGGCTCTTGTATGACTTTCATCTCGGAGCATGGCAATAAAATGATGTATTCGATGAGGTAAGGAGACACAACGCGACATTATTTGGTTTTATCTGAAAGAGAGAAAAATGTCCTAGAAAAATTTGTTTTAAAAAAATAATCAGAACAAACATTGGAAAGAACAGAAAAAAAATCAAATGAAGCGGGTACTTTGAAATGATAACTACCTGTAACTACATATTATTTACAAAGCTAACTAAAACAAAATATACTTGTAGCGCTTTAAGGGTTTATTTATTTATTGTATTACAGTACAGAGAAATGAAGGTTGAACATTTGGGATTTGTAGTTTATTTTATGAAAAAAATAATTAGTTAGCTTTTTATTTTATCTTGCATGCGACAAAAACTCCATATATTTAAAAAAACTAAACCGACTAATAAAACCACTACTACTACTAATAATAATAATAATAATAAATTAAAAGCTTTGCATTTACATTAAAATCATTGCAGTCGGCATTGATATTGCAGGAACAGAATAGAGTCGCTGAAGTCCATGCATGACATTGGTCCGTAAACTACAAGAACTCTCACCATCAGAATAATATCCAAATTCACGAAAAAAAAGTTATTTTTCCGTCAATCACTTAAATGTAATCCGGCCATGAGTTGACCAATGCGCAGGCGATTATGTGCAGCACCGTGGCCGTAGTGAATTTTCTGACTGCTGTCCACAAAGTCCGCACTGGAGGGCTTATTGGAATGCATTAAATTCCACATTATTCCGTCATTTGTTTATTTGTTAGTCAATATTGTCATTGTGGCGTCCAGAACTAATCACTATTCAAGCAAATATACTCAAGACGCTAACTATTCCTTTGGTGTGAATGATTTTGCCCTGAAGTTGACTGGCAACTCGTTCATGGTGTACCACGCTTCTTACAGCAGCTAGAGTACTTCCAGCTCACCCGCGCCCCTAAATGAGGAAAAGCAGTTTCGAAAATGGATGGCGGAATGGAGCCATATTTTGTCAGGTGAAGTATTTACAGAACAGCTACATTTGCGTGTGTCACCATATATCACAAAATTGCAAAGCTTCCTCAAAAAGTTGCCGACACAAGCCTGCTGTGACGTCCCCTTCAATAATGGGACGGCGCCCAAGAAACGGAAAGGCGATGGATGGCGGATGGCTGTCGGAGTCCTTAGGGCAGACAAAGCAAAGTAATCTGTCACCGCTCTCCATTAATAGCAGCGCTGTGTGGTTACAAAAAAAAAAAAAAAAAAAAAAAAACAACAGATCTGCTGTTTGTTTGTTTTACAATCACAGAACAACACGACCAAACGATGCATCCATCCATCATGCAGAGGCCAGCGTGTCAAATTGGAATCTGACATTTAGAGCCTCGGCGCCTTCACTCACTGGATCTCGTATGAAGTCTAGCAAGTGACAGATGGTTTGCATCAGGCTTGTCCCGAGCGGAGGCCTCTGATCGTGTGACATTTTGCTGAAATGGCCGCTTCGGTGTTCTTTTGCATACAGTCAGACAGGATGTACAGTATGTAGAGTGGAGACACTTGAGGCGTTGTTAACTGTATTATAAGACAAGTATAAAAAGAACCTTATGCTACAGAAATACATGCAATTAAAAACCTTTTTGGGAGGGGACATCAATTACTTTTTATTACAGTGGCAGGCGAGGCGGTGTATTTTGGAACTTGGCCTTCGCTTAGCCCTCACATCCCCGTTGACAAATGCGTTTGGATCCGGTGGAAGTTTGCTCAGCACCGAAGCCCCAAGCTCAAGAATTTCTTTGGCGTTGGGAAATACATAGGCCTACATATCAAATCTTATGGCAGGTCAAAATGCTGAGTGGCAAAACATTTTAAAAAAAAACTCTGGAAGCCACAGTACTGGTGACCAAAACAACTGAATAATTCATCTTCCATTTAAAGATTCAACTCCAAATGTCTACACTGCAGTCACACTCATCAAATAACCTGACGTAAACCTAAAAACGTTAAGCAAAATTAAATACAAAAATTTTAAAAATTAAATTAAACGCACCAGAGATGCTTAGTTATCGACAAAATCCATACTTTTTTGGTATAGTCAGAGCTAGCTAAGTAGTAGTTGCCGAAGTTGCCGTTCTGGAAGTGGAGAATAAATCTTTTATCGGGTTGAACCAAGCCAGCCAGCTTCAAGTGTTGTCCGACTTATCATCACAATGTCCGGTATTTTTTTTTTTTTTAAAGTCCACCTTGAAAATGAATTTTCAATCATGTCCAACAGTTGCCCTTGCTCAGCCACCACCAGATTCAGGTGATGTTCGGGAATCCCACTTTAGTAGCTCTGAACCTGTTTTGTTTACTGACTCAGAAATGTAACTGGTCCAGATTAAAAAATTATATAAAAATTGACTGAAGGCCCTGAGAAGATGACATTGATGTGGCAACACATAAAAGCTGACATCTGATTGGACAAAAAACAAATCCATGAGAGACATTTTCTGAAATGGAGAAACAGCATGTTGGAAATAAATTTAAAAAGCCAGCAGAGAAGGCTTTGACGGCCCTCAGTGCAAGCCACTGATTTTTTTTTTTTTAATTTGTATTTGTCCTAATCAATAAACTCTCTATTCAGCACGAGAAACAAATGAATTGTCCTACATTGATGACAAACATGGTGACTTATTGTCACATTACACTGTCACATTTTTCAGCTTTTTCATCACTCGAACTGTTTTGTGCGTACTCAAAACAGTGTTTCTGCTTTTTTAAATGAATGCAGCCGGCGCGCCAGCCACAATTAGCAAATAATCAAAGCAGCAGCTGTCTTTTTGCATTCGTAGAAAAAATGGCAGAAGCACCGAGCAAAACTCATCTGTCTCTCTGCATGCCTGTGAGAGAGTTTCAGTTTCACAAGACAAAGCGTCAACCATTCATTTGGTTTCATAGCATGGCGTCATATTAACAAACCAACCCGTTTTTCATTTAACATCTGTGATGAACAAGTCTTTTGTTTGTGTGTAGTCTACAGTGTTGTAATAAAAATCAGAAACACTAATAATTATCTTGGTGGTGGTCTCCAGGGGCCTGGAATGGATGCTGTTTCAGTTCTTTTGAATAAGGAAATGATGATATAAGTAATTTGAGTCACAAGGTAGAACATCACTCGTGCAGTCATTTGGTGTTGTGCTTTTTTGGCAGAGTAATATCTCGTCCAACTATTTCCAAGATTGACAAAGGAAGCAGAAGAAGTGACTGTATTAGCTTAAACAAATAAAAATCCTGTTGTTTATTGGAAGACTAAGAAACAACCTACTGTTGCATTATTCACATGTAAAGCTGAAAAAATTCAAGAGTGTTTGTACATTGTACAGTTGTTGGGCCATTTTGACAAATAACGACACGAGGAGGACAAATCAAGCACTGGCGAAAAAAGTGTAATGTGAGGGTTGATGGATGATGGAACACTCTTCAAAATATGAGAGAGATGGAGATAGAATTCTTCTTTAGCAACGCTTTTAACTCAATACACGGAAGCTACAGCATACACTTCCTCACACACTCTCCCACTTGACTTTCACAAACCAATCAGGAGCTAGCAGAATGCAAGTTAATGAGAATAACAGATTAATAAACACATTTACTCAGCTGCTTGTCCAACACAAATGAGAATATCATAATGTATAAATGTGTAAATAATAATTCTGCAAATCTAAAAGTAAATCATATATTTCAGCTAATATATGAATTAACTTTGAATTTACTTTATTGTTAAACTTAATTTCATAATTCTCAATATAAATTCTTACTAACTTCTGAACCTTACAAAAGCAGCAAAAATGAAAAGGTGCAAATATGTTGACATAAAGTATCACTTTATCAGGTGAACTGTTAATGGTGAGGAAAATAAGTTTGGAATACAGTCCAACAGACCACATGGTGGGTTAAAAAAAAAGTTAGGGCTTATACATTTGCCAAGTTCATATTTGGGAACTAATGAAATGTTCATGTGCTCAATTAAAGTTTTTCCAATTTAGTGTGGTCAAGATAATGTGGTGGTGTCAAAATATGTGCCCTGAAATAATCTGTTGCAATTGTATTGTATGTACTGTATGTTTTTTTTTAAACAATATTAATATTTATTTATTTATTTATTTATTCTTTTAGTAAACACAACAAAATGGCAGATCCCGAAAATAGTCCAACACGATACAACTGCTTCCTGGTTAAAACTGTAGATTAAATGTTATTGGATGTTTAACGAGACAATCTTAAACTTCATTGGGCAAAAATCTGGTCAGGTGGAGAAATCCCACAACCAGGAAGTAGGTAAAACAAAAGAAGCCGATGAATGCAATGCTATGTGGGAAAAATAAAGCAAAAATATGTGCGTGATAGCCGGTGCGTGGATGCTGGTTGTCGTATTTTTGTGGGGCCGCGTTAGAGCTCTCGACAACGGTCTGGCTAGAACCCCAACGATGGGTTGGCTCCACTGGGAAAGGTTCATGTGTAACACAGACTGCGACGCGGACCCGGATAATTGCATAAGGTAAAAACACACAAGCCTTACAACAAGACGGAGGGAAAGGAGTGATGTTTTATCGGTGTCGTCTTGATGCTAACCTCCAACCTTTAGAAAGCGAAAAGCTGTTTCCGCCCGGTTTCGAACCGGGGACCTTTCGCGTGTGAGGCGAACGTGATAACCACTACACTACGGAAACTGATGCATTCTTTCCCTAGATATGCATTCATGATTATGGACACCACAGATGTTATTTTCATTGGGTCGACAGTAGAACTCTTACGCGGAAACGGAAAGTTTTTCGTTCCGTCGCTTACTTCTACGCCTCGCGCTCGATGAACCAAGCTGTCCAGGATGAATCCCCCTCCCCGGCCGTTGTGTTGTGCTGTCTTTAAATCCAAAATGGAATGGCCTATAGTAATATTGGTTTCCGTAGTGTAGTGGTTATCACGTTCGCCTCACACGCGAAAGGTCCCCGGTTCGAAACCGGGCGGAAACAGCTTTTTTTTTTTTTTAAATATGACTAATAGAACAAAACAAAGAACAGTGTTGAGCAAAACTGATTATCTCAATTTCCTCAAATGTATTATGTGTGAAATATGAACGTGTTTAGTCTAATGCAAAACCACATTATTCTATTGTATGAACTGCAACAATTGGTTAAATCTGCCATCTAGTGGAAGACCAATTTATTGCCGTTCCTGTCACAATACGTTGCTGGCATCGATAGATAAACTAAATAATTCTGCAGGTGTATGGTATTGTAATACAACAACAACAAAAATGAAAATTATTTTTATTAATCAAAGGGCCACTCAGTGTGGTTGCGGGCCGTCGTCCCTCGTTCTAACATCGGTTGTCTTGTTCTAGTGAACGTCTTTACATGCAGATGGCAGACGTCATGGCGGAAGAGGGCTGGAGGGAGGCCGGCTACCAGTACGTCTGCATTGACGACTGCTGGATGGATCAAAGTCGAGATGCTGGAGGCCGCCTGCAAGCGGACCCCCACAGGTTCCCGGGAGGCATCAAGAAACTGGCCGACTATGTGAGTGCTGTGTATTCAAAATATTGAGGTGAATAGTTCTCTTGATTCAAAAGTCTCTAAGATGTATTGTATTGTATATTCTGTTCACTAGTGTAGTAATTCTCAAAGTGTGGTACCAGGCTCCCTCTTGTGGCACTCCAGTAAAGTATATTTGTACAGTTCCGTTGTATTTTAACTTAGGGCACTGTACATTTGTATTTAATCATTCGGACAGTATTTAGACATGTACATATAATTATCATTGTAACACTGCTCACTTCTGGAGACTTTTAGTCTAAAAGTAAAACCTTGTTCCAGGTGCACTCCAAGGGTCTCAAGTTGGGTATTTACGCCGATGTCGGCACAACCACCTGTGACGGATACCCTGGCAGTCTGGCTCACTATGACACGGACGCCCAGACTTTTGCTGAGTGGGAAGTTGACCTGCTCAAGTTTGATGGCTGCTCCATAGACGCCACTTTGCTTGAGCAAGGCAAGCATTATCATCCTGCTGTTCGCAATAAATGTCCATTCTCTTATTTACAGTTATTGGGCACTGTTTTCTTGCCTTGTTTAGGGGACCAAATAGAAGAAGAATATTTTATAGTTCCAACTCAATTTTTTTCATTCAGGGAAGCTAATTTGGCCATTTAATACCAGTCGAAGGGCCAAATTACAGTCTGGCCCAAATTGGATGCCATAGCCTGGTGGAAATGAGGCGTTGGGGTTTTGCTAAGTCATCTTAAATTCAGTGCAATTCTTCACCAAGTTTAGTTACAGTGTCGCCATAATTTTTCCCCAATGTATTTTGTTAGAATTAAAAATATATTTATACCAGATGACATTACCTGCCTGTGCTTGCATTGTGACATATCATCCTGCAATTGGACATCTAGATTCTAGAATATATTTGAAGTGTGAAGGGCCAATTTCTATAAAATGTTATAGTGCCACTTTATTATCTGTATAAATGACAGACCTGAAAAAGATGATAAAAATACATTTATTATAGACTTTCTACATTACTACCTCTGAAGGAAGAAAATTGCCAGGGTCAATTTCATCACCTCTGTTGAAGGCGCAGCTGCCTGAAAAAGACTTTCCTCAGGTCTGTGTCATTAAATAACTGACATTGAAAAGGGCAGGAAATGGCAGCTTTTTTTTTTACAGGCAGTGTTACACTGAATTACAAAAATGGCATATTTTAGAGGCAGAAGCAGAGATGGCACTTTTTTACCTACGCCCATCAGAAAGAATTGAAAGTGCGATTGAAATCCCAGGGTTGTGCAATTCCCTTAAAGTCATCTGACCTGATAGTACTTATGAGGTGGAGAGTTTCTAGGGCCGAATGGTCCTCAATTTCCGCAGCAGAGTGAAAGGGCACTAACATTTCATCTGTTTTGTTTCAGGCTATGTAAACATGTCCAAAGCGCTGAACAGAACTGGAAGACCCATCGTATACTCCTGCGAGTGGCCTTTTTATGAGTGGCCATCACAAAAGGTAAGACCTGATCCCAAACATGCCTATTCTGAACCACTAAGACATCGTTCAACTTGTGTGGAATTCCCCCCCCCCCCCAGCCTAACTACACCGCCATCGCAGAGACGTGCAACCAGTGGCGCAACTTCGCAGACGTCTACGATTCATGGAGTAGCGTCAAGTCCATTTTGGATTGGACTGATAGTCACCAGGACATCATTGTCCCCTCAGCCGGTCCCGGTGGCTGGAATGACCCAGATATGGTACTACTGTGTTTGTCTCGAGCCTGCAGTCGATCTCCTAAAACGTCCGCTCTCTGGTCTCTAGCTGGTGATTGGGAACTTTGGCCTAAGTCGGGACCAGCAGCAGTCCCAGATGGCGCTGTGGGCCATCATGGCGGCCCCGCTAATCATGTCCAACGACCTGAGGTCCATTTGTCGCCACTCGAAGGAGCTGCTGCAGAACCGCCATATCATCGGGATTAGCCAGGATGAGCTGGGGAAGCAAGGATACCGCACAGCCAAGGTGGGTCCGTTAATACCACACAGTGGATTATCACATTTCTAAATTATGTGTTCCACAGATGGACCATTTTGAGGTGTGGGAGAGACCTCTGTCTAATGGCCGGCTTGCCATAGCAGTACTCAACACACTGGAGATAGGAGGCCCACGTAGGTTCTCTTTACAAGCAGCTCCTGGCTGGAAGATGTGCACCCCGCTTTGCAACGTCACCCAGATTCTGCCCCAGTACGAGGAGGTTGGGCTTCAAATTGGATATCAGGTTGCCGTTAACCCTTCAGGAACCGCTCTGCTTATCATGGACAGCAGCCCGGAAGAAAATAATGACAAAAGATTCCTTACAATGCAATGGTCAAAAAAACAGACATATCTCTAGATGAAAAAAAAATATATATAATTTGTGCATAAAGTTGAGGTGTGCCATTTTTAATCATCAACTTGTCACTCACAGTGCAAATCAGCACTGGTTTGCATATCGAGCATCACAAGCACAATAAAAACAACCGAGAAGCGGTATGGTAAATTTGAACACATTTATTGAAAATTGTGACAACTTGATCCAGAAGAGCGGCCCACAGCCTAGAACTGGATGACCTGGCCCTGTTGAGAGAACACAAGCATTTGTAAGGAGGTGAAATGTGACCATGCCAGATATGTCGCTGTCAGAAGGAGCAACGGAAAGCAGCAGTTGACATGGACAAGTCACTCCACAGTAATCTTGTTATGACCTTTGGACAGTGAGGCAGGACAAATGTGCTTTATTTACGAGCCTATTATTGAAACCGGAGTAATTCAGCTTTCAATTCCACTTTTTCTCATTGCCTCTCTGTGAACTCTGAAGCCTTTGTGCTTATATCATTGTACAAAGGGCAACTTCATTTTTAGAACGTACTAACTTGAAATAATGCTGACTTTTATAACATCACAATAGCACAAACATGTTTAGAACAAGGTTCAATAAAAGACACTGAATACTCAAGTACCTCCAAAGTCATATAACCCAAATGTTGTACGACAAATCACATGGCGCAAACAATTGCACAAATTATAGGCCAAATCATCCTTTCTGCAGACGAACACACGGTCCCATTCATGTTTCTGGCTGTTTCATGCATGCACACGTCTATGCATCTCTGCCCCATGCAAATAATCAAGACTTTGACCCAGCAAAAGCCAAAAGAAGTAAAGCTCCCGTGTTCTCTTGTTATCTACTGACGGGGACAAAAAAGTAAAAGGGAAATCCAATCTCTTTAGTAGTCTTTGACATAAAAAAAAAACCGCAACTTCTCATGTAAACGCAACGCGTCCGTGCTGTCAAAGCGCGACGTTGAATGACCTGCAACCAAAAAATATATCGCTCCTTGATCTCTTCTTTTAATGGCGACATCTACTAAAGATGGCATCACGTTATTGACGTGTGTAGTAAATGAAACATCTGCATGGCTGAATTATTGCCATATATCATTCAAACAACCGAAAACAACTGTTGATTCACGGACAAATGACAGTAGTCTCCCGAGAACTCTGCCCTCCCTCTGAATCATTGTAGAAATAAATTCATTGCATTATTATTACTATTGATTCTACTTTAAAAGGACTCTCTCCATCGAGGCACAACTAGCGCGTGTGGCGGGGTAGTACTGTCATCGGGGTTGGAAGGCTGTCTCCAAGTGCTCAATGCAGAGTGGCCAACTTTACATCGGCAAGTGGAAATATTCTTGCAAGTGTTTGTTTGTTTGTTTCACCTCCTGCATGGACTCCAACAAGTTCTTCGGCCATGAAGACCATGCATCTCCCCGACGGTGAATTTAATGGGAAGGAGCCCCTTCCAATGGCCGAGAAAGAAGCTAGCTGTGTTCACTATCAAATACGCAAATGGCCCTTTCAAGCAGTGCCTGTCTACGAAAATACCAAAGCAAAGAACACTCTAGCCATGCGCAGTTTGACTGCACATAGCGCTGGACTTGCAATGGGTGCGAAAATAAAGCATATACAATGTGCAACCACTGAACATGAATAGAGGGGCAGAAGAATTTAGCACACCTGTACCAAAAAGGACAGGGATGAATGAAGCAATGCATCATCAGTAATTTCATTTGTTGCTGTGGCGCATGCGTGATTTTATTGTATATGCATTTATTCGCACAGTGACAAAAAAATGAGCGCGCAAATAACTACAAAGGGGTCAGTACGGACGCTCGGGCGGATAACAATATTTTCATCGCCACATGGATGTGAAAAGTATGAACTGGCCTCAACAGTGGAAAAGAAAATGGGAAAGGAAAAGGTCTGGCAAACTCAGTGTAATATAAAAACTGACTCCTTTTCTACTGGAATTTGTGTTCAACTTTGGAGGCCCGTATTTTGTTTCTAGTATAAATTCACACAAATGCTGACCCAGTTATCGAAACTCGCCCAACAAACTAAGTGTCTTATGTCCGTCCTACCTTTCTCTTCTTGTCACCGCCCAACTCAAAGTGCTTGCATCGCTTGATGGCCAGCATTCTCTTGGATCGGCAGTTGGCCTCCATGCACTCGAGCCTCAGCACAATCTTCTTTGTTGTCTTAGCCTGGAATCAAGGTGGTGATAGTGTGCGTGGGTTCACAGTCACACATCCAAGGTAGACATTTGCAATCAGGATGGTTGAACTCACCTTTTTACGGAAGATGGGCTTGGTCTGACCGCCGTAGCCGCTCTGCTTCCTGTCGTATCTCCTCTTACCTGCAGGTCATTCACTCATTGACATGACTGTGGTCAAATGTAATCCATCAAATTGATGTCCCACGATAACATTCCCCACCGGACATTTAAACCTACACAGCAGTACGTAAACTCAACAGGCACAAAATATATATGTATTTTCCAACATGTAAACAACCAATGAAATTTCTTTTAATATATCATGATTGAACCAACAATCTCCACTGGGTGCCAGACCACACCTCTGTCATTTATTAAAAACTCAACACTTGAAGCAGACGGCACGATTTGTTTTTATAGCTTGAATTATGACTGATCAGATGATAGGCAGTTCGACTGAACTGAGCTTAAGGCCCTCAATTACTGTCCTACCTACTGTTTTTCAGGCACCCTTTTATAGTCATAGTCCGGCAGTGTCCATAGAAATATTTACTGTAATCATAACATTACTCCTGAATTAGCATAGTTTTGCGTTAGATAAGGCCATGTCGGAGGTCCATGCATTGTTTTGTTCCAGTGCTTAGTGAATGTTATAATGGGTAACTTTACAGCCAACATCCCAAAAATTGTGAATTGCAAAAATACAGGCGGGAGAGACCAAGTCTCATTTTACCCTAGATTGGCACCAATTTTAAATTGTTCACTTTGTTGAAGGCAAACGTTTACATGTGGAATCAATACAAAATGCCAGTTAGATAAAGCAAATACAGCACATTTCCATTTTGAGTAATAACTACTCCAAGTTAAGTCAATAATTGCTGCATCTTTTTAAAAAGTTAGATGGGCACAGGTATTTGAATTTTGTGGGGCATGTTTTCACATGGTGTCTTCACCACTGCATTCAAACTTTCTCCTTAGTAATCTTTTTAACCCTCATTTTAGACAATAAGGGAGCTGGACGTTTTTTAACATCCCGCATGTTTTACTTGTTTCTGCCCTTCAATACAACTGGGCTCTGTTTCGGGCACATGTAGAGCTATTGCTGGTCAATGTGAGGAAAACCAATAGGAATGGGGTCTTGTGATGTATAAATTGTAAACCCAGCCCAAATTACACACTTAACAAGCCACTTACCCTGAGCATAGAGGGAATCCTTGCCCTTCTTGTACTGGGTGACTTTGTGGGGTTGGTGCTTCTTGCACTTTTTGCAGTAGGTCCTGCGGGTCTTCGGGACGTTCACCTGAGGACATCGTGGCACCGTCAGCAATTAGATACTACCCAACTACATTCAATATAAACAAGTACTAAATGAAATGTTTAATTGGTAGAGAATTCGCGCAAAACCATTTGGATAGGTTAGAACAGCTCGCAGACAGCGCCTTAGCATTAGCGCATGCTATAAGGTAGAATTCAACTTATAAATACTACCCATGCAAACCCAATTTATGCATTGTTGGCGACGCATAAATGTCAATATTTTCTCCTAATTTAACTAGGCCAGATTTAACACTCGAAAGACCGGCTAAGAGTTAAATCAGCTTGTAGCTAGCTGAGAAGGTAGCATCGTCACAGGACTAGTTTACGTCAGAAAAACTCAACATAAGTGTGAAATAGCGGCGGCGTGGCGAGTATAGAAACTTTATACGCTTATGTTGACAACCAAACGGCACCGATGGCTTTTTTAAACTTGAGATTACCGTCGATTCTGACAAGTGGATAAGTGTGTTCCATTCGTACCATGTTTGCGTCCCAATGCAGAGCAAAAGAGGAAGTCCTGAGCCGGAAGCATTTGATTTAGTGCAGCTCTGCGGAAAATACCTACACTGCCCCCTAACGACCAAAATACACCCGGAGGACCACGCAAACAAACACACTAAATGCTTTTTAAACTGCTTGAGTGTAATAAAAAACACACAATAAACATCTTGAAAAGCAATATTCTCTTGTATACATTATAATGCAATTTAGTGAAATATGTAAAAACAATACTCCCGCACCTCAATGATATACAATACCATACAGTATATATTTTAATGGTAGCAACCATTTGAATAAACGATTTAAACCCTATCTATTGTAGACCACGCCGGAATGTAGAGCTGTGTTAAAGTTTAACCTATCTTTCACTTGCCACCAAAACCGTCCAGTGCGCTGATATGAAAATGAGCAACAAGAAAGAGAGAGAGGAGAAATGGGGAAGTGTGAGTTCCCCTGCGAGTTTTTTTTTTTTTTGCTTCTCGCATCGCATACGACACACATTTTCTATGGAAGCGTAAGGCGGGTTGCCAGGTGAGGGTATGTCACATGCCTTTTTCAATTTAATCTATCTGTTTACTGTTTCTATGAGCTATCTGTATAATATTTAAAAACAAATACGAATAATAGATTTTCCTCAATATTAGTACTTTCGTGTTACCATTATCATGCATGCAAACGCACACGCTCGCCACACACTTATCTGTTAGCCAGGAAGCATCAGAAAAAAGGGTTCCTGTTCAACAATTATTATTCTGCTATTAACGTGTACATAGATGTATGGTTTGCCAAAGTAACTAACAAATACAAGTAAAACGATTGCCGCCTCCATAAAACAGCAACAGTGTCATTTGGGGACCATATTAAATGTATGGAAATTAAGTGAATAAATCTTTGATTAATATTATTATGAGGTCAGCTTTATTAAATAGATACTGACATTCTAGCTGTCTTTAGGATTGCATCGTAGGCCACGTTTTAATTTTTACAAAATATTACAATTTATTTTAGTCCCTGCTCACTGCCACTCTTTGCAGTTATTTCTACTTAGTTGTTTGTTCCATCTAATTAATACAAGTGTATAAGTATTACTTGAATATTGCAACAGTGAGAGTTTAATTTCGCCTCACAGATATGAATAAATCCATCCACCAAGCTCAGCGCCGCTAACTTTGGGTAAGAGGCAGGGTACACACTGGACTGGTCACCATTCAATTACAAGGCACATAGAGACTCAGACAAACAAACATTTACACTAACATTCAAAATAGCATTGAGTGGGACTTGAATCCACGCTGCCTCAAGAATCACTATACCACAATAAATCAGTCAAAACTAAAGAAGTGGGAAAATATAAAGCATGCTGAAGTTTGATGATGTTATCCACAAGATGTTCTACAGTATGCTTAAACATGCACTTGTAGTAACAAATATGATGTGGGTACTTTTTTTCTAACAAAGTATGACACATTCTGCATGATGTGTTGTGGTTAAAATATATATTTTTATTTATTTATTTATTTTATGTATATCATAACCAAGCCAAGCCGAATTTGTAACAAATTCATTTCAGAGGTTAACTCAAGGCATTTAACACATGGGGCAGATTGTCCACTCACGAATAGTGGAAAACATTAAATAAAACACAAACATTTCTAGCCACCTGACCTCTGAAACGTACGAAAGAGCCTCATTTAAGGTGCTTGTAAACTACGGCCATGTTTGGACTTCCTGAATGGAGCCATCCACGTGTCGCCTGCAGCGAGTGTGAATGTACTATATTTGTGTCAACTGAGTTTGTACCCTCTGTCACGCTACTGAAACTGTAAGGGAAGTGGGATTGGTGTGGTGTCATGTTTGTAGAATAAACTGGGGTGGAAATGAAGGAATGAGTGTAGAAATGTAAATAGTGTCAGTGTGTGCTCCTAGAGGGTGATAGCAGTGCGCATTTGCTCACAAGCGCATCTTGGAGTGAAGTGTACCAGCACGTAACTTCAACTAACACCCTAGTTTGAATTTACAGTAGTTTATCTGCATTTAAATATCCATGTATCATTTAAAAAATACCTCATTGCCAGCAGTTACTACTTTTCTATCAGCCAGGGCTTTGTGGCCATCTTGTGGCCTTGAATGGTGTAACAGAAGGCACCAAATATTTGCAAATAGGTGAGTTTTTCCAGAGAAGAGCCAAAGATAGGTTAAAAAAAACCCAAAAACAACAGGTTAATTTCTGTATAGCAAACTGCAAACAGGCAGGGCTTTGCTGTATGCTCTTCTTTGATGGTTGCATTATATTATTTCCAGAAAATTAGCTGGGCCCTTGAGGGACAAACTGAAAATGGGCCGTTGCATACAGTCAGGGGGAGGGGGGGTCGATCAAGAAATAAAATGACATCAATGGGAAGATTAAATAACATGGACGGAGTATTAAAAGCTGTCGTGAAGCTGATGCTTTGATAACTTCAATCGTGACAGATTACATCTGTGTTTGAAGCCAAACAGTATCGCTGCCTTGCAAAGCTGACGCAACTTCCCCATCAGTCCGTCTGCACTTTAGGAGTCACTGTGAGTCAACTGTCGTTCATTTTAAAACACACACTTGCAAACACGCGCATGCACGTGCACATGCACAAAACCATGTTCACCACTGACTGCCGTAGGACTGAAAAAGTTACCTATTTTTGTGAAAAACAATCATGTTACAATAATACATTTGGAGTTTTAGCGCTGAAGAATTTCTAATGTTCTAAGAATAAAGTTGTATTCATTTCAAGAAAAAAATCTTAATCTTACAAGAAGAAGGTTGTATTTCTCCATGACAAAGTTATAATATAATGTTAACGTCAAAGTTTAACAAGGGAAAAAAGTCGTCCAAGTGTTCGAAAAATGTAACGTTACTCCTCAAATATTATAATATTTACAATAGATTGCAAAACATGCCTTTACAATTCTTATTTACTTATTTTAAAAGGACTATAAAATGCTTGGATATACGCACTTCTGGACTTTTTAAAATGATACGAGATAATGATTTATTGAAAATTACACTTGTCAAAAGTTTTCTTTTTTACAAAATTCTTTTCAGAGATTCTAGTAAAGTTTTCAAGATGATTTGATTTGCACTGATTCCGAATCTGCCCTCGTTTTATTTTCTTCATGTAGCACATGCAATTTTCAGAATAATAATAAACTAATAACAAAAACACAAGATGTAAATAAATGGAAACATATTTATTAATATCTACAAATTAAGGGTTAGGTTTAGCAACAGGTGGATTATTTTTCTGAATCATCATAGCTATAAACGAGCAAAATAGCTAAATCTGTCATCCGTAAGCTTTTAAAGGTCAAACCTAATAGCAACCCCCCTAAGAAAGTATTTTCTTTGTTTTTTTTTAATTTTTGAGATTTTTTCATCTAAAAAAAAAACAAAATAAAGAAAACGTTTTTAAAAAAAAAAATAAAAAAAAACAGCGTCCAAAATATGTTTCGGGACACAAACATTGAAATCTGGTTACAATTTGCTATCATCTATCAATTATGTTCTGTCCTTTTTGAAAGAAAAAAAATCAGAAGGGTCGTCTGACCAAGTTCTTAAATAAGTGGCAACCTTTTATGGACTTTATTTGCGATTCTGTTCTTATTATTTTTATTATTTAAATATTGTGGTAATCTTCTAATTATGCACATTTTGTTCTTGTTATACATTCATTAAAAATACATTTGCTATGGAAGAGTGTTTTTTCAGATCCCCAAACTCCAGCTCATGGACCAAAGTTTGCGAACCTCTGTTTTACTTTGACTTAATTAAATAAATTCTAACTCCTTCTTATTTTTTTCACATGTTTCTGTACTTCTACTTAAGTAAAGTGTCTACTTTCTTTTTCAGCTCAAGAAGACCCACTTTCGTTTTTTGTAACAACACTGACATACACAGTACTGTATTAGCAAATGATGAAGACCACAAAAGATTTATCTTTATGAAAATAAGCCTGAATCACAAATTAAGTGTTGCTAATCTTGCTTGATGATCACCAAAAGTGCTGCTCCGTGTTTGCATGGCTTGTGGTTGACCGACCGCACGGATGAGCGATACAAGGAAGTGCTCACATTGACCGCTTGATAAAAGGCCCAGTTTCAAGTATCTGATTGGCCGTTACACCGAATATACAAAAACAAATGACAGATTAATACATTAGAGTGGCCACTTTCAATAACCTTGCACATTACATCGACATGTTACTCATTCATTGCAGATAAACACGGTGTGAACCATGAGTGATAGCATTTTGGAAGACATTTTCATCAAGCGCTCACAGCAGAGGAGGAAAACGTCGCCGTTGAACTACAAAGAGAGATGGTTCGTCCTCACACGGGACAAACTCTCCTACTATGACTACGATGCAGATAAAGGGGTAATTATGGAAAACTCTTTGAGGTAAAACTGCGCCAGCTGACAACTGAGTGCTACTAGTATCACTAGTGACATGATCGACTAGTTGTTGTTGCATTAGTAACCCCCGGAGGCCACTTACAAATGACAAATGGAACTTTATTAGTTGACCGTTTTTTAAATTCAATTCATTTTAATTCGTTTTTAAAACAGCTTTGTTACTTTTCATTTTTTGGAAATGGCTCATTTTAAGTTACTTTTTATTCATTTTATTTTTTATATAGATGGAGTATTTGTGGAGTGAACGATAAAAAAAATCTGTCAAATATAGAAGTGTTTTGAAATGAAGTAAAATAAACTAAAATGCCAAATGACCGTTTTACCTTCTTTTTTCTTTACGGCCCCACAGTAATACGAAATATCTTTTAATTTGACTTCCAATATTTTTACTCAATTAAATACTCCACAGTACCAAAGTTTTCGTTAAAATACTTTTACTCAAGTTTGACTTTGAGGTACTTGAAGGGCTGTACAAGACTGAGAATAATACATTTGTGTATAACTAAAGAGGCCTTGATTCCACATCAAGTCAGAAAATTTGTGAGCATGTAGACTTTTTATGACATTTTTATTTTGTTGATGTGCTGCAAGATTGTAAAATCTCTGCTCCAATATTGTTGACATTTTTCTAAAAACTAAATCCAGCATTGTTGTACTTTTCCCGTCTGTCGCGCAGAAGCGAAAAGGTCTGAGGGGCTCGGTGGACCTGGAGAAGATCAAGTGTGTAGAAACGGTGCAGACGGAGCCCAACAGCCCGCAGGAGCGCATACATGCATTCCAGGTAGAGTTAGTTGATTTTGCCATGTTGGAAGGCAGTTGTTTTCGTTTCAGATAGCCCCCTTCTCAATAATGCGTCTAGTGTGAGACGTGAAGCAGACCAGATGTGGGGGGCTTTTGTGGTGGTTGCAGATGTACGCTGGGCTACTTCAGTCTTACCACACAGGAAGCAAAAGTGGTGGAATCCGAAATGAAAACTAATAGTGTTGTTGTTTTTAAGGTCATTTATGACGAGGGGCCGCTGTACATCTTTGCAAAGACAGAAGAAGTTCGGGCTCAGTGGATAAAGAAGCTGAAAGAACGTAAGCATGCAAACTGATATCACAATTATCATCACTTTGTGGAGGGAGTGTGAGCTCATGCAAATGTTGTGTGTGTGTGTGTGTGTGTGTGTGTGTGTGTGTGTGTGTGTGTGTGTGTGTGTGTGAAGTGGTGCAAACCAACAAGGACTTGATGCAAAAGTACCATCCGTGCTTCTGGATTGACGGCATGTGGCAGTGCTGCCAGCAAGAAGTCAAGCAGGCGATGGGATGTAAGGTTCTGGATAGCAAGAACGGTGAGGAGGAGTCACAAGCTATGTCTGAAAGATTCTATTACTGCATCTTTGTTCATCAATCCATGCCAGCAACGTATAGAGACAGGCGAAATTAATTACGCTTTCACAAAATGGCAAAAGGTGCAATTCACCTGAGTTGCCATCTCTTGCCCTTCCTGAAAAAGAATTCGAAAGAAATTTGTGTTTAATTCAAAAGTCACAGATTTTACAATGAGTGAGTACGTTTCAGAGTAAATTGTAATGTCATCATTATTTCAGGAAATATACTTTTTGTGCCATTTCTTCTGGTGGTGTGCCAAAAGATTTTTCAAGTCTACATTATTAATCCAATTGGATCAATTAAGGTGAGGAAATGGTGACCTCCTGAACATCTTTTTCCCAACAGGCTTCATGTCTCGAAGAGGAACCCGCAAACCCCTGCCCCCGACTCCTTCGGAGGTAAACTCACATTTACAGATTCTTTACAAAAAATCTCTAAAAGGAGATTGTCACGCCAGGAGTCAGCCAAGTATATCCTGAGTTTTTTTAATCTGGCATTAAATGTGTTTAGAGTCCGGTTATATTTGTTATATTAATTCATCCGATGTTTTTTCTGAAAATAAAAATGTAAAAAAAAAAATACGGAGAAACAACCTATTACAGACAGAAAGCCTAACCGACGAGGTTTCAGTCATTTGCCATGCCAGCAGTTTTGCACTGAATTGTTTCAGTGGGCTTCTTTGCTTCCAATTATGGCAGAGGGCAGCAATAAAAGTCAAAAAGAAACAATTGGACTGATCCCGAGGCAAAAGAATGGCAAACGTATTTATTGGAGGTATCCTACGTGGTCTATTATCTGGATTTGTATTACATGTCGTTGCTCGCCTAATTTTTCTAACGAGCAACCAAATGTAAACAATCTCAAGCTTCTTATGTATAGCAGAGGTAAGGATACCTTCTTGTTTTTAAGGACAAGCCCAGCCGACGGTTACCTCCGCATCTTGCCGCGGCCGACGATCCCTGCGCGGGGATGAGCGTCGTCGCTCAGTACGATCACCCGGCCATGATGTCTCACGACTTGGAGCTGAAGAAGGACGAGGAGTACACCATCCTGGACATGTCCGACCCCAACTGGTGGAGGGCCAGGGACAAATACGGGTAGGTGAGACTTTACTCTGAGGGTGGATACCTTACTAATAACTCTTTAAAAATCCATTTTATTTTGTAGAAATGAGGGTTACATACCCAGTAACTATGTGGTGGAAGCTGGACACGGCTTAGACAGATATGAGTGAGTAGCAACATGAGTATGCGCCACCAGAATTCATCATTTATTTTGCCTGTCACATTTGAGAAAATGCTTCCCGTAAAAATTCTAGACAACTATAGTTTCTTTCTTTTCAAAGTTGGTACTGCAAGAATACTAATCGCAGCCAGGCAGAGAAGCTACTGAAGACTGAGGTAAGTCTCATTAAAAAAAGCATTAAAATACATTTAGCTCAGTGCTCACAATTACAGTGATAAAAATCTTTTTTTTTTCTTAATGGCCCTTGTGGGACTTTCAATAACTGAAATGGACCCTGATGGGGCGGGGGAACTCCGCTTACCATATAACATCCAAATACATTCACTTTCTGCTTTTATCTTCCCTAAGGTCTCGGGGAGGGCTGAACAATTAATCAAATTCAAATCGCAATCACAAAGGCTCCAATTTGAAAATAAAAACACTTCTCAAATTTGCTCACAACGTACATTATTTGGATTGCCTCCCATTTTTGACCCTCAGAACAAAGACGGAGGCTTCCTGGTGCGAGACTCCAGCAAGCCAGGGAAGTACACAGTGTCTCTGTTCAGTAAAGGAGGCGGGTGAGTTTCACTCTGCAGCGCACGACACTACTGAGGGTACAATATCACGTATCCGCTGGATGAACCACAAAAGAAGAAGTATAACAGAAACAGCGGATGGAGTCACATGTGACTTGTCTGTGCTAAAGTCCCAGTCGCCATCTGCTCTGTGGATAATATTAATACTGCATAACCTCCAGCATCATGTGATCATTTCCTTCTTCTCACCCGCAGAGAGACTGGAGGCATCTGCAAACATTATAACATCTGCACCACCCCGCAAGGACAATTCTACTTGGCCGAGAAGCACAACTTCAACACAATCCCGGAGCTCATCAACTATCATCAGCACAATGCCGCAGGTTCACTTCATTAAGCTACTAGAAATTTGAGCAATATCACACTTTTTTTAACGATCCCATTTGACTGTTTTTAATTCATAATCTTTTATTCCTTTTATCAGGTTTTCAAGATAATTTTGGGTGGAAATGGGCAGGTTGCCTGTTTCTAAGCTAATTTTCAAAACATGTTTCTACGTCAAAAATCTTTGCTCTGATTGGTTCGCTGTTCTGCTTAATTTAATAAGGACAAAAGCAATGATCTGATTGTTTAGTTCCCGATATATTTGTGTTTTACAGAGACCGTGTCTTATCTTTTTGTTGGTTCTGTAGAAATTCAGGGGTCACTGAGGCCGCCGCAGCAGTGCGGGAGCCAGGTGGTCTAGCTGGAGTAAATGTTTTTCCTTTTGTTTTTGTTTTTTGTTTTTACGTGTACCACCCGCCCAGATGGCACACTGGGGCCGACTGACTGCATGTGTATGCGTGGCTGTCGCTTAAAACGTATTCCTTAACTTCTCCGAAGTTAGCAGCTGATCCAAAGGTTTAGCTTTGCACAAGATGCAGACGTGTTCTCGCTGTCAGTCATTTTTTCCAAGTTGAGTCTCTCCGTTTTTTATAGTGTACTAAGTGCAAATGACAAACCGTACAGATGTAAAATTTAAGCTATGTCACAGACTCATTTTGACCCGTGTTATGTATAAAACAATGAGGAAAATCTGATGTTGATGGCATGGGATCTTTACATGTACATTATTCTTATAAAGATGTTTGTCCTACCTTTGAGCTTGATTTTATATATAATACTATCATGTTCTCCCCATCACTAGGCATGTTTAGCAGGCTGAAATATATTGTGTCTGACAGGGCACAGCCTCCATCCACGGCAGGTCTTGGCTATGGTAAGTGGCACTGAGGAAAATGTACTATGCATTTAAATAAATTCATTGAAAGTATTTTTAGTTAAAATATTTCTAAAACATTAGCCGTAATGCCACAAGGGGCTGAGAAGTGGAAGTAGGTTTAAAGACTATATTTCCAAAAACTGACTGAAGACTTGTAGGATACTTAATTCAATTCAACTTTCCGTGGAACGTGAAAATATTTAAATACTTTGATAATATGTTTTGGAATACCAGTAAAAACACAACAAAGAAGACACAAATCATGTTTGTGTTCGTCAGGCATGTGGGAGATCGACCCCTCCTGCCTCACTTTCATTCGGGTCCTGGGTACGGGTCAGTTCGGCGTGGTGCAGCACGGAAAATGGAAGGGCCAGCACGACGTGGCTATCAAGATGATTAAAGCCGGGGCCATGTCGGAGGAGGACTTCATAGAGGAAGCCAAGATCATGATGTAAGCGCAATCAGTCGTCATACGGGAAGTGGCGGTACTACTACATGCCCAATGCTATAAGGCCGCCACCAGGGTGCATGTCACATGATGTGCTATGCTTCAAACTAGGATGCTCCACCACGAGAACCTGGTGCAGCTGTATGGCGTGTGTACCAAGCAGAGCAGCATCTACATTGTTACCGAGTTCCTCTCCAACGGCTGCCTGCTAACCTACCTCAGGGAGGGCCTCAGGCAGCACCCCACTTCCGTGCAGCTCCTAGAGATGTGCAAAGACGTCTCTGAGGGAATGGCCTACCTGGAGTCCAAGCAGTACATCCACAGGGATCTGGTGAGAGGGCACAAACTGCAACATGTGACTCGCACCAGTGGACAATTTTCAATCAAATATGTACCCCCCTCCCCTCCCTCCCCCTAGGCTGCCAGGAACTGCTTGGTTGACGGCAATGGAACAGTCAAAGTGGCGGACTTTGGCTTGTCAAGGTAGAATCACGCAAATGAACTTCAGGGCTCGCAAGGCCTTCTCTATTGTCTTAAATACTACCAGAAAATATACTGTAATATTTGTGCTATAAAATTGTATTAATTTATTACTAGCTGTCTATTGTCTTAATTTTCCAGTGTTTCTCTTTCTGTTTGTCGGTTGTTCAAGTTAGATTTATTTTTGGGCGAATCAGATTTCACCCTCTATTTGCTACCATGTCAGCATAATCTGCGCAGGGACTTCAAAAACATTTCTGCCGGTATTTACTTAATTTAAATTATATTAGTAACGTGACTCTTTCTTTAACCAGTCAGATTGCATTTTGCTGTCCTCTGATTGCTTGGTCAGAGCAATACTTCTTACATTTGCATTTAGCTGGAAAAACTGTTTTCGTGCTCAGATCAAAGCCATGTATAATAAAAAACTTTGTTTTGGCGCCATCTGGTCGCATGCCTCAACCCGGGAACTAAGTTGAAGTGAGGGGAGGAGCTTCATTTAATCAGGCCATAGTATTGTCTAATAAAATAAAGTGTTTGGTCGCCTTATTGTGGGATCTGTGGGCTTCCACAAAATTGTTTTGTGCTTTTGTCATTAGATAAACCTTGATTCTGATAATTATGTTTCTATAACGCTAATATGATAGTAGTGGTATTGGGAGTTTTAGTAGGAGGTGTTCACTGAAGGCCTAGTACAACATGTACAGCCTGCCACTTACAACAACAACAACAATAAACAACAAATCTAACTTTGAATATCTTCAGGTATGTCCTAGATGATGAGTACACGAGCTCTGCGGGTTCCAAGTTCCCTGTACGCTGGTCGCCTCCCGAAGTTCTCCTCTATTGCAGATTCAGCAGCAAGTCAGACATTTGGGCTTACGGTATGTGATCAGATCGTCCAAAAATGCACTTTAAATCCCCTTTTCTGTTACATGTTTCGTTTCATAAATTGGCACGTCCATGTGTTTTCAGGGGTGCTGATGTGGGAGGTGTACACTTTGGGGAGGCTCCCGTATGATCGCCTGAACAACAACGAAATTGTGTCTCAAGTCTCCGGAGGCCTCCGACTGTACCGTCCTCAGCTGGCGTGTGAGAAGGTTTACAGCATCATGTCGTCGTGCTGGCTTGATGTAAGTACAAATCTACATCGGAAAATGCATGGCTGCATGCTTGACTAGTGGTTGGCACGTCTGCCTCACAGTTCTGAAGTTCTGGATTCAAATCATAAGTTTGCATGTTCTCCCTGTGCGTCAAGTTTTTTTTTTCTCTGGGTGCTTTCCATACACATGTATGTCAGGTTTATTGGAGACACTAAACTGTCCTTAGTTGTCAGTTTAAGTGTGAATAGTTTTCTTTGTAAGGCCTGCGATTGGCTGGCAACTAGTTAGGGCTTTTTTTGCAAACGCAATCCACCAACTTCACCATCAGGTAGTGCAAATATGCTTTCATTCATTCATTCACAATCTCACATGTAAAAAATATATATCTTCTATGCGCTTTTTAGCACACAGTGTTGGCGCACAGTTTACTTTTCATTGACTGTTATTGTCTTAGCCATATTGTGCATTAGGTTCTTATTTTCCAAAGTGTATTTTAATATTTGGGTACTTGTCTCAATTCCATTTTATGGTTGCATATATGTACTTGATTGTACCGATAATGACAAATAATTACAATTGAAATAAATTAAAATGTGAATTCAATCACCTGATTGTTTTGTGTATAACAATTTATGAAAATATCCAGTAATTAATTTAAATGTGAACTATAAACTAAAGTTATTCATTAATTCATTTAATGTACACATATTTAAGATATGCATTTGTCATGTACTATGTTTCTGTTTTGTTCATTTTAGAAAGCCGACGAGAGACCCACCTTCCAAGAGCTGGTTTTCACTGTGCAGGATTTGCTGTATGAACTGCAGTAGATTACAACAGTAAACAGTGAAATGTGTTTAAACGTGCCTCTGTGAATTACTGGTTTGAAATAGCTCATTCAGCACTGATATCATGTTGACGTGCATTACTGAACATACACACACACACACACACCCCCGCGCACCCCCCACACACGCACACGCACATACGTTTCAGTGGAACCATAATTTTTGAATGCATATCTAATTACACAAATAAAATATGTCAAACTTTTGACTTAAACGTCTACTGTACTGTAATTTATTTCGGTTTTTATACCACCATTTATGATTAGTGTACATCCAAATGGGGGTGATGTGCAATTAAAGATGACGTTGCAATTATGTCATATTACCGCGCCGTGCAATTGGTCCGTCTGCTTCCGGTCCCCCTAGCGGCGCCCATACATCCACGTGAAGGTCACTAATTGTGGCATAAGGCTTCTTCAATCGTGGATTTCCTCCGACTATCATCGACGCGTATCCAAGTATGGACGGAAAGGCGGCGAGCGCGGACCCCCAGTTGCAGCAGTTCATCGAGATCGAGTCTCAGAAGCAAAAGTTTCAGCAGCTGGTGCACCAAATGACGGAAGTGTGCTGGGTAAGTGTGGACCTCACCAGCTAGATTTGATAATAGTAGGCTAGGATTTCATAAACTATGGTAGCTAGTTATTAGTTTGTTCTTATTTTACAATTTAGTGGTAAAGACTACTGTATAGCACAGTAGATGCTAACATGTTGGTCCAACACGTATGCGGCCGTTCGTCACTGTTGCCAATTGCTCAAACTTGCTGAGGCTGAACCGTCTACAAAGATTAAACTGGGATTTACGTGTGTTGTTCTTTAGTGTGTTTCACTTGATACATTTACTCGATACAAATGAACAAGAATCCCTGATCAGGCTAAGCTAGTGTGAAGTGTGACGTGTTCAAGCGCCTATCCCAGCAGCGGAATTACCAGCGCTGTTCATGTCGTTTCGTTAGCTGCTAGTGGCTGATGCGTTTAGGCTGAAGCGTCTATAGACTCAAGGTAGCTTTTCATCTGCATATGTTTTTATGGTTTATCTTTAAAGTTTACATTTTTTTAATTAAAGGCCCCCTTTTAAAATGGTCCTGTGACTCCTGTTTTATGCTTGTCTGACAGATGTATTCCCGAACTTGTCACAGCGGCAAAAGAAAAAAAAACTTTTGATCCCTAAAGAGCCGTAATTATAGTAACGTCCAAGATTCATTTCAAACATCTTCAAAGCTCTGCAGTAATTGTATTGTTTTATTTTCGAGCAGGCGTGTGTTTACTTTGCTTGATGGTGTATTCGCAAATTTACCACAGCGACGGATTTTCGAACACTCAAGAGCCGTACTGATGTGAGTTAGTAAGATTATTTATGGCAAAACCTCAATGCAGCTAAACCCAAGACATATTGCTTAATGGTCCAAAAAGTACGTTCTTCGCCAGCCCACAGAACGATGTTGGCTAAACTACTCAACAACCGACCTTACCCGACGATGTGTGCAGGAACCCGTCACAGCAGCAGATTTCCAACGTGAAGTGCGTGCCTTTTCGTGTTCGGGTTATACAAGAGAATGACCATAATCACTCACTCACTCACTATTTTACCACGAAAGTAAATTACGACCAGAAAAAAATGGCTGGAATTGAGAACACTTAAGTGTTTTCTGGCTTAGTGTTTTAAGGATGTAGCAACTAACAAGCTAACAGTCTATGTTGTACCCCCCATCAGGAGAAGTGTATGGACAAACCAGGGCCTAAACTGGATTCCAGGACAGATGCGTGCTTCGTCAACTGCGTGGAGAGATTCATTGACACCAGCCAGTTCATACTCAATAGATTGGAACAGACGCAGAGGAGTCGGGGGTCTTTCTCGGACAGCATGGCGGACTGACATGTGCTCTAACTGACACTTGCAAAACCACGCCCACGTTTGGATCTGACATGTAAACGAGACAACAGTGTTTTGTCAAAAGTGCCTCACATCAACGGCATTTGTTTCCCCCGTCGGCTTAACAAGACTGTTTTCAGTTGCTGGGAGTTGTTTTTCTTTAATCGTGTCAACTTGAAAATCAGTTCTGTAACCGCATGGATGTCAACTGATTTTGCAAGCGGAAAGCATTTAAGGAGAAGCAAACATGCAGGACCTTGTACCCGCCAGCCAAAAACCGCATGTCGGGTTCATATTAAGACAACACCTTGACTGAGGATGTACGTGTGCTTAAACTGTAAAAAGTTGGATTGTACATATGAAATAAAGCAAATGACCAATTATTTGGTCTGCCATTAATGCTTGTGTATTTATATATATATATATATATACAGGACACAAAATCAACTTGAGGAACAATCTTTCTTTGGTCTCACAGTATGAGGTACAGTATTACAATTATTGGAAGGATATTCCAACTTGCCCGCGAATGTGATTGCAGTTGTGGGTTTATGAAGCGGTCATAAATAAATGGAGAAAAAAAAACAATTCACAATATTGACAAATACAAGCTAAAGCACTTAGTCAGGTTGTATATTGCTTCAGAAATCAACCTATAGATGACCATATTCCTTCAAATATTTTTATACCAAGTACTTGAATTGCGTTCTCACCTTAAGACTGAAAATAGGAATTTGTCGCATTATTTAGTGGGAGCAACTATTTGAGGAACTACAGTATACATATATCCTGCCTGGGCTTAAATAAACCAGTGTTCGAACAAGTAAAGCAAGAAAATTATGGAAAGCTGATGAATTGAGGAAAAAAATGGCACTTTGTAAAACTAGAAAGACTGCTACAGTTGAACATCAACATAATTTCCAGTGCCAGGATGGCCGAGTGGTCTAAGGCGCCGCGTTCCGGACCCAGTCTCCCCAGGAGGCCTGGGTTCGAATCTCGTGGCTGCCAGGATGGCCGAGTGGTCTAAGGCGCCGCGTTCAGGACCCAGTCTCCCCAGGAGGCCTGGGTTCGAATCTCGAATTTCCCCATTGTGGGACTAATAAAGGCATTATTATTATTAGTAACAAGAGCGAATACAATAAAACTCTGGACTTCCTGTGTGCCAATATGAATGGCGCACATTTGGGCTCTTCTCCCTCTTCTGGGCAATCTGATTCAAATATTGACCATCTTGAGTCCATAAACACGTCAACAGTGGAACAGCATGAGGCCAACCGTCACTGTGGCCGTTTGGGCAAAAGACGGGGAGAAGGCACCGCAGAAGGGTTGCCGTGCCACCAAGGCTGAGTTTTCTAATGTTTTTAAAGATTACATTTGTATTAAAATTGATTTAATGTGCTTGATAAATAAAGCTGAGTTAAAGCTTGAAGAATTTTGTAGTTATGGAAACATGCCTTCAATTTTGCACTCCTCACAAGACCTGATTTCAGCGAGCATGAAAGGATCAACTCTGTGTTTATTCTTCTTGAAGCTTTTGTGTGAAAAAAGGACAGCGGCACGAGATGAAGAAGCATATTCACTGGATTTTAGTGTGAAGGCGTTTTAAAGCGAAGTCAAGTAAAAAAAAAAATTGTCTTTACAACAATATGTTCTATGCAGCCCCACTAGTCTGAACAAGATAATATTGTGTTTGTAAAATATGAATTAATCAGAATAATCCATCCATTTTTATCCACTTGAGGATCTGCCATTTTGTCTTGTGTGGCCGCTTACTGTCCACTTGTTACCTGAGCGCTTACACACTGTGACGTCATTCTTTAGTCGACAGCAAGTGGCTACACAAGGCACAATGGGCTCCCCGAACTGAAAAAAACAGGTGGATTTTTGTTTTTAATTTGTATTGCACAAATGCAATATTAATCAGAATAGTATGTTTAGACAAGTGAGGCTGCATAGAACCTCTTCACATTACTTTTGACTTGACTTCCTCTAAGTATAGAAAGGAAAGAGGGACGCAAATGAAAGAAGTGGGTCTGAAGTATAGTGAGTGTATACCTACCAACTTTTGGCCAAATACTCTAAACAAACAGTCTGGTCAAAAATAACCTAAATCTTCTTTGTAATTGGTTTGTTTTGTGGGTAAATTAAATAAATAAGGTTTGGTCAGTGCCTTTCATACCGAATTTGGGTTATTTTTGACTCACCTGTTTTTAGAGTGTTGAAGCGTATATATACAGTCAGCTGCATTTCTTTTCAGGGAGCGCTCGGTTGCCGCTAGGCCCACCCACCTTTGACGCTTCACCCCAAAGGCGGTTTCACGTCCCCCTCGGCAGGGCTGTCCTGGCAGGGGAGGGCGGTGTAAGGCCGGGGGCTCCAGCGTATGTCCCGAGGCCAATTCCTCAGGTAGAGGGGCATGGAGGCCCAGCTGTAGGTGATGTCCTTGAAGGCGTGCAGCAGGAAGATGCCCAGTATGATGGTGAGGAAGCCGCTGATGGTGCCCACCACAGCACCGGCGCTCATGCGCAGCCACTCCTTGAAGAGGATGGCGGAGCAGGCCATGACGGATGTGGTGAAGAACACGTAATAGATGGGCGTGACGATGGAGGTGTTGAAAATGTCCAGGGCCTTATTCAGGTAGCTGATCTGGATACTGACGCACAGTGCCAGGCCGACCAATAAGCACCAGAAGAGGGGGTGGCTCAGCACAGCGGTCCCGGCGACCAGTTCCTTAATGCCAATGCCCAGGCCTTTGACGCAAGACACGGACAGGGAGCCGATGACAGAGCAGATCATGATGTAGACCAGCACGTTCTTCTGTCCGAAGCGCGGCGCCAAGGCAAAGATAAGCACCAGGCTGCTGCCCACAACGCACACAGCAAACACAATGAAACCTAGTGGGGGGAGCATTAAACAAAAAATGTTAGTATTGCCCGACTCACACTCTGTGCTTAAGTGCAAGTGCAGAAACGTGTGTTGAAAAAAAATATACCCCAATAAATATAACAATGGCATCTCGAGAACTTATTGGCGGTTGTGCTAAAAAACAGAAGAAGTTGGGTTTGTTGCTTCAAGAGCAATGTTTGACAATTTTTTTTGTCGTCACATGAATATGAAGTATGACTTTTGTGTACGGAATACCTTAGTATTAGTCAGGCAACCACACTGTGTGGTCTGTAATAACAATTATTAACATAGTAATGTAAGCACATAAATTACCAATTTGTTAAAGAATTCAATATTTTCATTTGAATCTACATTGTAACTGATTCGCTCATGTACCAACCTCTTAACAAAACACAACCAACTTTAATACCGTGTCAATACTGACACGCCTAAGAGCTTTTGAGATTGCTCATTGCCACAGCAACTGAAGTGACAGAGTTCAAAAAGTAGCTAAACATGCGACTATACGTTGTCGCTGCCCACTTTTGATGTCATCCTCCTAACCCAACTACGTTAGTGGAAAGAGCGGGATTGAAATCTTTTCTCGTTAAAGATGTGACTACTAGCTTTCTGACATTGTTTAGGTCTGTGACTGCCAGAGAACGTGGACTTGTACAACTAGTTCCAATGTAAACAAAACACCGGTTCCAGTTCCAACTGGAAGTCGCTCTCATAATGGATATTACGGCCCTGGATGAGGACCCACTCCACTGAAGTCATCTTCCTGCAGCACTTCATTCAATTGACTCTCACATTATCTCATCTATTATTGCATAGCATCATTGTATGTGTCAAATGTTGCCCAGTTGGCATCCATTGCAGCCTGGTCATCCTGGAAGGGGGATTCCCCCATCTGTGGTCCCTTCTCAAGGTTTCTCACTTTCCCCCTACTGGGGTTTTGAGTTTTTCCTTGCCCTCCTGGGGGTTAAGATCGGGGATGTCGATTGTGGTTATGTAAAGCCCTTTGAGACCGTCTGTGATTAAGGGCTATACAAATAAAATTGACTTGACTTGACATGCAAAGGTTCATGGGGCGTAGGAATAAGGTGGATAATTGCCTGACTGAAACTTCTGAACTCACTTCCCAATACTTCGTGGGTACCAAGATGCCTCATGATATTGGCAAAGCACTAGTTTTGTGTAAATGAGGCTCCTCAACTCACTTCAACTAATCGTAGTAGTTCCTTAGCAACAAAATGCTAAAACAAAATGGCAGAAAACCACCACCTTTGCCTGATTCAAACTCATGAAGCCACTTCCCAATAGTTCCTTTTGACCAAGATGTCACAAAAAGGGGACAAAGAACTAGTTTGGCTATATCATGCCCTTGTAATCACCCTTCTGGTATTTTGCTATGTATTCCCTCAATGATGCTTGTTAAGCACACGTCTCACCTGGGTCTTTCAGCTTCTCCGCCATGGCGCTGAGGGAGGCCACCTCCTCCTCCTGGGGGGCATGTACCACCATAACGGTGGAGCCCAGCATGCAGAGCAGGCAACCAATCTTGCCGTGCACGTTCAGACGTTCGTTGAGAAAGTACGACGACAGCACGGCGCTGTGGACATACACACCAGGCAGTTCTCACAAAAGTTTCCTTTCAAGCTACAACGGATGTTATTTATTTATTTTTTTTACAATCAGTATTGCTTGAGTCATTGTACTTTAAAAAAAAGTTCCAAAATTAAGATTAAAAAATAATATTGTCACAAAAATCTAATAAAAAATATTTTTTATTTTATACTAATAAGAAAACATAATTAAAAAAGTAATAATTACAACAATAAATGTTTTTATTTATTTTTTCTGCTAAGCTCGGTAACATTACAAAAAATATATAATTGGAAGGAATTAGTTCTATTACAAGAACAACGTACCGAAAATATAAAAATGGCATCACGTTATTTATTTTAATATTACAAGACTGAAAATATGGAAAGATTAACTTTGTAAAGTCCTTTCATAAAAATAAAGTCGATCAGGAAAATAAACGATGACGACACCCATTGCCAAAAGATTCCACTCACAGCCTCATTTTGCAAATGGCTTGGGACACGTCAACCAGCGTTTTAGAATTCAGCATCCTCACAGCTGCTGGTAAATACCGCGTGGAAGCAAATGACGTACCTTACAAGCACACTCAAAGCTCCCAGAGGTGTAACGAGTGTGGCCGGCGCAAACACGTACGCCGCGAAGTTGGCAGCCTCTCCGGCTCCCACTGCAACACAATCAGTTTTTCATTACACGCAATGTGCCGTTCACCTCCTGCTCACGATGCGTAAATGTGCTCTTTGCAGGGATGTATGTCAGTACAAGAAGAGGCTTTTTGGTAAAACAAAGATCACCAAGTTGGAAAACCACCAAAATTCTCTTACCTAGTGGAGTAAGAAAGAATCACTGCCTAAGTAAAGTTCATTTGTATTTTACTTTTATTGTTATAATTGTGGTGGTACGTGTTAAGAAAGGTATTTTTTTTTTAAGGAGGTAATTAGTGTAAAATGTATTCGAACCATGAGTCATTCACTTACTTGAAATAAGCCCCGCCCACCACAGCCATTCTTTCAGGTAAGCATAGCCTCCTTGACCTGGAGATGATAAAGTTGGTGGTATTTCATCATCATAAGAATAGCTGTAATGATGATGGCACAAATGCTACTACTACTAATACAAATAATGAACAAGAAGTGTAGATAAGCGGAATAGAAGATGGATGGATCGATGGATGGAAGGAAGGTGCACTTTGACAATAATTTGGGAGAACAATGATTTATACTTTTTTCCTCGTTCACTGCATTAATAGACTTTTAATTTTATTTTTTAGCATTAATAAACACATTGATAAAAGTATTCAAATGTACTGATATTTGGTCTTATTAGAATTGTTACATGTCACGCACGCACACCAGTACGCACTCTCACGCACACACCTCTTCTTGCAATCGAGGTAATTTTCATCTAGTTTTCGGGCATGAAATTATACTAGTGCGACACTTTGAGGAATCATTGCGTTGAAAGGAAACTCGTTAATTAGTTTCAGGCGCCACCAACTGATTCAGGGGGATAAACACTCAACACACAATTCTCTTTTTTCAGTCTCCTTTGAAGGGATGTGTGCCATGTTCTTCTTCGTTTCCCTTCAGGGGTCGCCACAGCGAATCAGTTGTCTCCATCGAACCCTGTCCTCTGCATCCTCTGCTTTCACACCAACTAATTTCATGTCCTCTTTAACTACATCCATAAACCTCCTCTTTGGTCTTCCTCTAGACCTCTTGCCTGGTATTTGGAAACGCAGTATTCCTCTGCCAATATACTCACTATCTCTTCTCTGGACATGTCCAAACCATCACAGTCTGGCCTCTCCTTTTTTCTTTCATATATAATTTGCTTGCCAACTCACGCTTATTGGTAGTTTATCAGTGGATCTTTTTTCAAGAATTTTTGGGGTATAAAAATAAAAGTAAAAAAAAAATCCAATTAATTTTTAATGGGTGTCAGATTTCTGTGAATTTTTGTAATACGCAGCAATTCTATAGAGGTGGTACACTGTACTTTAAATAATAAAATTCAAAACTACAGTAAACGTAATGTGATAAAGACATTTCAAACAACTTTACGAAAAATGAATTAGAATAAAGTTATTTAATATGAATAAACAATTTTCCGAGTAAATCTGTTTTCCCCACAATAGTCGTAGAACTACAATAAAATATCACAGGACTTTGATGTGTAATTTAATGTTAAAATTAGAAGAAGAAGAATAGTAATATAGTACTTAGTACGTAGAATTTTTTCTGGAGGTTGAGTACCTGCTCGCATGGAGCCCTTGCTGGCCAATCGCAGCAGGCCTTTCTTCTTCAGGATGAAACTTGCGCCGATAAAAAGACTGGAGGACACGGCCAATGAGAGGCCAATGTAGAAGTCCACACGACCAGTTTCCATCTGCGACAAAAGCCCACAACAGACAATAATCACGTAAATGTCACACACACATTTTGGACAGAAAAACACTTTGCTCCGCCTATTCCGCGTCGACGAACACACAAGCCGTGTTTTCAGATCACATGACGGCCTGCGAGGCGAATGAACTTAAAACAACTTTTTGGGTGGCGTCCAGAACGTCACGAGTTGGAAAAACAAATAACTTCGCAAAGAAGTTTGAACAGCCTCAAAAAGGAGATGGTCATAGAGAATATCGTGCGTGGTAATGAGTGTACCTTGGTAGTCAAGTCGACTCCATCCGTCTTCGAAGACGTCGCCGTCAAGGGGCGGCACGTACACGCCGCAACGACGCTCCACCGACCGCTACAGCCAGCGTGAGTGGGTGGTCATGTGAACTGTGACAGCCCAGCTGCGTTAGCTTCGATAGCTTATCATGATTCTTTCACGCTAAGGAGAAATATTACTTTACGGGAACTAAGTCTAAATATTAAAAATATTTTTCCTGCTTAAGTTATCTTTTCGAAACAGAGAAAGACATATCAAGACTCAGACGCATATTTGAATGACGAGTTATCACATACACATTTATTTAATCAATTATGTTTAGCAACAATAACAACAACAAACTAATTCGGTTACGATTACATTTAATTATTCTAAATTCCGTTTCCTACATGGAACCTGAACGCACCGAAGCACCCTACACGCAATCTGATTGGCTCGTTAGAGGTCACGAGGGCATCGTCGCTCATCGATTTGATTGGAAGACTGATACCTTGCAATCCGGAAAAAGACTCAATAACGTCAACTGTCACGTTAAAGCTCAATTGTCGCAAACTTGACCACTTGTAGTTTGTTGGAACACGCTTCAATATTCGATTGCTGTTCGCGGTTAGTTATGTGAAGGGTAATTATGTGGGTGTTTCGATGTTACGTATGCTTTCTATGGCTAAATGAGTCCCAAGCATTTAACTAAACATTACTTACACAGCAAGACTGCCATTTAAAATGAGGACACCTTTACTCTACATCACCAGGAGCTGCAAAGCTGTTGGCAGCTGGCAACGAAGCGCGTTTTTATCCCCACTTTTAAATCAACGTCGGGTCAAGTGCACAAGCAGCGATGTGTGCAAAGAGGAAAGAAGCTACTACATAACCACTCCAATCTTCTATGTCAATGCCTCTCCTCATCTTGGTCATCTGTATTCAGCAATTTTAGCCGACTGCATGCACAGATGCAAGCTTCTACTGGGTTTCAAGTCAAGATTTGCAACAGGTAATTCATTCACATGTGCCCTATTCCTGCTACTCTATTCCTGCAGTGAGGAACATGCCTTTATGAGGGGTGGTGTGCATCTCCCCATTTCAGGCACAGACGAGCATGGTTTGAAAATCCAACAGGCGGCTGATGCTGCAGGAGAAGATCCCCTAACATTCTGCTCAGGGGTGTCCCAGAGATTCCGGCAGCTCTTCGGCAACTGCGATGTGTCCTTCACGGACTACATCAGGACCACCGAGGAGAGGCACCGGCGGTCCGTAGAGCACTTCTGGTGCACGCTTCGTGACAAAGGGCTCATTTACAAGGGCAGCTACGAGGGCTGGTACTCCACGCCGGATGAGAGCTTCCTCACACCAATGCAGGTGGTCGACAGCGTTGATGCGACCGGCCAGGCTATCAAGGTGTCGCTGGAGAGTGGTCACAAGGTGCGTCTGTGAAGATTTGTGTAAAGGGGGAGTTTGCAATTTTTGAGAAAAACATTTTTGGGACACATTTGTTGAAAGAATGATGACTTGATAGTTGTACGTTGGAAAAATTTGTCCGCATCTGAAACCACCAGATTTGAACAAATATGACGAAAATAAAAACAAAACAAACAAAAAAGATAAATGATTGGTTTACATTTACAGCCTAGAATTGCTTCTCCACGACATTAGCATATATTTGTAATTGATTATGGTGCGTTCTAACCTATAAAATCAGGTTATGTCACCGCCCTAAGGAGTCCCTTGTTAACCAAGGAACCCCCGTAAAGAAATTAAAAAATGACACGCTAACCTCTTTCACAGTCAACCTAAAAATTTCCTACTTCTAAAGCTGTAAGCAACATCTGAAAGTGTAAAGTTTCTTTGGCCATGCCCTTTTGTGTGAAAAGCAATTGTTCCGGCTGCTGATGTTGCCATGCATCTTACCTGAAAGTTGACACAATTATGTCCCACTAAAGTAAATTCTCTCTGCAAGGGACAAGGGAATAAATAACATTTCTACTGTTGAATGACTAATTTGGTTTAATGACAAATGTTAATACCTACCCGTTTGTCAGGTGGAGTGGCTAAAAGAGGAGAACTACATGTTCCGATTGTCGGCATTTCGGACTCCACTGCTCAACTGGCTCCAGAAAAATCCTGGCGCCATCCAGCCAGAGCGCTTCCTCCAGGATGTTTTCCAGTGGCTGAAGGAAGACCTTCCAGACCTCTCTGTGTCCCGCCAAAGAAACCGCCTCCAGTGGGGGATTCCCGTGCCCGGGGATCCCAAGCACACAGTCTATGTGTGGCTGGACGCTCTGGTCAACTACTTGACAGTGGCTGGTTACCCCGACAACCACGATCATTGGTGGAGCGTGGCCCGACACATCGTAGGCAAAGACATCCTGAAATTCCACGCCATCTACTGGCCAGCTTTCCTCCTCGGGGCGGGACTGCCGCCGCCGCAGTCCATTCACGTGCACTCACACTGGACAGTCAATGGGACCAAGATGTCTAAAAGTTTGGGCAACGTGGTGGATCCCTTTGAGCGCTCTCAGGCATTCACCACCGATGGTTTGCGGTACTTCCTGCTGCGTCAAGGTGTGCCCGATTCTGACTGCGACTACACCGATCACAAAGTCACCAAGCTGCTCAACGCGGAGCTAGCCGACTCCTTGGGCGGCCTCCTCAACCGCTGCACAGCTCCTGCTCTCAACCCAACACAGACGTACCCACCATTCTGCCAAAAGTCTTTCCCCAATGAGCGGGATGGTAGGGCGGTGCCGGAAGACTACCACATGCTGGATGCTGTGCAAACCCTCCCAACGTTGGTGGAGCGTCACTACAAAAACCTGCACGTATACAAAGCCCTGGAGGCCATCACTTCCTGCGTTCGACAAACAAACGGATTTGTTCAACGCCATACACCGTGGAAGTTAAACAAGATGGACGACGGAGACCGACGCTGGCTGGACGCCATCATCCACGTCTCCCTGGAATGTCTGAGGATTTATGGAACACTTCTTCAGCCCGTTGTGCCGCGAGTGGCCGACAAGCTGTTGTCCAGGCTCGGCGTGCCTGCCGATGAGAGGAACTGGACCGACCTGGACTTCCTGCCGAGTTACCGTGGCAAAGACTGCCCCTTCCAAGGTAGAACGCTCGGACCTGATACAGGAGTGCTTTTCCATCGCTTGGAAAGTCCCATTGGAAATGAGCAAAAGTCAAAGAAAATTAAAAAGCAGATGAGTGTTTCAAAGCACTTTACATAGGGACCAGGTCTTGAACTTAACTCTACACACATTAAAGGAAACCAAACAAACCACACACAAACATGCAGAGGCAGCAAAGACTAGAAAAAAACTTCCTCTCAAGAAACCTCAAACAGAAACTCATTTGTTCCATGTTGCCAGTCGAATAAAAAAAAAAAATGAAAACGTGTTTGTCTGAGTCATTACATGCACACACAAAAAAAAAAAACAACAGTCCAATTAGTATTCAAGGGTATCTAAATTAGAATGTTGACTTTGCAGTAATTTTAGGCTATTTCCCAGCAAAAAAATCGAAACACAAAATAATCCTTTCGATTAACCTTTAATCTTTGATGCTCAATGTAGGAACCTTTTTCTAATATACACCATGGGTAAAAAAAAAAAAACACTATTTCATGCTGGCTGAGTTTTTCTTTTTTTTTTAAAGCTTGAAAATGCAAAGCATTCTTTAAGAACCTTGTTTTTAATTCTGACAGATCATTATTTCCATTTTCATTTAATATTTTCTGAACAATAATTGTATATACCCAATATATATTACTAAATGAAGTTTATGACTTAATATTACAATACTTTGTTTCAAATAATTACCTTAGCAATGAGTGGGGCCAAACTCTTATGCATTTAACATTTTTTGTCATTTTGTCACACTTACTGTACCCATGACAACGGTTAACACGGCGATGGAACAAAACTATAACTTGCCTCTTTTCATGTCTGACAAATAATCACAAAGTGTTTGTTCTCCTTGCACTCGCGCCTGGTGTGCTGGGAACAGCTGCTGCTGACTTTTCTGTTTTTTTGCAAACTGGACAGATTGCGCCCCTCTTTCCCTTTAAATTGCGCTTCCTCTTACCTGTCTTGTTCTTCCTTGAGGATCACGGCAACCATTTCAGCAGTAATTCTGTGAACAGACGTAATTTGGATTACAAAAAATCTGCACAATATTTTCAGATGCACAATATACATATTTATATAATGTTGACTTAGCTCAAATAGAATTGCTCTCTAAAATACAATGTGACAACTCTCTCAAAGCAAGCTAAACTTAATCAAATCATAGGCACAATTATCTTTCACGGTTGTTGTAGGTAACGTTAGAGCAATTTTAAAACAACACTTACATGTATTTGGTGGGCAAAGGGGAGCGCAGTTCAGTTTTCGCTAATGGATGTTGGTCGTTTCTGACCCACGTGTCGAAACTTGATGTCCAAATACAAAAGCTGTGCTTGTTCATTACGCAAGAATGAATCAATTAAAATGATTTGTGCCTAACCAAAACAAGATATTTGATGCGTACTTGGCATAGTAATTGATATGTATGTGTGTGTGTAAAAACGTAATGTTTTTTTAATTTTGTCTTAAGTGTTGATAAAAGGTAGTATATTTACACTCAAGGTGTCCGTAATGAGACCATTAAGTGTGTTCAAACAAATTATTTATGGCTGAGTTATTTGCAGAGATGAGCACTTTACCCGTTCCGCCCTCAGTTCTCCGTCCTGTTCACCCTTCTGTCATGGTCCCTCCATCCTAATTCATAAACTAATCGTCCTGCATCTAATTTCCACACGACCAACACCTGATTAAAATTTAGCCATTCAATTTTTTTCCCTTTCATTTACCTCATCACACAGGCTTCGGTGCGCCTCTCTCTCTCTCTCTCTCAGTTTACATTAGTGCAAATATTTCAATTTCATACCC